>NW_026086604.1:84566689-85191689 GCF_022539395.1 Myiozetetes cayanensis | reverse complement strand
CAGTGCTACCTGCCAATGGCACTCTTCAGTAGGAGACTGCTTTCTATTCCGAAGCACACACAGTGAAACTAACCTGTGGGAGGGACTTCCAGCACACTAACAAAGTGAAACAGCATCTGTTAATTATCATAGACTGCAACATGCATGCAAAAAAAGGGCACAGGGATCCTGTTCAATAATTTCTTATGGAATTTAGAAGTCCCTCAGCTTTGTCAGAGAGTAAAAAAGCCTTCTCAGAAACAATATATCTCTATCTGACCTGAAAAAAAAATATATTTTCAAAACAAGAACTGCATAGACACACACACAAAAATCCCCCTTCATCCACAATCATATCCAGCTGCTGACTTTCCAAGTTCCTTGCAGAATAGCCTTTGCTCTGGGACTCTAAAGGCCTAGCAGGCATTTCTAAAGGATTTTACGAAGTACACTGGCCTGGCCTTGTAAAAGCTCATGAGGAATCCACAGAGGTCATCATGCAGCTTAGACAGTCTGCAAACAGCATAATCCACGTGCTGGTGAGGTAAGGAATGACCAGAGTCGGCGGGATAGGCCTGAAGACTTCTGCAGTGACTGCTTCCTCCAACAATGCTGTAAACCCTGGAGGAAATGCCTGCTGATCTTCAAAGCCCTTCAGTAGGAACAGCCTTAAGTTTCCTGAACGTGAGCATTCTGGTTGCAAGGCCACAATCCTCTTATACATACAGAGAAAAATATAAAAACAAAGGAAACAAAAAAGTTTAAAATCCACTAAGGTTAATAACTGCAAATAACCAGCGAGACTGACCCTCTACTTTGCAACGAGCTGTCGGATCCATCCAGCAATGTTTTGATGCTCCTCGGCACAACAGCCACACGGATCAAGCGGCAGCTTACAATCTCTGCAGCTTTCCTTTTTCTACTCCAGGCAGTCCTCCACACGTGTAGACTCCTGGACCGCAATACTCAGTTGTTCGGACTACGAGGGGATGCTACAGCCTGTAGCTGCACAAGGTGTCCACCGTAACTATCTCAAGGCCACTGCTGTGTGCTGCACTGCCAGCAGAATTTTAGGTACAGCCTTCAGTAGCCTGACGGGTTTCACAGGCGACCATGAGTAAAGGGGAGTCTGGACACCTGCACACTGCAAAGAATTGCAGGAAGTTTATTTCAGGAACGCTGGGGAAAAAAAAAAAAAAAACAGACAAAATTGTGAACAGGTTTCTTCAGTAAGTGAAGTTTCAAGTTGCTATTCCTCCAGCCAAAAACGCCTGCTGCTAGTCCAAAACCACCCTCTTCTTCCAAAAACCCAATTCCACTGCTAGTGCTTCACACATTGCCATCAAGCAAATGATAGAGATAATTCTTGAAACAATTCACGTATGAAAAGGGAAATTCATTTCCTCCTGCTGACTCCCTTATATTGACATATGACAAACCAAAACATTAGCCTGAAACAAAGCAGTGTGAACTATGCATTGATTCAACCCAGTTCTGGGTAAAGTAGTATTTACAAGTAGAGAAAAATGAATGATGACAACAAAAAAGTTAACCAAGAGGCCTGTGTGCCCCCTCGCATCCACCCCAATTTCCACAGTAGGACAGCCACTGGAAACTTGACTCATCACTTTCCTACAGGCATACACAGTGAAGCAACATGGAAATATCATAATCAGACCTACGATACTGAAAGTCACACTTCTTTTGAGGAGTGATGCTTCCACATTAACATTTTCTTGGTTATGTAAACATGCACACCCACACAGCCACCATCTTTTAATTCTAAGCATGAAATCACCTTGCTTTTTTTAGTTTTAAGCCAGTAAATACTATGAAAATATTTATATTTACATTGATCTTGCTAAGGTCACTTAGAATTTATTGTACAACCAGAGGTGAAGTAGACCTTAAGTGTTTTAAAAGAACCACAAAGAAAAATAAATAAATCTGATATTATTCACTGATTAAGTCACAATTCTTCAAAGGACCAAACTATATTTCTACCTGAATGACACATTCCATTCTCCAAACTTCACATAAAAATTATGTTCATTTTCATGAGCAACAGTAAAGGACAAAGAAAACCTCAACACCAGAACTCCTGTTTTCCCTCAGAAACAAAATAGCGGGAGCTGTTTTCTGCTTCCAGTCTAGACATTATTACTTTGTAGTAAGTTTTATATGCCTCACAGAACTCAACCATTCAATATAGAAAGATACAAGAGAAGAATTCAAGAAATTCTTAGCCATCTCAACGAATAGAGCACACAAGCATGTATCTGAATGAGTTAAACCAAGAAACTACAAGGAGAAAGAAAAAACACTAAATAAATTATTTCTTACTGTAAGGTGAAAAACTTTTCTTAATCTACCCACTTATTTCACATATGGTCATGTGTAAGTATCATTCTATGAAAAATCAGAAACAAGCCACCACCACCAGATTTGTCTCACTTGTCCCTTCATCTGAACTGCAAATGGAGTTTCTGAAGATTTCACCATCCCTAGTTACTAGCAACTGAAGACAGAAACTGGTCCTTTCCTCATCTCTTCAGGTCGGGCACGCCACAAAGGCTATGAAAGGCAGGCACTTTCATAAACAGAAGTGGCACTACTAACATGTTCATCAGCATTTTCACACCAAACTTGAAATATTATTCAATACAGACTTGACAAAAAAAACCCCATGAAAGCTGACAAATTCAAGGGTTTCTCAGCCAATACACTCCTCTAAAACGTCTTAACGATCTCCAAACATGGATAATTTCTGAAGTAACGAGGTCTTCAAAATAGCAGTAAGCAAGCTCCCTGAAGGGTGGGGTAATTGGGAGGGTTATCACACCTCTGGGGGAAGTCACAGGCTCTATCTTGGCAGTGTTTCATCCCTTCATATACCCAGGGGACTGATTAGTTCATGATAAGCAATTAGGCACCCTAGGGAGGACGGTTAACCGTCTTACCAAAACAAAAAGGCTGCACAAATGTAAGTCTCATTAGATTAAAGAAACACTATCTTCAGAACAGCAAATTTGTGTCTGTTCCCTTCTACTGGAACTAGCAAATACTACATTTTGCCTACATATGGCACACACAGATCTCAGAACTCCCAAATTTGAGCACGTACTTGCTGCTAAATTGGTAACAAATGCTCCGAAGTATTTTCTTTCCCAAGACACTAGTGCTGTGATGCAGGAAAAAAGGAGGAGTGACAGAAAGGAGGAACAGAGTAAATACTAACTTGAGCTAGCAATCTCATTCACTTAAATTCTCCTCCTCATTGTTAAAGAAGTCCGTTACCAAGGATCAGCTGTATAAAGCAGGCCCTGTAAAGGCTATATATGGCTGAATGCTGGTTGCATTTTCAGAACGAAATCCCCAGCCAACAGCAGTCCCACCATTACACACCCTGCCCCTAAAAAAATGGTCTGGGAAGCTCCTGCCAGCTGTGAGGCTCACAGTGAAGCACTTACGTGTATCACTACCCTACCCCACGTTAAACATTTATCTCTGATGAAGCAGAGGGACGAAGTCACCTTTTGCCTGCCAACTGATGTAAAAGCTCCCACACAGCCCAAACAGCTTCTAATGGTGCTGTTCCTGACTTACATCAGGCTCAGTGTATTTCAAAGTACTCTGATGGCTTAAAATAAGAAGGAATGCTTTTTTCAATAAGACGACCCCCTGTTCTTTTCTGTCCTTTTATCTTTCCTTAACAGTTTGCCATTCAGTGATAGGAGGGAACCCCAGCTGCATAGCCTGAGCTTTTATCTTCTGCTGACCATGCAACAACACAAAGCTCAGTGCTGGATTTCCTGCTGCTTGCTGAAAGGGGCTGTTCAGCTTGTTTAAATATTACTTGCCTTGGGAGCCTTGGAGTTGTGCCCAAGCACTGTACTGTATCTTCCCAGCATCCATTTCAGCATGTACTTTAAAGGTCTTTAGGTTCCATGTACTATGCTCTCTCTCACTACAGGAGAAGCCTGATGCCTCTAGGAAAAAAAGAAAACCCACCAAACTCCTCCCTCTCTCCCCATTTTACCTGTTAATCCCTGTGCTTCATTCTGTTACACAGCTAACAGAAGTCCCTCTTCAACCCAAAAGCATGCCAACATATTTAGTCCTGTAAACCAAACCAACTGCAACCAAGGTAAAAGATATTTTGGTATGAAAAGCTACAGATAGGAAGCTATCAATGCTCAGTGAGCAAGCAACCAAGAAAGCCCAGTAGCAAAAGTGGTTTGTGGTACAGCAGCCTTCTGCCATACTAAACGTATAAAGTCTCCACAATGGATTTCAGAAGACAAGAATCTTAAAATACAATTTTCTCTGAATTTGCAAACTTAACATCAAGGCACGATTTCCCATTCAGAGCAGTAATGAAGACAAAACATGGCTTTCACAAAACCAGAAAGGATATTCCAGCCTTTAGGAATTCTTTCAGAAGCCCTTCTTTTCACAATTACCGTGCCACTGGGAGGCTGAGTTCTGGTTACAAGGTCAGGAGGAGATAACCTTGGCCAATAGAAAAGATCTGCATCAGCCCAAAGGCAGCGCCAGGCCACCCATTAAGCAGCCCAGCAGGCCTCACTGTTAACCTGTTTGCAACTGATAACAGCTGATACGGATGGAGGAGGAGGAGATAAAAATCCAGATTCACAATCTATTTGTGAAAGTTGTGGACACAGCCGTTCAAAAAAGGAAAACTTCAGTGAATACTGACTGCGAGACCTGTCCTGTAAGAAAATGTCTCTCATATTCCATGGCAGCTGGGATGCAAAAATACATGCACCCCCACAAGATAACGCAGAATTGCAGGAAACTCAAGGTTAGAAGTGAAAACCTGTTTTTAATCCATTCTGCTTCACTCCAGCCCGCAGTGTACAGACTGATTTAACCTGATGTAAGCCACGGCTGTCATTCAGAAGGACAGGCTGCCAGTCCTCACTTTACCCTACAGCTCTGGCCCTGTGTTCTCCCTCCAGCCTTGTGCCAGTCGTAGAGTTTGAACAACCACACAGTGATCCAGGATCATGGAACTGATCTGATTTGGGATTTGTGTTTGTTTGGGGTTTTTTTGTTTACACTTAAAAATGTACATACACACAGTTTCATCAACAACCTTCACACGGGGGAGCTGAGACATCGTCAAATTACACCCTCTATTTGAGTGAGGGATGAGAGACCTGAGCAAGAATGTTGTTGGTAACACTACTCCCGCAGTGCTGCAGTACTGGGGAAAGATGAAAAGATGTAGTGGAATGAACCCACAACCAGCTCCATCTCCAGACTCCCCCCTCCTGCTCCTGCTTGCTCCCTTCTCTCCAGCTCAGAGCTCATTTGCAACTCCTCTGCCACAGAAAACACTCCTATTATTTAAAGGCCTACCTGAAGTTCAGTTCTCTGATTAACCTCAGTGAAAATAAGTTCACAATAAAATAAACTACCACGATTAAAATATCTGCACTGCACTTCTCCCATGGCATCCCTGGATGAGGGGAACAAGAAAGCAAAAGCAGTCTCAGGCAATGAGTTAGCAGTTTTCTGCTTACCTATCCAAGTTTTCCTACATCAAGAGCTGGGTGTACCTCTTGCACAGTGCTAAGCACAAAACAAACATAACTCGAAAATATTCCTCTACCTGCCTCCCTAAGTCTTTACATGGCTGAATTAAGCGTAATTTTCAACTCGTTTGTCTGTTTGTAAACATTTGTCAGTGACCTTTTCCCCAGACGGAAACACAAAATTTACCCCCTCCAATAGTACTCATGCTTCATTAAGTCACATCAGTAACAATGCTGAAACAGCCTGCCACCGAGTGCCACATGTACCAACCACAGCCCCAGAGCCACCAGCACGTAGCTCACCTGGAGCCCTCAAGTACTTTAGAAACAATATTTACAAACCTTGGGCCCTTGGATTTAACATACAGCACAGTGGGAATGGCACACATGTTTCCACACAGGCAGCTGACCTCCTACAGAGAGTGGTATTTATTGTAAAACGCATCACCTTAAGGGGGACATAAGTAGAGAAAAGAAACCAAAGCTGCAGAGGGACAGGACGTGTTGCCTGGCTGCATGTCCTCAGGCGCTACTATCTCACGTTGCTTACACCATCTGATCACTCAAAGCTAAACATGGAATGTAGGTAGCAAGTCATAACGCTGTGCAGGCCTGGAGACGTGACCCATCAGCTGTTTCTGCATTATAATTATTACACTGGGGCACAGCAGGACCAAAAGTTTGCCTGGGCAGATTTCTGCAAAGTTCTGGCTTGTTAAAAACGACAAGAAAGGCCACATGCCGCTTTCAGATTTATGATTACAGTCACTTTTCTACAGACTCGGCATTCCCTGTTTAAAATCCTCAATCTGCAAGAAAAGCATAAGGCCCAGAACTATTTCACGTTATTCGAAACAGCATTAAGAAGTGAGATTTCACAAGACTGTGATCTGTCTCACTCCCTTCATAAGACAGAAAGGAGTTTCATATGAAGGTGCAGTGAAGTAGCACTCCTGAACCATCATTCTCTGAAATTCTAAGCTGGTCTTTCTTGGTCATTTCTCCTTTAGGCCACTTCTGCTCCCAGGCTTTCTCTCTCTCTTTTTATTTTTAAAGTGTCTGCCACTAATAAAAAAACCTGAAAACCTTATTGCAATATTATCATTTCCTTGTATTATCATATTCTCTACTGAACTGATTCTCAGAGCAATTCTACCCTCAGCTCGCACTGGGCCTCAAGTGATTGCAAACTGCTTCTTTCTTCCTCCATTTTATTTTTGTCCTAACATGCACAGAGTACAACTACAGGACTTGGTTTTACAACTCCGGACTTAAAATGCAAATATCTTCACTGGTATAGCTGAAAAGGAATGCCTCACTTTTAGGCAATCTGATTGCTTCTGTAAACAGCCTAAGAACTACTCAAAGCTCAGAGTACAAGTCAGTAAGGAAATTATTTAAGCCAGTATATATTCAACATGTCTCACTGTCCAGGATTGGCTTTATAAGTAAACCCTAACTTATTACGAATACAGTTTGTCAGACGGTGACATGAATTTTAGTGCAAGAGATCAAGAGAGAAACAAGAACAAAAATTGTAGGAGGACAACAAAAACCTGCAGCAGTACACAGCCACAGCATTTTTATTATATGAAACGCAGCAGGCACTGTTAATCTGGAGAGCGCAGCTCCTTTCCAAATAACTGCCTTTAGGAGGCTCACAGACCAGAAGGGATACTTTCAGGAGGTCACTTCGAGCTACCTCGACCTCAAGCTTCCTGTTTGACCCCTCCTGGACTTCCCTCTGGCCCCCCACCCACCCCTTAACCAAACAAAATAAAAATCTAAGCACTTTTAGCATATTCCAGACAGAGATGTGCTCAAAGCAAAATCATTTTGAGGGCCGAAAACTACCGGGATATCGCCCAAACTTCAAAGACACTATTTTTTGCAAGAGCAGAGAGGCACAGGGATGTCAGGTGGTTAATGAGAAGACGGGCAAAAGGAAGACATCAGTAAGCTATGAACGAGTTTGCAGGTCAGAAAAGTACACTTGAGGCTAATAGACCAAAACTTCTGTTAGCACAAGAAGAGCATGTAATGGCCAGTCTTCGCGAGCGAAGATCCGGGGAAGGTCTTTCCACCTTCCAGCCTGCGCATTGGATTTTTTAGGTGAGACACAGTGTGCGCGGAACTGAGCCCACCCTTTAATCCTAAGGTTCATCTGCCGGGGCCAAGCGAGCTTGGACGGTGGCAGCGAGGTCCTTAGGACGTAGGTGGGTTGCCTTTAAGGGCTAACGAGCCCCACCTGCCCGGGAGTGGCCCTGACCGGGAATCGAACCCGGGTCTCCGCGGTGATAGCGCGGCGCCTTTACCCCCTAGACCACCAGGGGCTCCATACAAGAAGAGCATACACCTCTAAGAAACCACATCCTATCTTATTCTCCTCATGCCCTCCCTGGTACCCTTCTCCCTACTGTAATTCAGAACAGCAAGGCAACCAATGTCCAACCATACATTAGAAGAATTGGCTAATACAATGTCACCCAGCCCACCACGTGAACAAAATCCCCCAATGAATCCAGCTACTGATTAACTGCAAATTTTTGCTTTACTCATGGTATTACACTGCCAAGGGTTCCCTTGCCTTTGGACACACACTGTCCTCTTAGAAACATCCTCTGCTCAAACCCAGATTTGCAAATACATGTACAGATATTCTACACATCTGCTTCCACCTGGTGGATTACCAGAGATGGAGAGTGCTGTGTTTTTAAAACAAATGTGTAAACTCACCTCTAAAATTAGTTGCATGGTAATTCTGTGGGCAGGTGCAGAAGGGAAGAGTGGTTGGGCTCCGGATGGGGGTGGGGGGAAGTTTGCAAGAAATGGAATAAGAATCACTAAAGTGTTTAACCCATTTTGAAATTATTTTTCCCCCTTTTAGAAAACAAACAAAAAAGGGATTTTTCTTCCATTTCAAAGAGTTCCTCGAAATAGAGGAGGACAGAACTATCAATACTGCTCTGGACTGCTTAACATGAATAAATTACTTCAATCAAATATTTTGTTAAAGAACTTAAAATTCTCTTTCCACAGTCTCCCCTTCCATAATCAGGCAAAAAAGCAGTTTTAAAATGCACATTAAAATATGTATTACACATATACACTGTATAAAATCTAAACAAAACCAGAATGAAATGTATTAATTGCTGGCTACAACTACAGAAATGAGGGGTTCTTTTAATGTTTCACCAAAGCAAATGAGAAATGACAGCGAGTATCCTGAGAAACTCTCAGTTGTAAAGTCTTTCAGGTCTGGTTTCTAAAAATTTCCTTGCTATGATAACTGCAAACGCAGTCTTGCAGTAACTTCCAGTTCCATTTTCATATGCATATTTTTAAATACAACAGATGCCTCTGCCCTGTGTACACAACACCGGGGGTATTTCATTTCTCAGGAAAGCCAACTCTGGAGATCCTAGAAGTGTGGCAACATTTCTTTTTTGCTCCAGATATTCCTGACTAGAAGAGAAGGTAAATATTATTCCAGGCTCAATCTGCTTCCCTCTTGCACCCACAGCAGCTTAGTAAGATACAGTCATAGGGCTATTGCAAGTTACACTTAAGAGGTCTTTGCAAATCAAGGCCTCAGTCTTGCTAATGAACTGATTCTAATAGGCCCATTCTGTGGAACAGACCCATTTGCTTCAACAGTGGTCACTGAATCAGGAAGTTTGTTTACATCACATGCACAGGTATTTATGAACTTCGGGGCCTTTGTTCTTACTTAGGAGACTAGGGCTAGGGTGTTTGGTGAGGAGTACAAATCTTGTCAGACAACTTTCAAGCTACCCTTACTCCATATGGAACCAAAGTGCCTGCGGAGTAAAGCACATTCATGAAAACAGCATTTTCATCTTACACTGACAAACCCTTCAACCAGAAATTCTATACCTACACCTGTACATCACAGTGCAAGAGGAACAATCATGCATTCCCCATGTGTGTTTTGCACCTCAAATAGCAGACAAATAGAGAGGTATGAAAGATTGCTAAATTGCCTCCTGAAGATGTGGGACTAGGTTACCAACTTCAGTCTTCACAGAACTAAACTGACTTACTATGGTCTGGAGTAAGACAGATATGATAATGCCTGGCTTTCATCGGGTCATTCACAGTCCTTTTTACCTCCAAAATGCAACAGACATTAAGAACAGAATGCGCTGGAGAAATTGCCATTGCCAGCTATTATCAGCTATGATAAGAGCTAGCTTATTCAACAGATAGCTATAACTGCAATCTCCCAACCGCTTCACCCTTTCCAAATCTCAATGTCCCTGCATTACAGCTTTGAGGACTAGAAGAACAGGTCAGGCTTTCTCCCCCTTTGTAAGGATTCTACATTTGTTGTGGGTTTTGTTCTATTTCAAGTAAGAGAAGACGTGAAAGTAATTCAAAGCCTGAACTCACTTTTCCCTCAGCTTCACTCTCAGAAATGGCCGAAGAATTTTTTTTACTACTTATTTTTCTTTCAAAAACAAATGGGGCCTGAAGCTCAACACCTGACATATAGTGTTTCAGCACAAATGGTTAAAGCTCAGTAGAGCCGCATGCAAGAGAAAAGAGGGCCCATAATAAAAGCTGCCTAGTGATCTCCAACTGGAAATCCTCCTGGCAGCCCATCTCCTTTCGTGAAGAGGAACTTACTGACATTCTCTCTCCATTCTTGTCCCTGATGACTCCCTCACTACACCTGGAAATTAGGAACCTGACTAAGCTCCCTAAAAACTGGTCTGGTCAGTCCCAGTTACCCCTGCTCCAAAACAGTGAAAGCACAGTGTAACATCTCAGATGACACTGATGGAACTGCCAGCAAACATTAGGAGTACCTCTTTTTCCTCGAGTCCAGTCGCTGTCACAGACTCTCATTCCAGAAGTCATGAGATATTTTCAATGCATTTTTGGGGTTGCTGACTTTAAGCCCACAGGATAAACTCCATTAGTGGTAGTTCAAAATCAAAAAACGCTTGGGAAAAAAAAGCAGAAAAAAGCTGACATTCTCTCACAATCACTCGAGTACAAGAGCCACAGCCTTAGCACTGCCAGTTTCCCATCTCATTAAGTGTCTTGCAATACTTGTTTTTGTAATAGTTTTCCATGCTGTCTACACAAAAAAACTATCTCAGAAGCCAGAAGAACTACATTCCTTAACCATGGACCCTTTCCAGACTCACCCCAAACCTTTCTGTGCTTAAGGCCCCATACATACATGAACACGCAGATCATTACAGGCCCGGGATTTAATTCACTTTCAAGTTGCCCTCATTTTGAGGCTGAACACTTCCTAAACTCCATCCCTGATGCTTTCCTGGCTCTCTGAGGGAAGGCGGGCAGCCTCCTGCTTCCTCTCCATTCCCGGTTGCCAGGACTGCACTGGGGCCTACCCACGCTGCCTCCCGCAAGTCACACCGGAGTGCCCAATGCACGGCAGGGTGCGATCGCAGTAACCCCTTCATACACAGCATCTTTCTTTCTGAGAAATTCACAGCCTGCTGCCTGCTTTCCACTTTTCAACTCTTTTTTTAAGACATGACACCTCCCCCCCCCCCCATTCCTCGTCACCTCCACTCAGAAAGCCTGATGCTCGCTGATCCCATAGTAGACAGCAAGGTCTTTGAATCTGTGGCTGCTGGCTGGTCTGGAACCAGCCTGGGTAAGGTTCAGACAAGACACAGAGCACAAACACTCTTCCAGAAACTTTAAAATCCAAATGCAAATTCTCTGTCCATCACCCTGAACGCTGTCAGGCAATAAGAACATCAATACGAGAAGTCACAGGAGGAGAAACCACCAGCTACCTGCCTGGGGTCCGATGACTGCAGACAAGCCCTTGTGAGGAACGGACACGATCCAGCCACTGATGGCAGCTGCCTCCCACAGCCCCTCCAGCAGATCCTACCCTACGGACCAGGCCCCACGTTCAGCTCACCTGTTCCTACGTCTCTTGGACATCACAACGTTTGAGGGGCCACTAACGGCCTCCTGAACGCCACAGCAACCACGTCCTCTCATCATCCTCTGGTGACGCTACAGCCATACTGAGACTCAACACTTCTAACTCGAGGTACTATGAAAAATAACCAGGTGGTCGTTTCCCGAGCTCAGAGCGTACCTACATATGTCAGCTTGCATTTATTATGCATTTATTTTCTTAGTATACTTTACATTCCTCTATGACGAAGCCAAGACAAACCCCACTTTTTAAGAAGGAAGAGGCCCAGTCCTTCCAACTTTTGTACAAAGAGTAAATCCTCCAATACCCACGTTGTGTGCTAAGGGTCCTGAAAACTTCCAGAAACAGCTGAAGGATGGAGGGAGATGGAAGATTTTTGTGATGAATCCCTCTTTTCAGGAAGTTTTAGAAATAACTGTACAATTAAATAGATGCAATGCATTGCTTAAATCAGTATGTAAACTTAGAATGAAAACTTTTTTAAAAATCACTACGGCTTTAGGTTTTCTACTTATATTTCTTTACATATCTCTATTTATATTTCTTCTTATATTTCTTTTCTCATATTTTGACTGCAAAGGATAAATGGTCTCCTGTAAAATAAAATTATTTTTCATCTTCAAGATATAATTAACATAGGAATTGGTACCTTTGCATCTTTCCTATGCATTTGCATCAAAGACTCAATGGTACAAACACAAGGATGCATACCTGTAAGGTTCCTAACCACACCTCTGCATTAAGAAGATTAGTGAGCAATCTAACAAAAGGGTGTTTACTTTTAGTGCACCCTGATTCTGTATCACTCAGCCCATTTGCAATCTGTAATACTGATATCACTTAATTGATATTTACCGATATTTTGGAGACAAAGGGACCCATGCTTCTCCATCAATCAGATTTAGTAAATCCACAAAAGTTAAAACGAAACCAGTCAAGAGACAGAAAAATCAAGCCTTTGGGATGCTACGCTACTGTCTCGTGTGGTTAATTTTGATGATCTCGCTGAAGCACAGCCTTTAGCAATGTGCTTTTTCATACAAACATCCATAGCTCAGAGACGATTAATCACCATTTATTACTCACCTTCTGGCAACACCCACTCTAAGCTAGGCACCATCCAGACACATCAAGACAGTCCCAGTCTGAAGACTTTGTGGAAAAAAATAGAGCCATTTCTGAGACCCAGTCCTGATGGACAGGCATCTACAGGCTCCCATGGTACTCAGCACAGCTACTAGGATCTGCCCGAATAAAGCTGTTCACAGGATAACTTTATCACAAATACCATTCTTTCAGAAAGGGACAAGGTATGTATTAAATACATCAGCTATACCTACTTTTCAGTACCTGCCAACTGCTACTGGTGTTACGGTACAAGTAAGCCTTGTGAAAGGATTTTGCTGAAGAAATACAGTGACTCTTCATAGATTTATCGATCAGAGCACCTCACTTGGTTACAGGAAAGTAGTTATTCTGTTCTTCTGCGGCATTAGTAACTTCTCAAACAAAGAAGCCTGATTGAGGCAGACAGTGAGGGGCTTATCAGCTTAGGAAATGGGAAGGATGGTCCAATTAACTGCCAAGCAGTCAGACATAATTCACTCTGACCAGGCCAATGAGAGACGAGTCCCAGAAATGCATGTCCTGTCCATTTATGTAACACCCAAACGTTCCCCCCTGTAAAGTCTCCCCCTCTGGAAGTGTTACCTAACTAAGGAGCAAGCCAGCATAGGAAAATCTACCTGTATCATGCCGCATCCAAACCAACACCCTCTCTGATTAAGCAACCATCTCAGTGCTACAGGAGACATTGCCAGTCACTAAACTGCTGAACTCAGGCACTAACAGCCATCACCAAGCAGCCAGCCAGAAAGCTCTGTGCAAGGTTATCCAGGGTCCGCACCACTGCGCTGTCTTCTCACACATCAATGAATGGGGCAAGATGTAGAAGGCACAAAAAGGAAAAAAACCACTGCCTTGTAGCGTGTAGGTAGGCAGGCTTCATCTCTTTCTTCTGAGTCTCTTCTGCTAGCACAGAAATAGGCAGAATGTTACTGAAGCGATTCGACAATGTTAAAAACAAATAAATAAAAAACCTGAAGGCAAGCCCTATGTAACAGCTGATTAGGAAAGCTGTGAATCCAGCCACACTGCTGCTCTTCATGTCCTCTGGCATGCTTCGTACCCTGCCAGTAGAAACAGAAGGAGGGCACAGAGAAACAGGAAGGGGAGAAATTCTACAAAAGATGCTAGAATGAAAAGAGAAAGTTCTCAGTGAACCACAGCTCTAGCTTGGGATCCATCACCTAGGAGGCAGCACGCATTTAAAATAGAGACAGGAGAAAAAAAGAAAGAAAAAAAAAGCCCACCGAATACAAAATTCATATGATGTTTATCGAAAGAGTGGAATCTTTACTCTGCAACAAGTATGTGCAGGTGGGACTTGATGCATCCTTTGATAAGGCACCTTTTTTTGCATAATCCTCTTCATTTTTAAGTGCCAGACTTAAGACTGTCATGTTTAGAAACACATGCTTTATGCAGTATGAGCAGGAGTGTAAAAAACCCCAGTTGTGTGAAATATTTACATTACATATGGCAACATCCTATTTGTAAGCCAGTTACCAGGAGCTAAGGAGTCTGTGTGGTACTAGCAAAGTTGCCTTGCAGCAGGGTGCTAGAGCAAGCACGAACCGGACTATATATGGTATGTTTACTGAACGATTAGGCATAAAGATGTTTCAGAAGAAATGATGTCCTGTATTAGATGCTGGGCTTCCTGCTGCAAGGTAAGCCATCTTGCTCGGAAAGCAGTCTGTCATATATTCCTCATACGCTTCTGGCTGCGGGTGCCAGTGAAACCTCTAGAAAACAGGAACAGGTTATGCTGCATGTAATGATTAACTACGTGGAGGATCAGCCCACCAAGCTCCGCCCGCCAGCATTCCCTGTCTCCTTGCTGCTCTTCCTCCCCCGCTACTTTTCGGCTGGGACTGTTCGGCAGGCAACCCTGCGGAGGGCAGGAAGGCACACACACACACACAGGCACATGCTGCGCTGCCTCTGCGATGGGATGACGGGTACGGACAAGTGCACCCTCTGTTTCTCAAGAAACAGCTGGGAGCAGGCGAGCCAGCGCTGCAACCATCCGCCTGCCCCACGTTCAAACCCAGTCGGCAAAGGACTATTTCACAACGGGGCGGGGGAAGGGGGGAAAATCCTGAAAGGGCAGAGGGAGGAGGGCGTACTGAAGATGCCTTAAAGCACAGCAGAAGGTTCGTTCTTGGCTTCAGTGTCCTGCCTAACCTGTTTTGTGGTATGTTCCGGTTAACTCTCCTTGTGGTCGAGGCTGTTCGATGTTTTTGGTTTCTTGGCAGCCAAAGCTAAGTTGCAGCCCCTTCTCTCCTCTGACTCCTTTCATGCTCCATCACACTCCAGCACAAACACAGGCACACGGGAAGGAGACGCCAGAAAACAAAACACTGAGTTCATCACAGACTGAAACTGGATGCACAGTTTCTTTACTGGAAAGAACTGGATCAACTCACCAGGACCATCAGCCCTCAAGTGCCAGACTTCTCACCTTCACTGCTGCTTTTTGACATTAGCAACTCCTCAAAAAACCCTCAAAACTATACAAAGTGGTAAGGGGGTGGGAAAACAAAGCAAAAAAAAAAAAAAAAAAAAACCACCCTCAAACCACACACCCAGAAGACTGCATGTCACGCAAATCTAACCAGAGCACAGTGAAGGAGCAGCAGCAGCCATCACAGCACCAGGATGTACCATCATACCACAGCAGATTTATGTCTTCACTGTGTACAGTATTCACAGGGTTAATGGATAGCCCAAAGATCAGAAATATACCTGTTAAGCAATAAAAGCATCAACTTAAAGCTGTGCTGGATGGTTTTTGACAGAGGTTAAGCGGTTAGTAACCAGTGGCAAGAACTTGGTGGTAGTTCAGTAGCCATTTTAAGCAGCAGACATATTAATCGTGGGAGTGAAGTAACAAAAGAACCCGGGCAAAAACATGCTACAGAAATGAGGACCCTGAAGAGCTCAGCAGCACACACATACCCCTCCATCGTGTGTAAACTAAACTTGGAGAAGCCAACAAAGAAGAAAGATGATTCCATGACCTCCAGAGCACAGAAAATCCCTCAGAGCAGTAAGTGCCAGGCATCAGAAACTTCCTGGTTTCCAGGCCGTTGTTTCACGTCTTCTGGGGAGTTTTCGTGCTGTGGGAAAGACTTCCAAGTACACTGAAAGTAAGCCTGCAACATCCCCTTCCACTCCCACAGCAAGTATGCAGTCCATAAAAGATTAAAGTGTTGGAAACATATGCTTGAACGAAGACTCCTTTTTTTTTTTTTTAAATCAACAGTTTAGCAGTTGATGCATTTTCTCAAAATATTTTGCCATCCCTTTTTTAATGCAGCGGGGGGGGGGGGCAGGCAGGGAGACAGAGTGAGTGAGCAAGAGCACGTGAGACACACACAGTCTGTAAATTGAACACAGTTTTACAGATGTATTTACTATACTGCTTCTCTTTAGGGGCTTTTCAGGCCAGGGCAGCCTTTGTCTCTATGTGCTATATACTAGCCAGCTCATAACAAATGAGCAATCACAGCATAAGCAGATCTTGGCTCCTTCTCTGAATCTGCTGGGATGCACAAAGATGTGCCTGAAAAACTTCTGTCCAGTTACAAATCTGATCAGTCCCTTTGGTCACGAGAGCCCCTGGAGGCTGGTACAATTATTAACTGTGCTACAGTCACATGAGAGAGAACAAGCTTCCCTCTCCCACCCTCATCCTGCGGGTAACATTATGTGGGCAGTGAATATATGAAAGAACATGGTGAGGCGGGGATGTGTGTGGAAACCTCCACAGAAAGACTGCAACAGCTGTATTTTTTTAATTATATTTTCTTTTTGGTGGACAAATTAGGGACATTTCAGGCAAGCCTGACCAATGTCCAGACACATTCAGGCACCCAAAGGAGGGTGAGGTGGGGAATCCTCATCTCCAATCAGTACCACCTTCATTAAAGAGGGGAAATCAGAGGTTTCTAATTTTCCCCATTTCTCAAACCCAGTGATGATGGAGCACAAAAAGTATTTTTACTGAAGCACGAGTGAGCAATTTCTAAGCTGGTGGGCTTGCTTTGAAGATTTCTTATTTGTTGGAGGGGACTCAACAGGTGTGAAAGAATAGAGATAGGGAAAGGAGCCCACTATGCTTCTGAGGAGAAACTCTTGGCGCTGAGACAAATGAGACAGGCAGCATGAACTACAATCCTAAGCTGTGATTCAGCTGCTGGGACCAGAGACTCATACAGCATCCCTGCTATACATAACTAAGAATAGAGATGGCACTTTCCAAAAGCAGCTTTTCAGGACTGAGAGGGAAATGACAGAGAAATGGCATGCAACCAGCATTGTACCCACTAACCCCCAACTGTGCATCTGCCTACTCCTGCACTGTAGAAACCTGGGCTGGGCAAAACTAAAGAGTGCAACTCAATTAGGATGGAAGCTGCACTTGACGGACATGGAGTCTCTCCAGCTTTCCCCGACACATCCTGCTGACCCAGCACAGCAGCCCCTCCAAAACCAGTAAACTGTGCTGACCTTGGAAGGGGGGGTGAGCCGGGCAGGCAGTGAGAAAAAGTGTCAGGTTTGACATCAGATGACAGTTCCTAGACATAATCAAAAATATAAAGCACAGCATATCTTTAAGTGGTTATATCTATGCAGTCTCCAGCCCTGTGGCACTTAAGGAAGGAGGGGGAATGGAGATGTGGTTGATGACGTACAATAAAACACAAATGAGCACATACAAAGTGCTACATGTATTTTCAGTTAACTTATAATTGAGTATGTCCTCAAGAAAACAACTACATTTGTAATATTATACCATGCATCCATTTTATAAAATATTTCAAAATGTGCTTTTGCCTCGGCCCGCCTACACAAAATAATGAAGAAATATCACTCATCAGGAACTCCCTAAGAAAAATAAACCTTAAAATAGCACGGTACGCTCACTGAATAACACGTATTTCTGCAAAACTGCTGTTCTTTATATATTTTGCATCTGAAAACTGCAAGTCTCACACGCGTACACACAAAAGACAGACAGACTGCTGCTGTGAACAAAATGGTGCCATTTAATACAAAAATCTGTTTTATGCATAGCCTCGCTGTAGTGCATGCTGGTCCCAAGCAGAGTGGGATGCAGCCAGTTATATCGAACAGTTGTGCCCTCAGCAACAAATGGTGCATTCATAAAACTGGGAAAGCCTCTGTCTAGGGGATTGCAGCTCTGCAAAGGAAACAATCGCTTGCTGACATTTTCTGAGGGAGGGTATGGCCAAAAGAGGTTGAGGGGGAGAAGTATGATCTACAGGAAAGCTATGTTCAGAAGAAATACCAAAATATAAGAGAAAAAAACCCAAATCTGCCACTGAGCTCTCTACGCACTCTCCCTCCATTAGCTAGTCTCTAACAAAAGAGCAAGGCCACCTGAAAAAGACGTGCTTGGAAAACACTTGGCCAGTCAAGAGTATAGAAGAAAAAGAAGAAGGAAAGAAAAAAGCTTTCTTGTAGAACTCTGGCCCATGAAGAAGAGACAGACATCACGCAGGCCGCAGTACACAAAGCCACATCTGACAGTCAAGTTTCTCACAAGTTTCTTATCCTTGCCTTTATTAGCTATGCCACCTCCACACTGGTAACTAAAAGCCAACATCTGGTGCTAGCTAAATGTCAGCACAGACAATCCCTTTAATAAAAATTTAAAGAGTCTGGGTCTCAACGAGGAAATCATTAGTGCTTTGAATGTAAGACCCTCCATGAGAGCTGAAAGGCTGAAACAATCCAGGTTTTTAAGCTGTGCAAAGCAGTGACTTTGCTGTGCACTAAGCCACCTCTCCAAGCCCCAAGCTACCTTGCACAGGGGATGCTCGGTTCATGGCCAATGGCCTACGTGTAGCCCATCTGGTCAGCACCCCGCGCTGGGAAACCCAGACGGGTCTGTGGATGCCCAGGTCTTGCTGCAGGATGGGAGCATGCTACGCAGTCTGCCCCTGGCCTAGGGAGCTCTGTCTCCTGAAGCTGAAATGCTGGGTACTGCAGCCTGCCTCAAAGACACCTGCCATCTGCATCTCTGAAACCGAACCTGGCTTGCTCCTAAGATCCACTGAGACACCCACAGAAGTCAATGCAAAAGTGCTTCTTTTGGAGCTATGCAGCATGGCTTATTAACGAACACCAATCACCTGCTCTGTTCTATTGAGCTCAGTAATAAAACAAAAAACCCCAAATCATACACTGTAACTACAGTTCAGTGGGAGAATCAGTGAAAGTTTCCATAAGAGGCGAAAGAAATTGAGGTCCACCTGCACACATACAGGAAATAAAAAACAAGTCTCCCCAACCACTCCTGGCTGCCCCAAGGCTGCATTGGGGCACACGCCCTCTTTCCTCCAGGCACGCATGCAGCACAGAGGTCTCGTATCTCACCCAACAACAGTTTTCTACCAAGCCAAAAACTAACCATGACAGTTTTGGAGTAATGAGACTGTCTTACCCAGCAAAGGCAAGCCCAGCTGAAGGACAGATGACAGAAATTTTTTGTAATGGCTGTGACAGAAAGAGTCCCCCCATTATATAATCATCAAAAGACTTTGTGCGTAAAGAGAATTAATAGAATCTTGCACTGCCTCTCGCACTGAAGCCTTTGCAAGGGTATTTAAAAAAAGGATGGATGTAATTCTTCCTACCTCCAGAGCACATTATGGTCCTTTGAGAGCTTTTTATGATTCAGAGGGGAACAGGACTGTGGTCCCACAGACTGACAGTAAAAGAGATTAAAAAAACCCAAACAAACATACAATAAAAAGGATAAGTGGTTCTTCCAAAGACAGAGAGCCAGTCCTGCACCTCAGTGCTGTGAGCAGCCAAAACCTGCAGGTCTGCTGGAGTCGAGGAATAAACACGAGGAGCATGCACGGCAAGCTAGTGGTGAGAACTGAGCAATAGCTATTGGGGCACGGAGAATGAACGGTAATGCTTTTGTTTACCAGCTGTGCACTGTAAATGATTGCTTTTGCAAGAAAGTTTGTGCTGTAGTTGCACAAAGAATTTCAATAAAACTGTTTAAAAAGCCACTTCATTAGTGCCGGTTATCAGTTGGAGACGTACAGCAAATACAAAACTGCAAATGCTTTTGCAGAGGCATCAAAGCAATCTAAAAACTGACTTTATTCCTTGGTCAGTTTCCAAGCAAGGCAGAAGTTTACACATACACTTAATGTTTGGTACATGCTCCCATTAAACCTGCCCTTAGTACTAAGTGAATGTATTTTAGAATTCAAGTGGCACATACAATTTGGTTTCCCTCTACAGGCTGTACAAAGGCTTCTAATACAACACATGATGGACATATTAGGAAATTGTTTGTTTTAAATTTGGAGAAGGCGGTAAAAACACCTGGGAAGTCATGGGAGACCATCAACAGAATTAAAAAGGAAATTACATCCCAGACTCTTGAAACACTTTAATATAAAGCACTTTGGGAAGTTTGTGAAGAGATGAAAAAAGAAGTACTCCATTTGAGAAATGTCTTGCCTTTGAACACTGAATCACAGAATACAAGTCTCCACATCACCTTGCAAAATAAAAATAAAAAATAAATCCTTCCTGAAATGTGTCACTTTTCACTGCTGTTTACTTTGTTTGTAGTGGTTTGGTAAAATCCCACAAATATTTCAGACCAAAACCACAGTCCATATTTTATATTTAGATGAACTATGGCATCTTTCAAGAAGCTGTAATTGCAAGCCTGCATCTAAAGCTCTCCTTCTGCTTGCCCTGAGACCATGCAGCCACTGCAGGAGAGAGAACATGGGCCACCACTGCAGCCCTGGTGGTGGCCCTCCTCCATGCACTGGCCCAGCAACCCCACAGCTCAGTTCCAGCAGGATGTGAGAGCTGAGCCTTATACCTCTCATGACAAGGGACGGTTTTGAGTAGGATGGCTAATGCCTGGAGTTAAAATTTAAAACTAACAAAAATGTCTCATCTTTCTTTTCTTTCCAATCTGATCCAGGTGGATCGAACAGGATGGGATTTGCCTCTTGTGCTGATGTGTCTCATACCAGCCCTGATTTAAATCAATATAAAAAGCAGTAGGGAAAGGAGCCTGAAGGTTTCTAACCGGGCGTGTTGAACACCGTGACCTCCTCACACCCCCGCCCCACAAATGCTTAACTGCTGAATGAGATTCCTCTCGTTTCCTGCACTGAATCATTTGTGTCACCACAAAGATGAGATTTTTAACTGTGCGCACACGTTTCTTATTTGAGGGGCATGCAGCAGAGGGTGTTTCTCAAACTACTGTCAGACCAGCCGCAGACGGTTTGGATTTCTTCTGTGTTTGATGTATCATTTAAGTAAACCTGTGTTTTCCCGGTGAGATACACCTTTTCAATGATGCCGTTTTCTAGGAAATATGCAGGCGAATGCTGCTGCTTCCTTCTTTTGCAAAGTATTATTTGAATGGAGCTAGGAGGGGCAGGATATGCTGATTTGCACAATTAAAAATAACTTACAGTTTGAACTGTGGCATCAGATGCTTCAACAAATTTCATTAGGGCAGGTCACATGTTCTTTTCAAATGCCTTCTTTTTCCACACCTCAAAATCATTTCATTAGTTTACCCACAAATTACCCCATTTTCCTTGCTAAGCTGATCAACTATTTTTTAATCACTACAGAATTCATTCTGCAGAAAAATTAGCAGCACTGCACCCCTCAAAAGCAATAAAGAAACATCCAAAGAGAAAAGAAAGACGAGGCAAAATGCTAGACCACAGTTCCTTAATCACCCTCCCTAACCAGGATGGTTTTGTGTAATTGCAGGCATGGAAGGGAGGAAATTGTGATCTCTGTTTAGCTGTGCATTGCTCAAGTCAGTGGGATCTTTGTGGATGCTGGGTAGGAGCAGGCCCCTATAAAGATGCAATAAGCGATAGCAAGGCTCATACTCTGCTCTGGATTGATCTGAGTCACGAGGAGCTCAAGCTGTCAGTCAGCAAGACTGAAAAGGGCTGATGTGTTCTGGTCATCTCACTAGAGCGGAAGAAAAATTCAAAATGAACAGTACCCCCACAAACTTTCATCCAGACGAAAGCCCAAGGACAAGAACCACGTTTTTCACACAAGGCTACTTTTTCCACAAACTGTTGTCAACCTTCTCTACCCCTTATTTTAATAAAGGAAAACCTACCATCCTTTTGACCTTGGACTTGTTCATTTTTTCTGTCTCTCTCAGTGCATGCTCTTTGCTAACCATTCAGCATGCTGCGAGCCCTGATAAAAGTGGTTAATGTTTACTGAAACCTGTGTCTGAACTGTACTAAATCTGATGCAGGGGGAGGCAAAGTTCTGCTAGCAGCATCCATGACCAATTAAAAAGAAGTGTTGGTTTGTTTTGTTTCTTAAACTCATTCCTTTCCCTCTCCCCCCCCCCCCAACTAAACAGCTGCATGAGTAGATGGGAAAGCAGCACAGGGAGAAGACTGAAAAAATGCTTCTAATCCATCCACTTAGACACTTCAAAATAAGTCCTTTTTCCGAGTACCACAGGCCTTTCAAGAATACACAAAATCAATGAAAGAACTGACTGCTGTGGTTCTTTTTCTGGGGGATGCATACTTTACCCCCTAATAACTGTTTTCCAAAACAGTCTGAAAATCTACAGGTCAAGTAGAACTGTTGAGTGTTTCCTTCCAGCTTTCCTTATAGGAAGTCTATGCACCCTTGCTTGAGCAGCCTTGAAAGCATCCTATCAATCAAGTGAAAAAGCAGAATATTACTACTGTGAACTCAAACTACAACAGCTGATTGAAAGATCTTAAATTCATCATAAATTCTTCTCAGCAGAGACACATCCTTAGAAACAACCAGGTTTCAATAGCTGTATCTGTGCACTATTTATGAAAAATGTTTAGTAGCATAAAATCAATGTATACATCGCCCCTTCTTAGCTTACTGGCATTTTCTCCATCTGTATGCTAATATCCAGCCCAGAGAGCTCTAACAAACTGCTCCTTCCTCCCTCCCTCCCACCGTCTCTGGTGACAGTGGGATGCTCTCAGGTGTTTAATGCCAATTTTTTTGTACTAGAGGGCAGCAACAGTGCCACAGTCACCTTGGAAACAACCATCACCCACTGTTTGCAGAACAAACAATGGTACCTTTTCAGCCAGCGCAAGGCAGGCAGGGCAAGGGGCAGCCAAGCAATTCTGGGACTTACAGGAGTGTTAACATATTGCATTCATTCAGTGCGTCAAAAAATAGTTCAGCACGAGGAGCAAGGCACTCTCAAAGTGAGAGCCTTTGGCTGGAAACCACAGACAAGTGCACAGGGCTCAGAAGGTCAAACAAGTCTCCCCAGTCAGCAATGAGGTCTTTTCCTCTGATTTTTTTATGTGCCCTCCTGTTCCCCTCTCTCATACACACAGAAGGAAGAAAAACACACCTATTTAAACTGATCTTATCCACCAAAAGTCAAGTGTTCAGCTTCCAAGTAGCACTCTCTGAAGTTTTCTCAGTGTGCCAAAATATTTTAAAGAACTGTTTACCCGCACTTGTAGTGCTTTGTACCCAGTGCATCAAGAGCCGTTTCCAGAACTGTTCCTTGTGAAGTTAGTGAGAATTGCAGTTATTCAGCATTTCAGACCCTATGTCTAAGCACTCAAACAGTTCTGTACCCTTCTCCTTTCAAAATAATTCCATTTTCATAGAGCCGTGGGCAATCTGACTGCTTTAAAATACAGATGATGCACATCTGGCTCAACAGTAACTTGTGAGTGGTTTCCTGTCTCCTGGAGACCTTTTTCTCTGCTACAAAAAAAAAAAAAAAAAAAAAGCCTTTTCACCTACAACAAGCAGAGGCGGAAACTAGGTGTTTAAGGATTCAAGTTTTATCAATTTGAACACACTCTCATGAAGTGCTCGCTCTTGTGGCCTGTCACAAATGGAGCGTTTAAAGCAGAATGGAGGTTGAGGTGTCACTTGGATACTTTAGTGCTTTATAACTTTCCCACACCAGCTTGCAGACACCTCTGCTGTTGAGAACTGACAGCAATCCAGCTGCCCAGCTCATCCGTAAGGCCACCTGGCAAAGGATCGCAAGGCCCTACGAAACCACCCTACTGCTTGACTCGTGCATAAAAGGGCACCCAGGTGCGCTCTGAAGGAGTGCCAGGCACAACACACCCAGCTGAGAACTGCACTGAGGTGACGAGAGCCGTACAAAGGTACAACAAAGCAGCTCTTGGGCGAGATCTGCAGATTTCCACATCACAATATAAACATTTTTCTACAGCCTTCACTCATCTTTTACAGCACTCTCAGCTTTGGCAAAATAAAAGAAAAACAAAAAAAGGCCAAATCACTTTTAGACCGTCAGAAACACTGACTGGTGCTATCCTGCTAAGTAAAGCCTCCAGCAAGCTTATCCGTGTGAACCAGACAGGTTCACTCGTGACTTACAACCATGGTAGCTCAGTTGAGTCAGATTAACATTACTAAAAGTCTACCTTAATGTTCATTAAGATGCAGGTTAACGCATTAACTAGTCTAGCAGAGCCGTAAACATGGCTTCGGACACAGGAGGCTGTACCTTAAGGAGCATCAAGAGAGTTTTTTTTTAATTGTGTTTGGCTAACTCAGTTGACCTCAAACAGTTGAGACACACACCCTTTCTGCCTGTCAGGACAGGGTCCTTCTCTGTCTTGCACTGCTGGGACAGGAGAAGTGAAATAGGTATGGAGATGATTCACATTCAACCCATCCTTCACTTACACCTAACAGGGGGTGGAGGGGAGGGAAGCATATGGGTGAAAAGCCACAGCTGTTCTAAGGCTGTTCCAACTTTACAGCACACGATTTATGGAAAACAAAACAAGAGGAACAGAAAAATAGGATTTGAACATTACTGACTTGAGAGAATCATTATAAATACCTCCTGCTCTGTTCAAGGGCTACCCTGGGCTCCATCTGCCTCCAAGGCCAAGAAAGGAAACATTAAACTTGAACAGCAGCCAGAATTCCCTGCCTACTTCCTAACAGTGCCGGGCCATGTTCAGGCGGGGCAGTCTCTACCTGCGGCAGACCACAGGCAGGGCGCTGCCCAAGCCTTGCTGCAGCTCTGCACTTCGCACTGTCGCCGAGAGCACCAGCCAGAGCCCGGCAGAGGGGCAGACACATCCAGCAACCCAGCATCTGCGAGCAGCACCGCGTTCGGATGGGAGCGTGCTACTCGCGCCCCAGCAGCAGCCTCTGGCACTTCTGGCATAGGCACGTGCTCCGGAGGGCTCTGGCGCGGCAGGCGAGGAAGGCGCGGGTACCAGTCCGTCGGGAACGCGCTCCCGGCGCAGGACAGCCTTCCAGCGGGCTGGGGTTGCTATTCCAGGCACCGCACCAGTGTCCAAACAAACACGGGCGCAGGCGCATCCCCGCAGAAACTTCCCGGGGTCACACCGCAGGGCAGCGCACCCAGCAGGCCTCCCTGCCACGAGGGCGTCGGAGAGGCAGGAGCAGCAGTGGCTGCAGCAGGGCCAGCCCTTCCCCTCCCTTCCCCCGCGCAGCCGCCCCCACCCTCCAGGAGCTCTATCGCAAATCCCCAGGCCGCGCCGACTGCCAGCTGACATAACTGTTTAGTCAGCAACCAGGGAGAGGAGCGGCCGCCCTCCTCCATCCTTCCCCGGCTCCTTCCCGTGGTACCTCCCCGCCGCCAGCAGCGACGGGGAAACACTCCCTTGCTCCCCAACGCCTCGCCAAACGGTGGATTCCCAAAGTATTTACACTTCCGAAAAGTTCTGTCGAGCTTTGCACGTAGCTGACGGATCCGGGTTGTTGGGTTTTTTTCTTTTTTTCCCCCCTCCTCCCCCTCCCCTCGGTGCTTTGTATAACCCTCTTTCACCACCCTGCCCCATCCCCCAGGCGAGAGGAGATCCAGAAGCGCTGCTGCTGCTGCTGCTGCTGCTGGAGGAACTTCCTCCATTTGCTGTGAGAACATCACTCCGGCGGCCCCGCGCCCCGCGCCGCCCCGCAGAGGAAGTGCAACATAATAGCCAGGCCCCAGGTGCCAAGGTTAGCCTGTCCTTTTCCTCTCCACGGGATGATTTCCACTCCCTTCAACACCAGCCTCACGAAGAGCAAGGGCTTTAAAGTTATGGGGAAAAGTTACGAACAACAACAAAAAAAGAAAGCTGAAACCTGCTGAAGCGCCACCACACAGCCTTTGCACATGAAAATTTACATGCTTACAAGCTGTAACCTTTTCTACGAAGCGAAAAGTCTGCTTTCATCCACGCACAGAAAAGCTGAACGACTTAAACCGTACTTTTTTTAAGTCAGAAGAAACCCAGCCCTCGCTAGCAAGGCAGCAGTACCATCAGCACATGGAACCGCCCTTCTCTGCCTGCCCAGTACAGATGCAACAATTACAGCAGTACAAATGTCTCGGCTGAAAGGAAAAGCGTATCTCAGGCCGGGCTGGAATAATGAAAATCCTGGGCAAAAGGCACGGATTTAGCCTGCAAGAAAGATGGAGATGATCATCCAAATCCTGTTTCTCAGAGCATCATGGGCACAGTTTCCACTCTCTATTCTGACAACACCTGCGTAACTGAATGTACAAAGTAATTTTAAAAAAATATAGGTTTTAATGGAAGTCTCACAATGAGTTGTTACACTTTGCCCTTGTCAGTTTGCTTGCATGGTACGAACCTGTGCATCTGCTTCCTCCAAAATGCAAAAACTCAGGTTTTGGAGTGATGCTGCTACACTGCCTCATTTCACAAAATCCTCTGCCTTTCCAGGTATAACAAGGGGAGATTAAAAGGTGTAACAATCCCCTAGGTGTTATGATGCTATCCATAATTCATGCAGAAACAAAACGTCCCATGCTGACATCTCTATGACAAAGCATTTATTTGGCTTATACAAAAGCCTATTTCACGATGAAGAAGTGAAATCCCCCCTTTCCTCCTCTCCTTCCCATAACAAAAGAGATGCATGTTCTTTTTTTGCATTTCCTCCCAGCTGGGTATCCATGCAGCTGACTCCAATTCATTTGATTACCAAACTGCAGAATAACTGAGAAAAATGAAGAGTTACCAACCTGTCTCAGTTTACCATATTGTGAATATAAGGAGTCACTGAAAGGAAAAAAAAACAACCCTACATACAGTCTCCAAATAAATAACTAAGCAATGGTGAGGACTGAAATTCCCTAGAAGAGAAGAATGTTTTAAGTTTAGAACCCCTTAATTCACTCTTCCACACTTCAGTGCTAAAACCTCACAGTCTACACAGGCTGCCTGCTGCCAATAGATAGACAGCTGCAACAGGCAGACACAAAAAGGAGGTGTCTTTTGGCTGGAGTTTTAGATTTCTACATGCTGTCTTTTAACATGCTACTCCCCTAAACAGTTATTAGAAAAAAAAAAAAAGAGTGCAAAAATCTAAAAAAAAGGGACTACTTTAACTGATGATAATTACTGATAGAGTGCAGATGCCATAAGGACCCTTTACAGTCCATGTTCCTTTGCAACAAGACAATTTTCTTGGAAATGGGCCATTGTAGTTTTTTTTTTTACTTACTTGGCTTTTAGCATATGTTTAGTTCCCTATCTTGGGCATTCCAACAAAACCTGCATCAGTTTTCACTCCTGTTTTCTTTAAGCTGGTGTCTCTAGCTGTGATTGATACTGGCTACTCAAACCGGCTTCTTCCACAAAAGATGCTGCACTGTCACTGGCAAAGCTACACCAGATTTCAACCAGTCCAGTCAGAACAAAACCTGGACCACAATCTTACATGAAACATGATCTCCTACACAATACCAAGTATGATTAAGAAAGATACTCTCTAAAGATGGAAATTTATTTGCAAACAGAAAGAACAGCTAAAAGAGACCTGATTTCTAGAATTTTTTGCACAGCTCCGAAACTCTCAAGATTCTTGATACAAACAGCATGTAGTTTTGTGCCACTTGCACTGAGGGTCAGCACCTCTACAGAAGCTCTTTCTTTTCCTTCAGCTCCTCATCCCCATGCCAGGGAAAGCCTATGGTTTGCTTCCCCTTTATTGACCAAAACAAAAGTTGGTGATGTAGGATTCTTGAAAGACAGAAAAATGAAAGAGGCCTGTCTACTCAGAACATTTTAAAGATAAGGCTTCCAGAGAAACCCCACAAACCCTTGTATCAGTGTCTTGGAAGATTACAACAGCAGGAATGAACTGCCAGAGGTGAGGGGGTAAACAAATTACCAAAACAAAAAAACCAAACACCCTTCCTTAAGCCAGTTTTGCTGCTTCTTCATCCTGTGATGTCAAATGCCATTCAGGTTGCCAAGGACACTGTTCTGAAGTCACTAATTCAACATCGTTATGAATTTTTTTAGTTATCAAGGCAAAGACACACCAGAAAGGGGAAGGCTGGGAGGAAATACCTAAATATCAAAAGACTCTTTAAAAAAAAAGGCAGCTTCAAAGAGATAAAAAACATCATGCGCAGATCTCCACTGAGATTTTTCCCTTCGCATTGTTTGTAGTCACATACCTGGAGGAATACTTGCCTTGAAGTGGTGGAGGGAAAAAGCTTGAACAGAAGTGGTGTTAAATACAATCTTTAAATGCAAACACCACAATGTTTGAGGGGGACAAGTCTGACAGGGGCAACTGGGAAAAGCAAAAGGTGAGGGGCAGGGGAAAGTGACTCTATTAACACAAGCCTACCACTCTTACAGGTACTGGAATCATAGTATAGAGATACTCATGAACTGACAGTAGCCATGGAGTGGATGCTCACTCCTTCAACAAAGCTGGAAGCCAGAATGAAGGTAAGAATCTACGTGTTAAAAATCTTAAAAAAAAAATCCAAAATGGTTGTGGTGGTTTTTCAACAACACAGCTCCAAGCCAGCAAAGATCCTAAACCCAACAACACAGCAGATGCAGTTCCTATACAGGACAGATAAAACCAGACATTGCTAATCACTCCCCACCCATGGAGCAGAGCTTGGATTAGGCTCTGTGTACAGAAATCTATTAACCCAGCAACACTGCTGCATGGATTCAAGGATCTATCCTAGGAGGCAATGCATCTTGTTTCATCCGAGGTTGGCTTGAGACCCTTTCAAAGATAAACTGAAAAAAAGGCATTCCATTTGATTCTTCCACTTTTCATCCTCACCCCTCTTTCAGTCAAAAAACATGATGGTTCTGATGGTTTGAGCACCAGCCTTTTAATGATGCTTTCAAAATCTGTTTTACCTGGACTGCAATCAGAAGTCCTGTCCTCCCATGCTAGGTCTTCTCCTGCCTCCTTGTGCCAGCACAACTGAATCAGCTGCATAGCAAGTCAGAGAACTGATCGAGCCAAAACTGAACTTACAGAAGACAGAGATACAAATACGATGAGTCCCTATCAGCTTTTTGGCCTAGCACTTTAAGGCATACCTTCAAGATATTTAAAATCTTTATTATTTAGAATACATACCCAAAGAAAACAAGCAGTCGAGAAAATAGTTCTAATTAAAGCAACATAAACATACCCTCCTGCTTACACATACACAATGACTTAATTTTGTGTTTATTTTTAGGTTTTCCTGATCTAACACCCAAGAGCAGCGAGACACCTGCAAAGCATATTCCATACTAGGGCTCTCCATTCCTTGCTCCTCACATGGCCTTTAGGAAATTAAACTTAAATGAAAGATACTAAATGCATAGAGCAGCAGCAGAGTAATAAAAGAGGAGCTCTAAATTCAACAATGAGAAATAGAATTATAACTTGATAGTTTGAAAGGACAGCCCCTGCCTTTCTCCAAACACATATGTATGCTACTTCCAAACGCTACAGAGCTCAGCATTAAGTGCTGAACAGCTTATTGGAATGGCTTTACACACAGCAACCTTCAAAGATTATACTTACAAATCAGTACTTCATGATGAACAAGGCTTGTTTCTCCTAAGACCACTACATTTCATCAGTCCTGAGAGGCTTAATAAAGGGAGTAAGTAACCTAGATAAAGCTGAGTCCTCATTGTGAAAGGCTTTCGTACCAAAAGGTTTGAAATTGCTAGTGTCTCCCTCGCAACTAAGTTCCCACTTTTGGCAAGTTGGAATAAAGTTTTCATCAGCTAAACACAAATCAAGTAGTACACATCATTTGGTAGGCAGGTTAAGGTAGGGCTTTAAAAGCAAAGGTTCCTTTTTAGGCCATGTCAGCAGTGAAGAATGTGCAGCACTTTACACAGAGAAAGGGGTTAGCATGACCTGATCTAAACCTCTCCTTTCTCAGTCCCCACTTCAGAAGGGACTGCATTTCATTAGCCTTGGAGGCACCAATTTGTAAAGCACCCTGGGAACAATCTAATATAAGTAAATAGTAGTGCTAAGGTCAGTACTGAAACAAAATTCTTTTGGTTGCAAAAATTAAAATCTCGAAGTCCACCAACATGGACCAATCCTACAGGTGGACAAGTGGGTTGGCAGACTACAGGAAAAAAAAAAAAAAAAAGGAAATATAATAGAGTTACATCAATAAACATTTTAGTTCTGTGATCTCAAAACAATTCCTCTGATACCTGCTGAGACTAAACGGATGGATGAACCCCTAGTCATCATCCCAAATCAGCAGTCAAGCATTGGAAAGCAGGCAAACCTTATTGGGGGTGATATCACTTGGTTTGAGTGGATCCTAAAGAAATACCCCCAGAACCGGCAAGGACAAATGTCCCTTGTCTCTGGACAAGTTGCATTCTTCAAGGTTTAGATACACAAGGCATGCTTCAGGGTACCACCTGTAGGGAGGAAGCAGGGGAGGGACTGAGGGGGAGGGGAAAGGGCATATTAAGTGGAGGGATACAGGGACATTACTCTTAGAAACCAGCAGTGCATTTGGGAAGGAAAGCAGCAAGCAAAGCACCATGTAAACAAGCAGTTCTCAAGCCATCAGGATAGAAGTAACTGAGACAGACCTGCGAACAACCTCACCATGCAGCACCTTCTGACTGCAACTTGTCAACATTGAGAAAGTTTCCCAAAAAAGCTGATAGGAGAATCATAGCATCACCTGGAAATCTTTAAGCCTGTCCAAGTATATGTCTTACAGCAATAAATATGCAGGCAAATAAAGTATTTCTGGCATATGCCTGTGATAGATGTTAAGAAAGCAAACCAAACCTTTAACAAGTGTTGGTGAACAACATAATTAAAAGTATGGAACAACTGCATAATAATGGATAGTCAGATCAGGACTCCAGCCTGGGAGGAAAGCCACAGAGGTGATACAGCAGAGGGCCACAATATCCTGAAAGGTGTGGAGAAGGCTGGTAGTGAATGAATACTTAATATTTCCCTTAATTTAAGTCCGAAATGGTATTAAGTGGAAGCATAAAATGGCAGGTTTAGAAAATCGAGTTTTCACCTCCTTTGCAATGGAACATATAGATACTCAGCAAAACTCAGCACCACGACACGCCAAGTGTCAGTACAGGTTTAAAAAGCCACTGGACAACCTCACAAAAAAAGGATTCTTGAACCTGAATACTGAAAACCCTTGGCTCAAGAGATTCCAGAAGCTGCCTTTTGCTGGTAGATTGTATCAGGAAAGCATCATTAATAGGTGCCCTCTTGTCATACTCTGTTTCGATAAATCCACATCGATCAGCGTCTTGGGCTTGGATGGGCTTTTAGTCTGACTTGGTACTAGTCACAAGCAGGACTCCCTCTGGTTTTCAGTTCTGCAGGCAAAAAAATGCAGCATGACTTACTCCACAGAGTTTAGCACAGAACTAAAAAACCTTCCACCACAGGCATTTCTGTCAGCTTGAGGAGGCATCCTCCGCTCTGGACCCAAGTTTCACTGGACAAGCAGGTATCAGGAACTAGTCATTCCAGGGCAGGGCGGTCCTGAGGAAATGTCGCCAGAGCCACAGCTTCAACGTGATTCAGGTCAGGGTGATTTCAAAGGTTACTATACCAGGGCTGTCATCCCTGTCTGATGGCCAGTGGTTACCACACTTGCAGCAGAGACACGTCCAACTCCAGAGCTGCCCATAATTGAAGTTTTAACTAACACTCAATTCAATTTAAGCACAGCAAACTCTGAAGTGCGCCGCTTGGGAGGGAGGAGACACGTTCATGCTTCTGCCTTCTCTGCAACACCAACCAAGCCCATCACACAGGGTCAGAGCAGAGCAGCAGGATGAGAAACATCCAGAAAAAAAATTAAGTCTTTTCTGCATCAGACATTTGCCTGAAGCCCTCACCTAGCCAGCAAGTACAGGCACACTTACTTCCAGACCTTTGAGTAGGGATAGTGGTTAGAAGCTTGCCCATGGACCACCTCTAGCAGAAAAGCCCAGCACAGAGCCAGTCCTCTTGTGGTATTGCCACAGGCCATATTAACTTGTTGCCTTCAATATGCATCCAGCAGAGTTCAGGTCATGGATTTGTTGGAAGTTCATCACTTATTCAGGCTTTTGTGTGAGAGGTCAATGCTGTCAAACTGTCTGCTTTCACAAGCACAAAAGCTCATGTTAAAATGTAAATACTTACAGGTGTTCCACCAGGCACTCAAGATGAAAGTCAGAGCAAATATATTAGTCCTAGCCGTATTTTACAATGCTGGTAGTACTTGAATGTCATCTGTTTGTGAACCAAGCTTTTTACGTGGGTTCATCTACCTAGACGCGAAGCATGATCTAGTGGTGGAGACACAAGACTGGATTTAGAGCACTTGAGCTCTTTTTCTGCCTCTCCTACTGTCTCCTTCTGTGACCTTGGGTAAAGAAATTCTTCATGCCACTGTCCCAGTTGAAAAGAATGTGACCAGATGCTTACTCAGCCCCATATGAGGGCCGTGACCCTCTGTCATTTTTCCTAATTACTACAAGAATTCTGGAATGATATAGGAAATGTTAATCCAACTGGTAAAGTTAACCTGCTTTAACAAAAAGCATAAACCTTATAAAAGAGCACAACACCCTCCTTCCCGAATGCCTGTGTTACACTGCTTGTTTCTCAAGACGGAATCTCTGCAACTTATTATTACATCGCCCTTGATGGAGACAGCATTTTGCAAATTCAGCTTTGCAACAAGCCCGGGTAGGCTGGCTTACCCCTGTCGCCTAGATCTGCGTGCTGCCTACCACTCTGCAAGCAATTCGTGCACGACTTCTGTGTTGGGGTAACACCACAAGACTCGGAGCAGCACTGTGCTGGCACAGGCTTACTGGGAAAATCAACTCCCCAGCTGTGGGAAGAAGCAAAGCCAGCAGAGGCTGCAATCACCACGTCACCCTGGAATCCAGTTCCATGTCCAGTCCAACCTCGTTCTGTGATTGAGCTGCACAGTTCTGGAAAAGCTGGTATCCTCTTCCCTCAGCACTTCCAGCTACATGTCAAATTCTCTTGCGACTTTTGGAAACTGCTGTATTAGCTATTACACTGGAAGAAGCCATCTCAGGCTGGAAAGGAACTCACATTCATCCTGTATGGTACCTGCGACGGGTAATTTTGACCCCACATCATGGAGTCAGACAGAGAGCACCCCCTTAACCATGCAGAGACATTACCATCAGGGAACCTGGTTATCAACATACAAGAAAAGGCAGCATCGGCAAACCTCATGGCTAATGCCAAGTGCTGTCTCCCTGGAACAACCAAGGGGAGTGGAAGGAAGCTGTGAACAACTGTGTTCTTCTGATGTGCGTTCCCTTCCTCTGCTCAAGCACGCGCAGGAGGCCAGGCAAGCACACATGACATGCTCCCTGCAGGATGCCACATCCTGCTGTATTTCATACAGCATCCCAAGGCAAGCCAGTTACTCTTCAATCACGGTATGATGTTTGACAGTATGATCTGTCACAGTGTGACAGGTTCTCAGAGACAACATAGGGGAGAGCGAAGGGAACAGCACTGACAGATTTATCCAACAGTGCCAAACTGTTCCTAGCCACGTTTTTCTTAAAGGGAAAACCCCAAGCAAACAGACACACTGCAGACACAGACAAACTTTACAATGTGTATTCTCTCTGCTCTTTGCTTTCCATAACTTGTTTTACGAATTTCTCACAACTCTCACTCGTTCATTCAAAACCTTCCTACTCCTATAGAAAGCGGAGGTCTGTTTTGAAAGGGGGGGAAAAGATTCACAGAGATTGTTTTATGTACTGCTTAACCCCCTAAAGCTGCTCCTAGCCTTGCTCCCCCTCACCCCCCACACACAGTGCCGTGTTTTAAGGAGCGCTGGTTATGCTGACATCAGTGAGGCTCCGGGGGCCATCTAGGCAGCTGTTCCTGCTCCTGTGTGTGGCCACGAGCCAAGTCGCTCTGCCTTTTTGGTGATGTTCCCTCCTGCCGGCTACCCCCACTCCCGCCCACACGTCTGCAGGGTGGGGCGAGGTGGCCACTGGCAGCCTCTCCAAAGAAACCTAAGTGGGGAAAAAAAAAAGGCAGCTTTCATTTCCAGCCTCTGGTCAGAAATGCCCAGCAATTTTTGACAGCATACTGTGGATTGAAGGAACTGCAGCTTTTCTTCCCGGAAAGCCAAAGCACAAGTTGCCCTTAGGACTTTGTCACCTAGAGGAGAAAAACATGTGCTCTGCCCTTCCTCTCCCCCACGTGCAGAGACAGGCCGCCAGCACCAGAGACCACTCTGCACAGCTGTTCCCCTGTTTTAAAGCAGACCCATCCACGGAGGCAGCTGTTCTCCAGCCAAACGATGATAGCAGAGCAGCAGAAAGCACATCCCGATCAACCCAAGTGCACAAGACGGGTGCAAGACATCTTCCAGGCACAGGAGGGGGGTCACTGCAGCACTTCTTCTTCCCTCTACTGCTCCCCACAAGGGCAAGAAACAGTGGGAGGGCAGGTGAGGTGTGCCAGGGCACCTTTCGGCCCAGCAAGTCCCACGAGGGCAGGTTTTAGGCAGCTGCCTATCCGCAGCCGGTAATCCCAGCGGCAGGGTGCGTCCCCGAGCTGAGCCGCAGCCAGATCCGGGGAGTGAGAAGGTGACAGCCAAGCCAACTTCACATACACCCTTGGAGCCTGCAGCTCAGACCCCATGTCAAGATTAGGAAAGTATGCGCACACAGAGAGCACATGAGCTGCTGGAGTACTTTGATTTAACTCTTGCACACACCGTGTGTTGAAGAAGTTTGGCTTCATGGCCACGTTTCTTGCTGGCTTTCTTCAAAGCCAACTCTCCTCAGGCCGCAAAACCTGTGACACTTCCTTGGGCTGAGCAATGCCTCCTCACGCAGGTCAGGAACTCCAGTCAATGGAATGAACTTGGAGCTGTGGCTCACATGGGTTAAAGATTCTGGTTTGAGTCAGGAATACTTTTCCTGAAAGTAAAATGCAGGCCCCAGTCCTGAAACACTTCCCCTAACTTTGCCCATGCCAGCATTTTGACTTAAATGGAACAACCTTCTTAAGTAGAATTATATCTGTGTTTAAAGTGTCTGCAGGATCGGAGCTTGGCTTGATCTAGACTTGCCACCGACACACACACTCACTCACACACACACACACACACACACACACTAGCAAATTTGGAAAATACCTCGAGAGTTATCAGGATAAACTGCATTAAGACAAAAAAGAGAAGGATAAAGATCATACCCCCCACCATAGCATATTTAAAATTTACATCAGTGTATGCTGGAGAATGATTCACCAGGGCAGAAGAAATAGGGATGCCTGAAGGCTATGGCTGGAGGTACAAGAAAGATCCCTAATACTCAGTTTATCTGGGTAAAGTAGAGTCTCAAAACCAAGCAGGTCTGTACACTATCAGCATCAGAAATACTGATAATTCTAAGAGTCATGCTTTTAGTTTCCTCTTCTAAGAAATAAGAATTTAAGTAAAGCAATGTTTGCAATCCTAAACTGCAAAGAAACCCCCCTTCAGCCAAGAAACAAACTCAATTCCTTCCTTCTCTGTAATGAGCACAAAAGCAGCAGATAGAAACACGAGTTTCCCTGGAACAAACCAGTCAGATTCATTCAAATCTTCCTGAAGCACAACAGGGCAGAACCCATTCCTGTTCCCAGAGCTTATTACAGTAACATGACTAAACATGCTCAGCACTCCAATGTGATAGGATGCATCCATTTGCTGATGCCAGAGGAAGATGCGTGTCTCTTCTACATGGCACCGCTCTCACAGGCTGCTTTTCAAAAGATGTTTTGAAAAGCGACCTGCTGCGTACATTCTTAACAAGTCATAGTATCACTGGCTGTACAAGTGTTTGACCTCTACTTGCTATGCACTGGAGACAAAAATCTGACATCAGCTTATTCCAACCTTAGTAACACCAAACTTGCTTCTACAAAGCTGGCAGACTACCACGACACACCGACGAACTCCCAGATGGACCCCTGGAGTGCTGAAAATGCAACTAGTTTAGTACTCGAGCCCATGTGTTTTAAATTTGAGTTGGTTTAATCCAAGTGAGTAACCTGATTAAAGTGGGAGTCTTCTCTGGAGGTCTAATTTCTAGATGTTTCCATTACTCCATATGCTTTCATGCTATATAAACATAACAAATGATATGTCCATCACCTTTAGGATGATTTAAGAATTTCAGTTTAAAACTACAACACAGGTCATTCAAGGCAACAGAATTAGATTACTCTGTTAATGGTAAGAGCCAGCAACTATGCTTCATTTCAGTCTTGGGAAGGTGATATATTGAGGGGATAACATCTTTCTATTGTCAGTTTCTTTTTCTAATCTCTTAATTTCAAAACCTTGACATTTGCAACTTTTACATACAGACTTAAAGCAAAATGGAGAGAGGACATGATCTGACTATGATGGTTTAAAACATGTATTAATCCTGGAGCTTATTTGCCTCTAAACCAAATAACCAGACACAGACCCCTGAATAAGTGTATATACTTCCACCTATACTACCTAGAAAAGAAATAAATAATCTCTTCCTCATGTGCAAAACAGGCATTTATGAGAGCTGCCCAAATGCTACCTTGCAACCAAAGCTGTCTGTTTATAAGGAGACACCTCAGCAGCAGCAGTGCAGGTTCCCAGCATGCCTTTACCTTGGTATCTGGAAAGGCTCCACTATGGGGTAAGAAGATAGTTATAATTAAACATTTATACTGAGGCAGTGCCGAGCAGGTCGGTTCCACAGTGTGTTAGGTGGCTTTTCAAAACTCGGTAATTGAATGCTGATCCCTGCCCTGAAGAGTTTACAGAGTAGGAAATCAAAGCATAACACTTGGCATCTGTATACCAGGAATTAAACAAAGACCACCACCAGTTCATTTCCTGGGTCTTTGGACTAGGCAGCTCATATAAACATCCATTAACCAGAAATAGTGGAAATTTTTAAATCGGCAGTCTGGACTTTCCTAATCCACATCTGTGCAGCTCTGTTTGAATTAGAAGCTGGGACAGTAACTACAGCATGCAATTTTCACATGCTGCTGGCATCCTCTTGTCCAGTGTAGATTATTTTGGGCCCAAATATTTTTTAGCAATCATTTTGAAAAGACAGCGAGCACACAAACGGAAACATTTACTGCAAGTCAGTCGACTCAGGCAGTGCAGCCACAAGAGAAGCTGCCAACACATGAGGTCGAAAGTCAGGCAACAGCAGATCCCTCTGTTCTGGATCTCTAGGATGATCCCAGGAAGGCATCAGTACATCTACAATGCAATACTAGCACACGTTGGCTATCAGGCAGACCACGACCATATGCAAGTCTGTGGCATTGCAAATCTACTAACCCACATCTTTTCCTATGGAGATTAGAAGTTACGCAACGGTGCAAATAAAAACTCTGGCCCCAAACACACAGGGGCCATCTCTGTCCCAGATCCATCCTCGGGGAGAATTCTCTGCATTCCCATTTTCCTGCAGGGAAGGACGGGCCTGGGAAGGGCAAGTCCTCCTCCCACTCACCAGAGTGAATACACTTGAGAAAGTTAAAGCACAGCCTCTAGGATTTAGAAGAGGGATGCAGCACTAGCCATGCTTTCAGTGATGCCCAAAATCTGGATGGAAGAGAATTTAAGCCAAAATAGAGGCTATTAAATCACAAATTCAGTTTGCTGTTTATCAAACAAGCACCGAAAACAGATTCACTGACTTTGTAACTACACCTGTAGGAATTTCAAACACAAAAAACCAGAAAAACACTATGACTGTTTCAGTTTTTCCAAGGTTTCCTGGCGTCTTTCATGCTATGAAGGCTCAAGAGCTTTCAGCTGCACATACGCTGCATAAAATCTTAGTTCAGTGAAGCCTGAAAGAATTTTGCTGTTGATTCAAACGAAGCCACGTTTTCCACTTCTACATACTATTTACACATCTATTGATTTATTTAAAATGTAACAGCAATTGTAACGTGGCATAATCTGTGTTCAGCTGGGTCCACTTAATTGTTCTGTGAACACCTTAACTTTCATTTGTTGGCTTTTGAGCATGTAAAATGAGTAACCTCGCCATTTATTTCTAACTTTTTTCTTTCCTGAGGGAAAAGGGAACCATGGAAAATCCTCAGTCACTAGATTTAAAGAGCTTACAAGTTCCAAAAGCTTTGCAAGTAGAGATTGGGAACTGCTTGAAACTGCAGTTACAGAGGCTGCGGAGTTTACAGAATCCACCAGTTCCTTCCAGCAGAGTTTATAATCTTTATGGCTTCCTCCCAAGGTAACTGGCATCCACTCTGAGGTACAGATCATTTCACTCACCCCTAGAAATTCACCCTCTGCTTAGGTCGAACATCGTAGCCACTTCACGTTCAGCAAAAAGACATTTTGCAAAAAGGAGGAACAAAGACAGAGATGGAGAGTATTTCTCCCATAAAGCGTAGGTATCACTGATACAAAAATAAATTCTCTACTTTTTGAAGAAAAACAGTTTCCAACAATAAAGGAAGTTTACAACAGAGAAACAGGGGCACTGTGGTACAGCTCTCTTTACCCTTTTGCAGCATGGACAGTCAGGCTCCTGACAGTTCAAAGACTGACAGGAGACCTTACCAAGCAGAAAGGCCACCTATCTGCAGTACAGGCTGGGAAGTCGCTCCAAGACTTGTTCCAGAACCTGCCAAGGACCACCATCTTGAACCTTACTTGGAGATATAGTAAGATGTACTTAGCAACACCTAGCTGGGCCATCTGATAAAGAGGAAAAACAAATGATGCCTTCAGTGGTTAGGAAAACAGACCAAAAGAAACATATTCTCCAAATCAACTAAATACAAGACATAAATTGCATTTCTGCAGAGAAGCATTTGCCATTGCACTAATAGTACTTCCCCTGGAAAATACAGTCAAACCTCACAAATGGAAGCGCTTAGTAACCCAGCTACAGCTCTTCTATGTCTGGCTTCTATGGCACATGCTTCCCCTTCCTGAATCGTCAGTGTCTACTTAAAAACCAACCCTCCTCCTGCAGCCCTCCTTCCTTCCATCCAAAAGCATAAGGATGTATACACAGCTAAATATGTGAGTTGTGTTGCAGGTTACCCAGCTGAAGACCAATTCAGGATTACTTAATGTATTTGGGGAGAAGGAGGGGACAAAACAGGCAAGCACATGCACAAGGCATCACAGACACCTTGTGTGTCTCCTCAATACACCAGCAAGTGCATCAGTATCAGAAAAAAAAAATGCACACAAGAATGACGAACATCACACAGATACTCATGACCTGGCTGCTTCTCGTTCTCAAAACACGAAGAGCACTGAGACGTGATGAACTTAATTTAATGAAGAAAATACATTTTGTGTAACAAAAAGAGGAACTTAAACCAGGCTCTTTCCCCCACCCAAACCTGTGAGTGGTCCAAACTGAAAGTGATGTTGCTCCCTAAAGGAAATACAAGGAAGTACTGCAACTTATTGGTGCAAACTCCAAAGCAGTTCTCCCTTGTCCAGGACCTAATGTTACCAGTGCGAAGGTGTTCAGCCTGAACACAGTAATGGAATTTATTGCTGTGATGCAAGCGCTCTGAGCAAAGCACTCCCAGGTACCGATACACCTGAACACTGACATCACCTGCTGCATGAAACAGGACTAACAAGGGCTAGAGTTAAAGTCAGCTAATCACACATGATAAAAGCAAAGGCCACCTACACTTCAATGTGAACATTTTGCTCCTCTCGTCCTCAGGGAGGAAGCACATACCTAAACTAACTAAAAAAAGGTTTGTCAAGGCTGATCATCCTCCATGTTCAAAGGACAGATGATGCAAGCCCCCATTCCTGAAACATCTACATTTGTGGTGTTTCAAGAGAGCACATGCTAACACCTGTTAAAATATCTACTAGGAGCTGGCAAGTGGAGAAGTCTTATATTTATGAGAGGCTGACAATTCCACTATTAATCACAAAACACCTTTCTCCTTTAGAACCAAATTAACAAGTCACTCAGGCACATCAGCATATAAAATGCCCACGATGCCTGATACACTTTTTACCCAGAGTAACTTAAAAGTCTAAATGCCACTTTTCAAAGCTGACAGAAATTACACTGGTAATTCACTTGGCCATTGTGTGCAAGCACCATTCCCACACTTTTTGACAGCTCCACACAAATAACATCCCTCAAGTAAATGGATCTTACAAAGAAATTTCAGACAGCAGGACACGGGGATGTCTTCTTCAAAAGGAAAAGGATCTCTCAAAATACTGAGATTATAGAAGTAAATAATTAAATAATATTAAACACAAAACATTTTTGCTCAGTAAGGTTAGGTGCAGGAAAACGTATTTAAAAGTTGCATTCCACAAGCTTCTATGGGAAGATCTGCAAAGGAGACAGGGGAGGCCATCAAGGCCTAAAAGGTCTCCCTCTCTAATGGTCCTTGGAATACCTATTTTAGCTCAGAAGCCTAAGAACGCCCTGGGGGATTTTGACAGCTTTTCTTTTCCCTTGCTGTAGCACCTCTGTGGATGGCTGGGACTCTGCAGATGAATCCTGTTGTTGAAACAGCTGCCTCTCTCTACATCTTTAAAGAGGTATTCAGATTCTCTTAGCCTTCCTTAGTTGAATCACTCTGAATAAACAGTCACCACCCATCAACTACCTATTTTGGTAAGGCACCTATTCAAAGGCAACCACCTTTATTGATTGCTAGGCTGGCCAACCTGAAAGCTAAAATGTCCTTATTAAAAAAAAAAAAAAAAAAAAAAAGCAGGATACACCTGAAGGCCTGTGTTGTTTCTAAAGGAAGCACAGGTCCAGGCGTTGCTCAGTGACATCAGGACAATTCCTCTCTGACTGCAGGAGGCTGCTCTAACAGGTTTCATACCAGCACAGCCACGAGCTAAGTATCCCACTGACTCTTCTCCCTTTTGTCCAGGCCCTTTTCCTTGTTCTGTCCCTTTTCCACCACAACAGGAACAAGCCACCCAACAGGAGTCCAGAGCATATGCCCCAGCTGGCAATTATTTCTACTTTCAACATTTCATAATAAAGCATTAGCACAAGCTCTAAATAAGTTTTGTCACCCTGCTCAGAGTAAAATGCTGAAGCAAGGGGGGTAAGATGCTGCTGTCTCAGAAGCTTGCACTCAGAATTCTAAGTCACTGGCCTTCAAATGTTGCTATTCAAAACAGAGCAGTAGGGTGAGGTAGAGGGAACACCTTCAGGTGGGAAAAACATCGTGACTGGCAGACATCAAAGATAAGCCATCATCAGATTTCTTGCACCAAAGAAGAACAAAGAGCCAATGCTCCTGAAATTCCTGTTCAGAAGTACCCCAGAACAGAGCCAGCACTTCCCACCTCGGCCAACCTCACCTATGTTCATTTGTAATCAAATGCTGATAGCCAAACTTGGCCTGGCAAAGCTCTGCAGGTTTCAAGCCTGTCCTGGCTCAGCACAAATAGCTAACTTTTCAGTGTATCACCACACAGTGGCATTTCCAAAGATACCCAAGACCTGCCTTTGAAATCACTGCCCATAAAGATACTTCTAAATGTGCAGGTGGGGGGGAAGCCACAGTTCCCATAGATGCTGATTCATGTAGGATATTTAAAACAACAGCCAACCAAACAAAATAAAACAACCCACAGAGAGACAGGATTCCTCATATGCCTCCCCAATGAAAATCTGATTTAACTGCCAAACAACAGTTAGACAAGCCCAATCTCCCACCCCAAAGCAAGAAACGAGCTGTTGCATCGTCTCAGAATACAATTCCTTCTCACCCTCAAAGTTTACATCTGCTCCTTAAAACACTTTCCAGCAAAGCTGCAGGGTACCTGAGCACTCCATCCACGATAAAGCTGTACTCAAAAGAACACGAAGCAGTTCCTGGCCCCTTTCCAAGCTATAGAATACTCTTGACAAGGTGTATTTTAAAGCTGTAATCCTATGACTGACCATCTTGCTTGAATTCAGAAAAGAGTTAAAATAAAGAGACAGAGAGCAACAGGCATTCTCATTACCTTCAGGAGAACGAAATGCAGCACTACCATCCTCCTCTACAATTACCTCCCAAGCAAGAAGCTACCACATCAACACGGCAGCCGTTGCAAACTGGTCTAGTAACACGGTCCAATAATACACTCATTTCAAAACAACCTTTATTGTGCTGAAAGAAGAAGACATGATTTCACATGTTTTAAAGAGTGTACACCTAAAACACAGATTTCCAAACTTAGGCATCATTCATCAAAAAGTTAAAAGGGGCTTTTTCCACACATGCATAGATTTCAGACTAACAGGATTTACTTGTTTTCTGTCTGTTCCTGGGGAACCTGTGCAGTTTTTTTCCCAAGACTGTCCCTACAGGCTGCTATCCAACATACATCAGATGCTCTCGGAGGAACAGATAACCCTGGAAGGACATTTGCAAAGGGCACAAATCAAGTAAAATTTAGGCATACTGGGGGAGGGTGGAATTACTCCTGTATGTTGATAACCTGAACACTTGACAGAGTCCCCTGGAAAGCTTTATTCATGCATCTAAGTATTTTTTTTACGTCCTACTAGCAGAACATGTATTTTAAGTCAATAAAAAAAATAATTGCAACGTAAAAAGTGAATCCCTTTCAAAAACACTCAGGTTAATTTTAGCATCCTTCTGTTTAGCTGCTTAGCAACACTTATCCTATGACCTTCTAAGCACCACCTACTTTTAAAAGGGATAACGAATATAACCAAAGGGATTTATCTATATGTTTTTAATCTATACAATGTTAAGTGCATCAACAGTTTTTATTTAAATGAGAAATCCAACTGAGAGTGATTCAAACTGTTTCTTCTCAAGAGTAAAGTTTCACAAACTGAAGTCAAGCTACTGTTATGATTGTAGTGTGACTTCAGCGCATGCAAAATGATAAAATCCTTAAAGAGTGAGGAAAGCACTACAGAAGTCAATGTTTCTATGCCTTGGGAAACACTGCACTTGTCTTTGGTACCAGAGGAGATTACAGATATTACTAATGGATAACAAAGAGATTAAGTTTTCCCAGTTTTGAAACTTCCAGGTATCTCCTCAGCCTCAGAATCAAAAAGAAAAGCCATTTGTCCAGAGGGTCACTGAGTATTGTGAAGAGTTAGGAATGGACACACAAAACTTGAGTGAGCTGGGTCAGAATAAGATACTTCATTACACTGAAAACTGCAACTAAAGCTTCAAACAGGTCCAGGTGAAAAAACAAACAAACAAAACCCCCAGAAAAACAGTTTGCAAACTCCTAGCTAGACTCTGTCTTAATACCACACCAAATACATATTTATATATTTAGAATCACTAGTTATCAAAATAAATGTGTAAAAGTGGCTACATAGTCACTTCTGATGGGCAAACAACAGTTTGACTAGAAGCTGTCTGTGAAATGAGAGCAGAATAAAAGTTTACTCAACTGTACTTTAAGGATGGTGTTTTCCCAACTACATGATACGAATTCAGTACCAAATACGGATGCCAGGAGGAGGAAGGTGAGGGAGCAAAGAGGCCACACTCGGTCGAGAACAGCTGCCCCGCAGCAAGAGAAGCTGGATGTGTCCCTGCCGGCAGGTGAGGGAGAGCCCTGGTACTCTGATTGATTGGATGATGGATTCATGCTGTTTCTGGGTTTCTAACAAACAAAAGGGCCTATTCTTTCCTGGATGTACCCAACTCCCGTTAAGGCTAATCGGCATTATGCAGGCACACCAAGAAAAGACTATGTACCCTTAAGTCTTCAAAGAGAAAATTAAAACCTAAAACAAATATGGCTGGCCTGACCCTGAGTCACTGCATCCCTTTCACGCACGCTGACCCTGTGGAAAACAGGAACTGCGGTAACAAAACTCGGTGCTTGTGTCAAAACGACAGACCTCAACGAAAAAACTTCGGCCATCATAACAGCTGTCTACTGTGCACTGTAGGGGTAGAAACACGGCATTATTTAGCAACTGCTCCTGTTGTTAATAGGCAAGTTTTTTTTCCAAGGCACGGGGCTGGATCTTGAAACGGTAAGAAACATCAACTGCATTTGCTCTGTCTCCTAGACCACCGACCCCAAATCACACTGAACTAGAAGTTTACTTTCTCAAATACGTAAATACACTTGATCTTATCTCCAAGAGAAGACAGGAGAAAGAATGAGTCGGGATTAGAACTGGATGGCTGGTGTCCCCCCCCAACACTAACATCAAACCCCGTCTCCCCCCGAGAAATCAGTTCAGTGGCTCCCGGGCAGGATGCTGGCTCCTGGGCAGGCAGGACCAGAGCATCAGCCGCGGGCCGGACACCCCGGCGTGGCCGTGGGAGGGCGGCGGGGCACGGAGGCGCCCGGGCCTCCGCGGGGTGCGCAGCCGAGCGGAGCGGGCCGGGCAGGGAAATGTGCTGAGCCAGGAGAAGCGCTCTCCTCCTCCTCCTGCGCAACCCCGCGAGGATGCCGAGCAGGCGAAGATATCGCAGCCGAGAGGTGAAACGGGGAAAATTATTTAGGGGAAAAAAAATTTTAAAAAAAGGAGAATAAAAAAAATTTTAAAAATCAAGCGTGCGTGCGGAGGGGAGGTGGGGGAGAAGTGCAGGGAGAAGAAGCCAGAGGAAACTTATCTGCGACATGACAAAGTTCAGTCCACCGCCCTCCCTCCTCTGCTGAAAAAAAAAGTTGCAGCATCTCGACTCGCCGCGCTCCCCCCCGGCCCGGCCCGGCCCGGCCCGGCCCGCGACCCCTGCGGCCCCTCACCCTCAGCGGATGGGGCGGGGGGGATGCCGAGCCCGTGTGTTACAAACTAGGCAGGAGGAGCTGCCTCGCATCCTCACCCCGCGGAGCCGCGGGGGGGGTGTCCCGGCCCGTAGCAACGGCGATGGGGAGGGAGCGCAGTCGCCCGAGAGACGGGTCTCGGCCGGCTCCCATCCACACCGGGCACCGTGGCGGGGGGGCGGCCGCCGCGCCGCCCCCAACTTTGTTTTCACCCCAAACACCGCCACTATGGGAGGAGGGGGTCAACACTGCCTCGCCGTCCGTCCCCCCACCCCCGCCAAGATGGGTGTGAGGGGGGGGCCGAGGGCCCGGACACCCCTTCTCAGCCTTGGATGCTGCCCGGCTCCTTCCTGTAGTGGTGACGCCGCCCAGGCGTCCCTGCCCGCCGATGGCCCCTACGCGCAGGGATGTGTTCCTGGCACTGCACAAAGGCAGCGGGACGGGGGGGGGGACACCCGCAGGGGGCAGCGCCCCCCACCCTACCGAGGCACGGCTCCCCCCCGCCCCCGCCGCGCAGGCCGGCAGGGGAAAGGACACGCACGTCCCTACCGGGACGGGGGGGGCAGGACGGGGGAGCGGGTGAAGAAAGTGGAGGAAAGGGGAAAAAAATAAAATAAAGTGAGGAAGAGGGGGAGAGAGGAGAGGGAAGGGGTACCAGGGTGCCGAGGAAGGACAGGCACAGGCCGTCCAGCCCCGCCGGGGGGGCGGAAAGTCAGCGGAGAGATGCGCAGCGCAAGCCGGCTCTACCTGCGAAGAAGGGGCGCCTTCATCCCAACTTCCCAGCTCCGGCGCGGCCCTCCCAGCCGGGAACAGCGGGTACGGGCCGCCACGGGACCCGCCGCCACCGCCGGCAGGAAAATAAGCCCGAAGGAAAAGTTAAAAGGCAATCTCGGGAGACGGGGGCGAGCCGGGCTAGAAGATGTTGCTTCCTCGCAGCCCCATCCAAATTGTGGCGGTGGCTGGTTAAAAATAAACTTTGCAGCAGGAGGGGGGGGATGATCTGGCCGGATTCCTGAGCTCAGACGGTTTAATATGGATGAGCATCAGGTCCTGAAGGCAAAACGCCGCGGCTGGTGCCGCTGGTTGGTAGAAAGTCTGCAACAGGGAAGGGGAAAAAAAAAAAAAAAAAAAAAACAGGAGCCGCGGAGGGAGGAGAGGAGAGGGAGGAGCGGGGGAAGGGAAGAGGGAGGCTGCACGAACTCATCATCATCTCCACCGCTGCCAGCCAAACTTTTTTCCTCCTCTTTTTTTTTTTTTTAAGGAAACTTTTCCCCCACTAACAAGCATTTCATTTTTAAAAATAAGTCGCACAACCAGCCGACACGCTGCAACGTCCTGACCCCCGCGCCTGCCCCCTCCCAGAAGTTTATTTTTCCTCCTTTTGCTTTCCCCCCCCCTTCACCTTAAGAAAAAGAAAAGAAGAGGGGGGGAAAAAAAAAATATAGATCCCTCCGGAGTTAAGGCACGCTCCTGCCCTTTGTGAGGGAGCGCGGCGGCCGGGCAGTCCCGCGGTACTTACGCCGGACTTTGCTGGGGCTGGGCTGCTTGCGCCGCGACATGCCGGGAGGATGGGCCGCCGGGGGGGCGCGGGGACGCGCCGGGGGGAGCGCGCACGGGAGGGAGCCGCAAACTTGTTCCGGAAAAAGGAATCAAAATGGCGTTTCTGTGGATGTGCAAAGTTCATCAACTCCGCGCTAACTTCCCGTCCTCCGCGCCTCCCTGGAGGGGAGAGATGGGCACGGTTAGGGACCCCGCCGCGCCGCGCTCCGCGGGCGCCCCCGCCCCCTGCCCGCCCCCGCGCTGCCCCGCGCACCCTGATAAGGAGACACATCACGTGTCGCTCCGGCTCCTCTCCCGGGGACGCGCTACCGAGGCAGCGGCAGCAGCCTGTTGCAAATAGCATCTCTAACTCGCCCTGGTCGCGGGGAGGGAGGGGCGCCTCCAAGGAGAGGAGTGAGCACAACTTTCCTCCCCCCAAGCTTCTTCCTCCCTCTCTCCCTCCCTCCCTCCTGCTCCAGGCAGCGCAGCAGCGGGATGCCCCGGGCAGGCGCGGGGGGAGCGGGGGGGGCGGCCAGGTGCCACGCGGCGCCCCGCGCCCTCCCGCTGCTCCGGCGGCCGCGCCCGCGGGGCTCTCCCAGCCGGGCCTGCCCTGCCTGGCCCGGCCCGGCCCGGCCCGGCCGGCGGCCACGCTCCGGGCACAGCGTGCGTGTCCCCCGCAGCCGGCGGCTCTCCCCGACTCGGGGCTGGAGCGCATCCGGAGCCGCCGGTGGCGGTGTCGCGCTGCCGGCTTTAAGGAATTCATCGGGGCTCTCCGCTGCCCGTGGAAATGTCTGTGCGTCCTCCTCTTCCCAGCCCGGTGCCTCACCAGGTACAACGTCCGCAGGCAGCAGCCCGCTGCTCCGCCGGCAGAAGTCGGCTTCTGGTTGTGTTTGTTTGTTTCCTCAGAAACTTTCGTCCTTGCGCGATTTGGGTCTCAGCTGGGGTCAGTCATCCATCCAGCTGACGAAACCTAAAGGACGTGAAATTTAAGAGGACCTTGAACATCAGCATAGGAACAGGAGGTCCAAATGCTGTTCCTAATCAAAGGCAAAGATGCGGCTGCTTGCAAGCACAGGTAGTTACACGCTGCACAGGCGCTGTGCACGGCACTGCATGCAGGATCCTTCCTCCACTTTCCCTGCAGTGGAAGTTCAAAGGTGTAGAAGACGACTCAACATAGTGATGGAGAGGCGTGTTCAGAGTCGTGGGGATTTCACTTTAAAGACAGTACCCATTTAAAGTTGTGTGACAGATAATAACAGTACATAAAAACAAAATATTTGTCAGCACTCCATCCTGAAAGCTCGATGGGGAAAAAAAAAAAAAAAAAAAACAACCCTGCTTCCGAGGAGTGTCCTAATGAGTATAGCAGGAACCAGTTACCAGTTTACACTTTACGGAAATGGTTATTTACACTATGTCTAAAGCTACTAAAGCTAGGCCTTTTAAAGCTGCTATTGGTGAGGTGGAACCTAAAGTCTCTGCCTGTTTTTTTTAAAAGAAATCAAGTCATGACCTCTGGGCAAAAGGCTTGTATCAGATTATATGGTATCCTATCTCCTCATTGAAAAGGGATTCACATGGAAAAGAAGGCTAAATTCCAGGTATGTGGCAGTAAGCCCTCAACCTACTCATTTCAGAAACAGTCTCTTGCCTGTAAAATGTCATGACGAACTTCGTTTGCAACATTCTTTTCAAGTACTGGATAAAGGCATACAAGTCAGGAATACACAGGTCCTGTCTCAAAGGCATGAGCTGTGCTTCTTGTCAGGAATAGCTCTCTTCCCTTCTGGACTCCCAAGTAAAACACCCGCAGGTGTGGTGAGCTGGAACTTGGAAAAGCCAAAACTGCAAAACTAAAAGGCGCACACGTGTGTGCATTCAGAACATGAAACTGCAGCTCTAACCTGCTTGTGTTTGTGGTGGTGGTTTCTGCAGGCTGAATTTTTGTCACCTGAGTTTTGCGCAGTGTTACACATGAGCTTTGTAGATAAATTTTAATATCATTAAGCTCTGTTAAAATGGAGTTGCTGACTGACAGAAGAGCAGTATCATACTTTACCCCACAATGTGAGCCACAAACATTAGAAGGCACATTCTTCGTTGTTCTGAGGTTCTTATTTTACCCAAAACAGTCAATGGAGCCATTAAAAAAAAATGATCACAAAGCATCTTTAACCTTTTCATCTCTATCCCCATTGTACCTGCCAACCTGCAGTGGCAGAATTGCTGGTAAATTCAACAGGTTTATAGCCAGCTTACATTTTTACTTCAGTATCTTTTGTGGTCAGGCATCTTATTAAACAAAAGCCTGAGCAGTTTGTCAGTCTCAGGCTCAGTCCTTAAAACATATTATTCCCATTGGAAAACTGCTGTGATTTAAGCCTGCATAGCACATGCATCTCATGGAGACTGGGCCTGGTTTGCACAGCCATTTACGTAAGTGGCTGCAATTGAAACTGGTGAAAATTCCTGTATGGGCAATCGTATTTGGAGGTTAGCAACGCATGTGTCGTTGACCTCTGGCTAATATCTCTAGTCTTGGAGGCATTTTGGACCACCTCTGCATGAAGATTCTCATCCACCCTTGATCTGTTTTCTAACTTCGAAGGTGCTGAAGAGCCTTCGATGTGGGAAGTTTAGCAAGCAGATAGGTGGAATAGAAGAACAAGTGTTTTTAAATTCAGCATCTGTGCTAGAAATGTGAAAATGTAAAGCTCACATTGGAAAAAAATTAGGATTTTAGTACATGGAGAAAATACGTAGATATTTTTTAATTGCATTTATGTTTTTAACATTCCTGTTCTTTAAGAAAGATGTAATGAAGGGTGAACCAGTACATACCATATTATATTAATGCTAGAAATTAAAAATAACCCACACAAAATCCCCCAACAATGCAAAAGGGTAATGTAATAACTAAAAAACCCCATTAACTACCAGGGTTTATGAAATAGTAAAAAATACTATGTCTCTTAATAGTTTAGGAATTAATTATAATTCTGGGCTATTGCAAGGCAAAAGAAATTAAAACAACTCAGTTTTCCAACTTTCTGTCATTTGAACTTTTATAATGCATCAGGGAAGTAAAAAAACCATTATGGTCTAATATGGTCTAATATTGAATGTGAAATTTGGGGGCAAATGGGGTTTTTTTATTGTTATTTATTAGAGTGAATGAGAAGGTAGAGATACTTTTTGTATAATAAAAGCCACTTTTATGAATAAAATTACTCTCCCAGAATGTTACTGCATGGCTTACATGATACAGCTATTCTCATCACTGCAGTTTCTGCCATCTGCATTACTGTGGTTTATCCCATCTCCTCTGACTACGCTGTGACAGTTTAAGTAATACGTCTTTTTTCTCCTAGGACTAGTCAGTTTCTATACAATATCCAGTTTCTGGATACTGTGATATCAGTACTTAATAGTGATGGTAAACACACTAAGACTTTCTCTAGCTTCTATACAACCCTTGCATAGCTCTCTCATCCTACACTGTGATGTTAAATAGGATGAGCGACAGTAGAAATAAAAACAATAGTTTTTTGAAGGTGTTTAGTGTGTTATCAAATTCATTAACACCACTGGGTGACACAGCCTTGTTGGTGACATAAAAGCCACCTGCTGTGGTCCCAAGAAAAGGACAATTCAGCCCCCACCCACAATTCAAATATCAGAGATGCTGATTAAAGGTATTCAAGGAGGGAAGAAAAACAGGATGTGTAGCTTATATGAAGGCCGCAATTTGAGGATGTCTTAAAGCATGGAGACTAAAGCTAACATCAGCATTAAAAGAGGAGTTAAAGGTTAGCTAGAAAATCTTTCCCCCTTCCCCCATCTTATTTGACATTATCAATGTTCTCTGCCTTAGATCATGGTATTTAGAAGTTACTTTAATTTCTTGTAAACTTACACATCCCTTTCAGCCAAAACAGTTCAGAGTGAGGCAGTTCTCTTGACTAACCAGGAGTATTTCATACGCTGTAAGAGGCAGGGCTGGACCCTGACTTTGTAACACCTCATGACTGCTGGGTGAGGGCAGCTGACAGGCCTCAGCTCCCTCGCCCTGCAGTGTGGCTGTCCAGCCACAGAGGAAGCCCCATGCCCTGCCTGAGCTTATGCCTGCCTGCACAGCATACGGAGTCCTCTCACTGCCATCCTTTTCCTGATGTCCTCACTCGTGTCAAGAGGCAGAACTCAGATGACATTCTAATGCAGGGCAAAGCCTGCTTGGAGGATCAGAGAATACAGCCCTGAGGGCTTTGAGAAATAAGTCTTTATAAAACCTAAGACCAAAAGAAATGCTTGAATTTCCTTTATGTTTCAACCAGTTATTTCTTTAAATGAACAAACATGCTACTGCTGAGTCTTCTCATGGGTTGGGGTTTTGCTTTGCTTTAGAGGGTTTTTTTCCTTCAACTGAGACACAGGTTTCTTGGATCAAAACCCCTTAAACACTAATGCAGAACTGACAAGTGTGACCACTGTAGAGGCAGGGTAATTAAATAGAATAAAAGGGGAAAAGTTCAACTAAATATATTTCCTATAAATTTCTTGGAAAATTAAACTTGGTGAATCTGTGCATGGGAAAACCACAGAGAAAAGCACATCACATAAGACCATCTGCAAACTCTCTCAGAGCATTTGTCTGATGACACAGCATCATACAGCATTCCCGTTTTCCCCATGTAGGGAAATGTGATGCACAATTGTGCTCAAGTACCTTGGCCTCTGGAAATGGGGCTGCTGGGGAGCGAGGGAGTGGTGGAACTTGCTCCTGCAGCAACCCCACCCACTATATCCAAGGGCAGCATTGGATGATCAGAAAGTCAAGGCCGAAGTTTCAGTCCAAATTTATCTTAACATTAGCCTTCACAGAGTGAAAGAAAAGCTGAGGTATCCCAGTGTGCTTAAGCAATTTCCTTCACATAACAGCCTGGTAGTGGCAAGGTTGGAATTAAAACCAATATTTCTCCCCAAATACCAGTGTAGTTCTTCAGGCACAAAGTCAGCCACTCCGCTGTGTGACACTTCTTAGTAGACATTTAGTGATAACAAACAGCAAAAATAAAAGATCGAGTATAAGTATTTGTTCCCTGTTTGCTCTGAGACATCTCAATAGTGGAAAACTGACCCTGACCTTGAGCTGACTCACCTAACCAGCCAAGACTACCTTTTGATTAAGGACTCATCTGGAAATACGGAGACAGTGTTTCTGAAACCCACACCACTTTTTCCTCCCCGCCCAGATCACAGTCTGTAGGGCATGTTGCAGAACTGCTTAAAGTCTCTGGCTGCACTAATTGCTGGTCCTATCTCTTTCTCTCCTTTCACTGTGGGAGTCTCCAGCCGATGGATGCAATGCAGAGCAGCCCTGCTGCTGGGACTGGACAAGCTTGATGAACTAGTCCCTTTCCCCAGCTCTGATTTTCAGGATGTGAAAAGTAGCATAAATTATTCCCCTGTACTATTGTAGCAATAACCAATGCTTCTAAATCCTTTTTGGGGAGGTTCACCAACCTAAACCTATTCTTTCAAGATATACAGTCATAACTGTAGAGAATGGATAAAGGGATAATCAACTGATAAACAGCTTTGTAACCAAAAGAAACACCAGAGGCACAAAAGTGTGTTATTACAGTTTTAGTAATGAAAATTCTTAAAAGAGGAGGATTTAAAAATAGTATGTTTTAAATGAATACAAGTAAGTAAGATTTCCCCCTGCAGATTTAATTACTTAGCAAATTTTGGAACAGCACAGCCTACTTATTCCTTAGAATGTTTAAAAACATAGCATGAAAAAACTAGCGGGCACATGTTTGGCATTTACATTCTCAAGCAGTTCTGTGATCACTAATGTGCACCTCAGAAACAGGTTGTATAACCCATGTGCAAGAGTGTCTGTGTAGAGACAGAGCAGGAAAAAGAACAATAGTTAGCAAAACCACCCACTGCAATACTTTCACTTGTTTTAAAACTCTGCATTGTTGCCCAGGTAATGCAAAAAACACAGGTGTGCAAAAAGAAGTTAGTTTTTGATGCCCAGCTTGTGATTTGGTACTGAACATGACATGTTTCATTCTTACTGACCACCCCAGCCTCTCACACCTAATTGATTGTTGGCTTAAATGTGATTATTTTCCCTCCTCAAGGCAAGTAGTAAGCCAGCTGTGTGCTTCCCCGTGTTCCATTTGCTAGGGAGAGTGGATTCTGAAATCTCTCACAAATAAATGCTCCTGTTAACAGCAGCTTCATCATGTTCAGTTGTTCAAAGGGCTGCAGTAGCACCAGCGCAAACATCAAGCTAAAGGAAGGCAGCAATATCCAGCTGAAGCATCACCTACTATTTTTTGGTGTTATAGGCTAGAAATGGAAGATGCCTGCTGTTCATTCCCTGAGGCTGCCACAGTATTTTTCTATGCAGTTTACTGTTCTCTACTGTCTTGGTTCAGTTTTAAGTATCCTCAGTTATGGAGGATTTGACAGTTACTGTTGAGAGCTTGGTCCATACTCTTGCAGATTTTGCTACTGGGATGATTTTTTCCAGCCTGCATGTTTGTTTTTTTCTTAACTTCATGCCACAGCTGATTTCAGCTTAAAGAGGGCAAGAAAAGGGGGTGGGAAGAAGGAAACCCCAGCCAGCCCAGGAAAATATGGTAGACAGTGCTTTGAGATGCACCCACAAAGCAGCAGAAAATAGGCAGAGAGGGCCAGCAAGCAGCAGAGAAGTGAAGAAATAGGAAGTGAGGCAGCAGTCATAAAGAAAGTATGCAAGGAAGCAGTTACCCTGCAGGGAAGGAAAAAGCAGGAAAATTTTCAAGGGCAGAGATTAACATTACTTGGGGGAGACTGCAGTGACAGGATTTGGGAAGAGTAGAGAGGAACTGAACTACCAGGAAAAAAACAGCCAGTAGATGCAGTAGGCAAAGAATCAAGGGGGAAGCAGAAGAAAATGGTAGGGCTCAGGTAAATGAGCATGAAGAGAGTCACTTATGCTTTTGTACCTGCTTAAATTGAGCTTTGTTCCTCCTCAAACCAGAAGAAAAATTGTGCTGGGACAGGTCTATGCCATAAAGTTGTTCAGGCATACTCACACTGGTCAGATGTACAAAGGGATGTGATTTGCAACCGAGGTAAAAACCGAGCTACGATACCAAAAGCAGTGAATGTTCAGGGTTATGCAGTCAGAACCATACTTTGACCAGTGCAGCTTGTGTTATTCAGACAAGCCACCCTGGCAAAAGTACAGTTTTGCTGATGTAAATTGTATCAGGGGTAGATGTGCTCTGCTGCAGCATATAGGGGCATAACTACACCAGTAGAGCTGTTTGCTTGTCAAAACAGCCATGCTGTATAAGCAGATTGTCCATAACGGAGACATGATTAAGAGATGCAAAAGGAATTCTTATACTGACATTATGACTTCCACAACCACAGCAAAAACTGTCAGCAGAAGGCTTTTCCTGGCAGAAGAAGTGGACCAGAGGCTTTGTGAACCAAAGCCTTCATATAAGAAAGTATTTGCTTCTACAAAAAGAAAATTCTCAATAATTGCAAAGTGTCTGAATATTAGGACAATGTGGATAAGAGCATTTAATTCCTAATATTGACACTTAAACCTTCATTTATCACTCAACATTCACTTGTTTTAAAATAAAGCATTCTTGAGAATAAAATATTCTCGATACATTTTCCTGCATTCCTGTCTTCAACTTGGATAATAGGTAATATGTTCCATCATCTTCTTTACTACTGTGCAATACAAAGAAGGTGAAAACTCTCTTAATGAGCATCTATAGAGGAAAGATTGGGTAGATAAGTTAAAAGTGCTACTAAACTTTTTTTGTTTGTTTTCAATTACTTCAGTGGTCAGATGGAACTGTGCTCTAACTAAAATGAAACTTGAAAAGGAAAAAACCCTAAACCACTATTATCAAAACGAGCGCAAGAGAGCTGTTACCCGAAATGATTCACTGAATGGAAATCTCAACTCTTGAAACAAATGATTTCTAAGAACAGGGCACAGACATCAGCCTCCTCATCAAAAGAACTACAAGTAACTAGAAAAGGCAGAATACATTTAGACTCCAAATTTTCAGCTTGCAGTCAGTGGTTACAGCAAAGGATTAAATTGGTTGGGATTAATGTCTATGAAAATATCCTGAAATCCTAAAAATCATGCAAAATTTTTCCTGCAATCTCTAGTGAAGTGATCATAGACTGCAGTGGCTCTCTAAACTCACCAGTGAAATAATCTTCTCAGCTACAAATTTTGATTAAATGGCAACTGCAAATAAGATTTTCTCAGTTTCCTGAACAATCTTACACACTCACTTCACATACATCTTCTGAGCTTGTTTCATTAGGTTGTTTGTTTTCTTCTATGTCCTTTCCTTCACAAAAGTGGCTAAAGGTAATTCTTAAAGTGCAAATGAGCAGCCTGAATAGTTCAGCAAAACGATTTTTGAAATGGTTAAAAGCAAAGAAACAAAGAAAAAAACCCAAGAAGAGGCCTGAGGGTAGAGCCTAATGTCAATAGAATAAGAGTTATACAGCAGGCAATCCAAGAGAAGGGCTCAGGAGAACACTGCTAAGGTGCCCAGCAGCACAGTGGATTGGAGCACAGTCTCCTTACCTCTTGAGATCTGGACATAAAGCCTGATTTAAAATACACATAAAAACGAATGTCATCAATTTATCTTAGAGCCTCCTGAGCAGTGGTCCACATGTTGAAGGATGCTGATGTCCTCCACAATTGCTTATCCCCCTGCACACACATACACACGTGCTAAACAAGGCTGGAAAGTTGCATGGGAGTTCTCTCTGACTGAAAAGTAAGCTTGCTTTTGTCTCCTGTTTATTTTTATCTGGTATTTGTAGGAGTTTGGCTATGGCTATACTTACATGTAATCAAGAACTGAGTAGCAAATAGTCTCCAAGTGACTTGAAATTCTGAACTGTGGTTTCTGCTATAAGTGGGAATGATTCACCTCAGAAGATGTAGTTCAGTCATTCTCTGGGCACAGACTTAATCAGTAAAAACCCTGCTTGATGTTTCTGTGTTGATCCCTGACCCACAAGCCAACGGACGCAATTCACTGCAGCCCATATACTTTTCTTGGGATAATCTCAAAGACAGATCCCCAGGTGATGTTTCTGGTCTGGACTCCAGGATATTGACACAGCGAAAGAGAGGAAATATTCCTTGTGCCTGCTTGCATGTGCTGATTCAGTAGAGCTGGTATCATTAGTCCTGTCCTATGATGAACACCGTATTACCCAACCACACTGGAAAAGAATGAGCGGGCTCAGACTTCCTATCTGGAAACTGACAGCTCTTGCAAAACTTGGTACTGGTATAATATCGTGTGTAAATAGGAACAACAGCAAAATCTTGTGGCAGTAAATTGAGGTTAAGTTGGCATAAAAGTGAGTTTTCCAGGGCTGGGACAATGGTGGAATGAAGAGAAAGTAAGATAGGAGTGGTGTATCATAGTTCAGTATACAAAAGATTGGTAACATGGAACCTAATACAGATAGTTCCTGGCGTGCTTTTAGGCTAGTGCTGACTGCAGAGAACGAACTGCTGTACAGCTGGAGTACTCGTGTGAAAATGTTAGCAACGTATGTAATGAAAACCACTGAAACGGAATTATACAGAAATAAGTTATTATTGAAATGCAGCTGTACTTTGAACAAAGCGTTGAGGAATTTATAAGACAATGATGTGCCAAAGGGAACAGCATAAACTTACCTCAGCCAGAGAGCCACAACCAGTTCCTGTGGCTGCTCCCCCCCCCCATTCAGTGCAAGCTCCACTTTCCTCCAGTAATGAAAGGGGGAACAAAAGTTTTAATTGCATGGCCTGCTCCATATCAGTTCCTATAAATTGATGTCCTTTCTTTGTATGAACTAAAAACACATGTCAAGGGTCTTGCAACTTTTTTCATCCTCTTTATCATTGCTATCACTCTTATCATATGAAAGTTGATCACAAGGGAATTGAAATTATTCAGCTAGCAGCTAGTGGTGAGAACATCAAAGCAGAATTATGTTTATAGGGTTGAGGCATGATTATTTTAGCATCCCAAAGGCTTTGGAATGCCATACAATCCAATTATCCCAGGGCTATGTGAGAAGAGGGAACTTCATGTAATTAGGAGGGCCTAAGCTAAGCTTGCATGATCAGAAAAATACATCATGTCACTATTCACACTACAAGCTCTTTCTCCCCAGAATTTAGGGAACATATTACTACCTTTTTTAGAATTTAAAAAGTGAAACAAATGTGTAAAATCAGACTATATCTTGATTAGTAACTACATTTTAGTTTTTAAGTAGAAAAATAATTACATTTGCCAGACATCATAAATTTACATGTTAGATCTGCCACATCTGAATGACCATGAGATCCATTAAGTTATATGCTCTGTTTCTGCTAGGAACCAATACTTCGCCCATATTCAATAAATTTTTTAAAAAAGGTTATCTTTTTCCAGTTAGGATGCCTATACTTAGTTATTTGATTCTGTATTTTCTAGGCACCTACATAGCCTGGTTTTCAGACATGTTGAGCACATTTGTTTCTTCTATGGCTGCTGAGCAACGCTGAAACTTAAGCATGTGAGTACGAATTAGATGCCGAACTACACTCATCCCATTTTAAAAATTAATAGCATAATGCATATAACTAGTTGTGTGATCTCTGATGAAAAGAGGATGAAAATGAATGGAGACATCTTCCTGCATCTCAGGTAACTGGCCAGTCTACTGGGATATTGAGCTTTGACTCAATAAACTCTCCCAAGAAGGGCTTAATCAGCACTCAGACATATAAGTGAAAAACTCAGGATGTAAAAGTAAAATTTAGTTTCAGAAGTTCATGTAAAACTAGAGCAAATCTAGTTAGCAGTAGCCTTTTTAATGAATAATACTAGGAAGTTAGTTTAAAAGTGACACTTGCTAAGAATTATTTATTTAAAATCCTCTACTGTTTGTAAAATATGCTGCAGCATGTTGAGGCACTTAGAAAACTACTACTAAGAAAACAAGGTAAATTCTTCCCAATGAATTCTAAAGAGCTGGAAAAAGTGGTGGAGGCTACTATGATTAAAGGGAGATAGAAAGATAGCTATGAACACAAAAGAAAAGGCTTTCAGTAATACAAACAATATGATGAAGACATAAGTTGAATTTTAAAGAAGAGTGACGTAGCTGTTAATATAGATAATTTGAAAAAATGTATGTTTAGTAAGGTTTTCTTTGATTACCAAGCAGCCGTAATGATTTGTACGCAGAATAACAAACAGATCTCCTAAAGAGATTTCTGCTATAGCCTGTATGCATGAAAAATCAGAGGATGGAGTCAGCTATCTATGAATGGAATACAGTTTCCTGGTACCGTGGGAAGGGGTTAGTGTGCCAACAACACCAAAAAGAGGTGTTAATAATACTGCATAACAGACATCCACTTGTAAATGTGACCTGCAAACATCTTTAAACAGTCCAGTAATATTAGATATTTGCCAAATGCTTCTGAATATCACAAGGCTCTATGAGTTATTAACTTAAACATTGAATAGCTGTGTGTTCTGTGATTCTGCAGGGTTCTGGTGATCTGCTCTTAGCAACAATGCTGCATGATCTCTGCTGGTCATGTCTCATCCATAAACCCTTTCTGCAGACTTCACAGGACCCACAGTTAGAAAGATAAATGTTGACTTACTATGATGCTTTCCATTCTTCGGGGCTTTCTTCTCATTTCTGCATTTTATTTATCATTTGGCATTCATGTTAACTCTCCAAAGCAAAACTCCCAATCCCATTACACAGACGCACTGCTCCATTGTAGGAATATCCAGAATTATAATACCACCCACACAGTGCTCTCTGGGGCATTCTTTGGAAAACATGTGTTTGACTCAGTGCAAGGCTGTTACAGGACCTGGAGGTAAAATGGTGTAAAGATGAAAAGGTTCAGCTTCAGATCAATAAAATGTACAACATGTACAACTATTGTGCATCTTATATAGCCTGCTGCTTTGGTGGAAAACTTTTTTTTACAGGATGAGGTGGAGTAGAGTGAAGATGCAGTTGCTTTCCGCCCCTATCCAGAACCCTAAATCTGCATATGCACTGCAGTTACTTTAAAAACAAAATTGAAACTCTCTGCTAGTAAATTCAGATACCAGATTAAGGAGCAGTGCCTCTGGTATCAAGTTGTTTACATGATTCAGTGCAATGAATTGCAGTTAATTTTTTTTTTAATTGGAAGGATTTCAATTCCAAGCCACTTTGAGTTTCTCATTAAAAAAACCCTCAATGTCTTGCTGGGCATATTCATCAGCAAGAAAATAAGATAGTGTAACTGACAGGTCTAAGTGCTTATAAATCTGTTCCTGAATTATCCAACATTTGTTACATCCTACAAGACTAGTTTCTAAGGCTTGCTCTGAAAAAAGATAAAGTTACAGAAACGCTGATATACCCAACTGTAAGGAATTCTACAACTGTGTAATTCACCTACTATCAGTTTTCTGTAAAATACTAAGAGATGTACAGTAGCATATATTAATAAAATAGCAACGCTTAAATGATTAGAAGCCATCCTGATTTCAGAGAACAAAAGAAGAGATCCTATTTGTGTGACATTTACTACCTCCATGTAAGTATAGACTGTCTCAAGGTTAATAACTGGTTAAAAGAGAAATTGCTTGGTTTTATTTTTTTTTTTTTTGCCTTATTGCAAATATTTCTGCCAGGATCTTGACAAGATCTGAAGAAGACCACAGTAATGATATTACACTGCACAAATATTTTCTTATCTAAGATGCTATTCTATCCTAGCCAGGCTTAAGAGTAGAAGATGCTAACCTTGAACAAACTTTTGCTGCTTTGTGTATACTAATACGATATTGGAGAATTCTCCACAGAGTGACAGTCATGTATAATCCTCCTTCAACAGCTTTGGCTGTCTGATTTCATGTCATGTTCTTCACCAAGAATCTTAAATCACTTTATATTGAAAAGGACAGTTTTGTGAGTGCCGTTGCACAGCTGAAGGAAGTGAGGCACTGAGAGGGCAGCTAATCAGCAAGATGTAGAAAGGCTGGGAACAGGAGCCCTCTCTCCCAGCTCTGGGCCTGCTTATATCAACAGTGCACACTTCAGTGCATGAAATAGAGTAGGCTCTCATTAAATGAGAAAGAGAGGTGTCAGCTGTATAACCATGTTTAAAGAAAAAGTTTCAGAAATTGCAGAAATCGCATCACTTCTACAGCTTCTGCATGCAAACCAGCCTGTAGCTGGACCTCTGCACTGCGCACACTGGTAATAAAAAAGAATCTGCTGGTCCTTCACAACTCAGGAACCGACACAAAAATAAATACGGGGAATGATGGATTGATGCTTCTAGGAAGGCAAGCTGTGGGTTGAATAGTACAGGGGAAAAAAAAGCAGAAAGGCAGAACACGGAGTAGAAGGCAAAAGGAGGGAAGGTTTAGGGGAAGGATTTTGCCTTATCCATTGCTTTTTTGTGAGGTCGCTCCTGACCTTAACTTTTAGAGTGAAAAGGCCTTGTGACACAGCAGAGCTGGTGTGCATTTGTCACATGGAGAAATAATTTGAGGAGAGTGTACAGGTGTTTCCTGTGTTGCAAAAGTCATCTCTACTGAGACTCTAGTTTGCCATTACCCAAGACTTCAAAGAAAATACCAAGACGGATGTGCAAAAGGTCCTGCTAATACCAGGATCCACCATCTTTTCTCTCTTTACCAAAGCAGACACAGACACAGCTCCTGGGAATGCCTAGGAGGAAGTACCATCAACAGCAGCTCTTGAAAACAGCCCGAGATGTAAAGAAGGTTCTTCCTTTACAATTCCCTGCTGGGTAGCATCCCTGATGACTCACAGACATTTCCAGAGTCAGGCCCAACATTTTTGTGATACATTTCTCTCACTATGCTGATTTTTCTTAAATTCTTCTGCTGATGATCAGCTGTACTGGATGGCCCTTACCCTTTAGCAAAATTTCATTTTTAGTCTGAGCTGGTATGCTTCACCCAGTCCCTCTCACTGTAGAATGATGCTACTATTTGCTTGCATCTTCCTTTGTGTCAGGAAGTATGTCCCAAAAAATGACACCTATGAATTCTTTTAAATCTTATTTTATGTTTTTGCACTGATTTTTCAGAGCAAGCTGTATACAATGAGACTGTATTTTCCAGAGGTGCTGAATAACCCATTCTGACCTGAAATGCTTTGCTACACATCAAAAAAAGGGGGCACTGAGAAGTACTGAGAAATCCGCAGTTGGAAAGGGGGGAATCAAACAGGAAGCTAATGTGCTTTGCAAAGTCCTTATCCATGTCTTTCCTCCTCAGACCTTCAGTGCAGAGCAAGCACTGCTGGGTGGCTGCAGAGGAGCTGATCTGTCAGGCGCTCTAACTGTGCCCTGGGCTTGGGTGGGAGGACCCATGCACAGACCTGTGACCTGAAGCACAGCCCTTTTACAGGAGAGAAAAGAGTACAGCCTTGGGCAATGAAACCTAATTTCACTCCGAGGAGTTGTAGTTAATAGCAACTCAGAGAAAGCAGGATTATACCACAGAGACTGTTTCCAAAGAAGTATGAAATGTCTGCATCTCTCATGGTCCAGTCACTGCAGAGCCTCTCCCGTGGGTGTTGGCTGACTTACAGTGAATTAAGATAAGGGGAGCTGGGTGGGTAATTAACACTTTTATATGCATGTTTTGAAACAGGATCTAGTGAATTCACAGCTAAAATTTTGAAAAAACACCAGAGTAGGTTAAGCATTTTAAGTCCACCGTGTTCTTACTTGCAAGATGCAAATCTTTCGAGCTCTTTCTGAAGCATCTCACTGGAAAAGGGGCTGTAAATCATGAAATATCTGACCTTCGTTGTTTGGGACACAACAAAAACCAGGGAAATGTGTTTAATGAACATTCTTCTTGTTCAAAGCATTTCAGTAGTTCAGCTCTGATATTGTTTCAAAACTGTTTTCTCAAGGCCCTCCAGCACATGGCGTTACGAAAAAAAAGTTGTCAGACTGGTTTTAACACATCTTTTCAATACTGATAAGCAAAAGTTCACTGAAATAATTCTCAATAAGATACATGTGGGATATACCTTTCCTAAGGCTTTCTTGTTGGATTCAAAATTTAAGAAGACCTGTTGCATTCTAAGCTTGAGCTCTTCAAAGTTATTAGAAAAGTACAGGGATGTGTCAGATACCGTGCTGAAGAAAGTCTATGTCACATCCTGTTAACCGTGTCTGCTTTTAAACCTGTTTAGTAAGTACAGTGAGTGGCTGCCAGTCTTCAGCTGCAAACAGCTTTGAAACCACATGAGTTTCAAAAGAAAGCCAAACACTACTGTATTTTGGTTGCTAAAGGTAAAACACTCGATAGCTAGTTTTTCTAAATGAAGAAAAGGATTTAATCTTGAGGCTACTTTGCTTAACAATGCCATCATTAAAATGGTAATGGGCTTTGAGGTCCTTATTCAGCTTGGTATGGCATCCTACCTTTGCTGCTATTGTTTCATTCTGTTTTCAGAGAAGTTCTAGCAATTAAGTCTGGGAAGAACAAGATAGTAACCAAGAAAATAAAGCTCAAAAATAGCATGTGGCTAAATCTTTAAGTCTATCTTAAGGGTCCAATCTATCCTCCCCCTGAAGCCAGACAGCCACTGTAGTAGGATGTAATATAATTTCTCTGCTAGGTGGAGACAAGATGAGCTAATATATTTTTAAAAAATATTAGTATCTATTTTGGAAATGATGGTTTTAAAAGCCAAAACGTGCTACAATTACTCAAAATTTTTTATTTTTAGTATTTTACTAAAGCAAGTACACTAGCATGCTAACATAATTTGGTAAAAACTAATACATCTTTTTTTCTCTCTAATAATTAGGGCCCTCAACGCAGTTAGAAAAGCCCTATTTAAACAGTGGGTTTTTCCCCCTCCTAACTTTCCAGAGTACAAGTTAAAGCAAAAACAAAGCAAAAATACTTTTGTAGATGGACTCAGGTATCAAACCTGGAGCTTTCCCATTTTTCTTTTTCCATACTTGTGCATTAACTAGCCTCTCACTGCAGACTAAGCCCATGCCCAAAGGTTAGCAGTAAAGGTCTGGTCTGAGATGCCATTATCAGCTCCTGTTCAAAGCAGCCACAGGTTGAAGGTCAAATTCTCTGTTATACCTAAGCTGTGCTTCATGCTTTGTCATGTTATCTGGTCCTTCTGGGGACCTCTAAGACATCCATACAAATTTAGAGCAGCGTCAAGGTCCCTGCCGTTTACCCTTGAATACAAAGGCCTTTGACAGAGCCAAGAAAAACTAGAAAGCAGCAACTTTCTGGCCACACCTCCTTCCTCACATCATCCCCACAGAAAGGGGTGGAGGGAATAGATAGGAAACACCATGCTCCTACACCGAGCACAGGAGGATTTTCTCGTGACTGTTTCCATAAGGCTTAGCATGCCCTTTGCTTGTCCAGAGGAGCATAAAAAGGGCCCCAGAGTAGCACAACAAAACCAGACCCTCCCTGCCAGTAAGTGAAGGAATGGTTGCTAACACAAATCCTTCTTCTCCCTAATGTTTAGTTTTCCCAGCCCACTGGGTTTCTTCAACACACAGGAAAATATGCTGGTAATAGGTGGGACCATCAAAACTGTCTGGGGCAGTCCCCAAAGAGGAAGCTTTCTAACCTGGTATTTTCACTGATAATGTGAGAGATTTGTGGGATCCTCCTGTCCAGATCTGCAAGACTGCTTAGCCTGTGAAAGCAGGTGGCATGAAAGACTGCCCACTAACTGTTCTGCATAGCCAAGAAAGTTGACAAAACCAAGTAATGTTGTTCCACAAAAAAATAAGCATGACATACCAAAGCAGTTACTGATCTTAAAACTGTGGATGAAGACTGTCTGAATATTTTCCATGACTGGAGGTAATGGGCTACATTCATCTATAAGGTATCAGCTAGGCCCTTCATTGAGTTCTGTTTAGGAAAAGCTTTGTTTCGTTCATAGCACCTAAACCAGTATTGGTTTCTACTTTTTTTTTTCCCCTAAAACAAGAGTAATGGTACAACATATTAGCTATATTTCACCACAATTTGCTTACATTCATGTATCTTTTATTATTACATTTAGCTTTTAGTTAAAGATGATATGGGAAATCAGCTTGACATTATTTCATGGAAAATGTGGAAATAGTAACATTCATTATTCATCCTTGAACGTACTTTAATTAAAAGGCATGGATGCTTTTAAACAGTGAGTAGCTTTCAGAGGTGAAATAAGCTGAAGGGATGTTTATTTATACCAATACCTCCTTGACAGTAATTCAAAGGAGTAAAAGCAATAGCTGAACAGTTTGCTCCAGTTACTTTCGTTACCTTAATGAAATGTATACACATAGCCTCATCCATCGACTGGATGCATACCTATCTGCTGCGTGGCCTGCACTGACACACTCGCTGTCCCCTGCATCTGTAAGCTCGACAGCTCAGTCCTCTGTTGATCCTCAGGCTGGGAACAGAATCAGTCTTGTGTACAGCAGCCCATTTTTTCTTCAGAGTACCAGTGTTTTAGAAAAGACACAACTCTGGAAGAAAACTAAAAAAGAAATGGATATATCACCGCATCTGTCTTCAGTGTTTCTTTTCAGTTCTTCATTCTAACTCTGGGAAGTGATTCTCCAACCTTATGAATAAAAGTCTATTTTTCTATTAGAGGATGATAGAAATCAGATGATAACAACTGAAGGGAATAGGGAGCAATAATGCATAACTGGGCCTTCAGTTAAAAGTTTTTGTTTGTTATTTTAGTTTGCTTTCCACTTTGGAAGTATTTAGCTTACAGATATCCTGTAGGAACGGGGTTGATGAGTTTTCTCTTTTAATCTAAGTAACAATATTGAAAATTGTTAGCCTAAAGTAACAATGCTGAAAAGAGGATGGATGCAAACTTTAGTTTTTGAGTCAGTGTTCACCTTCTTTCACACTCTTTAACTTGCAAAAATTCAAGCCATCAAACAAAAATTATTTGCATTGAAAAGGGCTGCACGGGGCTACTGCAGAGTTGTGGGTGAGCTCTGTACCTCATGCTACATCACTAAGGCAGTTTATCTCTGTTTTCTTCGTAGTTTACAATACATAGGGGATAAATTCTGAGAGTTTTATTGCATGAGGAAATGTTAAAGTCGTGTACTTAACTAATACGTTTTGTTGTGACTTTTTTAAAATGTTTCCTGACCTGACTGCAAGAGTTATCCAGCCTATACAGTTTCAGCTTCCTCCTCCTCCATTTAGCAAGGCTCACCTATGCTATTTACTGCATCATTGCATCCAAGCCAAACTTGGTTACTGCGGCAACTAAGTTTTTCTTCTCAAAGGGTCACAGGGAAACACATCCTTCAGGATCCCCTAGTAACCGTCAGCCGGCAGGACTGGGGAACATCAACACTGAAATGCCTGCTTTCCATCGCTAAGGCAGCGCCGCCTGCGCCTGCAACAAGGGGGGCAGAGTCTAGTTACATTCCTGACCCACTTTCACATCCCTCCCTCCTCCTCCTCCCTCTCCTCCTCCCTCCCCGAGCCCAGCAGCAACCAGCAGGGCAGCAAGAGCCTCCATTTAGCAAGCCTCACACACCCGCACCCACCGAGCTGTGTGCTGTCTCCTAGCAAGCGGCAAAAGCGCAGGTTTCCCCAGCAGCATGCGGGGAGCGGGAGGGGGGAACTGCAGACCTCCAGGAAAGGAGGTCTTCCCTCTCGCCACCCTCTCGCCTGTTGCAGTTATGGTGCTTCTTGTCCTTTGTCCAGCTCTTTCACGCACCCGCATCTATGCATATGCACCCACACCAGCTGCAGCGTGAGGCTGTCCCCCTTCCCTGTGCTCCCCAGCCGGACAGCCACATTTGGGCTGTGTTTAGCTTCCTCTGCCAGCACCCCTTCCTCTGTCCGGATTAGCCTGGGCGCGCACACCTGACCCTCCCTCTCCCCTTCTCGCCCACCCTCCTTTATGTAACCCCACCATTCCTCTCCCACTCTCACGCTCCCAGGGCCCGTCCCTTTCCCCAGATACTTGCAAAACCTCCTCCCGCCTCCCGAGGTGGCGGGCAGGTCGGTGAGTAAGAGGAGGGCGCTCCGTCTGTTCCCCTGCGAGGGACACTCCCTTCCCCCGAGGGCAGCCGAGAGGCCTTTCAGCCCACTCTGGGGGCACACATTCACCCCCGCGCCCCACCTCGCCTCGGCACTGGGGCTGCCCACGTAGCCCCAGCCTTGTGCCGACGGGCAGCCGAGGCCTCTCCGGGCCGTGGGAGGCCCCTGATGCTTGGGAAGGGGGTGGTAGACAGTCCGAGGGCAGGTGCCACCCTGGGGGGACCAGCATTTGGAGATGTGGCTGGGGCTCACGAGGTCCAAGAGAGGGGCTGCCACCGCCTGCTCCCGATATCCGCCTTGCCTGGCTCCCTGCAGAGAACAGGGCCATGCCTGAGGCAAGGAGAGAGGAGGGTGGCCCCCAGCACTCCCGGGTCCCCGAGCAGGTGGCAGGTTTCAGAGCTCCCTCCTCAGCAGGACCTGGAAGAGGGCAGCTCCCTGACGAGGCAGATGTGTTGGGCCCGAGGGAACGAGCAGGGGAAACACCTCCCAGGACACCGGGGAGCCCTGTTGCTAGGGCATGCACCAGCCCACCATGGTTGCCACAAGAGATGTTAACTGAAGCCATTTTTTTTTTTTTAAATGTTTTGGTTTTTTGTTTGTTTGTTTGCTTGTTTTCAGTTCTGTTATTGCAAAATAACAGCTATGACCTGCTCCAGCCTTCCTGCACAGCCCACCCTGCAAGGGTGACCTAGTTTATGCCAAGGAGGTGCTCCTGTCCCACATTTTTAGACACCTGCCAGCCTGGGGACACGGGCTGATGCTAGACTGGAATTCCTTAGGAAAAGAAAAAAAAAGGGCAAAAAAAGATGTGATCCAACACCCCACCCCCCCCACCCATGGTGAAAAGTTTTAAAATTATGACTTAGATTTCACATGTTGCTCTCGCAACCCTCTTTTTGGGGGCTTTTTTAATTTGAATGGTGGAAAAGGGAATAAAAAGAGCTGTTTAATTTCTGAACTCAAAAACTGGCTGCTTAAAAAACTGTTTGCTGTTCTTTGTCCTTGTATAACTTAAAACCACCTGTTTTCAAGTTTGGGCTTGATACATATTTCTGCTCCGTTCCTGTAAGCATTTCAGCACATGTTACACATATGCTTACATCTGCGGAGTCTGAGGCCTGAATCTTCAATGTCACCCTAGATATTGTACCACATTTACTAAACTAGTTGAGTAATAGATTAATAATGACTCAAAATGACATGACACATAAGCAGTATATAATTGCCATCACAGTGGAAATGGTGGTTTTCCCGATACTCTCTGTCTGTATGTAAATGTGCATATAGCAAAGGTCTAGGTACTGAGTATGCAGTACAGTTGTATTTTCAGTTATTAAATTTGAACTAATCATTTGTACTTCTCAACCAACCTAACGTTTTACACATAAAAGGGCCATAAAACATATTTAGTATTTACATAAGCTTTAAAGTAGCATGCACTGTCCTGTATGCTTCCAGTACTAAACTGGTATCAGTACCTCAAGCATCTTAAAACTTTCCTCAGGTTGCCATGCACTAGGGAAGAGTTACATACCTGCAGTGGGGTTTGTGAGGACATGAGACTGCACACAGATTACTTCACTGCCCAACAATGTTTTTTAAGTCGAGTGATTACACTGAGCTTCCCTGCATCTGTTGTGACCACAACAGCAACCACATGCCGTGAAGTGCGTTTGTCCGTGGCAGACGTTTAAGTGGAAATGAGAAAAGAAAAATTAGAAAAACAAAAAGGCAGAAACCATCAAGAAAATAATAAATGCAGAATGACAACAGTGATAGATGTAAAAACGACTAAACTAATTTCAACTGCAGTATTTTTCACTGAGATAACCAAATCTTGTGGTGGAGATAAAACAGTAGCTGTCCTGCAAATGCATTTTTCACCTCTTCAGAACTTTTCAAGAAACTGAAGAGCAGTGACTATTTGCACTACTCTTCGATAGATTATTATTAAAGTAGTAGCATCCTTAATCCTAATGTCAGAAGACACAATTGAAACAAACTGCTAGGCTGTTAAATGAATGAATGCCGATGAGCAACATATGCCTTTTTCTGTAAAAGATTTTTATTTCTTACTAGGCTTGCAGAATTCTATCCAAATCATAAACTGCAAGATATTTTCAAGACGGCATGTAGAGAAGAATGTATTGTGTGGATTTTTTGCATAAAATATTGCTTTGCAGTACTTTAAAGTGAAGATCTATATAATTCAAGAGCTTGTTTGGGGAGCTTTTTGTGATAGTTCCTAGAGGTAGCAGACAAAGGGAGTTGAAATTATATGATGCAAGTTCGTGCAGCCAGTGACCCTAGCTGCACTTGCTCAAATTTAAAGGTGCTTTGCAAGGGTGTGTTTTCTCTACTGCAAGGCAAGTTTTAAGGTTAAATCTTTAACATACCTGCAGTAACAAAGACGACAACAAAGAAGTTGTAATACCCTGGTCAGGCGCTCTCCTTTGTTGAGTTTAAGTTATGGATAAAGAGTGGTTTGCTACAACAGAGATACTGAAATATTGTTAGCAAAGTGATAAAACGCATATGTAGGAGGTTTTGGGAGGTGCAGAAAAGCGTGATGGGGAGGCTGTCCTGGGATGCTGGGATGGCACAAGGGAGCGCACCAAGGGCAGGAGCTGGAGAGCAGCCCAAGACAGTTAGTTAAGAGATGACATTTATTCAGGCATCTACTGCAGCCATAAAAATAGGTGTGCGGGGTAATATACAGGGAGAGCCTTTCCCAGTCAGCAAGGTGTGCCTGGAGGCGCAATGTCATGAAGGGCGAGGTGAAGAGGGGCCCTGCTGTTCTGAGAGGTGTGTGGAGGATCCCAAGGACAGCACAGGAAGAGCCAAGCCGCAGTGGAAACAGCTCTCCTTGTCTCTCCCCACTTCCCCGTGGCCTCCAGCCATGCTGCCAGCCACAGAGCGAAGGCTTGAGGGTTGGGGGTGAGAGAGCCTGCCAGATGTGGCAATGTTGGGGGCGTGGAAGGGAGAGGGAGAACAAGAGATATATAGCTCCAAACAAACCCTTTTTCTTACTCTTTATTTCAAAACAGACATTAGGGCCTGTCTTTTCTGCTCTCAAGGATTTTTAAAATTTTTTTTATTTTTCAGTGATGTAACTGCTTTTGATGTGGTAAAGTAGGTGAGTCCAGCAGTGGCCCCCTGCTTTGGAGTTGACCTTGCCTGGTTTGCCTTGCAGTGAGGCTGAAGTTGCTTGGTTTCACTGGTTTTTTACCTTGGGACAGGTCAGAAACATTAGCCTGAGGTAAAAAAACTGTACCTCTTTTCGAGGCAAAGGCAAGGCCGTACTCTGCCTCAGCCATCTCTCTCAGTAACTGGAATTTCAGCAAGTACCTGCCCCTAAGATGAATGTTATGCAGCATTCCCAGGCACGCCCCGCCTCGAATGCCAGCCCGATCTTCCTCCAGGCCCCAACACAGCCCCAACACAGCTCAACAGCCTTCTCCCTCCTGGAGCAATGCATGAGCTACTGATTCATGCCGCTTTCCCATCAGCAAGCAGGGAGATGTCTGCGCCATCTCGGGACCTGGGTACAAGTAGTTACCCTGGCAAAATTCTTGCTTGGAAAGAAGGTCTTTTTCTTCCTCTGCTGGCCCCATTTTCTGAGATTTATATGACCAGTTTCTAAACTCTTCTTAATTGTAGAGATAATGTATTTAAAACATATGTGCTTCCCGTAATGCCTGCACTTTGAATGCTGTCTGCCTCTTGCCCTGTCTGCGTTCACAGAAGGTACACGTGCATATGGAAACAATCAGGCTACCCAAAAGACAACACACTTGATACTGCTAATTACACAGAGTAAACACCGCTGGGACTATAACTGGTCTCAAGATCTGAGTCAATGTTTTGCTGCTGAGCTAAAGAAGAAAGTCTATTATGTGCATTCGTATTACAGCCAGCTAAGTCCCTGCTGCACATATTGCTGATTTCTGTACATGCTACATGGCAGAGAGCCAAGGAATTGTAGCGCAAACAGGATTTTATAACCGGCATTATTTAAGGATGGGCAAACCATGAAGCTCTGAAAGTTAATGATTCTAGCGCACTTTCAATTAATTTTTATTGTCAAGCTATATTTCAGGGTACTAAAGACCTCTTGTGATGACAAGAAGGAGTATGTGGGAACAGGCAGGAATACAGTATGCATTGTTGTTCTCTCGGATTTATAGATCAGCAAATAACCTATCTGGCTGACAAGTTATTTTTTTTCCTTTCATGTTAGATGCAATTCATCTCTGTGTTGATCTTCCCCTCAGAAAATGCATTTTAGCAATATAAATACAGTATCAGGCATCATATTGCACAAGTGGTACAATTGAGCCCGTGCACAGAAGTAAGTATCACCTCTTTCACTAAGAATATCTGTACTACTACAATTAATCTTACAATAACCTGATACAGAAATCACTGAATGGATTTAAAAATACTAACTACATTTTAATGACTTATAGTAGGATTTTCATACAGGACACTGTATTTTAAAGCACAAATGCACACTGAAGTCTGCATGCCATAAGTTTCAAAGTCTGGGTTTAGGCAGGCTGTGCATGAGCAATCACAGTGACAAAGCCTGGCCTTGCATGATGAACATCGAGTTCACCACTTCAGCTCCCTCCCTGCCCCTCTGAAGCCATAGGCCAGAGCTGCATGTCAGCTAACCAGCAGCACTGGCTAGCAGCTGAGTTCTGCCTGCTTTTCTGCTGGCAGAGGACTCAAGTTTGGGCTTTTACCCAGACAGTGACTGATTTAGAGGGTCATAGTAGTTTGAAACTCTTTCAGGTTTGACTGAGAGTGCACAGCAGAACTGAAACAGATTACAGGAAAACTGAGGGACAGACCAATTGCATAAACTTAATTTCCCTAGGAAACATAAGGAAAAAAAGCCAAGAACACCACAAACCCAATTCTAACCAAAACACACACTTTGGAAAGTATTGCTAGAGCTGAGCCACAGTCAGGAGTCCTGCTCTAGTTTTCAACTGAGCGAGGTGGCTGCTCTGGTTGGCTCTTTCTCTGCTGCCCCAGGTTACTGCTTCATCGGCTGTGCTGATACAGCTGTTTGTCTAGCTGCCCTTTAAACCAGTTCTGTGAAATGATCCACTCAAAAGAAAATACGTGCTTTTCGGGGAGAATGCATGATGGGGTTTTTTTAGCCCAAAGATCCTTAAAAAAAAGATCTTTAGAGCTTAGCTACACAAACACTTGGCTTGGTGTCATGGGACAGCAGGTGTAAGTCTGTGTGTGTGCGTGTGTGTGCGTGGTGTGTGTGTGTGTGAGGGATGAGGGGGAGCTACACCAAAGGGCTCTGCTTCAGTTCAAACAGCTGTACATCTGTAACCTGAAGTGGCAAAACCAGCGTTACATCTGTTGTGGTGTTCCTACTCCTCTCAAGTCCATAAAGTGACCTTAGGCCTGCTGCTGTGGTGCATGCAACTACTGGCTGGTCGCTCTGTGGCTGGCTGCCATCCTCACAGCAGGCTACCCACTGCAGCACTTCCTTTGAACCCACCAGTTTTGGCAGACCTAGCCTACACTAATTTTTGCCAGTTAAACTACATCATACCAATTTGAGAATTTAAATAATGGCAATGCTATGCCCACACCATTTTAAACATCAGCCAAGATTTAATGCATTGGCACCAGGCTCATTTCCATGGAAAGCTGGCAAGTGACAAGCCAAAGTATGAAGTTGTGGACACCATCACCCTTCATTTAGGCCACAGGTGTTCACGTAGACTGTGGCAGAAATTCCTGTCTCCTTCCCTTCCCTGGAATCAGAGTTTCCTGCTGTTTCAGATCCAGGGAGTAAGTGGTAGGTTGACCCCTTCCTTTCTTGCATTGGGTGGTAGCTTATAATACTGAAGCCACCTCTAACCTACCTCATTCAGACTGAAAACAAGTGAGAAGCATTCAAACACAGTTGAGCAAAGCAGACCTGAAGGGATTTTAGTCACAGGCTGGGACAACACACTTTCCTACCAGCATCTCAGCTTGGGAGGATGTGCATCTGTAGCCCAGTCTCCTTTGCAGACATTGTTAGGTTACCTCTAGAGGGTTTGTTGCAGAGAGAAATGCTGCTTATTTCTAGCATGAAACCACACAGCTCTTCCTTTGGGCTGGCATCATGCTCCAGCTAGTGGGGGCAACTATTCGGATCGTCCATGTCTCTGCTTAAAATCGGTAGATGTGATCTTGAGTAGGCTAAGTGGGAGAAGGCTCACCCCTCTTTGAAATGCAGGTAGGTATTTCATCGCTGATTGCAAACCAAAACATCTTTATGGGGAGGCTTTCTGCTGAAATCGAAGTGAAACTTTACTCTTGGCTTTCTTATTGCTACCCTGGAGTCACCACATCCTTCTCTTGTCACCATCACCTTTCAGTTTAGAAAGTGGCAACAAGCTACAGTATTCAGCACTAAGTGAGAAGGGAGTCTCTCTGTGTTTGGGGGGGGAAAGGATGAATTTATGGTGGGGTCAAAATTTGCTCTTTGAAAGCAGTGAATACTGAAGGGTCCACCTGAGGAGGATGTTTCTGGCATGCTGCAATTTTGCTTCCCTACATTTCTTGTGGAGACAAGCCCCAAGGAATCTGAAGACTTGGCTTATTTTCCTGATGCTGCAACAGATTCCTTGTCTTGCCCAGCCAAGGGCAAGTCCTTTAAGATCACATTTTCAAGTATGGGCTTTAATTTTAGCCCTGTAGCTTGAGATATCCAGAATCTGTCTTGCACATGTATTAATCACTTACAGCTCTAGCTAAAATTAACAGAAGATGCCTGTACACAGAATTGCAATGAAAATTAGATGCTACTCAAAAAAACAGGGCCAAATCTGTCTTACTCAGCTTGCTCCTATGTTCACTGGAGGTAGTAACACCTGTCCAGCTGGGGAGACATCAGGCTAGATTAATTAGTATTTGTAAAGCATGTGAAGTAATTATTTTTTTTTTTAAAACAGTATTTGCAAATGTAACGGGAAAGAGCTCTTTGAGCATTGTTTCTCTTGTTTGGATGTTTTTATTGGATTCAAATTAGGATAAACATAACCTCCTTCATCAGCAATTGTGCTGCCCATAAAGAATTTGGTTTTGCTTTGAAGGATTAGGGCATGAGATTTTGGTTCCTCTCACTTGTTTATGGCATTAATTTGCTACACATAAATCACTGCAGGTCAGAACACTGCTGTTCCCTTAGCAGAAGGTAAGAGAGCACAGAATCACTCTTTAATGTTGTGCAATTGGACAGGATTTAGCTTGTCCTGATTTTGCGTTTGGAGAAGTCAGGATGCCCTTTGTGCTTGATGTTTTACCTCTTTTTCTCTTGAAGGTCCAGTGGAGAAATCTGACTAGGAGCATTTGCATCACTCACTCACTGACCGATCTTTGTCTGTGTTTTGCACAAATTAAAGTGCAGCTTCCTCTCTTTTGCTTTCTGTGGGATTTCCCAGTGTTTCACCAAGCTGCAGTTTGCCGAACTCTTCAAGCTGGCACTGATGCTGAAAGAACCACTTGTATTGTATTTCTTTACACCTGGTCCAGAGTGCATGTGACTAAGGTGGAACAGATCAGGGAAGCAATCTGGCTCAGAAAATAACCATTTCTGGGTTTTAATCAGCTAAGTTTTCTGTGTTTTGGTTTAATGGTAGAGCTGAGCAGCAGGGCAAGAGCAGGAGTTGCAGAGAGAGGGAGTGAAGGTCCAGTTCTTCAGGTGGCCTTGCATGGTGGTGTTTGCAGAAACTATGCAGTCTCACTATTTGCCACTCTGTGTCTCTTCATCTCTCTTAGTGCCACTATCTCTTGGTGGTGGGAAGGGTTGTGGCAATAAGTTAATGTTACTCAGTGGCCAGCAATCAATGTGGATAAAGACCCATATTGTGCCTTTCTGATCCCAAGGCTATCCCCCCTCCCCCTTCCATTCTTTGGTTTACTCAGTAGAGCTACCCTGATTCACATAAGCTAACAATCTGTTTGAGGAGAAACAATTAAGCCCATAGAAGTTGTTGACATCTTATTTTCATTTTTTTTCAATGGCATAATGGGTACTCCAGTCCAGCTTGTCCTTTTGTGTTTTCCATCCCAGGCATTCGTACCAGATGCAAAGACTCTGTGAGGTTGAGGACAGAACAGTGGCTCTCCCAAACACTTTGGGCCAAGAGACTGCTAGTAACACTTAGCATTTCTCACAGACCATGATGTGGCTGCTGAGCAGGCTATTAATTGAAAACACTGCTCAGTCCAGGCAGGCTCCCCAGGCCAGCTTCAGGCTTCTTCCCATGCCCTCTGAGCCCATAGTGCTGGCAATTGCTGCAAAGCTGGGAAGGATGGAGTGAGGTTGCAGGAGGCTATAAGAACAGCTTGGGTGTCTTTTCCAGGAAGCTGAGTGCACACTCCCTGCTTCTTCTTTCTCTGTTGTCTTTTGGAGTTCAGCTTAAATCAGATCCGGAAAACAGCATCCTGCTGCAGAAGAGCCAATGGTCCTAGAAACAGACTCCTACTATAAAAAAGCCTACGGGAGACAGATGCCCCTGCCCCTGACAGAGATTGATCGAGTGGCTGGTCGTATCACCTTTCACTTCACTTTGGCAAGGGGGGAAGCTTGGAATGATGGAAAGTTTTCAGGTGGTACTTTCAGAAAGCATTTAAAGGTTGTTTTTTTTTTTTTGTTTAAGTGCTGCCATCAGGAAAGAGTCATTCTACACCACGCAGTGCCAGCACAGAGACAGAATAAAAGGGGGTCGGCAGGCACCAAGGAGCAGTTGTTCCTGAGAAGTCCTTCCTGCGAGCACAGCGTGCTGCAGATGTGTGCTTCGTGAGAGGTCGGATTAGATCATCGCCACGGAAAGGAAATACATTTAACTGTGTCTCCTGGAGGTACGGGAGGCTCTGTGACAAGCCTCTTGTGGCAGGGTGGATCTTCGGCCGGAGAACCCCCCTTTGGAGGAGAGAGAGAGAGAGAGAGAGAGAGAGAGGGAGAGAGATGCTCGGCTCTGCCACCACCGGCCTTTGCAGAACCGGTAGGCCAGCCGCCTCCCGCCCCGCGGGGGTCCTTCCGCGGCAGAAGGACGGGCCTCTCCCCGTCCTTACTGCACGGTAAGTGAACGGTGCCGGGGTCCTTCGTTAAGACCCGGCCCGGGGCGATGGCGGGCGTCACCCCGGTCCCGGCAGGTGCTGCCCCGCGCTGCCCCCGAGTGCCGCCAGAGGGCGCCGCGCCGTGCGCGCCGCCGCGGGGGCGGGGCCGCGCCCGCCCCTCCGCCCCGCCCTCCCGCCCCGCCCCGCCGGGCGTGCCCTCAGCGCCGAGGCGTGGGGCAAAAGGAGGGGGAGCATCAACCAGCCTGGGCATCACCTCCCCCACCCCACTCCCCCGCCTTGCTCCCCTCGGCCGCAAGCTGCGGGCGGTGCCCCGAGTCCCGCGGATCGGGGGCTGTTGCACGGAACGTCCCTTTTAAAGGCATCTCCCGGCACAAAGGTTGTCCCCGAGAGAGCAGGATCCTGGGCTGAGACGAAACCCTCTTGGCAATAAGTAAATACCCAAGGCTTTATACCCTATTTAGCTAGCAGGGGGTTTGTTCAAACAGCGTGTTCGAACAGATACGGGTGGATACTTCTTGTCTTCCTTCCTCGTTTTATCTCCAGTTTGGGAAACACCAAAAAGTTAGTGAGAAGAGTAACAGCATCTGAACAAGAGAGAGAGAGAGAGAGAAAAGAAAGGATGAGGCAGTTTGGCTCGGCAGCCAGCCTCAAGAGGTGGTAACACAGAGGAACTATTCATTCTTGAGAGCCAGTTGCTCTTCACCCTGGTAGACTATAAATTGGTCACCTTATTAAGAGCTGATCCTCCAACAGCCCCACCCAGGGCTGTGCTCATGTGCTTAACCAGTGGAACGTAATCCCATTTCACTAGTGATGCCTGTTACTGGATAAGCACATGTGCAAGTGTGGCAGAGGATACAAGGAAGAAAGAAGCAGCACTCTGACTGTTTTCTGAATTGTCAGTTTAAGACAAGGAGATAAGAGTTTTGAGAGAGGATGGGGAGGATGTTGGTTTGCACTAAAATTTGGGCACTTTTATGATGATGCTAGCTGCCTTACCAAATAATTAAACCAGCGTAATTTTTGTTTCTAATTCTTGCTTGTCTCCTCAGTTGTAACACAAAAATACTAGCTCTCTGACACAGTGTGCCGACCCGAGTGTTGCTGCTGGAATCAAGATCTGGAAGAGCCTGACAAGATATAACCTCATCAAGGCATAGTCTTTGAGTGGGCCTCTTCAGTGATTCTAAGTTTTTCTTCTGATGATCTGCTTGATCATTTACTTGTTTTCAGAGTATCACAAAGGTCTGCACAGATTTAGGCAGATGTCAAGTTGAATGATTGTGGTGGTGAAAATTTAATGGAAACTTTAGTTTAACAAATTCTGCAAAGTTTCATCAACGTTGGCAAGACTTCCGAGCTTTTCAACCTTCATACACCTTTTAACCATTTGAAAAGCTGTCTGACTGGCATTTGAAATGCTCAGAATTATTGCCAGTTTTTCTCAGAAAAAAATACCTGACATGCATTCTTTAGGGCTTATTTTTGTGCTGAAGAAAACAGCATGGGGTATTATAAACCTGTTTTAGTGTCTCTGAACAGACATCTCTGCTCATACATGCACATTTTTCCTTCCAGGCAAAACCAGCAAATCCAGGGGGATGGATGGAATGCTAGATGCATCATGAGAATTCTGCACCGTCAGAGCATTTATACTGAATATTTTATAGATACATGTCTGGTTGGTTCCCCCATTGAGGTACCTCTGTTTTACTTTGTTTGGCAGGCCATTTAAATATAGTTAGATGTATTTCAACCTAGTAGTGGTCAGGAAATGAAAAAGTGACATGGAAATGCGATCTTAAAACAAGGTCCCCTCCCTGTGTAGCAGTGAGTTATGGACATAGATTCAGGTGTATTTCAATGGTATCTTCTAGACTTTATGTCTTGTTTTGATCTCACATAATTGAAAAGCAGCTTTTGGGTTTGTTTTAGGAGGAAATAAATTTCTTTTAGATCTAATTATCATTAGTGACTCATTTGTCATTTGAAAATGTTTGTCTGATTCTCTCCAGGTTCTGAGTCCCTGGCTGTTACTGGTGTGTTGGAGAGCAATGACTCCTCAGATGTTCCTGTATACCTTTATCTATCTGCCTCCAATTACTTTATGAGCTCATGAAAATGAACACAAGGCATCTTTGACATTCCTCTCTCTCATTTCCTCTCCTATTTTTTATATAGGGCATTTTTGCCAATAACTCTTTGCTAGTAAAACAATGCCTCTGAATTCATGCTGTGTGTGTATGCCTGTCTCTCAACGTGATTCCATGTACCCTCCCTCTCCACCTCCCCAGATGTTTGAGCCTGTTGGCAAAAGAATACAGGTCTGAAAGTTAAGTTCCTGTGAGGTTGAAAGCGAGAGGCAGATGGGTACATGAGAGAGCCTGTTTGTGCTAGAAGTGTCAACAGGCTACCAGCTCAGCTCACCTTTTATCAGGTACCAGAGAGCTCCCGCTGGAGTGTGCCCTTGGAAATCAGACTTCATCCTGTCTGTCAGTCATTGACTCCTTGTTCATGCTGATGGTTTTGGAATAGAGATGGGAAGGCAAGGTTGAAAAGCTGGAACTTCTCTTTTCTGCACTTCCAAGATGTATGTTAGTCTCCTGCAGGTGATCAGGAAGCCATAGTTGTGTACTAGGCAGAAGGAAATCTCTATCGCTGTTGCACATTCCTTCCAAAGTAGGTATTTATTTTGTTACAGAGCAACATAACTGTCAGGTTTCAACAGTGTCATGTCTCAGAAATGTGGATGCCCTTAATAAATTTTTGCTATGTTCATAAAGGCTTTGAAAATAAGGGCAAAGCCTTGAATTTAAGATATGACTGAGTAGTCAGCAGAGCAAAGAACAGAGCTTAGGCTTGTTTGGTGGTCTTGTGCTTCTGAATAAATGGCCTGATGCATTCTTATACGGGTTGTCATTCCTAAACCCACTAGGTTGTAGAAATCAAGCATTAGGGCCAAGTCCAATCAGGTTATCTGACTGGAAATAGTGCTGAAGGATTAAGGCTTTTGCAGCAACAGTTATTGGGGCTTTCGGGATGATAGAGTTCAGATGAACATTAAATCTTCAATTAGTCTTTAATGCCAGCAATGGACATTATCAAAGTGTAAAATGCTTCCCTATACCTTCGTCAGCCCAGGCTCTTATGACAATTTAGCTTCTGCCAACTTCATTCATTTGCTGATCTTAACCAAGCCCTTGAAGAGCTGGATAACGGTGTCATTTGCATGGGAGGTGAAGATGATGGAGAGATGGGTGTCATATGTGTACTGCTGACAAGTCAGTCCATGGTGCCACTGAATCTTCTCTAGAGGCTTTATATAGACAGTGAACAGGCTGGGTGAGAGGAAAGAATCTGGTGTTATTCAGCAGGTGGAAAAGGTTTTGAAGGTTAAGGAAAGAGCAAGTGTTTATCATAAATCTCTTGAGTGTACAAGAGATTTATGTAAGGGATGTCTGAAGAGGTACCAGCTTAGTTCCATAAGGCTGTGGACAGACATTTATTTTCAAACAGCTGAGCTGGCTGGAAATTTTACAGCCATTCCAGATGCTTGCTACCAATCCTCTGCTGATGGTGCTCGTACCCCTAGCTCTGCTATTAGAAAAGGTGGTCCAAGGTCTTCCTAATCTGTCAGGGGAAGCCTCTCAGATAGTTTTAAGTGCTGAAAAAGGTGATTTTTTTAACCCACAGACATTCCCTACCTTTAAGAGAGAGCTGTTTACTAGCACTGGCTTGCCCTGAGTTTTAGAAAGGTGAGAGGGGAGAGAAGGCAGCTGAATCCTTTCCCACAGAATGTGCCCACAGCCCCAGACAGTTCCTGCATTGCCTCCTACAGGTCTGAAGGCAGGTCTGGGAGTGGATGCATCTGCTGAAGTAGACTATATTACACCTGTTTCATGTGCCAAGCATGTGAGTAAAATATGTGTGAAGAACTTGTTTGTTACATGAGCAACTAAAATGGAATATTTGGAACCGTGTCAGCCTCCCATGTAAACAAGAGCTCTAGGATGGGTACACAGTGTGGTAGAAGCTCAGGTAACTTAGGGATCACTATTGTCCAAATTTCCTAACAGTCTTTACAAGAAATTGGTGTTAATTATTATGTTACTACCGCTGTGGTTAAAGCTGAACTGGCAAGTTATAATAAAATCTTTAAGAATATCCAGCTGGGGCAATGAAGAAGACTCCTGTGCTCAAGGGATCATTTGGAAATGGGAGGAAGGAGGAAGAAAACGTGCTAGTGGTTTTCAAGAGAACCTATAGCTCCTACAGGGTTTCGACATCCCAAAATACAGAACTGTCAAAGAATCCTTCATGTATGCACAGGTAAAACAAAACATGCTATAATACTGTGTGTGGCCTCATGGTAAATGTATATGTGTGTGCTGACTGTGCTTTAACATGAAGGGCTCTTAGTACCCACCACTATGATTTTCAGACAGTGAAACATGCTGTTCTTTATCAAATGGTAACCCTCTGAGGACTGGTGAGATGCAGAATCTTCCCACCAACCAAGCAACAACCTGCAGCCTTTCTGAAATGTGGAATTGGGGACAGTTTTTAAACTCTCCCTTCATCAAGAAACAAACTCTTCCTTTCGTGTAACACTGCTCACTTATTGTATGAGACAAACCTGTAAAAATGGACCACTCCTAATGTCTGAGCCTGGCTCTAAACGAGATCCTAACTTATTGGTCATCCTGTTTCTGAACTAGGCCAAAATGGAGCATCCTACCTTAACAAGAGTCTGAAACTGTAGTGGAATTTGGACTCTGATCCAAACTCAAGGCACAGGCTCTTCTCTAAATAAAAATAACTAGATCACAAGCTATTTTAGGGTGGTGACTTTTAGACAAGAAACGTAGGGCTTACATAGGTTTTTACTCCTGTCAAATACATCTGGATGCTGTCCTCCTTCCAGCCCATATTCTGAAAGGGCTTTCATCAGCTCAGAGCCAAATAACTCAAACTGGAAGTTGGAAACTGTAGAACAACTGACATTATTCATGGTATACAATGGTGTTTTTTGGTTGGTTTTTTTTTTTTTTTCCCCCCACAGAATATTCTGCTTGCTGCTGATGCTGATATAATTTTTGTCATAGCCTGTGATTAATAGCATATACAATGCTGGCTTAAGAGCCAACAGTATGTTGGAAAACCTTCTCTAAATATGAATCCCCATGGTTCTGACTTTTTTGACAGTGAAGTAGTTAACAAAATTGCCACACTTAGTACCATTTACATGGCTGCTAAAGCTGCTGCTCACCATCACCTCCTCCCCTCCCATAGCACCTGCTAGCAAATCTCCTGGTTTTTTTCCTGTTTACTTGGCTATTCCTAGTATAATGATATGAATAGTTTCCATTCATGAAGAATGTGGTGTGGTAGAGGTGGTTATAAGGGATAGGAAGCAGTGCGCTGGAACCTTATTGTAAATGGCACTTAGTAGCGATTACTAAAATGTTTTACATCAGTGGGAACTGGCCGTGTGTGGTACCCCACTGGGAGCATTCCCACTGTGCTCAGCAGATGGATGATAGGAGGGTTTTGTTGCCATGTTTTAAGGTAAGATCACTTTTCACCTTGGGAGCTGCAAGCAGTCTATGCACCCCAGTTAATGGAAAGCTCTGTACAGTGTAAATCATTATCCTGTTGTATCAAGGAGCAAACTAGTTTGCTTAAGATGTCACAGGAAGTTTTCAGCTTTGTCAAGAGTATAAACTAGATCTTCTGACTTGTAGATCTGGGCTATAATTGAAGGAGTTTTCTTCCTCTTAACATAGCTGGCCTTCCTTCTCTTTGATACTATCCCATCTTCCCCTAATCACTGGGTGACATCTGATCTCTGTGACTTTTGTACAGGATCCAAGGTTTATTGTACTCGGTCCAAGATCTCACCTTTCATTTCTGGCTCTTCTAATTTTGTTTTGGTTTCTGGCAAATCTGAGAGGCTTATCCAAAGTCCAGCTGCTGAGCCTTGAAAGCAGAGTGCATCTTGGCAGTGTAGCTCGCCACAGCATGGATATTCCCCTGGACCAGCCACAGGATGGTCACCCACTAAACTCTAGCATGGAGGATGGCTATTGCCACCCACACACTTCCTGCAGTTTCTGCTTAAACACAGTGATCTTTGCTTGCTGCCTGCGGTTGGTATGTAAAGCTGCTTTCTTTAGGTTTAAAGATGCTGCCCCCTCCAAATTGGCTTTTATTTTAGTGTTGAGTTCAGTCATTTCAACAGAGAACTTACTAGCCAGTATCTAAGATTTTATTTAGGGTCAAGTTAACATATAAGCTTTGTTTTTGTCAAAATATCTTTTTTTCTTTTGTCTCTAATCTCACTAATTTTTTTAAGGCTATTGATTCCTTTTTTGCCCCCTCTCCTTTAATGATTTGCAATTGTCCTTTAGGTGTATGGGTATCATGGACTAAATCCTGCCCTAATTTACACCTGTAAGACCAATGGAACTGCATACATGCACATGAGGACACAGTTAATAGGATGCTGAAGTTGTTTGACTGTCATGTGGTCTAGAGGACGAATGATGGAAATGTCCCTTAGGATTATATAATTCGTAAACCTGTAAATCCTGATGTACAGATAACTTCTCCCTTACTTGTAAACTTTTATTGGTGCTAAAATATATGTATTTTTTTCAAAAATGTAGATGTTGTACTGGTAGAACCCCTTACTGGAGTTACAACACTTTTATAGCAGCTTTTTATGTCAGTTTACAGCACTTTTCTCATCCTGCCTAGTACTAAAGGCTCATCTACACCAGGGGATTTCTCAGATTGAGAATTGTATTCAAATAATGTTTAGTATTTATACAGAGGGTGAAAACTGATACTTAGGTTTTGGTTTGTAGAGCATTCTTACTTCTCAGAATTTGATTTGGCAAGTTTAAAAATATTCTGTTTTTTTTACTGTCAACTTTTTTTTTTTGTTTGTTTGGAATGACTGAAAGCTTTGATTTTGAGTTTTTGCAGCTTATCTAATGCAATACAAAGAGACTCAAAATTAAAATGAAAGTAGTTTTGAAATGATAATAATAAAAAGCAGCTATGTTGCCTTTCAGACATTCTGTAAAATGTTTCATTGCATATCACCAGTAACTCTTTTTTTCCTGATTTTATTCTTTGGCAGGAAAATCCTGCCAAAATCAGCTGCATTTTGTCTTTTGATTCCAGCAGAACAGGATTCCAGCAGAGAGTTTTTTCCTGGTGGATTGAGAAGAGCAGAACCAGCAGAACTGCCCATGCAGAGGTTGTTATTTCAGAAGAAGAGCACTCCCTCACTCACAGAGTGATCCAATATGCCTTCCGTCCGGGGGCAGGAGTAGGAAGGAGGGAGGAGAGGGGGAATAGGGATGCTTCCTTCCCAGTACTCGGGGCTGCTGGCCAAGAATGCAAGTCTAAATTCAAGCCCAAGCGAGTGCTGTGCCAGATCCAGAGAGTTTGGAGTCCTTTTGTCCAGAAGCTTGCAATACGTGAGGGAGTTGCCAAATGGGATGTGTGGCATCCATGTTATATATCTGATGCATGAAAACTGGTTCCTACTGAGCTTACTATGTTGCCTGAGGCAAAAGTACTTCTGATTCCCTACATGATGCAGCGATCACCAGACCGCGGCTGTTCTCCTTAAACCTGGCTACAGTGGCAGCTCAGGACAACCTCCCGCCTCGGGTCAGGCTGAGGCAGATGGCATGCACAGGGAGAGGAAAGGTGGTGCTGCATTTGACCCTGCTCTCCCTCTCTGGGAAGGGAGGACCTGATGCCGTTTGCATTTCTCCCTAGGCTGAACCATTAAGTCTGATGACAGAAATGAACCTTTCCCCCTGGATGTGGGCCAAAAGGCCTTTTTTTTTTTCCCTTTCCCTTCTCCTCTTGTCTCTTTCATAACCGTCATTTTCGCCTATCTCTGGAACATATCACGTACTACTGTCATGTGCTCTAGGTGTGCTCCCCTTTTTTTCTTCAGCTATGTCCTGCCTCCCATCTGCCAAATAAGAGCCTCTCCTTGTCTGCCTGATGCCTTTTTTGCCACAGATGACAGGGTGGACTGAAGCCATTGCTTCTGCCCCAGGGGAGAGCCTCCACATTGAGGAGAGAGGGAAATCTCTTCTGGAAACACCACCTACAAGCCTCCCTGTCAACAGGGCCATAGCAATTCCTGTGGAATGAGAGTGCCTGTGTCCCTGTGCCTCACTGGAAAGTTCAGCCAGTTGTGCTTGTGCAAACCCTTGGAGAGTTCTGAGGTTGTGCAGGTGTCAGCGAGGACATAGCCCTGGTTGCAGAACTCCTATGACAGGCTGTGCTGGACAGAGAGGGAACTTGCCTTCGTCAGAATTGTTTTTGTGTTTTACAGGGAGACTGATGGAGGACACCAGGCAGGGGGGAATCCTGTGAGGACACTTCCCAAGCCAGTAGTACCCAATATGGCTTTTCCGTTTTTAAACTAACAGGATTCACATCAAATGCCAAGGTTGCTAAGGGCTGCCCATGGAGCAACTCTGATGCAGGACATGCTGTTGCAGAACCCTGTGCAAGAGCATTACTTCAGCCAGTGCTTGGGTGGAGGTGGAGCAGACGTAAAGTGGTTTGATGCAGCGTGGTTCTCTTAGGCTTGAATTCTCACTAGTCCAGTTCTTAAAGAACCCACCAGGATGTGTGGCAAGAGGTTTATATAGCCCAAGTCCATACCTGGATCCAGGCCATTGCTAGAGAGACTAAAGGAGATGTTCCTCAACCTCCTAACATCAGTCATGATCCCGACACGTATTTCAAGAAGCTTTTTGGGGTCTCTTGTCAAAGCCCTGCTGCTGCACTGAGAGCAAGAGCTCTGGACCAGAAAAGGAGAGCTAAAGCTTTTTCCTGGGGCTATCCAGCCTGAGCAGCTGTGCTGTCTCCTGGGCTGCAGCTCAGCTGCTCTGGCTCCACAGGCAGCAGCCCTGCTTGTGCCCACAGTGTGTGCCAGGAGGAAGGTTTCAGCTGTGAAACAGAGCATGGTCTGTCCTGTCCTTCCCGGGTCAGGGTCCAGAGAGCATGCCCTTTCTCTGGGATCTCATCAGGATGGGAGATACCCTTTCCCCTGCACCTCACTGGCTCCTTCATCTTCTTCTCTGTTCACATCAGGACTGCTTTTTCCCTGAGCACAGCAAACAATCCTCAGCCAGTCTGTCCCGTGCTGGCCTGGAGCGAGGCTTTCTGTGTGAGCCTCCCAGGCAGTGTGACTTGTTTCTAGCATGCTACACAGGCAGGCCTCTATTCAGATGAATGTCCCTGTTAAATATGTATGAATTCATTTGACTTCAACTTCCTAGTTTTCCAGGTTTTATTCTTTTTTATTCATTTGTGGATGTCTCCTGCTAAAGAGGGAGTTGTAACCACCTCTCAGTGAGTTTTGACTCATTTGAGAGACTGCCCTTAATCTCCTGTCTTTAAAGCTTCCTCCCCTCCTCCTCCACTCCATCTTTCCTCTGGCTCATTTTCTCCCCTCCCCTCTCTCTGCAGCTGCTGGACAGCTTTGTGACCACCAGTTAGGATGGCTGTTTGCCACTCTCCCATGATTGCTGCCATGTGCTGTTTCACTTATGCCTGTTATCCAGTCAAAGAGGAATTCTCCTCCGCAGAGAGAGAAGCAGGCGCAGTTGTCTCTGGGCTGAAGTGGGAGCTCGTGCTTAGCTCTTACTCCATGAAAAGCCTAGCAATTTTTTTTATGGCAGCCGTGTAGACTTGGCAAGCAGCAGCAGCTTTCTCAACCCAGCTGTTCACTGCCTCTATGCCACAGGTTACCAGCCATCAGGCAAGCAGAACATGTGCTCACACCTCGGCTGTGGCCACGTGGAGCCCGGCAGCTTCACAGGAGTGGCTGCTGCCCCAAAAGCTGCAGACAGTCAGTGGAGCAGAGAGAAATGCTTTGAGGTGGGCAGAATTTTGTCCTGCTGGCTGGCTCCTGTTGGGGTGAGTGGCATGGGGCAGCCTTGCAGCTGCAGAGGCTTGTTGATGCTGCAAGCACTGGTGGTGAAGCTGGAACAGGAATCTGGTGCTTTATAAATCGACTTACTGTTGTGAGTGGGGCAAAAGTCTTAGGGACAGCAGTGCCTGTGTGTGGGCAGGTGAGCTTGTGTAACTGCCTGTGCTGGGACTTTGGGACTTTTAGTGGCACCAAAGGAACTTCAGTGCCTGAATCCAGCCTTTTAAGCTTCTGGGATGTTGTTTTTTCCATTCCTCCACAGCCACCACGGAACCCTCCCAGTCAGGCCACACTTGCAGTGATGTAAAATAAGGGCAAGTTTTGGTAGAGAGACCTCTAAGTGCATGATGGCCCACAAGCTAGAATGCCACCTGCTGAAGTGGTGGCTGGTCAGAAACAACACCTAAATTCAGATGAAATAAAGAGATTTAGATTTTGCATCCTGCCCCTGCTGCATGTGTCCTGCCAATGTCTTTTGGAGAAGGTGGTGAGCCAGCCAATGCCTCGGACATTGTGGACCCAGGAAAGAGATCATCTCCTGTGCCCTCTTATGTTCCCTGAAGGTTTTGTTCTGGGTGGCAGTCCCCCACAGGAACGTGCACAGGCCACCTAGATGGGAAGATGACATCAGATGTCCTCATCCTGCCTAATCCAGGAGGGCATGAACTGAAAAAGGAAGTGTTTTCCTCTCCTGTGTTTTCCTGAGAGCCCTGGTGGCACTAGCTGTGCTGGCAAACCCACTGTAGCCTGTGAGCTGCTCCAGCCTTTGACTGGGACATCGGGTTGCTGTTGACTCCCAGCCAGAGCCACCTGTGAAATGGCAACATGAGTCTGGTTAAAATGACACCCAGGAGTGCAGGTAGCATGGAGACCCCTTCATCACCCACCTGATCATGGAGCAGCCTCCTTGGCTGCTATGGTGGGGTCAGCTCCTCCGCTGTCAAGAGAAGGATCCTGCTGTTGGGATTGGTATGATGGGTGATGTTCCTGCAGGGACAAAGTCCTGTTGAGACCCACCCTGGTCTGTCCATGATCTAGGGGAGGACTGTGCTGCTGAGGCAGGACTCAGTGAGAAAGTGGCTACTTCTCCTTCCCCTTTATTTTTTACATATTTATTTTTTACTTTGCTCTATTTATTTTTACTTTGTTCCTTTTTTTTATTTTGCTTGGCTCAGCTCCATCTTTTTTACTTCCCTCCCTTGAGCACTCTTTAGACGACAGTCCCTCTCACTCCGCTCTCTGTACCTCCTTCTCTGTTTGGTGGGAAGGTTGTTCCTCTGGTGCTGGAGTTCATTCCTGTATGTAGAACACTGTTCAGGAGAGGAGCTGTGGGAGGACCGTCCTGCTGCCCCAGCTGGATGATGGTGTCTGCTTCAGGCTGGTCTTCACCGTGGGTGACTCAGGCATCCCATGCTCCTGCAGCCACCTGCTCCTACACACTCACTGAGCTTTCCCTGCTAATTCTGAACTGGGTCACAGGCTGACCCTCATGCACCCCATCCCTCTTTAAAGATATGATGGAATTCCTTTATCTCCTGGTGCCAGGCAAGCCTGGGATGCTCAGAGGTGCAGATAATATTGGTGCTGTGCATGCCAGGGGCCAGGCAAGTGAGCGGGGAACCTTTCCTCTCCCTTAGCTCTTAGCAGATGACAGCCTGATCGTCTCCCTGCCCTTGATTTTATTCCTGGTAGGCACAGGGGGATCCAGCTGCTATTTCCACCAAATTAGCAAGTCGCAATGCAGCCCTTCCAGGGTGACAGGGTGGCTGTGCAAAGTCCTTGAGGAAGGGGCAGTATCAGGAGCCAGCGGGCAGTGGTGGCCAGCCACAGCTCTGCCAGGAGCTACAGGGCTCTGTGGAGCAGTGATGGCCTAGGAGGATGGATGGGTTCCAGCTGTGGTGAAATAGCTGGAGAAGAAGCCAGGCGATGCACAAAAAAGTAGTTTATGGCCTGGCAAGGCAGGTAAGGAGAAACTTGATCCCTCCCTAAACTGCAAGTGCGTATTCAGGGTTCTTGTTCCTTCACATCTGCTCATCCAGGGTGGCAATGTGTCTGGCCCCATGAATGCCTGTAAATGTCCAGGTATTTATGTGCTGAGGCATAAATTCAAAAATGCTTTTGGAAAACTCACAGGGAAAAGAGCAAAATCTTAGTCACCATTAGCACAGAAGACCTGTGTTTGTCCCTTTCAATACCACAGTGCATTTTCCTGTGATATTTTACAGTAAGAACATAAGGCCTGGCATCTTTCAATTTTATAACAGAAACATGTTTACAGCAACAAAAATATGTGGGAATTCAATATTATCCATGTCGCTGGGTTAAAAACCTGTCTCTCAATTTATTTACTGCTCCACCTATGGCTTTTAGTGCACCTGTCTCCACAGGCATCAGAGTGTTCATGTTTTGTCTGTCTTTTCCATGGCCAGATGAAGTCATCTTGGAGCATGGGTGTAGTGCTGAAAGACACACGTAGTCAATTTGCATCTCAGGGATAAAGGGAGAAGCCAAAGAAAGATTTCCCCTGTGAGCTGGCTTTTATCGTCAGTGCAAACATCTTAGTCAGCACAGGCTCAGATTGCCAAAATTGTGCAGCCGGGTGGTGTGAGGGCTACAGCCCCTGCAGCTTCCTGGTTCCCTGATTCAGCCAATGATGAAGGCTCCAGGATCTAGTGCTCCTCTGGCAGGAACTGCTGAGCCCAGGTCAAGTGAGTATCAGTCTCTGAAACTTGGCATGTGACTCTGTTCCTCTGGAATTTGGGAAAACATCTGCCCATTTGATTTTAAACAATCACCTCAAGACTAGGTCCTGTAGCATGTTGAGCATCAGTGGATATTGGCTAGAGAACAGAATTAGCTAGAATTAGCTGGGAGAAACCTAATGTTTTGTAGAATCATTTCCATGATACAGACATGATACTTGAGTGGGATGTTGAATGTTTAAGTATTCAAGTTTCCAGGAAGCAAGAATGTGCAGATACTCTGACTCACTAGAAGAAAAATTACTTCTAGTGACTCAAAGGCTTGGATGCTGTTGTTTCCCAGTTAATCACTGGGCTCCACCTTGGGTCCAAAATCCTCCTTTGAGGACCAGAGAAAGTTTGTGGCCTTGAGGATCATTCCTGCTCTGGTGTAGCTCTCTGGGTGGACAGATTAATCTCTTGCTGCCCGTCAGTACCATCTACAGGCCTAATTAATTTCTGGGCTGTTACCACAAATGACTTGGTGAACTCTGAAAGCCCGATGGTGGTAGTTTTGCCTAAAAGATGGACTTTCGAGGTGACACTTTGTTGGGGTGACAATGTGATTTGAGAAATCCCCACAAAGGTATAGTGCAGGTTTGGCAGCAATCTCAGGATCTAGGGGGCACAGACTCATGGGCAGTCTTTCCTGGGAGGAGACAATCCAGTGGTGCACTAGAGCTGGGAAACCCGGGGGAACCCCAGAACCCCACCCTTCTTTTGCAAGAGGACAGTAAGAGATGCCACCCTTTGTCTTGGCATGGCTGATTGGCCAGGAAGCTGTTCCCATTGGGCAAAAGGTGAAATTTGTATATTTCATAATTTTGTGTTTGATTTTTGTGTCCTGTGTTTATTTTGTACTAAATGGTACAGAATATGAATAGTATGCATTGAGATAGCTCGTCTCCTCTGCCCTAAGCCCAAAGGGTATGTTGCTGCCACCACAGGAAAACAGTACGACTGTGGATGGAAATAAGGAATGTTTCTTTTCAAAGTTTGTGCTAATTTTGCACTTAATTGGTATGTAAGAAACCTAGCAAATCATAAATAAAAACTGAGTTTTCCCTTTTCCTAAAACTAGCTCTTAAAATGCAACTTGCCATAGATTTGAGTCAAAAAGGCAAGCTTTTGAAAGAGACGAAGCATGCCCTCATGTGGCAATATTTTTTCCTTATAATACCTGTTTGTTTTGTTTCTAATCCCCAAATAACTTATTACAACGAGTTATGTCATGACATCAGAACTGGCATACAGAGTGGGTGTTGTGATACAAAGCTGGCATACACACAGAATGTTCGGAAATAATTATATGGGCTCTAACTCTCTTGTTAATTGAGTCCCTGCATGAGTGCTTTTATTCTATAATAAGACTAGCTCCACACAGGAATTCTCAAATAAACAAAGGTGTGAATTAAAACTTGTCTTGTCCTCTGCTCTGTGGGAAAGTTGCCTTCCACAACTGAGAGCAAAGTTTAAAATTGTTACAAAGTGGACAACTTGGTTTGAAACCAGAATAATCGATCTTGAAGTCAATTTTAAGCTAAACCGAAATAAACCGAAAATTAAATACACATTCACAGAGCTGGCCTGAATATCTCACTTTAAAAATCATGTTATTTGTTGAGCTGGTAGAACTTTCTCATGCCTACATAAGGCTTGCAACTGTGTACATAAACCTTTGGAAACCTGTTTTTGCTGTGAATTTTACATTTTTCACACATAAGGGTTTGGTTTTAAAACCCCAGTTGACACTCCTCAGCTCGACAAACCAGGAAGTTCTTGCCTGACACAGCATTTTCTGCTTTTACTATAGATCAGTTTCCTTTTTTTTCTTCCCTGAACTGAAAGAGTAAATGGGATTTATAGAAATTGCTGGGTCCTAGTAGCTTATTGAGACTTTTTATAGCATTCTTTTTCTGTGATTAGAGATGGATTGGTATCTTTCATCCAGAGTTCCATAGGGAGAGTAAAGTTAAAAATGGATAATGATCATGGGAAGCCTGATTAGGAAGTGTGTGATGGATGCCACCGGGTTTTAAACTTGAGGGAAGCATTTGAAATCCCAGGGTTTTCAGTCTGCTACCTGGTCACTGTTTCCATTGGTTCACTCTTTACCAGATTTCTGGGAAGATGGAGACAAGGATACCGCACTCCACCATGGAGCACAGCTCGACCTCCTTCCAATGCATGATTTCTCTTCTGAGGGACCTGTCAAGGGCAAGACTTATCTTCTTGGGGCACCTCTGACTCTCCTGTGGCAGCTTGTCACCACTGTCACCCAGCAATCACCTTCACTGCAAGCTCCCTGAGGTTCATCCTCTTCCTTGCAGAGCCTTGTAAAGCTCGCAGGGTGGTCAGGTCAGCTGAAGAGCGGTTCCTTGCTCCTCTTGTCTTCCTCTCCAGCCCCTGCTCCCCCTTCATACAGGCAGCTCCCTCCTGTGCTGAGGCTAGTTTCCATGGGGTCAGGAAATATAAGAAACAGAGAGAGGGGAAACTCTGGATCCACCGGGCAAACCTTGACTCTGCTGGAGGGGCCTGAATGTGTGTGAGAGCTGTGGGTAGTCTGAATTTTGGGTGCTTGAGGTTTGGATATCGGTGTGAATAGCCAAGTTTCTTAGAGAAGACTTCAGGCTGAATGAAAAGTGAATTCCCTAAATCTCTCCCCTAGGGTCTCATTGATTTCAGCAAAATCCTTCCTCAGAGGCAACTCGGCAATCTTCATTCACTGAATTCTCAGCGATGCTCTGCTATCGAGTTCCCTCTGAAAAGGTTTTTGTGCTGTAATCTGCTGGCTGGTTATTTAACTGGTGCTGCTTACGGACCTCCACTAATTGTTGCACGTCTTGTAATTTTTAAGGGTTTATTTCGGCTCCTTTGTGAAGTGTAAGGAAACAGATGATTAGTGAAATTCTTCCCAGTATTTCAGAAGCATTAGTAAATGTTGAATAAAGGGCAATCACACTGTTGTTTTCATGGGAACTGTGAAAGAAAGACCCCTAGATGAGATGCAATTCTGATCTTAAAGTCACAATTCTTACACAGTTTTTTCCACCCTGGTGCAAAAACTTGTATGTGAGAATGTGTGCTTGTAATGAGCCAAGTAATTCAGCACCACAAGAATCCCACAAACTTCATCTCCGAGCTAGTAATGAACATGGGCCTGGACATGTCCCACTGATGTGTTTGCCTGCAGAAAATTATCTTGCACTCTTTACAATAAAGACAGCAATGTCCTTTGGATGTTGGGTTTGATGCAGTCAATGTAAGTGCCACTTCTGCTTTGCTTCCTCTTCTTGCTGTGCCCTGGACTGGTCATAGCTGTGCTCTGCTTTCTACTACCTGGCCAAAGACATCCTGTGTCTGGAAAAAGGTGAGCTGGGCAGCTCTGTTGGAGAGCTTGAGTCAGCCTCCAGCTGTTAGTCCATTCCTGAGCCTTGCTGCTCTTTTGCATGGCCTCAATACCTAAGTCAGTGTGTGTTTCCAGCTGGCAGTGATGTGCCTGAGCAGTGCTGGTGTCCCTACAGCAACTACATGGAAGACCAGAGCAGCGTGTTTGGAGCAGAGATGCTTGCTGACGTAGCTAACTAGATGAACTGGTTGACTGGTTAAATATGGGTGGCAAAAGAACTTGCAAAGCTGCTTTGAAGAAGTGGGTGTGTCTCAGCCACTTCCCCACTGGCTTTTGTGTTTGTCCTCAAGCCTGATTTACATTTTCTGCACACCCTTTGCTTTCTACTCTCCTGCTTTTTTGGCAGGAGATGTTGGCCAGTGGGTTGTGGCAGGCTGTCAGAAATGGATGGAGACCTCCGTTGGATGAACAAAGCCTATCCATTCTCTATCCAGCCTGAAGACCCCACAGAAGGAGTGGGGCAACCAGTCAGGTTCCTCTTGCTCATCTTTCAAACTGCAGGAGATGAGTGACAGTGGCACCCCAGGACACACCACCCTGGGGGCATTGCTGTGAGACTCATGGCAGCATCTCAGCTGGTGGTTTTCAGATGAAGAGCACTTAAGGCCATGGATGTGAGCACTCTGTCTAAGCCACTTTTTCTCAGGCCCTTCAGCAATTTTTAGTGCCTTCTATTTAGATACATCCAAAACAGGTATTCCAGGGTACATGGCTCCTGCCGCTCCCTCCTGCAAGGCTGGGGGTGCAGGGCAGGGAACCCCCTCCTCCCCAAGGAGCTTCACCCATGTGTCCTCCCTGTGCTGTTGGGCTCCAAGCTGCTTGCAGAGATCTGGTGTATGTTCTTGCCATACACCAGTGACCCCTGGCTGCTTTCCCACTGATGTAATTCACCATACCAGTGGGATGTTGAGGTGGCAGGGGGACGGCAACTGCTGGGGATGGTGGGGGGGAGCAGCTGGCTGCTGCCTCAGTCCCACAGTGTGGGGGAGATGCTGGCTGAAGGGGTGGGAGGCAGGAGGGGAGAAATGCCTCCAAGAAGGAGCTGGACCACCACACTTGCCCTCCTCCAAGCCCATCTGCCCCTGCTTGTCAAAGGCAAAGTCTGCATGGCTGCCCAAGGCTTTGACGCACGTAGGCAGATGCCAGTGAGGTTTAATCCAGCTGGCTCGGGTGCCGGTAGGCAGGCAATTGCCGCCCCAAACTTTAATCACCTGAGCAAGTGCCAGGTGAGCCTGAAAACCTCAGGCTGAAAATGATGGCTTTGCAGTGAAAGGCAAAGAGGTTTTGTCTGGCACTGATCCTGGCTGGCAGCTCCCTTGTGAGGGATGGGCTGCAGGACATTAGTCTTCTAGACTGATCAGGCCACCCCTAGGTGGGCTCAAGGTGCTGGTCTCAGAGGAACTGCATCCCTGGCTTGCAGGAAGAGGAGCACTTGTCTGGGCCACGGGAAATCCCGAGAGCCCTGAAGCACGGGGCCAGGTCTGTGCCTCTTCCGGAAGGTCCTATAACAACAGGAATATTGTATGAGGAGGTGACTTAGGCAGTACTGTGGGTTTTCACACCACACGGCCCACCCTCAACTGGAAATTTTCATCAATACCTTTCCAAGTAATGAGTTCTTTCTAAATAGAACCGAAATCACATGAGAGGCAGGGAGGGGTGTTTACAGGAAAGGCAGGTCTGCTATGTTGGGATCTCATGCGAGAAATTGGATTAGTACTGTCCACAAAAGTTAGACCATGAATTTGGAAGGGTCTAGTTGAGGAAGTTCCTTAGCACAGACAGACTGACCTTTCTGGTTTTGACCTGACAAAGTCAATTAATACCAAGAAGCAGATTCTGTGTCCAAAGTAGGGAGGAGAGACCATAAGGCCTCATGACACCCCTTCAGGGCACCTCCAGGTGAGCATAATGGACCAGAGAGATCCCCACACAGTATAAAGACGAGTACTGTTGAAGACTGCAACCCCAAAACCCAAGAGCCACTCTCTTTTTGAGGAGAAGTTAGATGAGGTGGGGCAGAGGCACGGAACAAGTGAGTTTATTTAGAGTTATCCACTTATAGTCTTCTCCTCTGGTAGCTCTCAGACCATTTTCCAGAGGATGTTGTTATTCTTAGTCAAGCTTATCCCATGGGGAAACTGAGGCACAGAGCAGTAAGATGACTGACCTGTGGTCAGGGCAAAGCCTGGAGAAGGACCTCACTCTCTTGGATTTCAGCTTGGTAGTCACTACCAGTTAAGTCATAATTGATATAAAAACTATCTGTTCTACTCTTTTAAGTTCAGAAATCACTGTTTCCTTTATGCAACAGCAGGTAGAGGTGAAATTGGTAATCCCTGCTGTTGCTGCTTCTTTTCCTTACTAGTCTGCCTGTCAGTTCCCTTTCACCATTTTACATGTGGTCACTTGATACCAGCAGCTGCTTTGGGACATCTCTATCTGTCACATCCTTCTTTTTATTTCAGTGTCCAAAAGTTTGAGTGCCCCACAAAAAAACCCAAACAAACAAACAAATCAAAAAACTCCCACATTAACAAAACGTGAGTTTCCTCCCAGGTTCAGTTCTAAACATGTCAATTTAATGATGTCTAAACTACACAGCACTTGATGAGCAAAACATTACTATCTTCTAGCCACATTTGTTTTCCCTGTCTCCCAGAGCATTATAGTCACCCGGGGAGAACTGCGTGTTCTACTTCGCTGCTGTAAAGCTATTATGGGTATGAAAAGTTCCCATTAATCTGCTCCACACATGGATGTTTCTGGATAAAGTTCAGTAGCCAGATCCCTCTTTCTTTGTGTGCATCAAACGAAGCAGAAAAACGCCTCCAATTTAAAGACACCAAATGAATAACCAAATAGATGAGATTAATTTTTGTTTAATCCACGTGGGCAGCGAAGCCAATGGCCAGTGTTTGTATGTGGACTTCTCCCCGGAGTTCATTACCAGCCGAGTCTGTAATAAGTTAATGCAGAGATTCCATGGAAATAGGGGGTTAATTATATGCAGAGGATGTTGGCCAATGTACAGCTTTGAACAACAAAAATAGCCCAAGTCCTCTGTTTTGGATGTGGAATCAATTAACAAGGTCCATGACATGTACCAGGATTTGTTAAGATAGTTGTTGTACTATAAGGATACTTTTCTTTTTTTTTTTTTTTTTTTCCTAAAAAGCTAAGAAAATAAGGGGATAATAGAAGGCGAGGGACAGAAAGACATGAGACTGGTAATAAAACACTGGACTTTGGCCTGGGGCCAAGGCAAGCTTTTCAATGGGTCTGAAGTTTGGACGGCAACACAGTTTGAACCGGTTTTCACTAACTGTCCAAAAGGTTATACCATAATAGACGGTGAGAAGAGGTTGCTTTTAGTTTACCAACTCCCTTTTTTCTGCTGGCAGGAGTGTTATGCTGCTAAAATGCCATAGTCATTAGACTGACGGATATCAGCATGTGGCGCGTGGTGCTGCAGATTCAACTCCAAAGCTGAAGCATAAAAAATTCTCCTCGATGCTGGTTGGCACAAACCTAGTATTTTTCCCCCTTTCCACATCTGGTCCTAATATAAAATGTGTCTTTCTATGCTTTTTTTTTATTTCCCCCCTTGCTACATCTTTAGAAATGGCTTCTTTAAAAAAAAAAATAAAATTTAATGTCACTCTCCTTCCTCTGTATTTTTAGGTTTTAGAATTAATTGTATGTATTTGTGGTAGTTTAGTAGTGCAGCTTGGGAACTGAATTGAGCACAGCACTGTACCTTTGCAAAGGCATGTTTTTTCTGCAAAAAAAGGTGAGAAAGACTGTATTACTTTTACTTCCCTTCAGTGCTCAGAGCTGTGAAACAAATTTTTGGCTGTTACAACTTTTCAAGGATCCACTTGAACAGGTAGAATACAAATTTAAAAGAAAAAGATCTGACCCATTTTCACCCCGTTTCACTTTAGCACAAGCTCTGGGCATGCTCCAGGCATTTGTACAGTCCCTCAGCTCCCACTGTTTTTTTTCTCACTCCCTTCCCCCAACTTGATTCCTAAAGCTGTTATTTGTTCCTAGAAATTATCTACTTGTCTGTTGTGCTGTGTTTTGGTTTTTTGTTTGTTTGGTTGGTTGGTTGGTTTTTTTATTTGTTTTGCACACAGAAATCCTCAGACCAAAGCAAACAGTGCTTCAGAAAAATGTTGCAAGACAACCCAGTTTTGAGACAAGTGCCCCTGATAATGTCTGGGCACCGGAGAGAAGCAGTGGAGGCCGGGCCGTTGAGTCTCCATAGAAATCACAGAGGGTGAGGTTTGTTTAACTAATTAGTGGTAATCCTGAATAACTCTCTGGGCTGTAATTTGTGGGGATTTCAACAGGTTATGATTTCAGTTCCTCATGGAGTGCATGGACCCCTGGACTTTATGACACATGGACTCCTGGAGACTGACTGGCATGATCCAGGGGGCCACCTAGGGCACAGGGACATGGCCTAGGTCAGGTACCCCTGCAGTCCTCTGCCTTGGCTGGCGAGCAAGCACCATCACTAGCGGTTGTACCAAAGGTACTCTGGGGGATCCAGAATGCAGGGTAGGGCAAGGGCAGGATGGACACCCTTGTCCACCCAGTGTGAGGAGGCTCTCTGTATGAGGGACTTCGGTGTGCCATAGACTTGGTCAGCAGAGGTGATGCAGGGACCACCCTGACCTCTCTCCTGCCTGCCTGGCTGCTCAGAGTTAAAGTGTTACCAGGAGAGGTGGCTGCAGCCTTTATACAGCAGATCTGGTGTGACTGTCGCCTCCCAGGGGCACCTGGGGACAAGGTCAGAGTGGTGGGAAGGGAAGGTTATTTTTGTGGCAGCCCTTCAGACAGACAGGAAAGCGGAGGCAGGGGAGGCCAGGCAGGAGGAGGATGTGATAGCCGGGCTGAGGTGACCAGCCTCAGGCCATCAGGGCGGTGAGCAGACACAGAAGCTGTGGAGCTTGTTTGTCAGGGCCCCAGCCTGCCAAAGGAGCCCACAGTGAGGAGCGTGGTTTCTTAGCCATTGCGTGGGAATGGGCAATGCCTTTATTTTGCCAGTAATACCAGGGGCGGCTTTAGGCACTGCGTTACAGGTGCACTAAGAGTGCATGCCAGCAGGCAACTCCCTCGTGGTCCCCAGTGCCCACCAGGTGTTAGGGCAGGAGCAGGCTACATCTGCTCTCCGGTCTACCAAAATTTTAATGGAAAGGGCATATCCCAAGTACCAGAGCACCACTCCCTAATTTATATCCTGCAACCGGTTCATTTAGGGTCATAACCAATTGAAATGGGAATATACAGCCCCATTCATGCTGTAAGAAAACAACATTTTTTTGTTTGTTTGTTTTCTGAACTAGCTGGGGAGTGCCATAAGAGAAGGGATCTCTGCTGTCTCTAGATTTGTTCCTTTTAGTTCTTCCTTGTTTGGGAGGGCTTTGGAATGGGGTGATCTGCTGCTGACACAACTGAGCAGTGCCATGTCCCATGCCTTTAACTCTTCACAGAGCAAGAATGGATGATGGCTGCCTAATTCCTCTGTAACCAACCTGAGCAAGGAAGTATAATTATGATAGTTATCACTGGGGGATGTTTCAAAGGGAAGGCATGCTAGATACTCTGACTAAGCACTTCATTTTTTTTCCCATCAAATTACTTCCAACCCGCCAGCTAGCTCAATGTACATGATAGCTCTGCTGGCTTCAGTGAGGTCCTTCAGCTAAGGTCAGATGAATACCTGCTCCATGAGAGGAGGACACATAGCAGATGCAAGATATCACCTTATCCACTCCATTCCCCTTCTGCTGCAGACCCCCACCCCACTGGCTAACTGTTAGCATTTGGCCTTTTATAATTTGAAATGAATCAAGCTCCATCTGACTTTACTCTTAAATCACTTGTTCATTTCCCTTTTAAAATTCAGATTTTTGTTCACACTCAAATAAAAGTATATATCAATATTTTATAATTTCTTCAGTGTATCCCCAGGCAGAAATTACACTGTAATAATAAACTGGCTAGCTTGTTTTAACAGTTCCTGGCTTTTGGCTTTATGCAACACTGCAGGTGTGATTCTAGTAGCAATACTGTAGGTGTGAATTATTATGTTAGTGTAATAGGCTGTACTTCATTGTGCTTTATTGCTTAATTGGTTTCTTCCATAAGGATTCTGCAGTTGTTACTAGGAACTAATGCCAAGCTTTTCAATGAAAAGAGTGGGGTTCTTTCTTTCTTGGTGTGTACTAAGGTCAGTAATTTCAGTGTGTGACTGGCTTTGGGAAGTGAAGGAAAGATGTCATTAAATGAATTAAGAAAGTGCTTACTAAGTCTTTAATAAAAAGCAGAACAGGCTAAAAGATGCTCCTTGTTATGTGTAGATACTTCTAACGCCAAGGAGCCCTTTGGGAATACAGATGTCTGAGCTTTCTGGCAAAGGAAGCCCTCTCCCATGTTCAGGGGATTCCCAGGTGGTGGGCAATACTTCTGGGTGGTTCCATGCCCTGTGATCTCCTCTTCTCTCTCTCTGTCCTTCCCACCACTTTACTTTTTCCGGAAAAAGGAAGATCAAAGTCATCTTCACAGCAATGCACAGGCCCTGATCTCCTTGTCTGTGTATGCCTACAGGAGCACACACCTGAACTGCCCCATGCAGGGGGACCCGCTGCCCCTAACCACGTGGACTGCCTGAAACAGTGGGAATGCAGCCCTTCAGAGCATGTGCAGATCCTACCACTATGCCTGGGGATCAAAGGGGCGTGGAGAAGTCCCAGGAGTACGCAGGTACCCCACGGATACCTCTGCCTCTTGGAACCTGAGACAACTTCAGCATGTGCAGCCACACCATGGTGTGGGGACCGTAGGTTTTTTCCAACATTTTGAATAATGAGTCACTTCAATTCCCACCATGTACTCCTGCTAAATGATTTCCCCTCTGCTCCCCTATGCTCCCCAGCACTGTGCCTACTCATGCTGCTGAAGTCAATTTTTGGCCGCACTCCTTCATTCAAGCTTTTTTGTATATGTGGAACTGAAGTTTAGCAGAGGGATCTGTATTTACTTTCAGCTGGATGAAATGTTTATGCCTGGCATCTTGTTTGCAGGGCTAGCGGGATAGGTGATTTCCCAAGTGGGTTCTTCATCATGCAGAATAGGAAACTTTTGATTTTTCCTTCTTCTTTTAATGGTGTTTTCCCAAACTATTAATGCAAAGCAGGGCTGGGCAAGAGCTACAAAATATGAATGCAGATGTAGATTTTGAAGTTGCAGGGATTTGCTTGGTTCCCCCAAAATGGTGAGGCTGTATGAGTGCTGAATGTTACCTTACCTTACCTGGGATCAAACTGAAAATACGCAAAGCTGAAAGCCCAGTGTAAGTTTGCACCATTAATGTCCAGGTGAATAGGTGTTAGCCATGCACAGATTGTCCTTTTCTATGGCTGAGGCACAAAAAGTGTAGTACTCATGTCTTCCTTTTTCCAGGACTCACCAGATCCGACCCAAAGAGGATGATCACGTTTGAGCTGTGTTTGCACTGCCGGGCCAGGAAGAGAGGACTCATCTCTGCCATAAAGGTCTCAGTGCAGTTTGTGCTGAAGTGGGTTTCCGCCATCTGGGATCTGCCCAAGAGCTACGTCATACTCTCTTAGAGATAGGAAAACTTCATAAAGAGAAGACTTTGAATCAGGAGTCCGCTGTGCATTGCAACATTTATCATCATGATTCACATAGCTCCAGTGTTGCTGCAAAACTGGGCAAAGTGTGAAACGATTCTCTCTCTTATCTTAGAGGAAATCCAACGTGCTCCAACCATACCAACTCTGAAAGTCAGCTCTGCCCTGTTTTGGTCCATGTAAATTGTCAAGATTTTTGAAAAAGCTCAACAAACCTCAACATCATAATCTACCCAAATAATTTTGAAGTACTTTGGGAACTTTTAATTTTTTTTCCTTTCCCCTTATGTAGCTCTGTAGAAACCCTTGGAGTTCTGCAAGTACATACTGAGCTATGAAGGAGCTGGAGGCAGTAAGAGGGCTGGAACATGATTAATAACTGTCAAATTACAGAGAACACTTAAAAATCCCTTAAATCCCTTAAGACTCTCTCCTCCCCTTCATCCTGGCAACTAGGACATAAGCCTTTAGCTAGGTTGTCTTTCCCTGAGGCAGTCCCTTCACTTGGGATAGGAGATGATTTGAAGCCACAGCCAAGGTGTTCAGAAACTTTATGACAAAGTCCTGACATGGAAAAAAAAAACCAGAGAATGGGTGAGCTGCAGCACAGAGGATCACAGGAGGGAGTAGCTGGTATGTGCATGCCAGTGCCAGAGTCCTCAGACTCTTTCATCATGGGAACCACAGCTTGATTGCCAGATAAACCACCTCCTTTTGCATTCACAGTTGCAAAATATCTCTGCAGCAGCTCTAGCAATTGCTCAGAGAAAAAAGAAATAGAAAAACTTTTCTTGCATCCTTTGTATGACAGGTGTTTTTAAAAACAACAACAAAAAAGTTTAATTGTGCATTTTCTTTTGGCCCTTTGCTGTATCTCTGATCTGTGTCCGAAGTGGGTTTTTTTTGCCAAGGAGATAAGCAGAGGCAGTCAGCTCTTCAAAGACCCCCAACAGTAGTTTTAGGTTTATCAATGTTAAAGGTTTTTTTCTTTTATACATTTCTGTATACTGGTTTTTATTTAGATTGCATGGAATAACTGTATTTACTTTGCTGCCCTTCTGTCTTTTGCAGAAATAAAACTGAGAAGTTTATTTCTCATTCCTGTTTGCCATGGAGGCCTCAAGCTGAGAGTAAATTATAGAAGAAGACTCAGTTAATCGAACACTGAGCAAAATGAATGAGCTTGTGTGGTGCCCTGAAGGTCAGCAGACTCAAGGTCTGAGCAACTGCCAAGGGGAGTGAGTTCCAGGGCAGGAGCATTCATCTGAGAACTCCCCGCTGCTGTTGCTGGACATGGAGGGGTTGAACCTGGGAGCTGGCTGCAGGCGCCTCCCAGCTGAGCTGAGCTGCCATGGCTGGATGTGGGGTAGGACCTCATCCCTTCTCACACTCCTGCTCCAGAGAGCTCTGCAAATGGATGAGAGGGCACATCCCATCCCATGGGGAGGCAACAGGGACTTGCCTATCGCTCCATCTGTCTAGGTGCTTCCTTTACTAGCTATGGAGCAAGGAGATAACTCTCCAATTACAAAGACAGTTGCTGGGAGTTAGGGCTGATGAAGGGGCCCATGGATCACTGCTACACTCAAAGTCTGGAAGTGACACAGGGTCAAGGGGTGCAGCAGGCAATGCAGAGAGACCAGTGGTCGGTTATGTGCCCTCTGAGCCTCTCTCCATCCCACATGTGTCTTTGTCTCCCTATCAGAGGGATGCTGTGGAGGGGCGCTGTGGAGGGTTTTTCTTCCACTTCAGTCCAGCTTGGAGGTGGAATTGAAATCACAGGATACAGATGCAAGATGGAAACAGAGAGGCAGAGTGTTGTGATGTCCTTTCAAAATCAAACTGTCTTCCAGTGCCTCTTTCTAGGATATAGAAGAATTTTAACTAATAAAGTCATTAAGTGAAAACTTTTAAGAGAAAGGATGAAGGTGTATCTGTGTACCCATACACCATTATTTGTGAATGTAAAGCAGCACGTTAAGCCTTTCTATAGATAAATTGGTGTATCTTTGTAGCAGTCTTGACATTTTATTCCTCATTTGTGCATGAGTCCTTTATGCCAGTGTAGACACTGATCTCACTGCATACTGGAATTACAAAATATATGAGAGAGCTGGAATAACATGAACGTGTATTTTCCAAAAAAAGTAGAAGGTTTCTGGAGAAGGAGTTTTCCCAAAGGGAGCTAAGTTTACAGATCTAACTCATTCAGGCCTTTTTACTTCTCAAGTTGACACACACATGCATAAACACACAGGCTCCAGTATCTATTTCATGGACGCATTCTTCCCATCTCAGTGTGTAAAGGTCTTGAAAGCAATAGCTACTGGCAGTACCCCAATTCAACATATCTAATAGGTCCTTTCCAGTTTCAAAATCACTGAGGACACACACGGCCAAATGAAAGCAGGACTAAAACTACCTTGCTGTCAGAAGCAATGAAATAAGCTGCCTGTTCTTCTGGTCTTGATTTGTGGGTTCTTTGTTTTTTTAGCCTTGGTTTGCTGACTGCATTTCAAGAATTGTGTTGCTAGAGCAACTTTGCTAACCTAACTCTTGCAAATAACTCCAACAGTCTGCAGGACTTTTCAAAATCTAATAATACACTGCAGTGTGTTTGCATTGTTTTCCAAATTTTATGGATAGATAGGCTGCAGGTGGAGGGGAAAAAAGGAGTAAATTTGATTCTTTGCAGTGAAGAGAATCCACTCTCTGACTCAGTGGATCTGCTCAGATTTAAGAGGGCATGGCCTGCCTACATGCTTAAAGCAGGTATTGTGGATCAGCATCAAGTGACCTAACTCTACTGACTTAAACACAGCATTTCCAATTTACATCACCTCAGTGTTTGAACCTGATGTTACGTGTGCAGACGTAACCAGAGAAGGGACACTTCCTCCCTTCAGCTCAACATTTGACCTTCTCTGTGTTTGTATTCATAAGTGTGTACCGAGACATGGAAATACACACGTGAGCACGAAATATCTGTGTTTTCCTGCCTGCCTAGATGGGAAATCTTAGCTTCAGTAAGTATTGGGGAAAACTTTTTGATGCAAAAGAAACCACTGGAGGAAACAAATGCGTCAAGAGTGGTCCTCCAGTAAGGACATCCTGAATCTCCAGGCCTAAAGGAACAGAGTTCTTTACTGGCTGACATGCATTTCCCAGGCCTAAATTTCTGTTAGGAGTTTTTTTTGTTTTGTTTTGTTTTATTTTGTTTTGGTTTTTTTACATTGACGTCCCTCCTAGCAATTCTCATGCTGCTATTCATACTTCTCAGCCTAGAGGAACTCTCTGGCTAGGCTTTATCTTAGTGGTCTGTCTTCCTACGGTCACCAAAACAGTTCAGGTTTATTCTTTTGAACAAAATTAATTACTGCTAGGTTATCTAGGTGTTTGACTCAGACATTGTATTTCACTAATAAGCATAATTTTGAAGAGATTATGTTTAAAAAGAATTGTTATCTAATGCTTACTGGCAGGTTTTGAATCTTGTATCCCTGTGGAGATTGATTTCCTGTACATGCCTAATTGCTGATGACACAGTAAGATATAAGCTAAAAAGATATCTTACAAGTGGAAAAAGGAGAAAAAAAAAAAGCTTTAAGCCATGTTCCCTTTGGCTTAAACAGAAGGAGGCTTCATTTAATTTAATTTAGTAAAGTCACCCTGGAAGGATCCTCCTCCAAGAACTTGTAGCAATATAAGGAATGTGTACAAAACAAGTCCAGACATCAAACAGGGCAACTCCCAAAATGTCTCTGCATTTGTAAACATGCTTCACATCTTCTCAGTTTTGCAGTAAGCATGAAACATAAAACTTGGGATATCTGTCATTAATTTGAATGGATGCTAATTTGGTCTGTGGCTTGATGAGATGGAGGCTGCAGCTGTAGCTGGCTTGAGAAAGTGTTTCAAGAAAAAAAAAGACACTCTGAAAAATTAAAGATGTTTTTATTGAAAAAAAAAAAAAAGGAATCAGTTTCCTGATCTGATTTGTAGTGCACTCCTGTGAATAACTGATGGAGCAACTGCCTAAACACTGCCATCACTGTTAGCCTTTTCCTGGGATCAAACAACAAGCTTTGATCCAAAGGATGTTCACTGATGATGAGAACATGGAGAGAGGGAGAAAAGCTTCTGTATCATTGAGATATGTGTCCTTTATTCCATAGTATGTGTGAATATGTCTAGGGAGCCTTTATTGGGATGTATACTGAAGATTTGTATAACCACCACAACCACGGACTGGCCTGCTTCAGCTGCTGTACTTTTCCAAATGGCTGGTAGAAAATCTTGCAGTGAGAATGGGTGCTTAGTAGTTTAAATGGATGTAGAATGACATGGCTTATCCCTAACTTAGAAATTTCTATCTAAGTGTAAGCAAATCTATAAGTAAACTTATATACTAAAATTGATTATAGAAATATATTTTAATTAGTTAGTAAACAGAAGTTTTATACCAACATAGGCACCTGCACAACAGGGGTCGTACTTTTGGAGACCACATAAAAGATATATCTGTGATACATAATTATATATGCATGACTATATTTGATAAATAATTATAACATGACCTATGGAGAGCAGGTCTGAGACGTGTGTGCTGTAAAGTGAATGGCACAAGATGACCTCTTGTTCATGGCCAGGCACTAAATGAGACTCATTGTTCTAAATGTTAGTGTACTATTGCAGACACTGTACTTCTAGTTAATACATCTTTTGGACGCGGTTGATGGAAGAAGTTTTTGCCCATAGTTGCGCATCACTGTTACTCCTTTGCAAGTTACATCTGTAAGATTTTACTTGCAGAGCTGCTGATCTGATTTGTTTCTTGCAGTTCTGTAAAAATACCTACCTGTACATCTGACTATGAGGAAAGGTGTCTGTGCGTAGCCTGAGGCTTTTGTCTTGAGGCAAACCATACTGAGTACAGCAAGAATGAGCTGACCAAGACTGACCTGGACTTTCAAAAGTTTGGAGATCTGCAATTAAAAGAACAAGGTCTTACAGTTTTACAAGCTTCTACTCTACTTGAATCCATAAATACAAGCACCACTAATCATCTCATCGTTGGACTGCTTTCACACACTGGTTAGTGCAACTATTTTCTCTCTCCCCTCAAGCCAGTTTCTAGTCAGATATGCCAACTAGGCACACTTGTTTCCATGGGAAATGGCCTTTCTGTGGAAAGAATTTATACGATTTTTGATATAGAGACAGTAAGTCTGTCACTAGTTAAACATGGAAAGCACAGTTTCAGGAGTGCTGCAATCTCCTGGAAAACCCTGGGATTCCTAATGTAGATATCAAATACCGTGTACTGAGAACTCTGTGTGGGTGTTGGTGAAACAGAAAGGGGGAAAGTAAGGCACATCCTAACACATAAGGTGAGGTCTGCTTCTTAAGGGTGCAAAACTGACTTGACCTTTTGTCTTTGGCAAAGCTTCACCTTATACGTGTTCTGTGGCTTCTGTCACTTGGCTGCATCCCAACCTTACCTCTAGCATGGTTACATTTCAGCAATGTGATGTGTGCAAGTGTCATGGATTATTGTTTACATGACAGCAGTACCTAGAGGCTTAAGAGAGGGCTGTAGCCCATTGTGTTAAGCACAGAGCCAATACACTGTCAGTCTCACTCTGAAGATCTCATGTTCTAAGAGGACCAGCAAAAAAAAGAAGGAAAGGAAAGAGAAGCAGCAGAAAAAAATCATCCAGGGTTGCACAGCATGGAAACAAGGCAGCAGAGGTTCCTGCTAATGGGTGGTGGCTCTTTTCGTGTCTTCCCAGCAACAAGTGTTGTGTCACTTAGTTCTGCAGAAGGTAACTTCTGGGTCATGTCTAGGCACAGAGCTTTTTTCAGGGCAACTCTGGTAGCTTTTCGTGCTGTGACAATCTAAGAGTATTTCTCATCCTGTGTGACTGCTGTGTCCTAGCACCAGAGTGACTGTCCTAATGCCAGGTACGTGTGCCAATGTAGTGGTTTGTATAGGGCAAAGTTCAGCCTTTGAGTTTCAAACTGCCTGTACACAGACTATTGATGGAGGTGGGCCTCAAGTACCTGGACCCCTAACATCCACTAACCTCTGTCTTATGCTTCAGGCTAGAAGGTGCTGTGCAAAGGATACATCATGTTGTTAACACAGTTGCTTTCCCAAGGGAGATTTGGGTAAGAGGTTAGTTTTGTTCTTTGCTGTTTACCTAATTCACAAAAACTGTCTGATGTTCTCCAGAGTACAACAGACTATCCATGCTGATAATGCTTCCTTCTATTCATCCCTTTAAAAGGACCGAGAGAACAGTGACTGGTCACCCTCCTGCAATGTCACAATCCCTTCTGGACCTTTTGAGTGACTAGGCTGGTAGGAAATGACTACAGAGCGCTAATGAGATTAGCACTTCTTGATTTTCATAGTGTAAAAAAACCCAGGACTAACTCATTCTTCAAGCTCCTCAGTGACTAATAGGTGTTTTATCATCCTTTCAATTAGAAAGCATTTATCAGCAATCTTTGCTAGCTCACTGCATGAATTGACCTGTCATTCACTGTCTCAGGCCTTGGAACTGGTAATTAAGTTTAGCAATCTGCCTTAGCAGCTCTGATTGAGATATGTGGTATGTTTCCATGTCAGTAGGCAGACACTTTGGGTTTTCCATCCCAAAAGGGAAGGACTTTGAGAAAAGTGAATGAAGGGTCCCAGCAGATGCCCTGTGTCAGGTACCCGCAACCCTCAAGGCCTCACAAGCAGAATGTGGTGAGTGGCACAGAGCAGATCCAGCATGGCTGAGGGTGAGCAGCAGAGGGATGTCGGTGGGACCAACCTGACCACCTGTGGCCTCAGGAAAGAAGTTTTATCTCGAGTTGGTTGATATAAGCTGGGACCAATAAGCTGTGCTGCCCAGCTGAGTAATTACTTTGTCCCTAAACTTTCCAAATGGCATGCTTTTGGGGCTGTAAAGAAGATGTGCGCTTCATTCCCAATGTTCAGGTATGTCTGCCTTGGAGCTTAGGCATGGACACAGAACTCTAAAGTCTGGGTACCTCTTTGTGTTGAGCAAGGGGTAAAGTAAGGCAATTGCAGTGAAGCATATTATGCGTGATGAAATCCGGAGATCAAGTACACTGACAAAGGTCCTACATCTTCTCTGGTACAGTTCTCCTCAGTACCAGTAGAGGACATGTCCTATTGACAATGTAAACCACAACAACAAAAAAAGTAAGCCAGTCTCTTGCTGAAGGAAGTTTTTTAAGGAGGTAGACCCTGTGGAAAAGTGACTGAACTGCAGTGACACCATATGTTACCACGCTAACATGAGGGTAATGCTAGCAATGTCACAGGTACTGCCAGCATCATGGCTGCATGCCTGTTGTTATCTCTTGGCCTGTCCAAGCATCACTTGCTTTTTAAGATGAGAGGAAATTTGCAGATTGCTTACACTGAGTCCATACTTCTAGCAAAGGGGCATTCCCCCCTCCTTATCTAGATCTTTGGTTGACATTAGTTGATAGAGCTGCTTTTCAGTAGCTTGCTCATTCTTTAAGCAGACTTGACTTTGAAAAAACAGAAATCTTAAAAAATCACACCTAACATTCTTCACAATTGCCAAGGGGTACAGAAGTGCCAGTGTCCCCAGTACTCACTCCAAAATCAGGTTCAAGTTGCCTGGTTTGGTGTTTTGGAGGAAACACACAATTTGTGGAGTTCACTGAACCTCACAGAAGATTTGGATTTGAATTTGTCTGGAGCTGCCCTGAAATATTTCTTACCATTTCTGAAAATATTCCTTACTCTGTTTTACCATAGGAAACATCCTAAGGGGATTTTTCTGCTTCTTCTTTTTCCCGTCCTTTCACTACATCAGGCTTGTCTCCCTGCTGTCTTAAGGAGACCACCTACAATTTAAGGAAATAAAGACCTCTGTGAAAAAACACAGGCAAACCTGATATTTAATGGTCAGTTCCCCACAATATTTATCTAGTTGTCTGAGCTGGTCTAACCACAGAGCGTGGAAGAAAAAAAAAGTCATTATCATGTAGTGGCTGGGAGGGTAACCTCTGTTAAAAAACCTAGCAGTATAGAAGCGATGGGAAAAATGCCAAGTAGAGGAAAGGAAATGGACTCTGATATTTATGAGGTATACTAAATAATAGCACTAGGAGGTAGTGCATGGTGAGGATAAAGCAGCAGACATCTTTAATTTTGGAGCAGAGGGACAGGGCCCTGTCTATTATAATTTATTTAAGAGGTTTCTCTGTGTTTATAAGGGGAAAAAGTGGTCCTGAATATGAAAAAAAAAAAAAAAAAAAAAAAAAAAAAAAAGATGGAGCTTGGGCAACAAAATACACTTTCCTCCCTGAAACCACCCAGATGTTCCTTACAGCATTCTACTCCCTGACGATCGCGTGCCTTAACTTCAGACCTGAAAAAAAGAGAAGGAAAGAAACCCTTACAATTTGGAGCAAAGGCCACCTTTCCTCATTGAGGCACTAAGCAGAGACATAAATTACAGGGTATCTGTTTCAGGCCCCTTTCAGTATACAACTCCTATAAGAGCTCCAGAGTAAGATAATCCTCTGGAGATCAGAGGCAGCACGTTATTAGCAGGAGCTCATAGGTTACATTTAGTGGTGTCTGGGGTACCTTTATGCTGAAGTGTTAGTATCAGCTGGAGAGCACATAATCATTCTCTTGAGTCTAATTATATATTCATTTCACAGGCGACAGAATATTCATATGTGTTTAATTAGTCAAAAGATTGTGCTTTAAACCCACAAAAGCAAGGCAGTAAGGAATAAGGATGAAAAGTCAAATAGCCCTTAAATTAGTCTTTTATCTAATCGCATCTCTGACTGCCTATGAACCCCCAAGCCCCCGTGTGGGAGACACTGTGAAAATATTTAAATATAAAGCCATAGATGAATAAGCTATAAGCAGAGAAAACCCCTGAGTTTCTGTTATGCCCAATGACTAGATGAATTCTTCCTGATTTACACCAGTTCATATGGAAATGGAAAAGTGTACAGTTTATGTCTGCTCAGCCCCTCACCTGGATCACCTATAACATTTGTGGTGTGGGGAAAACACATTCTGATGTTTGTAAAAAAAGTTTGTTATCTGCTTTGGAAATGCCTTATTTACATTTCCCCATTGCAGAATATTAAGTAAAGTTCTCAAGGATTTCCATTAAACTTAGGTTAATAGCTGAAATAGAGGGTTATATTTAATTATAAACTGTAAAGACTTCACTCTTGAAAACAGGACTATCATTTTATCTTCTCATCTGAAGTACCTTATTGTTTTCTTTTTTTTGGTGTGGTAAATTAACTGGATTTTGCCTAGCACTGGGCGAGTGCTTTCAGCTGAGATTTTCAGGAGTGGACACTCAGTCCCCAAGCCTGTTAGCATGGCATTGTTTCTGAACCCATTGCTGAGTATCAACAGTCCCAAAGGAGACCATCTCTGGACAGGCACTGGCCTCCAGTTGGGCATCTCCAGGCTCCCAGGAATGCTTAGTGCTCTGGTCACACTCTAGGTCAGCCCAGCTTCATGCAACTTCAGTTCTGCTTATCCCCACTCAAGTAGTGTAATGCCTTTGTCTCAGAAACACTTTGGCTGGAAAGGACCTCTGGAAGGACACCTTCAAAGTAGGGTCATGTTCCATGTTGGATCAGTTTTTTCCCTGTCTAGAACAGGAACCTGCAGATACGGGTTTTCCCAAGGTATGGCTGTGGTATGTGACTTAGTGCAAAGATGGTGCAAGACTGAAAGACAAAAACCCTAGTGAAGTGAGCTGAAAAACAAGCTCCTAGAATTAGAGGAGCTAAGGGGATTCAGCCCTGCCTTAACAGAGTTCAGACAATTAAAATAAGCCATTTCTATTGAGGAATAATCAGCCCAGTTGGGATGGATGATAACAAATGCCCCTCAGTGGGCTGTGACAGTGCAGGTGCTGCAGCCACGTCCCATCTTTCAGAAGCTGCAGACTTTCCCCAGAGAAGGGTGTCAGAATAAATCTGCTCAGTATCCCCAAATGGAAAATTTATGAAGGTTTCATCCTGGAAAGATAGAACCTCAGTGAAGGCTGAGTAGAAAATAGCCACTTCATGCTAAGCCCTACCATACAACACAGTCATTGTTTTATTTCATCCATCTAGGCTGAGAGCATCATGCCATATGCAGAGCATGAACTGGGATACAGTGAATTTGTTGTTTTAGAAGTTTTGAAAACCATAATGTCTGTATATGCAGCATGTGGAATTTGTCATGCAAAGACCTCTGTTGTTTTAAACAGCCTTTTACTGGCTTTGAAAGGGATCTCAAAAAATGCAAGACATTGACGGACTGGTTGAAGCTTTCGATGTGCAGCATGGGACCATGAGACACAGCTCCTGAACTGTGGTCATTTGCTCTTCCTACAGGCTCTAACTGTGGGAAGCCAAGGTACCTCAGCGTTCTCCTCCCAGCACTGCAAATAAATGCTAGGTTAGTTTCTCCATTGGCATTTTGGTGCAAATAAACATCCTTCTGTAATGACTCTTCATTAGAGGAGATCTGTTCAATCCAAATTTTCTTCCTTCTTACCCCTCTGCAGCTCCTGTCTTCTGGAGGTGTAGCTGTGGGGCATAGTTCTTGCCAGCTTGGACTGTTTGTTTGGGTTTTTTTCCCTGAGGGTGTAATGACCAGGCTGTGGAAAAGGTCTTCAGAGGGCTTGGAGCTATTGTAGCATGGCTACTAGGAACATTGAGAAGGAAGTAGCGAGGCTGCTGCTACAATTGTAAGCACAACCTCTGGTCATAAATTTGGTCAACTGGATGTTTTCTCCTCCTAAAACACCATCTGTTTGCTACTGTTTACATTCCATGCCAACTATTGCACATTCAGGCAAGTCTGTGCTACTGGGACACCTGTGGTCACAGCTCCTCCCCAAAGCCATCTCCGCAGCTTGGGAGAAAGGTGACCTCTGTTTTCGAAGTACTTCAGCACTTCAGCCTCAATTAACAGAAAACTGCCTGTGGTTCTGGGTACACAATGTTTATGCCACTTATCTGTTCCCTAAAGATGGAGGTTTTGAAAACACTTCTAATTTTTTTTCTTTCAGCTGCTAATCTTAAAGTGTCAGGAGCTTTACTCATGGTGAAGTCGTACTAAGTTACCTTAAAGGGCTTTAAATGTTAGTTAGAGTGACATAAGATGATGCCTTCTGCATGTGGAGGATAGGAAAGCTGTGCAGAGGGATCTGGACAGGCTGGATTGATGAGCCAAGGCCAACGGCATGAGATTCAACAAGGCCAAGTGCTGGGTACTGCAGTTCGGTCACAACAACCCCAGGCAGTTCTACAGTCTGGGAGTAGAGTGATTCCATGATTCATGTTAACAAAGCTGAAGTTCAACTGATGCATCTTTCTCATCAAGATAACAAAGTATTATCTCAATGAGAAAAAAAATACAATAAAATAAAAGGAAAAGGAAAGCCTGTGAACCAGGAAGACAGCATTAGAAGCAAAGTGTGACATTGCAGCTTCCCATCACGTTCTTTCACTTCACTTTTCTGGCCAGTCACGAGAGTTCAGGCAGAAGGCAGCCGACTGTCTCCACCTCCCATCACCCTTGAAGGGCTGGTGCTGTGCATCCCACTGCAGGGGAGCTGTCCCTGACATGAGGTTTGCTCCCCAACAGGCACATGTGAGCACTGGTGGGACTCCAGGCAGTGGATCTGATACTGGATGGGCAAGGTGGATGACTCACAAAAGCTGGGATTGTCCCCTACCAGCAAACAGCATAGTGAGCTGTGATGCAGAGTGACATGAGCAGCACTCTGTCCCTTGGAGGGAGGATGAGGAGGAGTTATAAATCACAGCCAGGTTTCTACATGATAACCTGCAGGCCTTTACCTCTGAACAATGTTTCACAACCAGCACAATGGGATGAGAGATGACTTTTGTCCTCATACTTGTTTTCCTACCCAGTCTGGCTCAGTCCTTCATGCAGTGTCAGTGGGCAGGAGGTTTCTTGGTTAACTGCTGCTCCATGACACAAAATGAGAGAAAAATAAATTGGGAAAGGTGGGCTGTTGGGTTTTGCCTTGCTCCTCCTTAAGGCCTGTGTGCAGATCTGAAGCACCAAAGGTGAAATGGGTAACGCCATCGACTTCAGCTTTCTTCCTCTTAATTTTTATGTCCACCATTACTGGATGGGATGGGTCTAGCCTGTGGATGTCTGCATCCCACCATCCTTATGCAGGATGCTTTCCCAGTGTTTCTGTTGGGGCGAGGACAAGGGCTTCTATGGGAACCAGGTGCAGCTCAGCCTCTGGGAGTCATTATCACTTCTGGCATCATTGGTGTGCTAAGGCATGAGCAAGGAGGCTCTTGCAGTTGGAGCACTCACAGCTTGCAACTGCAAAAATCCCAAAGCAAAACAGTGGAAAACTGGCTGGATAAATGTGGAAAGCTCTTGGAGATAAACACCCCACAGAGGCACAGCCAACCTTTTTGAAATTGGTTTTAAGTGATTGGTTACTTAGTCCTCCCCCATGTGGGTTAGCCTGGGGGGAAGGCTAGCATGCCCCATGAGGTGTGCAAGGGGGCACAGTCTGACCCTCTTCCAGCCAGGCAGCCTCCCGAGGCTGTAACGTGGAGATGTGACGCCAGCTGGTTGTGTTGGAGGCCAAAAGCCTCCCTTCCCAGGGGCTGGAACAAAGTTGAGGGCGTTGAGCAAGATGTGGGGCTGAGTCTGGTGTCCCCTGCCATCACAAGGACATGGCAGGGTTATGGGAGATGTCATTGTCCTGTGTCCATCTGCCTTGCAACACTTTTAAAGTGCTAACATGTTTTATGACGCTGCGCGAGCGAAACAAAATAGTGGCTCCTGGCTCCTCGTAACTTGTGTGAATTCCAGATGTGACAATCCTTTTACTGGCAAATGGAGCTGTTTATCCCCGTGCTTTCCTCGCGTTGAATTAGCTCCCACTAGGAAGAGCTTGCTGAAAATATGCCTGCCTGGCTACTAAACGACTGCATAATTGTCCCTCTGCCCTTCCCAGAGCTGCACATAAAAAGTGCAATCCAAATTCCTGGGCAAACCATGCAGGGCCCTGGAGAGTGCTTCCCGCCCCCCTTCAGGAATTGAACGTCATGCCTAAAGGATAATGTAGGATTAGGGCAAGGGGAAAACGAGTGGCTTAAACAGATCCCAACTGCAGCAAGGCTCAGCAAAATGTGTCCTTCTTCCCAGGCCTAGTTCCCTCTCTCTCTCTCTTTTTTTTTTTTTTTTTTTTTTTTAAATAAAATTTGTTATTATTGCAAGGGGAAGGAGGAAAGGGCCTCCAGATTGTGAAATGGACAGAAGAGGAACAGTGTTAGTTCCCCGAAAGCCCCTGGCCCAGGCAACAGGGCTGCCCTGCCCACTGCCACATGGCAGTGTACATGGGAAACCCTTCCCTGCCTGTCCTCCCCCACCTCCTCCTCCTTCTCTCCCGGAACACACAGGCACTAGTTATTAGGGATTAGGTGGAACAGATGCATGTAAGATGCTTACTGCCTTTTCCAGACACAAGGCCACTTTCCAATCAGCTCAGAGGAAACAGGGTAATTAGATGGAGTCGTGGTCAGGGAGCAGGGCGGAATTAGCCTGTTACTCAACCAGAGCCTGCAAGCCTACCTCTTTCCCCCCACACTCCCTCCTTTCCCCACCTCCCAGTTCCTCTGCCCACTCTGTCATTTGAAAGCTTTTTATTTTCTTCTTTCCCTTTTCCAGGAGGCAGCTGATGCCGGCCGGCTGCATGCCAAGCAGGTCAGGCCTCTGCAGCTGAAACTGCCCGAGATTTTTAAGCGCAGCGATGAATCAGCTGTGTCCTTTAGAAAACGCATCCCCTCCCGGACACGCTGCTGGGATGTTGTGTCTCTCCACTGCCTCCCTGCGAGTGTGCTCAGAGCTGCTGGCTGATGACAATGGGTGGGTTAATGACTTTGGGTTAACTCTGCCCCCTCCCCCTCATAAACCAGCTTTGTGTCCTGGTGAAGTTATTGCCCCTTAAGCTGATGATAGCAGTTGTAGATATCTTAGTGGAGGAGGAGTGCTGGGCTTTGAAGGGAATGATGCCTTGCTTGTCATTTGACTGCCATTAAAACCATATTAATAAAGCTTTGACGTGAGTGCCCTGCAGGCAGAAATTCTGAGTGGGACAGGCTGGTTTTGACTGTGTCCATCCCTGCTCCCAAAAAAGCCTTGACTATTGGGATTGCTGAAGTGCAACTGCTGCAGACTGGAGACTGCTTTTCCTGGGCTGCCTTGTGACTGATGGCTCTCTGGCAGAGCAGGAGATATTTCTTTTCCAACTTCTTTAAAAGTTCTTGGGTGTGCTTACACTTAAGTCCTTGTTCATTCCTGAGGAGATTTTGCTGGGTAAAGTCCTCCAAATGTGGAGAGCTGTCCCATCACTGCTATGCCTAGGGCAGCTGTGACAAGGTAATGATTATCAGGCGTGGGGATGGTGATTAAGAAGCTGGCTATTGTATTTATTACCATCTCCTCCCACAAGCTCCTGCCTTGCTTGTTTGGCTTCTGAGGCCTGTCTGTACTGCTGTTTATTGGGAGAGCAATGCTCTTCTCCAAGATGTTTGGTTTTAAAACCATCAGAATGTCCCCAGGGTGTTTGAAAGGGGATGCACTGTGTCACGAAAGGCAGTATTCCCCGTGGAAGGATTTTTTCCAAGTGACAGGTCAGTTGGGCAATAAACATGCAAACGAGGATCATCATTACAGATGTAAGTGAGCAGAGAAGAGCTGCCCCCTGTTTTGAGGCAAAGAAACCAGCTAGTGTCTGAACTTCCCCAAAAGCAGGTGCTGCTCCTCACTGGTGATACCCTTTTGTACATCCTGTAGATAATTTTCTGAGATTGACATTAACATCTTCTCATAAGCATGCACAAGCACTGAATGTTGAAATCCACTTGAGAGCTGGATGGAAAATTTCTGACTATGGTTTGCTGTCAGGAAATGCTGGTTCAGCAAGAGGAAAAAGATGTCAGCTTGAACAGTAAAAAAAGGATCAGAAAGAGGCAGGAAAAATATGATACCACTGAAGATATGCTCCAGGGAGCTTTTTGGAGCAGTGAGTTTTATTTTTCAGTGCCCTGGTTTTATTGCTCATTGACATGTGGGATGGACACAGCCAGAGCAGAAGCTGCACCATCTTTTCCCCTGTGGTTTTACTCAGTATATGGCAGGCAATAGCTTCTGCATCCCCAGCACATCCTTCCCAGTGCCTACCTGCAAAAACAAACATGGTAACGGTGCAGATGGGCAGGAATAAACTCTTTCCTATGTCCCATCTTCCTTAAGAGAGAACAAAGTGCCTCTGTGGAGCACGAAACTCCCCATGCTTGGATCTGTCTTGGAGCTGGATTATCTCCTTCACTGACACCCTGCACTCCTGTCTGTGTGGGTTAACTGATGACCTAGTAAGACCACTGGTTCCCCTTAGGTCTTGACATACTCCTCATTTATGTAGCTCCAGCTACTTAGGTTTGGTAATTCTAAAAATGGCACCCTTCCTGAGCATTCAAGTCAAAGGAGTACAAAATTAAATATGCTGGGCAGGAACAAGACATGGAAGAATAACCCTGTGTTGCATGGGGAAGTGTGTGTAATTTCGGTTACTGCTCTGCTTTTTTTTTTCTCTCTGCCAAGTACATGAGATTGCCAAGTAAACAGACAAAAATATATATGTTGAAGCAAAAAGCTAAGGAAAACATTATGCTAGTGCAGTTCTGGAAATAGCCAACCAAATAAATCCCCCCAAATACACAGCTTTGCTACCCAGGGTGGCTATTTGGTTCAAGACCTCCCCAATTAACATTATAAACGTTATAAAGTGCTACGCATGTTTTAGAGTAAATTGCCTAAATAGATTATTACTGTTGGATAGCAATTAAAGTGATTGAGTAGTCTAATCTATGTCCTGGTGTAGTGCTAGATATCAGAGCTCTGATTTATGCATTTCTCCCTCTTCCCCATGCTGTTTCCGAAATGGGACAGTGAGGGAAGCCTGGCAACACATGGGATGGGATTTCTCTCAGCAGTATCAGGCCACTTGTTTCTTGAATTGCCCTCCATGAAGTGGGATGGCTAGAGGAGAACGGACTTGGCACTTCCCATCCCTGCTGATGAATGGGGCCAGCCAGGCTTGCATTGGACTGCATGTGAATGCACTGGGCCAGATGCTCAGGCCATACCCCATGGCTGCTTGTTCATAGCAAGGAAAGGTAGAAGATTCCTAAGGGTTTTTTTGATATTTTTGTTACAGCGAAGTTCCTGTCTCAGAAGTGATGCTTGTATTTTATTCTCCTTTTTCAGAACTGCCCCCTAATGCAGAGGATGCAAGACAGAAACATCATTTTATCATAACAAGGATGTGTCCTTTGCAATTGTGACTCTCCTTGGCTGGCATGTGGGATGCTGTGACTGGCCTGCTGTGTTTTCTGTCTTTCTCTGGGACAGCTGAAGTGAATACTGCAGTGCTGACATGTGACAGATAGCTTCGTGATGGACGAACTGGCAGAACCAACATATTTTACAGAGGTTAATAAGAGTTTTGTAGCTGTTATTTATTACCAGGATGGGGACCGCCTACATATGTGCCTATCTCTTATTGCAGTAGTAACGCTTTTCTTGAAAACCGGCTCATCTGCTTTCCCCCAGGCACGCGTTTTCTTTTCTCCTCTTTAGACTCTCTCCAGGCCGTGCTGCCCATTTGGCATTTCCCTGAACTGCAGGGAAAAGACTGAGTGTCTGGGAATGTGTGCGCAAATCAGATGACCCGAAACAGCCTGCACTTTTTTTTCTTGTTACTGGATCACTCAGGTGTTCTTGCTTTGATTCTCCCTCTTTGTTACCTGTCGGGGCATTTGTAGCTGAAAGCGTGTTGGGACAGGGGCAGTCTGACCTGCTTGCAGGCTCCACGCGCTGCTGCTCTAATGACAACGGTGATTTTTCATGCATATCATTGAAAGAAGGAAGTAACTATTTGCAGTAAGCCACGTACTAATCAGGAGCTGGATTCTTGGGTACCTTTAGCCTGTTTGTTTTCTCCTCTGAGTGACTTGCCTCTAAGCGGGACACTTTGCAGCCCAGAGCCTATGTCAGCCCTGCAGGGTCTGGCATTTGTCAGTCACTCAGAAGATGGGAACTCAAGTGAGAGTTTTTCCCAGTTGCCAAACATTGTTCATATTTAGGGAGGCTTTTTGTCCCAACCTCAGAGGAGCTGTCAGTATTCTGGCTGCTGGGCAATGCTCCTGCCAGCCCAGGGGCGAAAGAGGAGAGACAGGGTTGTCCAAGTCTCTGGCTAGATAACGCCTGGATTTCACCTCCAGCATGTGATTCAGCTGTTTAGCAGCTTGTGAATGCAAACGCTGATGAAAACCAAAGGGGCATGGGAGAAGAGGAAGAGACACTTTATTTCTCATCTCCCCTCCCTGCCTGTTTTTGTCATGTTGCTGTTCTCCTCCTTTCCCGCTCCTCAGCTATTTGGCAGAATCGCTGCCATTGCAAATATACGTGACTAATCTGTTACTTGAGGAACGAGGAGGCAGATTCACAGGCACGAATGACCCAGGCTGTTGGGGAGCTGATGGGATCCTCTGCTGGGAGAAGTGTTGGTTGGTTTCTTTTTTCCTCCCCCGCCCCCGAGGTCTGCTCCCTTTGTTAAATGACGGGAGAGAGATACTCATCTGAGTATTACATGTGATGGATAGGGTCTCTGTTAAAGAGGTGGCCATCCTCTTCCCAGCCCTAGAGGCAGATGTGCTGCACCGGGACTGCACGTCCCCCTTCCCCCCTCCAGACGGTGGCACGGTGCCATTAGCCATAGCGTGCTCACTCGAGTGCAGAGGCTCTGGAAGGTCTGAGTGTGAGAATAGGGCAGCTCCTTACTCGTTCATCTCCTAACCAGCTCAGGCAGAGACTTGAGGCCGCGGGACTGGAATGCTCTAACCTGAATACAGCCAGGCACTGCCCCTTCAAGCCTGGTCCTTGCCTCCCTCCACTGCTTTGCCTTGCTCTGTTTCAGCTGTGCATCCTTAAGTGCTCCAGGGGCTCCAGGCCAGAGGGCTCTCTGCCCCGCTGAGCCGATCCTGAAGAGAAGGGGTGATGTGCCAGGAGGTCTGGGAGGCAAATGTCATTTCATCACTGCTCTCCTGGGAGAGGTAGAGGGATCCAGCATGGGAACAACGGGGGTGGGGGGGCAGGGGTTAATGAAGAATAATGGGATAAATTAAAGCAGGGGAAATGTAGGCCAAGTATTGGGGGAAAACATATGTTTAAATCTTGGCAAGCCAAGAATTATTTGTTAAAAAAAAAAAAAAAAGTGAATTCCAAAGAATGACTAAACTATTGGATACAGCTCCTAACTAGGTACCTAGAAAATGTGTTGAATCAGGCTGTTGTAGTGAATTACTAGCCCAGCTCTGGAAAATATACCCTAGGGAGCACCAGCTTTCCTGGTTTTCCACTGATCATAATGCCAAAGTGAAATCTCCCGAGGCAAAGGGACATTAACTAACTTACAGTGCCATCTAGCCCCATCTAAGACATAAGACGTTTATGAGTGGTTGCTAATTTTGTTCCTGTAACCAGGAGGCTGAGTCACTTCAGCTCAAACCCACCTCCTGGGTCATGTGCTTGTGGATGTAAGTGTATCTTGGAGTACATCTGTACATGCACTGGGATGTATTTTTAAAAACCTGTCCATGAGCCATAAATGTAAATGCCTGACTGGGAGCCATCCCAGCTGGACAAATCCTATGTGTTTTCATGGCCACTTGATGTGGGAAGGACAGCTCAGTGTTGCTTAGGTCTGTCTGACACTTCCCATTGATAAGACCTTACTTTGATGGCTTAGGGATTTGCCAGCCTGCAGCTGTTTGAGCTGGGAGTGTTGGGTGCTGGGTGCTTGCTGCAGGCTACCTGTAGGGAGTTCTCCTCAGAGCAGTTGTTTGTACAGCTCCTGAGCAGTAGATGGACTGATGCATGGGTTTGCTCTTTCTGCGGGAAAAAAAAAAAGGCAAATGTGAAAGCAATAGTGCTGCTGCTACCATTCATTTTGTGAAACACGGTGGGTTTAGTGGTGGCAGAGGGTGGTGGCTCCAGCTCCTGCTGCCCACACTGTGCTGTGACTGCATTCCTGCGTCTTTCACTGCCCCCACGGCAGACACAGACTCCTCTGAGAGATGGGGACTTGGGGTGAACTCTGATGATCCCTGGAAGGCCACAGCGTGGAGAAAGATGCCTTGGGATCCCTGGTGCAAGGGTTCAAGGCCCCCAGAAGTCTGTGAGAGTCCTAAAATTGCTGTGTTAGCTCTTTGGGCATCTGCTTTCTGCCCATGTGTGCTCCAGAGGGATTCAGGGTGTGCTGCTGGGGCCCATGGGTTTGGTACAATATTTTGTTTTAAATCTGCTAAACTAGTGTCAGCCTTTCTTTTCTGCTTTGCAAAAGACTAATGCAAGGAAGCTGGCCAGGCTGCCAAAGGTAGCAAAGTAACCTTTCTTTGTGGAGGAAAACACCCATTATCCTAACTGGGCTTGGATTACCAGAGTGTTGTTTCGCACTTTCTCCTTTATGTTTCCTTTTTTTTTTTTTTTTTTTTTTTCTCGTGTGCTTGCAGTAATGTCCGTAGCCAGACATATGCTCACGGCCTGGAATGAAGTCGACTGCAATTACATCCTAAGGGAGTCACTCAACGGGGGTTTTGTGAAGGCAAGACGCAGGCTCTGGTGGAGCCTGTTGCTGCTGCACATGTGCTTTTAGACCTCCAACTGCACTCACTCTGCCTTCAACTTTGTGGGAACGAGGAGCAGAAGGCTCAGAAATACAGCCAGTCTGGTGCACATCTGGAGGCAGTAACTGGAGGGAAAGTGTGCACCTTCTGTTTCCTATCAAATGAGGTGTTTTCTTGCATTAGCGATTTCAGCGCATCAGCACCAAAATTCTGCCTTTAAATGCACTTGCTCCCCCTTCCCCAGTGCTCTGTGCTGGTCCAAACCTTCTCCAAGCATAAAGGTGCTTGGAGCTGGGTTGCAGGGTCAGGTCTCTCTCCCGCAAGGCTCCTTGTGCCTTACTTCCTTTATCTCCAAGAGCAGCAAGAAGCACATGCTGTGGCAACGTAATCATTTAATCCAGGCTGGTGAAACCTGTTCTCCAGATGAACAACTGACAGATCGTTTGCTCTGTAGCTCTGCATATGAATGCAATGTTTGTTGGGGTGGTTGGATGCTGGTGCCAGCTTTCCACTCCTGTTTCCAGCAGAGCCAAAGAGCAGCCTGACCACGAATCTGCTTCCAGCTCCTTCCTCTGCTCCCTGCAAAATGCTTGCTGCAGCTACATTATTCCTGGGGCTCTCCCTCCTTGGCTGCTGGCTGCTGTTGCGGACGTAGCAGCTGCGCAGATACCTGGCAGGCGAATGCAGCCCTTGGAGGAGCGCAGCGGGCTTGGGGCGCTCGGGATAGGAATGTGTTTGCCTGGGGAGGCTGGTGATACCTGAAAGGGTGCAGCCAAAACTAACAAAGGTGTGTTCAGAGATAGATACAGTTTGATCTTTAGCCCCTGATACAAACCTTACATTGGCTGGGGAGGCTGCTCTGCCAATCCCGCTCGTAAGGGTGTAACAGCCTGGTGGATTGTTGGTGATAGGGGTTCCAGGAGTGGAGTGCGGTGGGGATGTGTCCTGCTGCCTCCCTCCTAACTGCTGCTAGCAGGGGCAGGAGAGAGGTGTATCCCCTGTTTTAGGCCTCTGGAGTCATCAGGTCTGAATGTCAGAAGGAGCTGGTGTGTGTGTTATCATAGAATCACAGAATTATTTGTTTTGGAAGGGACCTTAAAGATCATCTAGTTATAACTCCCCTGACATGGACAGGGTTTCTCAAAGCCCCATTCAACCTGGCCTTTAACACTTCCAGAGATAGGGCATCCTCAGCTTGCCTGGGCAACCTGTTCCAGTACCTCACCACCCTCACAATGAAGAATTTCTTCCTAATATCTAATCTAAACTTACTCTAGTTTAAAGCCATTACCCCTTGTCCCATCACTACACGCCCTTGTCAAAAGAGCAGAGCCAGTGGTTGATTGCACGCTGTGCAAATGCGTGTGCTCATGTAGGGTCTCTGAGTGCCAAGCACTGAAAGTCTGTCCTCTCCTAAGTGCTGAAGGTACTCCTGGTGGGCAGCCTACCCTGCTCTGCTGTGGGAGCCTGCTAGCCCTTGTTTGCAGCTTCTCTGGTTTCAGGTTCCAGATTTTGTATTGTGAGCAATAGCTGGTGGTGGCATACTAACAGGGACAGCACTATGGTGAGCACTCGGTGGCAGCCACTGCTCCGAGAAACAACATTAGAAACTTACTAGGTGAATATTTTGCAGTCATATTCTTTATTTTTGGCTTAAGGAGCAAGCTGAGGGCTTGTGGCCAGCTTGTGCCCCTTGAATCTGCTTGCACTGCCTCTGAGGATGGAGAGCTGAAAGAAGCTTGCTTGCATTCAGATTGAACTCCAGACTTCTTTAAAATGCCTTTTTTAAGAAGAGCATGTGTTAAATATTTTTAGGGCCAGCACTGTGAGGTTGGCTCAGCCTCCAGAAACACTTTCCAAAGCTGCTTGTCCAGAATAGTGTGCTCTAAAAATGCACTGCATCCCCCTGCACTAGCTGGTCCGACCTACTGTGGCTGTACAACAGGGTTTTTCTTTCAGCTGGGAGGAAATCCATATTAAGATCTGTATTTGTTACACATTGCAACAGCTTCTTTTTCTTTCTTGCTCCCTTTTATGCACCTCCAGTGCCTAGCTCTGTGCTAGATGAAAGCCTGTGGGGCATTCAGGGAGTGCAGGTCTGGGCCATGTATCACCCTGTCACCAGGGCCGAGCTGGGAGAGGCCAGTACATGTGCACAGCTCAGAGCAATGAGTGCTTGGGTGGGGGAAAAGGGAAGTTTGAAACTATCACTGGTATTTTATCTTCAGCTTAGCGTGGCTCAGGTTTGTCAGCAAGACACCATGGGCCTGAAATTTCAGGTCTGAGATGGAGCTGGGAAGAACATCCTAGAGCTCCTGGATTGCTATCTAGGGCTTTAGAGACAGCTTCAGACAAAGCTTCCTTCTTCCTGAAAAGAGACAGATGTCACTGTGATGTTTGCATCTGTTATATGAAGTCCACTAAGACCTATTCAACCCCCTGCCTCTATATCATTCTTTTTGGCAAGCATTAACTAATAATGAAGGCAGTAAGTCTTTCTTGAAGTTATTTTTCTTGCTGCTTCTATATCCAACTCTGAAGCTGATGCTACAGAGGTGAAAACCGGTGCTCCTGCAGAGACAGATTAGCAGTGCTCAAAATGATCTTTCTCCTCCTTGTGCATCTCAGAGCCCAGAAACTCTGCCATCTCTCCAGCCTTGCAGCCCAGCTGTCCCAAACCTCAGACAGCAGGGATGGATAACAGCTTGCTGCTCCCTGCATTGTAGCCCAGGCGATGGAAAGATAATGACAAGGATTTCTTGGTACAAGTATGAGCATGAATCCTCTGAAGAAATATTAACTCTAGTTGCAGTGGAAAAAAAAAAAAAGTTAAGTAAGTGCACACACATACACACACGCACAACCCTGACTTTGTGTAACGTTGGAGGGTTTGGTTGTGTCTGACTTTTCTTCTCAGCTGCTGGTACTCAGACTCCTCCCAGCATGGCTCCACCACTGGAGCAACAGCTGCCGTGCTGAGGTGCACTGCACAGCTGCCAGCTCTCCTCGCTGCAGATCAAGCCTTGCACTGCGATACTGGGGGATTTCCTTGAGGCCCTCGTGCCTCTCTGCCAGAGTGCTCAGATCATGTGAGAATCTTGTCTTTTGATGGAAGAAAAAGGGGCGGGGGAGGGGGGAAGCTAAATAAGAAAAAACTTTCTAGCACTCATGATTGTGCAGGGCAACTTACAAATAGGAAATAAGTGTGACCTGTGGTCCAATAATAATCTTTTTGCCCCTAGCACGGCTGTATGAACTGTTCAGATGATATGCGGGAGCAGGGGAAGAAAATGGAGCCCTGCTCAGTGCTGCAGGCCTTTTGACCCTGTAAAAAAAAAAAAAAAAATTATTTTGTCACTTTGGATGCTAACTCCTGATAGGGAGTGGCTTTAGCTATGAGGAAAGACATGGTTAGTGCTTCCTACTGCTGGTTGCTCCCTTTTGCTAAGGTTTACCTCAGTGGTGGCAGCCCAATGAAGGGTGTGATGGTCCATCACAGATTAACTCCTAAGCCTTAGGATGTTTTGCTAAATGAGATGCTAGACCAGTCTGTGGAAATCTTGTTCTTGAGTTATCATTTCTTTTAAATGCTAGGCCCTGCCTGTAAAGATGAAGTGTTTTCTGGCCTCACTTGTCAGTAATGCTGCTATTCTTTCCATTCTCTATCTTTATTGCTTTCACAATGGATACAGAGACATGAGCTTTCAATACCTGCAAGTTTCCATCTGCTCTGTTGGCAGCGCTCTGCATGAAAGGGACCATGAGAAGTTGGAGATGCTACAAATAAGCATCCAGACAGTAATCCTCGCTTCCCCAGTGAGGCAGTGTGTTTTGTGTGGTTAGGGCAGCAGGAACAGGGCTCATGAGTGACAGAGCAAAAAATCAGTGATTGCTATTTGGCAGGATGTACTTAAAACTTTGTCAAGCTAGGCAAGTATCTCCATTGTGGTCTCTGACTCACGATTCAAATATGCTGGGAACATTTGAGGGGGCTGGGTCAGTTCTTTAAGCAGTGGGAAAAACAAGGCTTTAGTGCACCACGGGTCTGTCCTCTACTGTTCTGCTTTGAGGAAACTGGTGTGGTTGGTGGTGGGGAGAGGGAGGTGTTGTGAAACCACACACGCACACGCGCGCATGTGATTTTGATCCCTCCTTAAAGTGTTTCAGACTCATTTGACTGCTGTGGCTGAGCTGAACCGCTTCTGACTTGTCCTCCTTAAGGTGAATGGAGGACAAGGCTGTGCACTGTGGCTGGTGACAGCTCAGTCACCACCTCTGCTGCAGCAGCCTGCCTGCGGTATGCAATGCAGAGGAGTTAATGGAGAGGCTCACCAGCCCCTTCCAGCTATTCAGTACCACTCTGTGGACACAAGAGTATCACAAACTGGCCAGTTAAACCAGGTTTGCAGCTCTGGTGTGTGGTCATTATGGTGGCAAAAAGCATCCGGGCTTCTGGTGAATCAGGCAATGAGGGTAGGAAGGCTTGCTGGCAGCTGGGCTCTCCCGCTTCCTTCCACTGCTGCAGATAAAGACGTGCAACCTCCCAGGGGGGAGGGTGCTTTTATGCCTTTAGCAAAGGTGCTTTCAGTTGATATGGTGAGTTCCTGCACATGGAGGGGAAGGCAGATATAGCCAGACATCCTCTCCCAGATCCTGTCGCGTGGGTGAGAGTGGCTGCTGGCAGTGGGGTTGCTTCTTTGTGGTCCTCTGGCTGAAGACAACAACCCGTTTGGGGATGCTTCCCGGAAAATACAATTGCAAAGTGGGCCCATGCTTTCAGTCCGTGGTTTTGCACCTTCTGCTCCTTGGAGGGGCTGGAGTGAAAACTGGGAAACGGTGCTGGAGAAGTATGGCCAAAAATGAGCAAAAAGGAGGTCCGGCTGCACTCAGTTCAGAGCCCAGCTTCCTGTGTGTTCCTCCCTGCTACGATTCTGACCAGAAATTCCATTTTTGACCTGAAAAATCTTCCAGATGAAAATTAAATTATAAAAGTGATGTATTCCCACAAGAAACTTCAGTGTCAGCAAATAAGCATTTTTTTTTAAATGAAAAACTGTTTTATTCACACGCACAAAAAACTGGCTCCCACTGATACCATACTAGAGCATTACCCTGGTAAAATCTCCATTATTTTGTTTAATAAAAAATTATTATATTTTGCAATTAGCATCCATTAGGCATTTAAGTTGGAAAGAATTGATACCAACCTTGCAGTCCCACTGAACAGGATACAGTTTGTTGGTGAGTTATTAAATCATGACCTATGCTATATCTATGATTTATAAAAGGTGGCTGTCAGTGAAGAAATGGTATGGATGACTTGTGGGAGTGTTAACCCAGATAACAAGATTTTCTTTCCCTTTGTACAAAAGACTGCCTGCTTTCTGCACCGCAAAAGTGCAAGCATTTTTCTCCAGCCAATGTGACTTGTAACACGGACTGTGTAAATATTTTCCGTATGCAAAGGTCTTTGCTCGTGGTTGTTATTGGTTCCATATTTACTTGGGACCTTTACATGCAGAGGATGGCTTTTGGCTTATGAAGAGAAGCTTCTCTGAGGCTGGATGATTTCCCCTCGCACAATGAGTCTCTTCAGGATTGCATGTAATGCACAGAAAGGCTGCTAGGGGCAAGGTGCTTTTCTGCGTAACAGAAAACTTTGCTAGCTCATTAATAAAGGCCAAATAAAATAAAGCTTGGAAAGTCAACACGTTCAGGAATATGCGCTGCTCTGGGAAAGAAGTGGAGAGTAGGTGTGTATTTATGCCAACAAAAGAAGTCCAAAATGTAAACCATAATATATCTGTTAGCTCATTAATGCATCTCATGCTGACTAATTCCAGGGGTGTTCCTGCTGCCCAGCAGCAAAAGTGCAAATAAGTGGACAGCTGTGATTTAGTGCCAAATATTTAAAGGCATCGTGACAATTCAGGCCACCCACACTCTTGAGTAAATAGAACTTCTGGAGAGTCGTTTCAAACTGGGCTGAAGTGCAGAGCAGCCACTTTCATGTGCATCTCAGCCAAACGGCCTGCAAGTATTTGGGGCCAAACTTTGCCTTCTGTTACACCCTGGGAGCCCCCATTCACTCCACTGAGTTTGTTCTGCGTAGATGAGGGCAGAGCTGACTCTTTCTTGATGCTAATCTGACTTTTCCTAGCTCCATAAGTACAATATCACATGCAAATGTGAATGTGGAACAGATCTGGACTCGATTAGCTCCTGAATCCTTGACAAAAAGCCATAATTGTTTATCCAGATGATGCTTCTTTGTCTCTCATATTTCTCTACACTTTAAACCCAAGGTTTTAATGGGTTTGTAAAATAAATACGTGAGTGTAGATGACAGTAGTATCAAAAGTGTGAAGAAAGCCTTTCCCTTCTCCTCAGCAGGTACTGGGTGTACATTTCAGTTATGCTCTTCAGAGCCTTGGGCAGGGGTGGCTGCGGATCTGAGGGTAGGAGGGAGGGTATTTCCAAGACAATGCTTAGCCTGGGGCTCCCATTACAGATGTGAAGGACCTGTGATATATATCTTTTTTTTTTCCTGGTAGGCAGTGAAATCTGTGCTAGTGGCAATATCTGGGGCACAGGGTTGTTGGAGGAGGGGAAAAGCAAGAGAATATGAAAAAGAATTGTATCTATCAGGGTAATCTAGGAACGCAAGTAGTAAAGCATTTTAATCAGAGTTATAAGGCTGTGTCAGTGCAGGGCAGAATTAAGGCTATTTGTATGCCTTGGTTGGCTATTTGTATGCCTTGGTTGCACACTGCCACACTTCAACAAGTTTGAATTTATTTTAAGCATAATTTTAACTCTGAATTCCCTGGTTTTGTCATGCCTGGTCTGGAAATAAGTGCAACCTCTTTATATTTTACTTTACTCTTAAAATAGTCTTTCCACTTTAGCTCCATTTCTTTTGGCTCAGCAAGAGCACGGGCTGTCATTTCCTGCCCTCGCGGGTTTGCTGTTGAAATGGAGAAGGTGGTGTTTCTCAATAAAGGAACACAGCAGTAAAAGCTGGGATGGGAGATGGATGGCACACACAACGGGCACTCCCAGGGCTGCTGTGTGCACAGCCCAGTTATTGCTTTAACTGCCCGTGCCTGACTATCTCCTGCATGACTATGTGGCTACCTTTGGCACAGAGATACTATCCTTGGAGGTAGAAGGAGCTCACATGGGCCTGGAATTTGAAATTCAGTTTCATGCTGTGGAAGTGACGTTGTGATGTCAGCTCCCACTAAGGCCACTGGAATTGGTGAGATGATGCTCAGCTCACATTGTGTCCCCTGTGATCTTGGCTCACAGTTCTCTTGGCTCTGGGACTTCATGGTGTAGCCTCTCCACCTGGAGAGGCTCCACCTGGCCTAGGTGGGCACAGCTGGCCAAGCAACATGCCCAGGAATGGTGCACAGAGGTAGTCCTTGCAAGAGAAATCACTCTGCCTCCCTGCAGGGTAAATTGCCTTCTGCCTCCTGTGACAGAGAGGGCTGGTGGCTCAGTGAGCCCTGGGGATGGAGTCAGCGCCCCAGCTGCTTTTAACATGAGTTTCTTTGGACAAGACTTCTTCTTGATAGGAGGGAAATGGCATCATTCCTGGAGCTTCTCTGCCTTGGCTTCTGCATGCAGCTGTTACCTCCTCCCCCAAGTCCCAATTGTCCTGATGGGCTTCTTGCGTTGCTACACATCCAGAGACACAGTGCCTGTCTCCCCTCTCTCCCTTGGTCTCCTGTGGAAAGCTACCTCACTCTCTCATTTCCCTTCCAATGTACCCATGCCCTACCCCCTGACTAAAGCAAAATTTCCCTCTTTTTTGGCAGCTGGCCTTCCCAGGGGCCCAGACTAACAGAAGCCTGAGCCCTAGCTGCCTGTGCCTTGGCCAGAGCAGAGCAACTATTCTCCGAGAGATAATGTTGCCTTAAAGGAGAAGGGATTATTTATTTCCCCATCTATTTTCCCACCACGCTCACCTGTTTTTTTCTCAGCTTCTATGGGGAGAGTGATACCTGTGCCTGGAACCTGCTGCCACGCAGTCACCTACTGGGAGTTCCCCTCTTCCTGCACAATCTTCCTGGTTGTGGAGTTCATCTTTGAGGCAGGCTTCCCATAATTAGTCCAAGCCTTGCTCTTGACTTTTAGCGAGCTCTGGATAAGGCCTTTCCAGGACTTGCAGCTCTCCTCCAGCTCAGTCCTCGCAAGCCAAGTGATGAGGCTTCCAGGGCTTCTCCCGTGGGATGGTTCCAGTGCATGCTTCTCACTGTCAGGAAGCTTTTCCTGATGCTCAGCCTAAATTTTCCCCTTTTCAAATGTCATCCTGGCACTCCTACTTAGCATGCACTTTCTGTGTGTCTCACTCTCACCAAGCAGGCTGTGCTTTTCTCTCTCACTGCCTGGGCTCTTTCTGGTGCTTGCTGGCTGTCACCCACTTTTCGCACACCCACCTCAGCTTAGCCAGTCCAAGCACATTATTTTACATCTCATTCCCCTTATAAATCAAATCTTCCAGCTTTCTTTTTTCTTTTTCTTTTTCTTTTTCTTTTTCTTTTTCTTTTTCTTTTTCTTTTTCTTTTTCTTTTTCTTTTTCTTTTTCTTTTTCTTTTTCTTTTTCTTTTTCTTTTTCTTTTTCTTTTTCTTTTTTTCTTTTCTCCTTCTCCTTCTCCTTCTCCTTCTCCTTCTCCTTCTCCTTCTCCTTCTCCTTCTCCTTCTCCTTCTCCTTCTCCTTCTCCTTCTCCTTCTCCTTCTCCTTCTCCTTCCTCCTTCTCCTTCTCCTTCCCCTTCCAATTCCCCTCCCCTCTCCTCCTCTCCCTTCCCCTCCCCTCCCCTCCTTTTCCCTCCTTCAACCACATAGGAGTGATTTTCTGGTGCCTGCCACATGGTTCAGAACATTTCTTTCTCCCATTTAGCTGGTAAGTTTTCCAGTGCAAAGTACTGGCATTTCTTTGTTGCTGTGAGCAGCTGTCCCTCTGGGTAACAAACAGCTGGGGATGGGTAAAGGCACAACTGGATGTCCTGGGAGCAGCCCAGACAGGTGCTCCTCAGCTACTGTTGTTGTCATGCAGACTCTCCAATACAAACTGAGCTCCTGCTGTTGGCTCTCTCTGTGTGGAGTCATGACCACTCTCCCCTGTTTGTCCTTTTCCCACAGATTTCATGGATATGAGGGTACTAACTTGCTAATGAGTAAGGTCTGCATGGGCAATGGCCTTGAGTTCAGGGAGGATTGGAAGGGAAGAGGGGCGGGCTCTGCCCCGTGGTGTGCATACATGAAATAAGTGCATGTGCATCAGTATCAAGCCAGTCTGAATGTGCTTTCTGATAAGGAATAAAGCATCACCAGAATGGAAAAGAATAAGTGACAGCTTGATTTTCCTTCTGTCTCCAACTTCTTTGCTGCCACATGATGTGGGTTTTGTTCAAGATCAGGGCCTGGCGTGAAGGGCTGAGCTGCTCTCCTGCTAACATGGTCACTGGTGTTGAGTTCTTGCTTTGCTGTAGCCAGAAAATGAAGAACAAAAGGGATGGGTGAGGCGCATCCACCACCACCTGCAGTAGAAACCAAAGTTGTCACTGTTCCTTTCCTTTGGCATCACCGCAGCGGTGTCGTCTGGTCTCTGTACAGGGAAAGGACAGAGACTTATGGCCCACCTCTCGTGGGTCGGGTATTATCAGCGGTTTCATAACAGTAGAGTTTTAGGCTTAACTCCAACTCTGCTTTTGTGTAGATGTCACTGAGGGGTAATGGTGTAACCTGTTTAACAGTGTGACTATACAATCTGTGGTTATTTCCATGTAAAATAGTCTGCACACTTTTACAGAAACTGGGAGATTTTTATGGAATTGCATCTGTGAAATATAATTTAAAGCACTGGATTGCCTTTTGTACACACGAGTGCAGACGCGCACACACACGCACACACACAGAAAAGCATGTATCTAGTTGCAAGCTCTGCTTTGCATAAGTGGTGTTGATTTTGAAGTTTTTGCCACTGCCTTTTGCAGCCTCTTTCCTGTCACAGAGGCAAGGAGCACCAGAGGGTTTGCCTCACAGGGCAAACAGCTTGGCACGATGTGTTGCATGGCTAGGGAGTCACTGAGCCTGGAATCACCTGGCCAGGAGCTGAGCTGTGCTAGTGACCCAGACCTTAGGAAGAGGTGCCTCTGTTTCTGTGCTGGTAACCAATACTGCGCTGCTGCTATAGTGATTTAGCTATGACAGCAAAATGATGAGCTTTGCTTGCACTTGCTGAGCACTAGCACCGTGCAAGTAGCACTTATCTGAGATCAAACTGAGCCCTGGCTGAATTGGCTGGCACAGAATCTGGGCTGTGTGCACGATCTTTCAGCATTGGGATAGAGTCCCTCTGAGGCATCAAAACATGCAAATCCTTCCTGCTGGCCTCCTCCCTGCCTGGTTTTCCTGTCTATGGTGGGTTGACCCTGGCTTAATGCCAGGTCCCCGCTAAAGTTGCTCTATCACTCCCCTCCTCAGCTGGACAGGGGAGAGAGAGGAAATGTAATGAAAAGGCTCCTGGGTTGAGATAGAGGCAGGGAGAGATCACTCACCAATTACAGTCATGGGCAAACCAGACTCAACTTGAGGAAATTAGTTCCATTTATTATCAATCCAATCAGAGTATGATAATAAGATATAAAACCAAATCTTGAAAACCTTTCCCTCCTTCCTGCCCTCCTCCCCACCCCCCTTCTTTTCCTGGGCTCAGCTTCACTCCCAAATTATCTACCTCCTCCCGACAGTGGTGCAAGGGGATGGCAAACTGAGGCTGCAGTCAGTTCATCTCACATTGTCTCTGCCACTCCCTTCTCCTCAGAGAGAGGACTCCTCACACTCTTTCCCTTCTTCAGCCAGGGGTCCTTCCCATGGGAGACAGTCGTCCATGAATTTTGCAAGGTGACTCCTGCCCAGTTCTTCAAGAACTGCCCCGTTGTGGATCCCTTCCTCAGGGTGCAGTCCTTCAGGAACAGGCTGCTCCAGTGCGGGTCCCCTGTGGGGTCACAAGTCCTGCCAGCAAACTTGCTCCAGTGTGGGCTCCTGTCTCTACAGGCCACAGGTCCTTCCAGGAGCCTGCTCCAGGATGGGCTTCCTACGGGGCCACAGTCTCCTTTGGGCATTCACCTGCTCCAGTGGAGGGTCCTCCACTGTGAATATGTGCTCCACTGTGGAGATCCATGGGCTGCAAGGGGACAGCCTGCCCTCACCGTGGTCTTCACCCCAGGCCGCAGGGGAATCTCTGCTCCAGCACCTGGAGGACCTCTTTTCCCTCCTTATTCACTGGTTTTACTGTCTTCAGGGCTGTTTCTCTCACATGTTCTCGTTCCTGTCTTAGGCTGAAATTGCTCTCATGTGGCAGCTTTTTCTTCTTTTTAAACACTCAGAGGCACTACCACCATCTCCAGTGGGCTTGGCCTTGGCCAGTGGCTGGTCTGTCCTGGAGCCAGCTGGCATTGGCTCCATGGGTCATGAGGAAAACTTCTGTCAGCATCTCACAGAAGCCACCCCTGTAGCTGCCCCACTACAAAACCCCTGCCACAAACCAAATATACTGTCTTGGACATCGTCTCCTCTCCAAATTCATCTGGAAGCATTTCTTTCTAATGTTTCTAGAATCCCAGAAGGGAGCTTAATCCCTTCAGCATCCTCCTTGTGCAAAGCATACCTGGGGTGCCGGATGGCTGAATAACCTCTCATGCACTGAGAGCCATTAGCATTTGAATTAGGGACATGAGGATAGGAGGCTATTATCCCATTTAACATCTGTTGAGTGCTGTTAAAGGGACACCTTCAAGAAGAATGAACAAAAATGTAGTGGATTTTTCTCTTTTAGTAAGGGCTCCCCTGCCTCATGTGGATATTGACATCCTCTCATGCTTGAAAAGTGGTCCACTTTCCACAGGGACATCTTATGATTTTTAAATCTCTTTCCTTTAGAGGGCTGGAAACCTGAATACACCCAACAGCATGCCAGCAGATGAGAGTGAGAAAGTGGAACTGTCCCCAAATAGAAAGGGAAGTGGTTCCAGGTATTTGGGAGCCAGGCTAAGCCAAGTGTAAAGAGAACAGTCATAAGAAAGCTGCAAAAAGAAGCAAAAGTTGAAGCATCTCCTCTCCTCTGGAGTGCTTCAACCATAAGATGAACAAAAAATGTCTGAGGATTTGGCTAAAGCCAGAGAAGTGCATTTTGAAAGTATAGGATCTACTCAACATATTGCATAAGGAAACCTTTTTTTTTTGTGCAGGACATTTTTTCAATAGAAAGCAAAAGTGAGCAGGAATTATTACAGTTAATAGTGTAGGTAATACTGCAATACAGGTAAATTTCTGTCCTGGTCCATGACTCCATCTCTCTTGACAATGTGTTAAGCAAAAAAACAAAGCTCCAGTCCTTGTCAGCAGAAGGAAGCATTTTCTGGACTCCTGCATCTCAAACATGACTCATTTTGCAGCTTTACCTTTCAGAGTAAGCTGAACAAGCTGAGGATGCTGCACTTTCACAAGGATTCATCTATGTCAGCTCCCACCAAGAGGCTGGTGACTGGCCTCCTAGCCTTTCAGAAGGTCTGACCCCTCATTCAGGTGTGTTGTTGATGCCTGATCCCCTTTCTGAAATCTGGCTCAGACTGGGTACCCTGAGATATTTCTGGAAAGTTGGCTTCCTTGTCCCCCCAGAGAGCAGCATCTCACAGAAATAAACCCCCATGGCTTTTGTCTTCAGTGGAGAGTGAAGAGGCACAGTGATGTGGGAAAAATGAAGGAGCTTTTTCGTTCCCCTGTGATTTGAAGTTGGTGGCAACCAGTATGCCTTGGGTTGGGTTAATACTGCAACATGAGAAAATCAGTTTAAGATGGTGAGGTTGTCCCTGGGGCAGAAGTGATGAGAATGGGCAGACAAAAATAGTTCTTCAGCCTTTTCTGTGGAACTGGAGTTTTTGGCTTCCTCTAGGATTGAAGGGGATAAATATTTTCTAACAAGCCAGAGAAGTCTATGAAAAGTCAAGACTTTTCCACTTGACTTTTCAGTTTCTTTCAATACAATTTTTCCTCTCTGTGTATAATCTTTTCTTGCAATAAATTTCTTATGAGGTGGGTACAGTGGCAATATCCAAGCGAAGGTGAGGATACAGAAACATTTTTAATGTTAAGTAACATCCTTCCTGTTATTTCCTCCTTCATTATTTTTACCCTCTGTGATGACCACTTACAGCCTAATTAATGTAGGCATTATTTCCATACAAAGTAGTGGTAGCAACAAAGATGAACACACCTCTTTTTAAGCTTACTTGTTTCTAAGAAGGCATTTTTTATACCATCCTTACCAGTTATCTGACCAATAAATCTGAAAATACATGCAAATGGTATTTACTGTGTTGTTACATGTACCTTGAAGCAGATGGTGAGCCAGTAACAAAGCTCACATTTTTACACCTTTATGCAGCACCTGGGGATTGGATGGGGAGCTGGATTAAATTCCTGCACATTTTGGGGCTTCACACAGACCTCTGCCTCTATGGCAAGTGCCTCACAACTGCTGCCAATCCCAACCACATTGTTTTAGGGTATTTTTCTTCATATAGTATGAATAGAAGAATGCTGACAACACTTCCTCCACTTCCCTGTCACCCCTGCCCACAAGAAATGTTTCCAAAGAGCCATGCCAAGGTTTTGAGCCGTCCTTGTGTGCATTGCTGGTGTCTCAGTCACCTGGGTGCCCTTATGCTTTTTCCATACTAGGTGGCCCAGTTCAGCTGATATTGCAGCATCCCTGGGCACTGTGTGTGGGCTGTACGGTAAGGCAGATGCAGGGAGCTGGGGGTGCTGCAGGATGGAGCCCAGGGCAAAGTGCTGAGCCCTCTTTGCTCACTGACATGGAAAAAGGAGTGGGAAGCACATCTCACTGTTCTAGGACAGAAGCTGAGCCTGTAGCAAGGCTCCTCGTGACATTAAACCATCTGAAGGGCCGTTGTTAATCACCATAAGGAGATCAAGCAGGTCTGTCCTGTAACCAGGGCTAGCAGCAGGCTGTGTGGGACTCGGGTGACCCTGAGACACCACGAGCTGCTTTGACTCATTCCCAAGCTGAGCAGGAAGGAGAGGGCAATGGTAAAAGGGTCTGAACTGCAGCCTGTTTGAGAGACACAGAAGCCCACTTGCCATGGCCACACAGAGTCAGTGCCTAATCCTGTGGGCATCCTTGCTGTGCCATAGCCACTGGCAGGGTGAGAGTCCATGCCAGGCCATAGGCTGTTCCACCAGCTCTTGCAGTTTGTCCTGAGGCTCACTCATCACTCCTGGAAGAGTGCTTGCTGTCCCTATAAGCATCCCCTGTTCGAAGCCTGTGGGGTTAAATGTGGGAGGTGGGTGTTGCCAGCAAAAGTGAAACCCACCTGTGGAGTTTCCTTGGGAAAGTCCTCCCTGCTGAGGAGTTCAGCAGTGAAGCAGCACTGAAACCTACTCATATTTCATTGGGTAACACCCAGGCCTGGGGAAAATCTCCCAGGAGATCACCCTCAAACACATACACACACACTCCCCTCATCCCAAAGCTCTGCCCTTCCAATTGCCACCCAAGCGCAGAGGATTAGTAGGCATAAAGGGTTCTTTTGCTGAAATCTGACCTGCATGGGGCAGATATCTTCTTCTGGATTCATTACCATAGCTCCCATTTTTTAGAGAGAAATAGATGTACGATGTGTCTGACATCTGTTTTGGGATGAGATGAATTGCACCTTCAATACATTTATTTCTCAAGTGGATCTGGCATCCTTGTATAGCCAGTGAATTCCTTCATCTCACACAGCCACCTTTGTCATCTCTGTAGCCTTCATTGCCATTCCTCTCTTGCAGCACCCACAGTTTTAAGCATCTTTCATTTTCTTTTTATCACTTTGTTTTCAGAGGCCTCAGCTATGGGTCATTCCTTTCTATTCACGTGGTCCTTCTTTCTCCTGCACAGCACCTCACTGTGTAACTCTCCCCTCTCCCATCCTTGGAACCTGTGTTTCTCCATGATGCTGTGTCTTCTGCTTATTTTCTCTGGCATAATGCATCACAGTTCCCGATCTTTTTTCTCAGTCTCTCATCCCCATATTCTCTCTTTATCCCTCCCTCTTCCCCTGGGCAATGGCTTGCTGCCTCTTTGTTGAACTTGATTCTTTGGGAAACACCTGTGTTAGCTCCCCCAAGCTCTGCCTGCACAGCAGGATCCAGCACAGCATTCCATTACCTTGCTTACCTCTCAGCCAGCCAGCAGCTAAGCGCTGATGGACAGATCTTCATGGGCAGAAGAAGGAGCTTTATTGGAAAGATACTTAGCATTTTATAAGGGAAAACAGGCCTTGGGATGCACAGTCCATTCGCCTCCCTGGGATTCACTGAGCTTCCTTCTCTCTACATTCCCCACTGCAACCAAGGCCAGGCATGGGAGTACCCATTGCATGTCCCTGGTGTCCTTAACCAAGCACAGGACTCCTCAGGGCCCTTTCTCCAGCAGCTGCTGACTGCAGGGATCCCTTTACAACCTTATATCCACCACTCATGGGTAGCATGCAGGGTTGTTAAGCCGAAACCCTGCTCTGAAACCCTGGAGTGTGATGCACAGCAGTGAGCTCAGCTGGGGAACTCAGCAAATCTGTGGCCTGTTCTCCAATCTAGTGTTGGACTTCTTCAGCTAAGGATGGACCTGCTTTCTAAGTAGTTCCCTGCTCTCCACGCTCCAATGAGCTCTTTTTTTCCTGCTGCTTCAGATTCAGTGATGGGAACTGCTGGGGAGAGAATGACTTCAGGCTGCAGGCTGTTTTCCCTTATGGCTGAAGGGATGCTGTATTTATTACCTCTTTTCCTGAGAAAACTCAATTCCCCGGGGTGATCGCACTCTGACGCTGTCCCACAGTTATAAGAATGGCTGACAGATGCTCTTTCAACTTTTGGGCAGTGTTCAGGCCATTTTGGTAGTGAGATACAACAGAGCAAGGAGCCATACAGGTCGAGAAGAGCTATCTGAGGAAGACTGCTCCAGTGTTTGGGAAGAGGGTGTTCCCTAGGCATTACCTCAGAGACATTTGTCATTTATTTCAGATTTAATCAGCGTACCACTGGCAGCACAGATGCAGATTAGGTCTCAGCATGGTAAATTCAAAAAACCCCAAGTTTAAATGCACGGACATTTGCTGGTTTACCTCCAGACCAGAAAGAACGGTGCCTGTTATTTCTTCCTGGCATGGGAGACACTGCAAAGGTCTGCAAACAACCTTTGCACAGCCAGAGCATGCATCAAGTGCACTCTGGACACCGGTTCTGTGGGTCTCAGCTCTGGGCTGTCAGCACAGCAATATTTCCGAAAGTGGGGCACTGCGTTGCACTCATCTACAGCTGCCCTGCTCTCAAACACAGACAGACATCTGCAGGAGATGGGAGGTACCCTTCTGGTGGAGGCATCAGCCGGATGGCAGCGTGCCTTTGACCGAGAGGAAAGGAATGCAGCATCTCCTGGTGACTGAGAAAGCTTGGGTGGTTTTGCACATAGGAAGCTCTTTTAAATGTGTTTCCTCCGACCGCCTGGCCTTTTGTTTTTCAGCCATGCTTGATGCTGGTGTTGGAAAGCTGAACTCCCCAAAAGTGAACTTCCTCTCCTACTATAAACTGACCCTTGGGGTTGCTATAGTGACTGCAGAGCAGCCGGCGGGCTGTGTAAACACTCCCTCCCGCTTCCCATCACACTGGGCCTGAGAGGCTGAGCCACGGGATGTGCGCAGCAACCTGGATTATGCGGGTGGTTGTGAAATGCAAAACCGACAATTTCTCTGCTTCCTCCCTGCTTCCCCCACAGGGAGGCAAACCCAGCAGGCTGGTAGCAGGCACAAACACGCCCGTCCTGACGAATTTGGGCACATGGCATGGTACCGCAGAAACCAAATCCAGACGCTCACCTGGGGAGCTTGAGCAAGATGTGGAAATACATGGTGCAACTGGATTCTCTGCAACATCTGATTCCTGTGGCCTCACTAACTATTGAGCTTCCAGCTGTGCAGGGAGAGCAGTTTGGTACATACAGTGTCACAGCTCCTTCTATGTAATTAATTGCAACAATCAACCGAGTATGAAATCCATCAGTCTCTAGGTCCTCTGTTGCTCACTTTGATGTCAGCTCTTCCTCTTTCTTTTTCTTTTTTTTTTTTAAATACATTTCATTATAGTCTGATCCTGACTCTCTGAGTCATTTTCTAGACATTGATGTTTGTGTGTGACTGTATCCATCCCCATAAAACGAGGTCAGGTATTTCAGCAGCAGTAGCCTGTGAGACAAACTGAAGTATGTGGGGAGGTGTTTCCCAGGCAGAACAGGGTATGCATCCCCTCCGGCCACTGCAGATGTTCTTCCAGACTGGCAGGTACTGCTTAGCCAGGGATTTTGTGAGAGGTGTGCTAAACCACCCTGCCAAGAGGAGATAATCAGCTCTGCTCTCACTGCACTGGGATGCAACTTAATGGGTTGTCTTCAAGAAATAAGGTTGCTGTCCCACCACAACAGGCCTGTGACTGCTCCAAAAAGCACAAAGAACATCGTATCAAAGGTGTGTACAATAAAGCATCTGCTTCATGCCATCTGGAGGGCCCATTCAGAAGTGCCAGGCATCCTGCAAAACATCCACCTATGCCAACTGCCAATACACACTTTTGTTTTACTATTAAGAGGCTTCCTGGCACAAGGATGGGTGGACTTATGTGATCCCATTTTTATGTGTTCAGGGTGTCACTGACCAAGCTGATCGATAGGTACCTTTGATCAGACACCTGGCTATACAGTCACAAGCTGTCCAGGGATTCTGCGAATTCCCATCCTTTCTGCCACATTTGGAAGTGTGTCCTTAGCCCCTGCTAAACAAAGTGCTGGTGGAGGCAGAAGAGAAGGACATTTCTGCAAGACTGCTTGTCTGTAATCCAAAACACATCCCTGTAATCCCAGCCTGTGAATCAGAGCTGGGGGGATGCAGAGGATCAGTGTGGCCTGTTCATCCACTGCAGTGAGTCATTACGCTCCAAAGAGAAAAGGAGCCTCAAAGCCTCACTCTGATTGCTGTGAATGATGGCAGTGGGACAAGTTGCACCAAGTATGCGAAATCAAAGGCAATTCTGAGACACGTTTTGTTACAATATGAAATAGGGACAGGCTCTATAGTGTCTCACTAAACAGATGGCAGGTGCTGAGTCTGATTAAACAGGGTTTTCCAAATCACTTACAGAGACAACTGAGAGGCAGGCAGAGGTATAAAGCGACACACAGTGCCTTCTAGATCTCAGTGGGTTTGCACTTCTCCGTTCACTCCATGCCAGCCTTGTTACGGAATTTAAAAATATATCAGCTGAATTAGTCGGTGTAAGTACATGGCCTTTCCTGCTCCTGTCAAAGGAGTGCCCCAGTGTCGAGCAGTGCTGCCAGCTTGCCTGAGCTTGATGCAGAAAACGTGGTGAACCGGTAATGTGACAACGACACTGATGCTCCCTTTCCCCCTGAAAATAACATCACAGAAATTAACAGCCTGCAAATCCCTCATTCAAACAGGGGCTTAGAAAGTGTGAAGTGGGGCATATGCATTTGTGAAGTAGCTGGGTGGAAGGGAGTAAGGAAGAAGGAGGACAAGCAAAGCAGATCTGCTTTGGCAACCTTGGGAGCTCAAAGATGGTTGCGCAGGTGAGTTTATCAGTTTTCCTCAGAAGAAATCTTAAGCCAGCTAGGCTCTGATGAGGGCTGAGACATACGCAACTGATGTGGCATCCAAATTATGTCCATAGAAGCAGTTAACAACCTGGATGCTTTAAAAGTTATCAGAACCTCTGCAAACCTCAAGAGACTGGAGGTCTTTCATGCAATTTTTGATGATTCTCCTTGGAAGGCCAAATTTGTGGACCCCACAGACAATAGCACCACTTAGCTCTCCGAGCCCAACTGCCCAATGCCAGCCAGGGCTGCATCTCAGCTGAATGCCTGGCGTGGCAGGGAGCACCTGAAGTCACCTCCGGTCTTGATGTTAGTGCAGTGCTAAGGAAGCCTGAAGGAAGACAGTGCAAGGGACCTTTCAAATCTTTCCTGCATCTGGCTCCGATTCAGCTGCAAATGATCCAGGGATGCCCTTTCCAGATGTTGGACTGACACCGTGGCTGTCCAGGGAAGCTGAAAATTGCTGGGGGAGGGAAGGGGAAAGGATTATTAGCACAACTCAGCTTAAAAATGAGGGGAGGTTTGTGAGGCTTCTCCAAGGTCTCCCTGCTGCAGGGAGCACGTTCTCAGAGGTGCTCCTGGCTCTGGACTGCGAGTGGCCGGTCGGCGCTGCGGTCGGCTGCTGTTGCCTCCCAAAGCCGCAGCAGCATTGTTGAGCTGCAGACGTGCAGAACAGCTCACGCCAAGGCTGCTCACTCACAGGTGATCTTTCCCTCTGTACATTTTCCAGCGGAGCTGGCAGCTGCTCCTGCAGTGTGCATGCTTCATTGGCTATCCAAAGAAGGAACTGGGCGGGCGTTGATCCAATTGAGGCAGTTTCAAGGAGTGAAGGCAGGAAGGAAAATTACCAACTTTGACATATGTTGCTCCCTGCAGGTCTCTCTTATTATAGCCTGGCGGGATGTCAAGGTGCACAGACACGACCCAGAGCTGTAACACTCGATGGCTGCTTTGCCTCCTGTCCCACCCCTTTCACACAGGCAGGAGTAGCAAAATCATTTCTGGCATACCAGGAAATCCTGGTTCTCTCTATTATCAAGGAGGGAGTGAGCAGTTATACAACTCTGAGCTGCCATCAGCAGGACCCGTGGGAGGGAGGGGGGGAATAGTTCACTTGGAAAGGAATGCTGCAGTGTAGGGCAGTGGTTTTGACATGCTGGAGTGAAACTTGGCATAAAGGAACAGAGGGAATTCGCTTGCCAGGTAGACGTGGCACTTGAGCAAGAGATTAAGTGAAATGGCAGTAGAAGCCTTGAGAGATCTTAAGAGGTGGCTAGTTAGCACAGGGCATGTATCTGCAGCCCTTCGTGCAGGTTTCACAGCACTGGGTGTCCATAGCTTTCTAAAAATTATTATTTACCTGACTCTCTAGCTCTTTTATCTCGCCAGCACACATGAGAAGCCAGCTGTGTGCACAGTCCTACCCGGGGTAGGGCCTTCAACTTGACAAGAAGAAATGAAGACCCAGGGTTCACTGGCCTGAAGTGTTTGTCAGCCATTTGTGATGGCATAAATCTACTTACTTTTCCGAGAATATTTAACCACTCTAGTGTGCCAGGAAGAATGTAGTGTGGCATAGCAGCCATACAGAGCAATGGCAAATATTTGTTCCTGGTAAAAATTTGCTTGCCACATGTCTTCATTTACAGCATATCTCCTGTCTTAGAGCAGATGGGAGGGGGGTCTGAGGTGTCCCTCTGAAATGTCACTCTGAAAAGACTGAGTCTTAAAGAGAGCACTTATGTGGAAAGGCTGGGAGAAATACACATGTGCATCAAGAAGCAATAGGTGTGCATTGGATTTACACCTTCCATTGTCCCTCCGGAAAGTCCTTGCCAAGGCCTTGACATCTAAACAAACATGTTAAACCTTCCTCTTTGCAGGTTCTTTCTGCTGGGGCAGGTTCCCCATTGCTCGCTTTCACGCTGTGCTTTCAGCCGTTGCTTTTGTAGTCTGTCAGCACAACCTTGAGAGAAAGGACTTTGGCTGAGAGCTGAACACACAGTACCAGCCGTACTGATTTCCATCGCCTGGTATGTAGCAGTGGACTTTCACACTGTGCCTTCTTTGCCTCCCCCAGTTAGGCTGAAATCTCTCACCACAGTTTATGCTTTTCTTCGTGGTGGAATGGATTTGGCCGTGAGAAGCAGTGGATTTAGGCTCCTGCAGCCCTGCTGTCAGGACAGGAGCCCCTTGGCAGGGTGCAGGCAGCCATGTGGGATGAGGGGCTGAAGGTATTGGAGGAATGTTGATGTTCCAACAAACTTTGGGATGAACTAGGAAAGCTGGAATGCATGATTGGATCAGAGAAGAGGAGGAAGTGAGTGGAAAAGGGAGATACCGTGTGATAGATGGGAAGGAGAGCAGAAGGGCAGTGTAAAATCACACAGGGGATGGGCAGCATTTGAAGGATAAGGACAATAAAAGTTGAGGGAGTGTTATAAGTGCCTAACCCTCTGGGGAGCTTGTAAGAAATTGGGCATCTCTCCCACCCCCATCTCTGACTTGGACTGTATTTTAAAAAGAAAAGAAACATAACAGTTATTTTAGTGACTATCTTTTTCTTTTTTTGTGTGTGTGAAATACTCAAGTTGTTGCACCATGATTTTTTTCCTTTACATTCTTCTGGTTATAGCAGTGAAATAGACTAAACCCAAAATATTTTGCACTTTGTCATATGCTTTGCTGCCCTTTCCTTTTCTCCCTTCTGTGACTTTGACAAGGAGAGGTGCAAAGCAGAGACTTCTCCTCTTCCTTAGTAGGGGTTTTACCCTGACCTCGTCACCCATGTAACGCAATGTTGCTACCTGGCAGCTGTGATACTCTTTAACCTTAAACAAAGGTTCACATGAAACACAGGCCTTTTGTGTGGATAGAGGAAAATAGGATGAAGAAATTGGGTAATGCCAGAATGGCAGCATGCCTGGAACAAAGATTTGGAAGAGTAACGTGGGAAGGGGATGCTACAGCCTCCTCCTCAAATATTCTTCAGGTGCTGGGACATGGTCTAGAGAGTCCTCCCTGTCCTAGTTTCACTCAGAAGTAAGGTCTCTTCATCCCATCATGTGGCCTGCACGTACTGGTCACCGACAACTCCTTTCACCTGCTTCCCCTTTGCATGCCTTGGAAAAGGGTGTAAAACCGTATTTCTACCCTGTCTCCTCTCTCGCTGCTATTTGTCCTTGCAAAGTGTACCTAGCACACCTATTTTCTCTGGCAACACTTTTTTTTGTATCCCAGGGGACTTGTAAGAATTAGGGTTGGCTTGACATGAGTGGAGTACTGTACAGAGATATTTACAGCTGTTTGCAATGCTTGTGTTGAGTATGAAAGCAGCAGCAATTAGGATCCAGGCCAGTGCCTTCAGTGAATAATGGTCTTGGTTACTTGGAAATATCAGATGGCTTCAGCTTTATGCAGTTGCTACGAGGAAAAAAAGTTAAGTAAACAAAGAAAAAGAATAAGAGGAGGGAGTGGTGGTTTTTTATTGGCATAGTCAAGAAGGGCAGTCAAAAAGAGAGAAAGAAACTGGAGAACAATACCCTGTGTCTTCTCTTGCAGCCCACAGCACAGAACATTTTCTTTGCGCGTTCAATATCCTTTGCCATGATCACTTTTGGTTCCTGTCCCTCGGAGACCTTTCTTGGAGGCCAGTGTTGTTATTTGGGTGCTTCACTGTTAGGATTTGTTTCTAATGTTAAACATATGACCTTAATTGCCACAAAGTCCCGGAACCTCATCCCTATGACACACCTTCACATCTCATGGTCTCCATGACAGCCAGTAGTAGTCAACAGCACATCCCTGAGGCCAGCACTCAGCAGTTGTCCCTCCTTTGTAAGATGTGTCCGAACAGTCCACTTGGTTTCCTCTGGGGGTTTGAAGATGGAGGATCCCAATAAGAGATTATTTCTGGAGGTTTTCCAGAGCTACTACTTATCCTGTTGCATAGATGTCTTCCTCTCCTACAGATAAGGGAGAAATGCTTGCAGATTCCTGGAAATATTTTAATTTTGTCTTCCCTTGGATGAATAATGTAAGGGAACGAATTATACTCTGTTTCTTGGTCTCCAGCTGTGGAAAGAGGCGCTTGGCCACCTTTGCCAGACTGGCCTTGGAGTTTGTAGTCTTTTATGATTTTCCTTCTGACTGGCAGTGTGGGTTGCACCTGGACTTGGGAGCAGTGTAGGTAGTTCTTGCAAGTCAGGGACCTTCACCTGCATTTTTGGGCTCATCTGACTTTTCTATTTCAGACTAGCACTGATCACAGAGGAAGGCACAAGCCTTCCTCTGCACACCACTGTTCAGAAGTAGAGCAAGCCTGTTTTGTCACCCCAGAAGAATCCCTCTGAAGAATCTGAGGTGAGGCAGGACTTCTCCTTGCAGCTTGTTTTCCCTGCCCACAGCAGAGGTTGCCTCCTCTCACAGTGTTCCCCACAGCAGCCCCTGTTTCCCCCTGGAGATGCAGCCTGTAATGAGATCAAGATGGAGGGACAGTCTTTTAGCAACCCTTCAGCCTGCTGTAGCAATGGAGGACGGCTGCCAGTGCATCTGTCAGTGGGATGAGATCTGGGTAGTCTTGCCTTCTAGCAACGATGGAGCTGGTCCTTCCAGACCAGTGTACTCCCGCTTGTGATGACACCGAAAAAGCCTTGGCTCCTTGCAGGCTGCTGGCACACACGGCTTGCTAGAGCACTGGCAAGTTTTTAAGGTTTTGTCAGATGGGAACAGTGGTGGAGAAAAGAAAAGTGAAACCAGATGTTTTTCCTTACAGTTGCTTCATGTTCATATGAGGGGGGAGAGGAGAGGCCATAAAAGTGTCATAACCCTTGATCCCCGAGGCTCAGCATTATACTGTGCAAAAGCCAGTGCTGTAAATCCGCACCTCGGCAGCCGAGGGTCCTGACGGCACGAGACCACTGCGAGAGCTGAGGGGGAAGAGTCTTTGCATTTGTCAGCATAAACTGGAGGAAAAAGCCTTTGGGAAGTTAATGCCAATAGGCTACTTTTACGAAATGAGTTATTTTTTCAGATTTCTCTGGGGATGCATGAGTGCCGAGTCCTGAGGCTGACCGTCAGGCTTAGAAATTTGGGATGTGTTTGCACTGCAATCAACCTACCCTGCAGGCTGTGCTGAGAAAGCAGAGTTAACTTCATCCTCCCCAGAACAGGCTCACCTGCCAGCACACCCAGGGCAGCCCAGCACTGAGGTGAGGACTTGCTGCCAGGGCATTCACCTCACTTGCCAGACCGAGTTTTGCAGCCCTTGCTGCCCCGGTGCTGCTGCAGCTACACGTCCCTGCCACCTCAGGCACCTGACCTGGGTACCACCAGGCAGCCAGCAGCCATGTAGAAGCAGTTCTGATCAGAGGGTCCAGCTGGCACGAGAGGAGAGTTGCTAGGAACAGTCTGACTCCAGTCATATCTTGTTTTGTATAGGAGAGGCTGCTTGTGGTAGTCAGAAAACAACTACAAGGAGTTCCAGGCAGCGCCCTTCCAGGGAAATGTGTGCTTGGGTGAACGCAGAGATGGAGGAGAGGAAAGTTGTGTACACACAGGCCTTGAGCCACACAAAGATTTGAACAGAAAGCAGCCAGGCCTTTCCTGCCTTGTACAACTAGGACTGTGATAACCAGATATGTTTTTCTTGATATTTCTTGATACTTCCGCACTCAGTTTCTGTGTACATGTCAGCAAAGAGAAAAGGCTTTTCTGATCTGATGCAGACTGTATGGTCTCCTTGCAGGAGCTGGGTTAGGAGATGATTCCAGCCATCAGTCTGAGTTCTGTATCTGAATTTCCCTGCAAGATCAAAAGTGACTAGGCTTAGTCCTATTTTGGAGGAATAAGCTCTGTTACTTCCCATACAATTCAGGTAGTCTGCTGTGCTGGACAATTTATAGTTATAGTTCTACTTGTACTAATGGGTGACCAGGAACAAAACCAGCATGAAAGGTGGAGAGTGCACAGAGGGGGCTGTGGGCTTGAATTTATAGGATTTCATTTTGGATCCTGGTTCAGCCAAAGACTTCTGCGGTTTCTGTGGTTAAATCATGTAAACCATCTTTTGGAGCCTTCTACCCTTTTGCAAAAGAAGTAAGCAGCTCTTGGTAGTCTCTGTAGGGCCCTGAGATTGTATGCTCTTCCGGTATTATGACAACATGGTCCAATTGGTTAGAATAATTTTTTAAAATATTTTCATATGGGAGTTACTCATCCTGTAAAATAATTTCATGGAATGACTGTAGAGTTTGTTTTGTTTTGTTTGGTTTTTTTTTTGACTTTGCAACATGTTTTACTCACAAAATGACTAAAAGTTTAGTCTTTTGGGGATGGGAATTGCAGATATTTTTTCTCACTGCTTTATTTGTCTTCTCCATCACCATACCAAGTGATGGAAAGTTGGAGTTATTTGCAAGCTGCCTGGCATTGCCATTACACTATTTGTGCTAAAGCTGGCATCCTGGCTATCCTGGTGCACTACAGAAAGAGATTAGTTTGTGGGCAACTGTGCTTGCATTAACCTTGTATTGACTGCGATATTCTCAGACAGACAGAGTTCTTCTGGTCCTTCATCACTGATCATGTTTTCTAGACCTCTTGTCTGTCTCACACCTCTCTTCTGGACTCTTTCCAGTTGGCTGGTGTTGAAGTGTTGTCTCCAAAACCAGAAAGCAGTCCAGCTCCAGCCTGGATAGTCCTGGGTGGAAGAATTACTTCACTTGTCCAGAGGGTTTTTCTTCTGTTTATACATCCAGCACATTGTTTGCCTTTTTTCCTAACAGTGTTGCACTGTTGACTGACATTCAGCACATGACCCTGATCCTTCTCTGCAGAACGTGTACCGAGGTGGTGTTGTCACCATCCTGAATCTGGGAATTGATGGATTTCTCACAGCACACAATTCCTTTGTGCTTGGGCCACTTGAAATGCTCTTTCTATCTCTGTGACTGTTTCTTCAGTTTTGCTTTGGTAAATGGAAAGAAACTTCTGTTATTGACTCAGGCAATGTACATCATGTTCATTTGTGGGAGGCTTGGGTGATGGAGCTGTGGTGGACCAGAGCACTGGGAGTCAGAGGCAGATGTTATAGACAAGACTGAAATGTAATGGCTGATATTACCATGCTCAGTTGTGAAAACACTAGTTAGCTTTGTCAAGGGATGGGTGTTGCTGACTGGTTTTAAAAGTAATTACAAAATATTACCTGGTTGTAGAAATGAACATAAGAACAGTTTTGCATCTCTCCTTGAGTTAGGGAGTTACTAATAGCCAGAGGGTGAGGATTTCAGGTGCATACCTATTATCTCCTGGCATTTTGCAAAATGACTGAAAACTTCAGCCAGTTTGCGAAATGACAGGTTTCACAACACGAGAACATAACATATGTGCCTTTATAAGCTCCTGTAACTGAAAGAGAGCAGTAACTCAACAGCATCTTTCAGTGTTCAATGAGAGATGAAATTAGTCTGAGAAGACAGGAGTCCACTCCCTCCATCAGATATTCTCCCTCCCCCTGTTGCAGCTAAGAACTTTGGAGCCACTGAAAAGGACAGAGTGGCCTTTAGACTTCTGTTAACCTGGAAACTCCCCTAGTACTGATTTTTTTTTCTCTTGTCAAAAACTCCTCCCCTTGCATGCAGCTGCTTCTTTCTCCCTGCTCCTTTTACTTTAGTTCAGCACAGCAGAACTTCTGCAGGATTAAAAGCCACTCCGTCTGCTGTGCAAGTGTTGGGAGAGGAGAGTGATTGCTGGGCAACTGATGAGCTGGGGTGAAACAGTGTTGGGAAACAGAGCACAATGTTCTTTTCTTTTTATGGAAAGTGATATATTACTATAGGCCACAGTAATCCAAGGTTTGCTCTTAGCTACTTCACGATTAGCGAACAGGCCCCACTTGTGCTGTACCAACCATTTGTGCAGCTGTGGAAGGCACGACGATGTCAATTAATCTTGATTTGTGCTGTAGGATTGCTTCATAGAAAAGGAAATTTATCACTGAGTTTAGTTTCAGGGTGCAGAGATGGACATCATGCTATCTTTCCAGCAAAAGCACAGGCCTCCACTGTGCCAGACGAGTCACTGGTCCTTGCTGGATCTTCCCTGGCAAATTTCCTCTCTTCTTGGGAGCCTTTACTGGATCTAAAAGATGGAGCAATCAGCATACAGTACAAAATGTTTTGCAAACTTTGCCCAGACTGTCCCTGTGTCACACCCATTTGAGGGAAAAAATAAAATAAGGCTTTTTCTCAGCCATATAAATGGTTGGAATTATTATTTGCATGGCAGCTCAAACTTTGTGAGATGCAGGGTAAACACAGAAACAGGTGAAGCCCTGCTTCTGCATCAGAGACCACAAAAACTGTGTAGATAAAAAAATCAAAAAGCTGAAAAAGGTATAGGTAAGCATACCCTCAGAGAACAGATGTGTTATCTTTTAAAATTCTTTCTACTACCATCCTGAATCAGAGACAAATGAATTTACCTTCCAAACTGCAACTTGCTACTTATTTATTTTCCAGAGAAATAAATAAGCAGCAAACTACAAAAGTGATATTCTGACTGGCTTCTTATGCAAGGTGAGGTTTGTGCTGAACAATGAAGCTTTCATGTCTGACGTGTGGTGAAAAAATATGGAATAACGTGACTTGTGACAAAATCATGAGACCTGCCAAACTGTTTCTCAGATCAGTGCCCGAGTGTACGGGTCACTCTTTCCTTATCCAGCATTCCAGCCCCTGCTACATGGAGCCATGCTCCCCAGGGACCAGGCTGCTCTGAAGCTGTTGCAAGGCAGCGCATGATCTAGTCAGTGCAGGTCAAAGCAGGGAAGGGGGAGCCGCGTGGCCTTCAGCAAAAACCAGTTCAGGGACCTGGAGAACTGGCTGTCTCTGTGAGATGGGGCTGAAGGGCTCGCTGCTGTACCCCTGCTGTGCTTGCTCTCTGCCTGACCCTGCTTGGCTGCAGCCAGCTCAAGTATGCCAGAAACACTGATTGTAATGTGGAGATCCCTGTGTGCGAGCCAAAAGAGAAAATAGCCGGGCAGATGGTGCTATATTAAGGGGAGAGCATCTCAGAATTGTCTGCTGGGATTCTCCAGGGGCAAGGGTCTATCTTGGCCTCACTTGCTCTCTGCCTCCCCTGGTACCTCCTCCTCTTCTGTCCCTTATCTCCCTTACTAGGTCCTTCCTCTCTGAGGAAGATGTGGGATGATGCATGGCCCAAGGGGTGCTACCTCCAGCTGGAATCTGGGGGAAGAAGAAACCTGGGTGTATGAAGCCTGTGGCCTATCTTTGTTCAAGCAAGCGGGAGGTCCCTCTGTTCCCACGCTCTGGTCCAGCTCTGTGCTCTGACACAAGTCCCAGGGCAGGACCCAAGTGGCAGCTTTTCACAGGGATGGGCTGGCATGGGCAAGGGAGGGCCTCCTAATCTTCTCTGTCAGCAATCAGCTTTCTTCTCTTCAGACTCCAAGGGGGAAGGACTTGCAGCAGCATGTTATTCTTCCTCTCCCAGTCTCAGCTCATCTCCTTCCCCGACTTCCTCCCCCCGCATCGCCCCCTCCCTTACCCAGCCAGTACCAACCCTGCTCCTCATCCCTGCCAGTAGTCTCTGCCTCCCTCTTAGCTCTCCCCTCTGGTTCCCAGCTAAGCTTCACCGAGCAGGGCAGTAGGCAGGGGCGGTAGAGGAGGACAGTGACAAGACACAGCTGCTGCCTGCACTCAGCAGCAATGAGAGTGGCCCCTAGTGCCCAGCAGCAGAGCGGGTACGGCACGGAAGGCCACATGGCAGGAGGAAGGGGGGAACCAGAGTCCCCTGTGGAGGTCAGTGCCTGCTCACTGGGGTAATCTTCTGTAAATGAAGCATCTGCACCTTCTGCAAATATGCATCTAGCTCGGAAAACAAATAGGAGAAGTGAAACACGTGCGTCAATGATTCAGTTGAAGAGCCTGAAGATTTGTGGCTTTTCACTTTACCCTTAAATGTTTTTGGTGGCACTAAGACCATTTCCTGGTGCAGGGAGGTCTCCAGGAATCTGGGCAGAAGTTCCCTTGCCCCATCTCCTCACCAGCACCACTGGACATCAGAGTATATGTGTTGCATGACTTTTCCAGCCCATTGAAACATCCTCATGGATAGTAGAAAGACAGTAGCTGAAAGCACATGGAACGGTCATCCTCCTTTATCAGTGCAAGCATCTGGTGTTTGGGGGGCTCAGAAAGGAACGGAGCTGTGTGGTCAGATGTGATACGAGCTCCAGTGTGGTGTATCTGGGCTGTGACTGGGATCCCTAGCTGGTCACCACAGAAGACTGGAGTGCATAAAAGCCCTGGAGTTGTTCTAAGTAATGGATTTTCAGAATCCTGCACATACAGAGAGAAAACTGTCTCTTTTCACCAGTCAGAGCATGGAAAGATTAAAGATGGAAAAACTGGGATAGTCATGGGTGTTAAAAGGGATGTTGGGAAATACTGCATGAGAACAGTAAAGCAGTCACTCAGAGATGCTGCAAAACACTTGTGGGACAGTGGTCATCATTTGCTCTTTATAGCACACATTTTACTCAGTTTACTCTTCTGTTGTAAAGATTGTTTTACCGCCTGTGAACTGTTTTCATGACAGTTCTTTTCCACACAGCCCTTTCACAATGTTTTTCTCCATATTAAACTTGATAGGTTTTCTAAGTGTAAGATTGTTACAGAAAAAGAGTTTTGTTTTTTTTTTCCATCTCCTCAATTTTAAAAAGTCTTGTCCACAGTATTGCTCCTAAATATATTTCTAGTTATTAAAATATGATGTTCCTGGGTTTATATCATGTGCTTCTTCACATCATTGTTACCCAGTGGTATTTTGTGACGTATCAGGGTCCTCTCAGAACTTAGGTTGTTATTCAAGATGACTCCGCATCCATAAGGAAAAAGAAGGAGAGGTCCCATGCTGCCTGATGAAAAGCACTAGTGCTCAAGAGAGGGAAATACTAATTCTGTTGTAGAAAGCAATGTGACATGCCATCTGTACAATGCGGGGCAGTTATGGTCATTCATGTTCAAAAAGATTGATTCATGCTGGAACAGGTGCAAAGAAAGGCAGTGGGAGGATTAGGGTGTTGGAGAGCTGAGGTTATAAAAGTAGACTAAAAGAGCTTGGCTTATTTAGACCAGTACCACGAAGGCTGAGAGAGGGATATGATCGGTCTCTATAAATACATCCTGGAGGTTAATGCTAAGGAGGAAGAGAAGCTATTTCAGTTAAAGGACAATGCTGACACAAAAGCAAATGGCCATCATAAAGCTGGCATGCAGAAAGCGAGATGGGAAGTTAGGTCGATGTCTGGCATTGCTGCTGGCAGGCTGAGGGCAGGGGGCTCGGTAGCTCAAGGGAAGGCTGTGTGGCTGTCACTACCTGTGCATGCAGGTTGGGCACAGCAGCCATGGGCTTGCCAAGGCCCACGGGAGGCATCTGCCCAAGCCTGTTCGGTGGTGTGCTGGAGAGGTACCCCAGCAGATCCAGAGCTCCCATCTGCTCAGACCCTGAAGGCAGCACCAGCCCTGCCTGGCTGCCGGGATCCCATGTCAGCCCTGAGTGCCATAACAACCCATGGCCAAACCACGTGGCAGCAGGGCCGGTATCCAGCTCCCCACAGCCCTGCCCTGCCTACTCTACAGGAGATGTCTGGGGCTGGCACTGCCATCCATGGGACAGACCCCCACCAGCCATGTTAGTCCCACTGCCAGGGGTGAGCAGGGCAGGGCTGTCCTGATCTCCATGCAGGGCTTTCCCCAGTCTGTATGTTGCAGTGGCCATAGCAGTCTCAGTTTGCCTGCCTGGGGAGAAAAAAGTGCCGTTGAGATGGGGCACCCATTTTGTTTCATGATCCGGGGAGAAGTTTCCCCTGTCAGAGGCCGGGTAATCTTGGGGTATGAAAGGAGGCAGTTGCTCCATCCTGTTACTGGCTTTGGGGCCAGAGCCCGGGAGAGCAGTTGGCTCCCCAGGGCAGAGCTGTAGCAGCACAGAGTGTCCCCAGGAGCCTGCAGACATTTTGTTCCTGGCACAGTGCGTGGTTGGCTGCTGGAGCTAGCCCATGGCTGAGAAGTTCTCTGGGTGTGTCTCTCACTTGAAATCACTCACATCATGTTGTGCTTCAAATCTCTGACTTGGGCTTAAGCTCTCACTTCCTCAGTGTTGGCAACACCAGAAGATGAGTGAGCTGCTCTCAGTGATGGGAGCTGAGTGGCTGCTGGCTTGCCAATCCAGTTTTATTTCCACCCCATGATGTATAGCTTGATGAAAGGCTTTACCTTTGGATCAGTGGGATGGAGAGGAGCTGCCAGTGAAACTGTGCCTCCTGCCCAAGTGTGCTCAGCCAGGGCAGGAGCCCTGCCTCTCCTCTCCAAGATGCTGCTGCTGCTGCTGCTGGCTCTTGAAGTGCTCTGCTGGTACAGTGCTCTGGGCACACCCCACCTTTGGTGGCCAGGCCACTCATCTGAGGACCAGGTGACATAAAGCAATGGAGACCATACCTATCTGACAGGCTCAGCTTTTATTGCTCCTTGGAAAACAAAATAATGCTGCAGTCACAAGTATCCCAGCTCACATGTTTCAGGGTTTTCCCCCTCCTCCCTCTTTCTATTTTCATTACTGGAGGCTGAGGGCAGCCCATGGGATGAATATTTTACTCCAGACTTCCATTCAGCTGTTAAGTCAGGATGTTTGCCAGAAATGTAATTCTTTCTTATATTTCCAGGATAATAGCTTGGTAGGATGGCAGATGGCTCATTCAGGATGAGACATTACATTTTATTCCTGGCATAGGATGGTATGTGGCTGTGCTGCCTGTGTGTAGGTACTTGGCTAACAGTGCTTCTTTAAGGAGATTAAGGAGATTTTTTTTTTTCTTTTGTTTTGTTCTAAGTGGTGCCTTTTTTTTTTTTCCCCCTGTAAATACATACCTCTTCTCTTGTTTTGCCCAATGAGTTCTGCTGGCTGGGACATCGTGTATCAGAAAGGGATCCGTCAATGCATGTGTTAGATACCTGCTGCCCTCTAATGGCTGTCTTTCTCTGCGAGCCTTGGGATAGCACGGGGTTTTGCGCACTCGGTGAAAGAAATCTGCTTAGCTCAGAGCTTTTTCCAGTGTTTTCATAGCATGGGACAAATCTGTGGAGAGAAAGTGTGGAGAGATCTTTTCATTGCTCTTCGTGGTATAATGTGCTTCTTCCCTGCACTCAGTGCAAACTCCATCTTTTGCTTCTTGCTTCTGCCACATCCCATACTGCTTTGATTCCTGTTATGGAAGTACTTGCATTTCCCAACAACTTTAGATGGGATTTAGAGGGTGGACAAAAAATAGCAACAGTGTAGCCCTTGAACTCCATCACCTTTCTGCAGACCACAGGAGACCTGGTCAGAGAGACACTGCTCTAGGCTTGCCAAACACTTGGAGGGAGTTCAGACAGCTCTATTTGTGAAACGCTTTACTGTGGTAACGAAGACACATAGTGACAACTTCTGTTAGTTCACTACCAGACATATAATAATGTCTGCTCTGTTCTGAGAAAATTATCGGTGCCCTGCCTGCCTTGTTGACTTAGAGGGATTACATTTCTTGGGAAGTGGGACCATACAGTTCCCTGCTGAATGGCTTGCTGCATCTTATCAGAGGGCAAGGTACAGCATGTTGTTCCCTTGGGAGCATTTCCTGAACCAGCATGGGCTCCCTGAAAAACCTGGTGCTCATCGAGTGTTGCGGAGTTCTTCTGGTTTTCTCCCCAAAACCAAAATCTTTAAGACTGACTGGAGGTACACTGTTGTATTGGAGCATCACAAAGGAAGCAGTGAAATATCTGGAAGGAATTTTGCAGATGAGTTAATGATCAGTGGAGTATGAAGAATGGTACCGACACAGCCTGCATCTCTTTGCCAAGGAATCTAGCATCCTACTGAGGACTGGAGTCCATGAGCGGCTGGGGAGAACTAAAGATGAATTGCAGTTAAGCAGACAAACAAGCACTCTGAGAACATTTGGAGGAAAGTTCCAGGGGCTGGGGCCTGACTTTGTTCACAGCTTTCTCTTTCTTTTGACTTAACTACTTTGCTAATTTTGATAACAATCTCAATGAGAACACAGGATCACAACTGTTGTTCCATCATAGTTACCCAGTCTCAGTGAAAATTTAATGAGAACAACAAGGCTGCAGTCTTTGATGTTCTCTCTTCTACCCAGCCTGGAAAGAACATTTTAGTGCTCTATTTATAAAATATAGTTTAAATCTGGGTTTGTACATTTTGGAAGGTGGGGGTGAAAGCCTGGCTTCATTCAAATCAGTGGGAGTTTTGCCATAATTTACATGGGCCAGAATTTCATCCTTGTTTATATAGTTTTGCAGCCAGGCTGAAGAACTATTAGGAAGCCTGGGCCAGAAAAAGAAATCTTGAATCTTAACACTGCTGCAAACAGTTCGGGTAAAAATGCTGGGAAAGTCCCAAGGAAATTGAACTGGCATAGAAGTCATGTTTAGCTGGCCGTGGTTTAGATGCCTTTTTTGTGCACTCCGTCTCCTCTGTCGCTGCCCAAACTGCGAATGATGTGCTGCAGACCAACCTGATCTGCAGAGAGCTGCAATTCTGACACGTAGCCATCTGCAATGCCTTCACGGGCAGGGGAATGCTGGGTAGCTTTTTAAGATCAGATAATAGGCGGGTGCAAGACAACCAGAAGTCTGAACATACTTAGTAAGCAATGTTCCTGACTAATGTAGGCAGCAGTCTGTTTAATAGCAATCCACACTTGGTAGCCAAAGCGCTATGGGATGTGCTTGGATCAGGTTTGGGCATGTACCAAATTAAAAAACTGCTCTGTTAGATGGGTTGCTTTTTCTGAGCTGCCATTATAGGTCAGTGCAACACACCCAACTAGGAGCCATGTGTGAAAAGGATTTCTAGGTCACATCTCTGTTGCCGAGCATTTGCACCCGTGGGGTTTTCAGGTGGTCTTTCTATATCTAGTAGCACTCAGCAGCTTCTAAATTCCTCAGTCTGTGCAGCAAAGAACATGTGCAGCTGTTCATTTCATTTGATAAATCCTACACCTCGTACTCCAGAATCACAGTATGTTCACTGTTTCACAAAATTTCTATTTTGGGTAGAAGAGTGAAACCAATAAGTTGCAGTGTAGTTTTTACCTCAGAAATTGCACTGATTTTAAAAATGGCAACATCTGTGCAGCTTCTTCTGCTAAAACACTGGGATGCAAGGTGCCACACAAACTAGCCTGAACATCCACACATATCTGCAACACTCTAAAGTGGTTGTATGATTTTGAACTCATTTAGTTTAATATTGTACCACCCAAGCATAGCACCTTATGTAGGGAAATTTTCACAGGTACTACCAAGGCCTAATATGGATTGTTAAAACAGTCAACCCTTAAGGTAGAACTCTGAGCTAAAAATAAGTTGCTTAGTCCAAGCGTCCACATAAGGTTGTGCTATGCTCCATAGCTTATCTGGTCACAGTGACTTCAGAGGAACTACATCGAAGAATGCAAGAAAAAAATTTGGTCTCAGACTCTGATCTCAGATTCTCCTGTAAGCCACAGAAGCATGTAAAGCAACACTATCCCTTCTTGCTACAAAATTTTACTCTGGAGAATGAGAATCCAGTCAAGTACAAACTAATCCTGGACCCAAGTATGATGGCTGAAGAGTTGTTGGACTGGATCCTAAAGGCCTTGTTTAAAACAAAACAAAACAAAACAAAACAAAACAAAAACCAAAGCAAAACAGACAAACAGTCCTGCTGACACAGGTTGGATTTTTGGCTGGAGGAGGTCTACTAGGTTTGACACTTAATGGATGAAAAGGGAAATTGTTGGGGTGACTCTCCCGTTTTCTTCAAACAAATATGCCAACACTTTCACCAAAAACAATGATCTACACAGAACCAGTTTGGCTTCCTCTTCTAGGCAGAACTCACCAAAGAGAATTTTGTTGAACCTCACTGATATGCAGGTGGCTGCAATGAGCTGGATACAAACAGAGTAAAGGGACAGCCCATAGGCCTTCCTTTTCCCCTACCAGTGGAAAAGGGATGGATGAGATTTTCCTGCTATTGTTCAGCTGTTGGTTAACAGAAGAAGCTGTTCTCTATTTGGGCTCGCAATGGTTGAGCAGCCCCATCTGCAGCTGTATCGTGTTACACACTGTTATGCAACCCCATCCTCTCTTACTAACAATGACAGAAGCAACCTAAATCGTGAAACATAAAGACCATAATTAAAGAGGAGAAAGTGCTTATTTGGCATTCGGGTAACCACAGCCAATTCAGATTAGCTGAACTAGCAAATCACTTGGCACAAGCCTAAAGGGGATAACATTTGCACTGGACTAAATGGTGATAGTTTTACCCCACTGTTGACCAAGACAGTAATGTAACCTGACTGATGCCACCACGGCTTGGGCAGTTCTCTCTCTTCTTAACAGACAGGGACATTAATACCACAAATAGGAGGAGCCTTTGCAGTCAAAGGCTTTGCCTTGAGTTCTGAAACCATTAGCATCCAGGGGAGCTCTGGTGCAGGATGATGCTTCACGTCTGTTTCTTGTGACTGGAAGTTTGCAGAAGCACAAATCTGAGCAGTATCTGCTCAGACTATGCCTTACATTTCCCTGCTGGGCTTACCCTCTTCATGTTGGTTATGGGGTTTATGCATCCCTGCAACTTGTTGCTGCAGTTTGCTGTGAAAAGTGGAAGCTCCCAGCAAGGAACTCTGAATCTAAAGAGAGTGTGCAACTGTGCAAAACCTTTGAAAGCTTTGGAAAGTGTTTCTGAACCTTCTGCTCTGTCCCTCCCTCACACATCTTACAGAAAAAAGACTCACAGTTTTTAAGATCTGATGTTTCTTTCAGATTTTTCTTGCTGGAGGTCTTTCTTGGGGAACCCAGATTAGTAGCTTATGCAGGCATTAATGGATGAAGCAGCAGCTGTTGAATGTTAAACAAAGAGAGATTTTTATCCAACTGATTGCTAGATATTTGAGTTAAATAAGAATTAATTAAGAATAAAGGTCCCGCTTCCCTTTTAGCTTGCAGCTTTTATGCTGGTGAATATCTCCAAGGAACTCTGTGAGGTTTTCTGACTTGTACCACAGTCATCAGGACTCAAAAGTTTGAAATAAACTGAAAAAAAAAAAAGGTGGATGCTTTTATGTTGCCAACTTGGGGACCGTGAAACTACATACCTGTTGGACCTTCATTTGACCTTGAAGATATCTAGTGGGGGGAGGAAAAGACCTTAAGTTTAAAATGTAAAATGTAAAATGTAAAATGTGGGGAAGGTGAATCAGCATAATTTTGATGCTGGTAGCTCCGCCCACCAGTTTTAATGATGCATCTTCTCTATTTTTTCTGCTATAATAATTCTCTGCACATAGTTAGGAATATTTTACAGATCACTGAATGCCAGAAAGGGTGCCAGTTACACTGTCCTAGTATCAGTGACACCCATATCTTGCAAATTTACATTGGATATGAAGATAATCACCCATGACTTTGGGCAAGTAGGTGAACAGTTTAGTTTATGGAGAATTCTAGAAAATACTGATGACAAAACACTGCAACATCTTACCACTGGTCACATAGTGAACACCTTCTTGTCTCACAGCTGTCCAAACCCTGCATTTTCCCTTTCCACAACCATCCCATCACAGCCAGAGGCTTATCTATCTGGAAAGTCAGGCAGCTCTTCAAATAGGAAAACATTGCATGATATTGAATAACAACTCTGTTTCTCCATATTCATACATTTCTTTCACAGTTAATAATTCCTTTGCCTCAGTCTCTGAGAGGATAAGTTCAGGAATCTTTGCCATGAAAATAGTTCTATGTTGCACTGATATTTAGCTAAATTTGAGATACAACAGGTTATTCCACAAAGGCATCTGTAAAGCTGGGGACTGTGTTTACCAGGAGGGTGCAATATCACATTTTACTGACTGACAGATCAGTCAGCCATGAAATATCACCTCTACAAACACAGCAAGACAGTTCTTGAACCCAGGTGTACCTATATCCCAGCTTCCTCTCAGCACCCTACATCCAGAGATGCTTCCTAACCTCCTCTAGGTTTTGGGCCTCTCCTTTTTTCGTACATCCTGGGATGAGAACCTCAACAGCCCTGGACCAGCCAGGCTCTGCTTCTACTGAGCTTTGCTGTGGACTTTGGGTAGGAATCATGATGATTTTGCATGCTAACGAGCTCTTAATTACACACACGTTTAGATGCCTCCTCCCCTTAGCTTAGCTCAGCTCAGTTTAGTTTAGCTGAGCTCCCAGCAAGTGGTTCATGGGCCTGAACATAAAGCAGATGACCAGTCTTATATGCTGATAGAGAGGGTCTTATTTACAACTGGGGTCACTTCCAAGCTGTAAGTCCTAACAGAGCCTATGCAGGTTTTTCTGTGGAGGTTGTTTGCAAACTGGAAGTAATGGGGTTCATTTGGCCTTCCTTTGTCTTAAGGGCTGCCCTGGGTTACTCAGCTGAATGGTAGAATATCCTGAGTTGGAAGGGACATACAGAGATCATTAGATCCAACTCCTTCCACAGGACAGTCCTAAGGATCACATCATGTGCCTGAGAGTATTGTTCAAACAGTTCTTGAACTCTGTCAGGCTTGGTGCTGTGACCACTTCCCTGGGAGAGTCTGTTCCAGTGTCCAACCACCCTCTGGCTCAAGTGCTGCTTTGCTGAAGTCTGTCCTTTCTTTACTCTCTCTGCTTTTCGGAATCAAATTTATGGTTGCATCTCCACAGAGTATAAAAGTTTCTTTTTATTATTATTTTAAGTAAAAAATATAACTGCCGTGGTGTCCCACTTCCTGGATGACATTGGCAACTTTATGTGTGGCTACTGACATTTCAAGAGAACCATCTTATACTGGCAGTCTGTGTTTGGCTAAATTTAGCAAGCCATGGATCAAGTGGCAAGTATGTTCCACCCTGAAACCTATTTTTGGGAGGAACTCGGGCATAGGCACCAAGAGGTTAAAAAGCAGTGTGGGGGAGAAGAAAAAAAAAAAAAGGCAGCAAAATATTTTGCAAGAATTGTTGCTATGTTCTGAGCTTCAGCTCTTGAAAACTGTGGCTCTGAATCACGTTCACTGGGAAAACAGCTGCAGTTGTTTAAGATGCTACTGCTCCTCAGCTGTTTGTTACCTTCCTTTTGCAGGCCGGGGTCTAAACACAAACCTTCCTCAGCAGCTTAGACTTAAAGTACCCCTTTCTAACCTAAAGCAAATAAGACCCAGGCATGTACCCCTTTCCTCCAGCATCACCGGGGAGTACAGCAGTCCCTGCAAGAGGGCTGGGTGGGCATGGATAGTGTAAGAACTCCCAGCAAGTTTCTATAATGGTTTTGGAAGGGCTTCATTTATGTGCACTGTCTGCCTGAGTGTCCTGCCTGTACTTTGGTGTCCCACATCATGAAATATGTTTCTACATATTCAGTTGTGACTGGATTAGTTAAAATTGTTTTGGAAAATTGACTGGACTAAATCACAGAGAAACCATGGTTTTGGCCATGCTGGTCTACAATTAATTGATGAGAGCTAACCAGATAAAAACCGGTTGTCAGCTCGCATAAGTGCATTCATATGGGTTTGTGTGTGTTTATCCAAACAGTTCAAGTCCTGTTTTGATTCAAGTGCTTCTAGACACTGTTTATTCCCCCCCTACAGAAGTGCATATTAGCAAAAAGGACGTGTAATGCTGTCCTAGAACAGAGGTGTACCACTGCGTGCCCATCCTCTCCCTGCTGCCAGGGCTGCCCTGCGATGGGAGATGCAAAGCAGACTGCCTGCCTGGGAGCCCTGCCAGCGGCTGACTCAAGGTGAAAGATCTCAGAAGACTGGCTGCAATGGATAAGAGCCGCACCCGGTCTGGTTAGGCAGCACACCTGGTGCTGTCCGCTTCAGCAGCGATTGGGAAAGACACTGGTGTTTGCTGGCAGAGCCCCCTGACGATGTGCCTGCGGCTCCCCTGGGCTTCAGCCGGAGCAGGCCTGTGCACTCACACGGCTTTGAGGTCTCGAGTTGCCCCAGCCTGTGCGGGTGGGGAGCTGGCACAGCCCCTCTCCTTCCCTGCTGGGGGAGGGAGAGGGATGAAACTAGGCTGGGAGCAGGTGAGTCATGGACTGGCTCATTGGTTTCTCTTGGGGCAGCCTCTTGCTTGAGGATCCAGTGGTATGTTAGAAACACGAAAGGGACAGTTAGTTTCTGGTGGGGATGCTGGGCTGGCAATCGGGAAGTGTAGGAGATTCTCAGCTGTGCTACTGGCCTCAGCTTCCCCTGGAAACAAAACAGAGCTAATAATTACTCTGTCATGGAGTTCAAGCTCTGGAATATTGAACATTACTTAAGGGAGTATTCATGGGACTATCACTTTTGTGTTTTTATTAGCAACACTGACACTTAAGGTGGGAATAATCTGGGTATCTAGCAGACTCTTCATCATGTAGCTTGCTTTCTTATTCCTTTACCGACCTCAATCAACTGGCAAAATAGCTCAAGGTCTTCTGTGTCAGATGTTAGTGCAGAATGAGAGTATGCATGATTAAGATTTTTTTAAAATGTTTTTGTAACGTAGGAAAAAAAGAAGAGGGAGTTCCCTTTTTTGTTAGGATGCACTAAACAAGTCCTTATTATTAAATCTTAAGACAGAGGTTTTGACCTGCCTGAAAGGCATCCTGGTAATGAGGAAACTAATGCAGTAAGTACTTTTAGTGCCCAAGTGTTTAGGACAATTGTTTTCCTAAGCAGTCAGTACTCTTCTTTTTCATGAAAGTCATGAGAGCACAAGGTACTCAGCCTTGAAAATATCTTGATCTCTGCAAAACCAAAGAAAACCATGTTTATTTTGTATTCCTAAAGCTGTGGTGAGAGTGGGGCTGGAATTGGGTGGGGAGGGGAAATCCCACCCCATACCTGAAAGGAAGCACAGCTAATTTCTCTCCTTCGTGGAAAAGATCAAGTATTTCTCAAGTCACAAGCAACTCCCCTGAAAAAGAGCAGAAACTCAATTTAGTAATGATGCTTTTGCAAGCAGCCTTAAAATCCCCCAAAAGAAGACAGAATTAAACCTCTTGAAAATATTGATTGGTCTTACTTGGGGCAACACAAGTTGGAGTACAGTTTTCAGACCTTGCTCATCATCCCCCATTTTCACTTTGGTGAAAGTGAGTAGAAGGGGCCATTTCAGCCCCTCCTTGCAAGATGCAGGAGTGTTAAAGGGCAGAAAGCAATACTTCAAGGCTGCTTGGAAAGAGAAGGACTTTAATTCCCACCTTAGTCAGTGCTCTTCCCTATTGAATTCAGCAAGGGCTGCTGCAGACACAAATAAATGGAGCTGAAACTGTAAATAGACTAAACCTCACTGAAACTGGTGTTGGAGGGAGAATCTGCACACACCCTCACACTCACTCACCCTCTCCCTGTTTATGGTAGAACTAGAAAACAGCTAATGGTACCTGAAGGTAGAAATACTGCCTCAAACACACACTCATGATGGGCAGCAGGGCCTTCAGCTGGCTACTGACTTTTCAATTATGAAAGGATTGAGGAGGGGAAAAATGATGGTGTCCTTTTAATGATAGAGAAAGGCTGTCCTAATGTCTAACTACTGCTGAACACACCACCCAGCTCTCCCCTTTCCTATGTGCCTCCTTCCTGACTATGAAGTGAGCTACTTGGGGAAACACAAACCCAGAACCCCTCATCCCCCCAGCAGTGATTTTTTTTTTCTTGCTGTAGGATGGTAGGGATGGTCATGCTGGTCTGAGGGAGAAGCACAGCTGCAGACAGGGGTTGTAAATATGTAAGAGACAGTGATCTGAGGGTGATTCCAAGAAAAAAAAAAATCTGCTGAGTCTTGCGTTGGCAGCTGAAGCTGTTAATGAACAGTCTGTATATCTGCTGCAGGGGATGAGCAGATCTATTAATGCCTGGTATTGTCAGGTTTGCTAGTGCACCAGCCTGTTACTGGAGGTGGCTTGGGAGCAGCATATGCTGTACTTAGCTGTCCCTTCTGCAGGGCAGTAATTTCTGGCACAGAAAGGATCAGAGGCCCACATCTGGCAGTGTCCTTGAGTCCTGCAGCAGGAACAGGGCACTGTCAGGGCCACTATCAAAGTTTGAAGAGGCTTTTAAACTGAGTTTAAATGAATTTCAAAAAGTGACATGAGAATGTGAACAAATACACTACTTGTTTGATCTCTGCTCTGTGTGTGGGGGGGGGGCAGGAAAAAGGAATTTGTACATTCTTTGCAAGGGATGGAGGGAACACCTTATTCATCTACCAAATCTGCTTGTAATGGAAACTTACCACTCCCTAGGTTTTTGGCTGGCTGCTGAGGTCAGAAGGGGTAACAGTAGTACTGTGCTGGGGTTAGTGTTGCTTTAGTTATGAGGAGGAAGCTCTGTCTTGTCAATGTAGGTTGAAATCACCTCTTACTATGGACAGATGATACTTAAGCCATTAAGACTTCAGGGATAAATATCTCCTCACATGGTAAAGTCCTAGGAATGTGGCTTTGCTACAAATCCAGATGACTGTCTAACTGGAAACCTTCCATTTTCAAAGCACTTGGACTGTGTTGGTGTGTGACTCTAGACTTGCTCTGACAAGTAAGGTCCCAGTGGGGCAATTCGTAAGGCTTATGGCCTGGTCCTTGCCTCCTGTTTGGAGGGCCCTTCAAAGCAGGCAGTAGGCTACTCTTACACTGCTGATGTTGGCAGAGGCAGCAGCTGAGGCACTGCAGCCTCATCTGTGTTTTGTGATGGTCTTTCCTGTACCAGAAGACCAGGTGTGAGCTCTCTCTGTAGTAAAGGAGAGGCTGCCAGACCTTCAGGAAAGCTGGCAATTGGCTTGGTTTCCAGAAAAATCAGTGTTTGTGTGTAGCTCCTCTAATGAATCCCAGGAGATCTTGGAAAGTGGTTTGCTCTGGTACCACCAGCTCAGGACCATCTTTCTGGTGGCCTTGGCATTGGGAAGCAGGGTGGGCACAGGCTTGTCTGGGTGCCTGCAGCAAAGGCAGCGTTTCTGAGAGGTGTTGACCTGGCTGCAGGTACACGTCAGCTTTTTCACCCGTGATAGTCAGGAAAGATCAGGTGTGTAGTATTCATGTGTTGAGAAGAAGCTGTGGCCTCTCCAGCTAGAAACTGGGGCACTGGTGTTCCAGAGCACAGAGCTGGCAAAGCCTTATTTGCTGGCAGTCTCTGCAGTTGTGGTAGAGAAGGGCCAAGTTTCAGGGAGGAAAAAAGTGGCCATGAGAACTTTTAAATCACTAAAAAAAGACACAGACACTGCAATCTTTGCTATGACTCATCCGGGCTGTTATTTGAAAAAGGCAGGCTGAAGTGTCGTGGACCTCCTTGCTCAAGGGAGCAGCACTCATTCGTGAACTTGCTGAAGCCCTGAAAGTAGAATTGGTATAGGTGAGCAGTTCCCATGCTGAGCCTCTGACCACTGATTTCCCTCCAACCATGGCCAGATGCGACTCAGGGAGAGCTAACAGGTCACAGCTGACTAGTTACTTCCCACCTGTTGCTTCCGGTGCTGCTGAACAAGTTTGAGAGGTAAAAATCCGGAAAATACATTCTCATTGTCATCTTTCTCCTAAAAAGAAGCAATGAAATAGTTTCAGGAATATCCGTAATTCCCGAATGATGGGGCTTTGCACTGAATTGAGTGTTGTCAGTGCAGAGGTGTCTACGAAGAAAACTGGTGTCTGCATTATCAGACTGTGAGTGGAGATAATTTCAGGACATTTTAGCAATATTTCTCCCACTTTGAATTTTATTCCAGGTTCACAGAGAGTCAAAGCCCTGCTGTGAACTGCAGCAGCTTGTTTAGTCATCTCCCTTTAGTGAGCGAGCCGTGCTCCCGTGGGGCCTTGCTGGGACATGAAAGTGCCGACAGATGCATTCTGGAAAACCTTGCAGCATCGCTGCCTCCTCCCTGGGGATTATGGGCTTGTTGAGTCCTATCAGGGAAGGCTGTGTCCCCTCAGCTCAGCAAATCGTGGTGCAAACTGCTGAGGGCAGTTCACTGTCCGGCAGCCCGGGCACTGGGCAGAGGAGCGCTGGCTGTCCCCAGCCACCGCTGATGTTTGCTCAGGGAGCGGGAGTCAGGCGATAACGAGTCCCTCGAGATAAAGCGCTTTTGTTGTTTGCCTGCCGGGTCAGAGCTCGGGAGGTGTTATGCATTGCTCTGCGTTAAGGGTGTAGGCTGTTTAAAAGAAATTAAAAAAGGGGACTTTGAATGGGCTGGGTCAAGGTGTCAGAGGGTTAAACCAGAACAGTTCCGGCAGTTGCTAGAGGGAGAAAGTTGTATAACATCACCTTACACCGAGTAAACTTCTCCATCTTAGCTAGCCATCCCTTTAAAGTTCTGATGGGAGAAATATGCGTGCAATCATAAAGCCATCGTCTGTTTAACGAGCTCTTTTTTTTTTTTTTTTTCAGCCGAGTTTTTGCAATGGTGTATCGCCATCCTCAAGGAAGGAAAAAAGATTACTGGGGGAGGTAGGAACAGGAAAAAAAAAAAACAAACCAACCAAAATCCAGTCTGGTGGGAAGGCTCAGCAGTTTAACAGTGCCACCTCCTGGCTGGCCCTGGGAGGGAGGGGTGTCCCAGCTTTACACTGACGTGTCCCTCACCTACTAATTACCAGTAGCAGCCGTGGAGTCCCACAAACGGATTTCTCGCCAAGCCATGGAGGCTGCGGGGCTGCAAAGGGGAAAATCAGCTGCAGCTCTACAACTCTATATCTAGTCATCGCAGCACCCAGGAGCAGTCTTTGATCCAGGCAGGATTTTTCCACTTCAGACAAACACTACAAATCAACTTTTCTCTCTCTCTCTCTTTTTTTTCTTTTTTTTTTTCTTTTTTTTTGTTTGTTCGATGAAAAGAAATCCTGATCTCACCTTCTTCTCCGGGGGTGGGGGACTCCTCAGAACACAAAATGTTTGGAGTCATGGGGGGCAAGGAGGTCAGATCAATTGTCCAAATGTTGATACTTAAATTTCATAGAAAGTTGACTAAAGGCAACAATTAAAAAGGTATTTTAAAATGAAAGTACCTGTAGCACTGTTGTGAATCTTTCTCTTTAGGAAATAGGCCAGGATTTCCTGGTATGAGGGGGTTGCCATTGTCCCATCCTCTTGGCCTCTGATCAATTAACACCAATTATCACAGCACCTAATGCACAAGGCAGCATGGAGGTAGGAAGGTAGCCTTGCTGGCTCTACACTGGGTGCTCTTGCAACTATCCCCTGAGCCAGGATGATGTGAGGATGGCATTCTAGACCCCTCCTGGACATGGGAGGTATCAGCTGGACTTGCCTGGGACTGAGGAGCTATATGTAGCTTGGGGTACTGTGGAAAAAGCTGCCCTTAGGGATGCCAGTAGAACAGGGTCTCAGCTTTGGAGAGAACCTTGGTTTCCCTAAAAGATTGGGTTTACAGACCTATTTTTGCTGCTGCACTTGAGTTTCTAGGAAGCTGAGCAGGAGTGCCTTGCATGTGAGTGGCAGTCTCGCGACAATTTAGGCATCTCTTAACCTTCCTCTCCCCTTGTTTCCCCAGTCCTGGCTATGTCACTCCTATGACCCCGGCAGAGCCAGTTCAAGAAGAAAGCTCAAGGCAGAGCTGAGCAGCTTTCTATTGCTGTGTTTTGTATACATGTGGGTAGCAGGGCAGAATGGGCCTAGTGTGGGTGCAGTGGAGGGAGTGAGAATGCACAGCTGAGATGACATGGACATGAGCACAGTGGCCTTGGTGCTTTGCTCTGCCATGGATACTGTGTTTGTGATAGCTCCCAGTGTGGCTGGGGCACATCTTCCTCATCAGGGTGCACTTCCTGAGGCACATCAGCTGCTTCAAGATGCTCTCAAGAGTACTTAGAGTTGTGCAGGACCTTATACGTACAGGCAGCATTTTCCCTCTCTAAGGAAACAATTTATCTTTGCAGACGTTCCAGTAACAGCATGGGTGTTAGGGTTTTTTTTTGCTCTAGATGGTACAAAATATAATCATTTATGCAATACAACAGACTGGCTTTCTAATCTTCCCTCTGATGTACCACTTTGGCAAATTCTTTGGATTTATATCTGTATTTCGTGGTGTTCCCCATCCTCCTCTCTTTCATCTCGTTCTGCGGTGTTTCCTGTGGGCGTAGTTACTACTGAGGAAGGAGAGGAGGCAGGAACATCTTGAAATCGCTGTGGTGGAAAAACCTGGTGTTGTGGTAGTGCCAACTGAGCAGAACTTCAGCCTGTGGTGGGGCCATGCAGAAACCTTAGCGGTGCCTTTGATATAAGGAATGCTGCCCTCTGGCACCTTAACCCTTCAGTCCAGCTGAAGGACTTGTGTTATGAACCAGGCCAGAGAATTTTCTGAGCCTAAAATAAGTACATAAAGCTACAGCACAACTGCAGTGTCTTGACACAAACAGGAATTCCTTAAGCCAGTTTTGCTGCTGGAGCCCCCATATCAAGAGGGTACAAACTTAATAATTTTGGACTTTCTTTCAAATAGCTCATACAGAGTCTTTATCTTACCAGTCCTCTCTGCTGTGTGGCCCCAGTCTGTTTCTGGAAGGTTCCTCCATTTAAACCATCCATTAGCCACCTCTCTTTCCAGATAAAAGTGCTTTGCTTGATCTGGCTGCATCCTCTGACTTCAAGCAGAAAAACTTCAAAATTTAATATTTGTCTGTTAGCTCTGTCTCACCTGTGTTTGGGGCTTCATCCTACTGGACAGCTAAACCCCAGAAAGAGAAAATACCTCCCAATACTGACAGTGGTATCAGTTTTGTGAAGTTCTGCACAGAAAGCTTGTTATTTCAGTCAAGCCAACATAGAAATATTTCCCTGAATCATTATTACAGGGATTATAATTTTTTTTTTGTCACAGAATACTCTGGTGTGGCTAAACCTAGAGATATCTAAGAGTCTACTTGAGTCTAAGTTTCTTACCTTGGCTGTACTTGGGGTTTGTGTTCACATTGCTTTTTTTTGCCAGCCAATGGGAGCAGTTTGATGTTGTAGACAGTATTATAGTGGACTGTGTGAACAAGCAGCAGTGACCTGCAGGTGAAAAAATCCTGCAGTGTTGTTTGCTTGCCACCTCTTGTACCAAAGCTCATTGCAGTAGTGGCTCTAGGCCTGTTTGTTTGTACTCATCACCCTACTGAAGGTACTAACGTTTTTTTGAACTCTCGTGGTTCTTGTCATGTGTTCACTCTTGGAGATGCTGACAAAAGAATTAGAAATGGAAAGTATTGTGTGTTCCTGATCTAGGTCTGCAGTTCCCTAACATCCAGGGAGACCTTGAATTTGATGTTGCTTTCCTATTTTTAGGGAGCAATCCAAGCTATGAATAATAAATACAAGTTCTGGGGCAAAACTGTTTTCCATTCATAAAATTCAACACTAAAGACTGAACAGTATTTTTTCAGCCTGCTGCAAAGCAATAGGAATTCCGTGTTGGGACTAGAGAGTTACTGACAGCTTCTTCAGCTTTTGCTGTGCCACAGTTAATAAATTGGTTCATCTTTGATTTTTATCTGGATAGAACAAAGGTGTCTCCAGCTAAGTGATGCAGATTAGTCTAGTTTTCAGTCTGAGGAGTTTGAACTTGAAAAAAATAAAGGCAAAGCAAGCCTCTTTCTTCTGCTGGCTTCTCTCCTGGCTTTCAGAGTGAGAAATAGCTGGGGCATAACTTGAATAAATCAGGGAGAAAGAACAGATGAAAGTTATGGCACTGCTTTTGGGGCTGAATCAAAACCTATTGCATAGACACCAAAGTTTCTACTTCAGTGATGACGGGGTAAGAAATCAAATCATAGGGTGCCAGTAAGTTTCAGCAGTGTTGATTCTGTACTTATTAGCGTTTCAACACTTGAGGGGTCCTGTTGGAGCTCCAGGCAGAGCATTGCAGTGAGGGAGGGGTAAACTGCTGTCAGCACAGTGGTGCAGCGATTGAGGAGGATCTCTGATTTGAGTGCTCCTGTAAAGAACACCTCATGCATTCAGTAGGGAAATCTGATTATGATTCGCTCTCTTCCTGCCCTAGAACAGGCTGTTGTTTTCTGAACTGATGATTGCTGAGTAGTAGAAGGAGATGAATCTTTCCAAGGGGCAAGAGAGCACCCTGGATCAAAGTACTTGGTTTTTCAAGGTAAAGTGCATTAAATTGGAGAGAAGCAAATCAACAACAGTAAAGAATATAATCTGTGCATTTTATCACTCTGCTAACCCCAGCTGTAAAATTTACCATAGGAAGGCTAATAAAATGGGAGCCACACAAGCAAACAGAGGGCACGGGATTATCAGCAAACATTTATTTTGGCTCTGGTGAAGCCACTCCCCTGATCAAAGTGGCTGGAGTTTGAACCTTTTTTAAGTTGTTCCCTTCGTGGTCTGTGAGTGCCCTGATGTTGCATTGATGGCATCAGTATCATCTGTGCAGCTGAATGGAAGAAGGAAAGTACCAGGAGGGAGAAGGAAATTATGTGTGAGGCTGCTCTACTGCAGTGTGAGACAACAGTAGTTTATTTTAGCTTTTCCAGCCACTGCCTGGTTTAGGAAAACAACCTAAAGCTTATTGTATAACTAAATAGTACAGGCATTATCACAGGGCCAACAGGGAATGCTTTACGATTTGCAGGCTCATGCCCAGCAGACTGAGTAGCTCTGTAACCCTTATCAACAAAACGCCCTGCTGGCAGAAATCACCTTGAGCCTCAGGCTCTGCCCTTCCAGAGCCTCTTCTCTGTCTGATCCTTTTGTTCAGGGTTCCCCCTTTCTCGCCCACCAAGAGGTGCTTGAATCCCTCTTGGCAATGAGTCTCTTGGCCAAAACAAACCTCTCCTCTCTGATCCTTTCAGGCTGGTGGTTGGTGTACGGTGGGGGATGCTCTCTAGGTGAATGTGGTGCTCTTGCTCAGTCTCACTGGCTGGGGAAATATGTGAAGAGCTTCTGGGAGGAGGTACACTGTTGAGTAACACGGTAGTCTCATGACCTCAGGAACAGGATCTTTCTATGCTAACATCTTGCATCTCACTTTATATGTTAAGGGCAGAGCAAAGGGAGCTTTATTTTTGACTTTCTTTCCATTTTTGTCCCTTCTGTGTTTCTTTTATTTAATTTGTGCTCTGTTGAGTAGATTGTTGTAGACACCAGAGTGCTCAAGTTCAGATTCAGTTTAGGGCCAGCTCCTAATATGTTTGCACTAGAGAAGCAAGAGGGAAGCTGGGCTTGAATGCATCCTCATGGTGTGAATGGGTCTCCTTGCTGGGTAGGGCAGTGCTGAAGAACTACAGAGCACCCCTGCCTCAAAAAGACCAGGCTGACCAGTAAGGTATGAGAGTAGGCAGCGGGAAGTTAACCCTGTGGCTGTTATTCCACAGGGGATTGCTTCATAATACATTTTTTTACAATTCTAATTTTTAAATAGCTCCACATTATCCAGACAATGCTAGGCCAGAGTGCTTGTTTTTGGGTGCTTCCCCAGAGGTTATGGGTATTGAGGGGAAGCTGAAGCAATCTGTAAGGTTGGCAGAGCAATCCAAGCAAGACTTTCCCCTTGCTGTCCCAGGGTACAATGTGTGACTTTCTGCCCTCATATCTACCAGAGTCAGCAGTCTTGCACTGCATGAGGAAGGTCCTGCATCCATTATGTGAGGTCTAGGAAGGCTTTCCTGTTCTAGGCTGGTTGAACACTGTAGCATGTGCCTTATCCTACTGCTGCATAGAAATGAGGGTCTCAGTATCGTACAGCCACGTTACAAGGCTGGGTGGGTGAGAGCTAGATTTGTGGGTGGACCTTCACACTGAACTAGGGATGTGCTGGTGTGATGGGAGATCTGCTCCTGTCTGGTAGTCGGGACTTTGCCCGGGGAGATACAGAAGTCTCTGTGACTAGACTGTGCATGACTTGGTAGAAACATTGTAGCAGCTGTTTTATCTCAGCTTTTACTGATCAGCGACTGTATTTGTAGCACACTGATCATTGTGTTTGCCTGAGCCCTGTGGGAGCTCCTGGGAGCAGACTCCCATGCCATCTGTCTCACTGAAGCATTTGTCAGTCCTGGGAAGGTTACTGCAGAATAATCCTCTGAAAAGACTGGGATCTGTGCTTCAGGTGGATTCTTCATCATGGTCCATTGCATAAGAGCTGAGGGTAAAGATAGGTTCATGCTTTACCTTCCCAGTCTCCTCTGGGACAAAAACTAGATTTTGTTTGGAATGACACCTTTCAGATGTTCCTGCTATCAAACAGGAACACTATCAAACTAATAAAAAGGAGCCACTCTGGGATTATTTTAGTGCTACACTGGAGAGTGTAGGAGATGGCGTATAAGACATTTAAACAGTAGATCTTTGTGGAAAGAACGTGTTTCAGCGTAACAGAAGCAACAGCATAAAGACACTTCCAATTCAGGCAATCTTGTCAGCAAGGGCTGAGAATCTGGCCCAGAATCTGACCATGGGATGAACTTGTGCCTCATATCCTTCACTTCAAGGAGATTGATGCGGAAATGTGCAGATCTTTGTTTGGGCCAAACTCAGTTGTTTCCTTGCTTAGGCTGAAATTCCATGTGGGGTATTGCTCTCATCTGTGCACAGTGGAGCTATATTCAAACTCTGGTTGTTGCTGCAGTGCCCTTACTGAGCTTTTTGAGGCTATTTCAGAAAGATGACTGCAGTAATTGCCAAATGCACTTGAGTTCAGGTGTGATAGTGTGAATACACCACAGACCTTCTGGTCTAGTGAGGAATTCATTGGCTGTGCTGGGATCAATGAGGATGAACTCTGTTTTGTTGCTTGACCATGCACAATGGTGTCCAATTAGAAACAGGAAATCAAGGAGGAAACCAAGGCAGACAGAGTAAAGCCTTTTTTAATTTAAAGGACAGCTGAAACCTTGAACTGCCAAGTCCTGAATGATTTCTAGACAAGAAATCTCCCTGGCTCTGTGGTATGGCAAACATACCTTCCTCCTGCTATGGAGAAAGCTCCAGTTTAAGTGTTGGAATGGGGGTTTAAGATTTAGTCTTGGATTTTCAGTTTAATTCCAATGGAAAAAGGGCAAGCAATTTTTGTGGTAGGAAGCCAGATGTTGTTTACTGGTACTGGGAGTGAGGCTCTGCAATGTCTTGGGTGTGAGCTGGGGAGAAAAGGATCAGTGCTGGAAGATCTCAAGGGCCAGAAGTTTGATGCTTTAGAGATTAAATTCACACTTTGGGGCAGCTGAAACCTCCTGCAGCAGCTTCTGCTGCAGATGCCCTAGGGGAGACACTGTACCATGTGGAGGCAAAGGCTGGCTTGTTCACTGTGGTGGGCCTGGGGGCCCCTTCAGGTGTGACTGAGGGTATAAGGAGCCTGGTGAATTTGGCTAAGAGGATCTTGGCTATTATGGAATCAGTTTCAAGTAGAAATGCTTAAACTAGTACTGTGTCTGTTTTTAATCTGCTGGTTATTTCATCAGATAACAGACCAAGAAGCTTGGTGGCAGGAATTTGGGTTTCAGTCACGCTTTTGTTGTGTGATTGCAGTGGAAGGGAGCTGAGCAAGTGGACTCTTGTGTGAGTGCTGCTGCTGAATGTAGTTTTGTTAGCTTCTCCACAAGGTATGGCTCTTCTGATGCATCACTGGAATCAGAGAAAAAAATGAGCTTGTGCTACTAAAATGCAGCAATGGTGGTGACTTGGATGACCTATTTCCAAAACAGCATCAGCACTTAAGAGTTGAACCCTGATCTGGGGACTGGTGGATGAAGCTGTCATGAACTCCCTGGCATTCTTTCTTTTCTCTCTCTTTTTTTTTTTTTTTTTTCTTTTTCCCCCAAACCAGGGTGTAATAGAAATGTCCTGAAAGTGCAGTGTGTTAAATGTGCTCTATCCCATCTTGTGGTGCTTGCTGGTTCATGTTCAGCAGCAGTAATCCTCCCTATGTGAGTAAGGCTCAAAGAGTTGCTCTCCTTTGCTGAGATAGCAGGTGAGAATTTTGCTGGACACGAAGAAAGCAACAGAATATCTATCCCTTGCTGCTGGCTGTTGGCTGCTCTGTGGTGCTGGTTATCTGTGCAGCAGGGATTTTCTTGCTGCTCAGGAATTCATTGGAGCTGCAGAATGTGGGTGTGTAGGATGGAGGCCACGTGTCAAAGCTCCTCTGTGGCCAGCTGCCCTGGCTGCACATGCACCTCTCCAAGATGAGGCATGCAGCCCAATCTCGCTACTGTCCCTCGTACACTTGTGCTCAGCTCCAGGACCCTCCTGTGTCTCTGATTCCTGCCCACACCTTTCCAAATCAGAACTCAATGCTACTCCCAAACCTTCCCCTACAGGGAAGGATCCAAAACAGTTCTCTATGCTCCCCTACCTAAGATCCTAATCCCGTGTGCTGCCCTATGCCTATCTAGGTTATCCAGCTACACATCAGCTACGCCAGGTGCAAAGGCTCTTGGAATGAGATGATTTGGGGATGTGCTACACCTGGAATGTAATTTGTGTTACTTCTCCTGGGGCTTTATGCTCAAAGCTAGGAACAGTTTGTCCTCTGTGAATATAATACATGTGTAAACATGACTGATACTTTATACTTAAAATGTACTAATTTAACTTGTTCCCCTCAATCTTCCCTCCCTCTTCCACTTCACCACCCCCCATCTCCTCCCCTTAAGCTTTGGAGAGACCTTAGAATCATGATGAAAAACGAGAAAAAACTTTGTTTCAGTATGAATTTATTGAGAAGCAAGAAGAGCAAATAGCTTAGGTACAGAATGATTCACGTATCACTTGAAAGACATTAAAGAACAAAAAATTCCAGGTAGACTCCAGAAGACTAGAGTGATATGAATCCAGTGACAGGACATGGATCACTGGAAAAAGGGCATGTTCATCCTATATGGATTTGTTCTGTGGTTATAACAAAATCTGTACTAGTGGAATCTCCAGGTAGGCCCCGGAGAAGATTTAAGATGTTGAATGCTGTAACTGCATAATATATGATATATATATATAAAGTCTTCAGCCTGTGTTAGAAATGGATGCCTCCATAACTTACTGCAAAAAAATGTTTAGGCTCTCGCCTGTTCTGCCTCGTGCTATTTTCATCCTAAGATGAAAACGTTGGTATTGGATATTTTCTACTTACAGCTGTATATATTAGAAGAAAAAAGTAGGCTACAGTGTGCATTTAGAGATAAAAGGTACCACTAGAGGATCTAGTAAATTCTTGAAAATAGTGAATTATAAAGAGGAACACCATCAGAATCACCATGTAGGGATTATTTTCTTCAGAATCATTGTAGCATGCAAGCAGCCCACTTGGCTTGAATAGTTCTGGTAGTCTGTAGCTTTCATGTAATTGGTTTGTTGCTAATAATAGTCTAAATAATTTTTCACGGTAAAATCTGCACAAGCGACAGTGACATGATCTTCATTAGTCAGCTTTGCTGAAATAGTGTAATCTCCCTGTGTGAGACAAAGACAAAGCAAGAGATTAACCCATCAGTAGTACATAGCTGCTTCTGTTTCTATTTCCAAGTCCTCTTCCCAGAAATAGAATAACCCTTCTCCCATGAAGTTCCTCCAAAACCTTTCCGGTCCAAATGTTTCACAAGTGGTAAAGAACTTGCCCATATTTTCTGCCAAAATACTCTCATCAGGGATATCAATGCTGACAAGCACAAGTTCAAAATTAAAACAGTGCAAGGGGAACAAAATGTTTTGATGCATAAAAAATCCCTTCAAATCTGTGCAACTTCTCATGTTTCTTATGAGCAAGCACAACATGGCCTGTGCTGTTCAGTAACTGGAAAGCAAAGAGGTGCTCACTTGTCTGGCACTTCAGTTCCTTGGATCTTGTTGTTCAGTGTTATTGATATGAATTTTTATGAAAGAGCACCTTGAGGGGATGTGCATGTATAGATAACTCAATATATGACGAATTCCTATATAATAAAACAAGGGGTAGTTTAATTTCAAATTGTGCGTTTAAAATTACGAATTCGGGCTTTTGGGAGAATTTGTATCATTACAGTACAAAAAAACCCTGAACCTTAAAGAAGCCATGACTATCTTGTTTTGGTCAAAACTGGTCTCTCCAGACACTTGGAGAAGGAGAAGCACTGTTTATGGGTGGTGACAAACTTACTTAGCAGATTTGGAGGAAGAAGTGAACTAGATTTCATTCACTCTATATTGCTGGCATTGCAGTAATTATTTCTGTGTTTTTTTTTTCTTTTTTTTTCTGGAGGGTAGAGGGGAGAAAAACCTGGGGTAGGATAGCTTGGCAGCAGTGACCTCCTAGCTGTGTAACACAGAAAGCTCTTGCCCTGCTCAGAACCTGCTTCTGGTTGTGGAGTAGAAAGAGGCATGGCTAGAATGAGTCAGGTTTCCTGACATTTGCCTTTTACAATGGGATTCCTAAAGCAATATCTGGCCTGTGTCCCCACAGAGAAGTTCAAGTTAAATGTAACATCCAAATTTAGAGAGAGGCCCAATGGCAACATGCTCATGAGAATACAGCCTTATTGTAATTGCTGTGTGGACTGTGCAAACGTCCCTCAGGCTGCTCAGATGAGGCTGTTCTTTGCAATGATCAGGAGACAATTGCTGTATGGAATAACTCCTTTTTGCCAGCATGGGAGGAGGGTATTATTTGCCTGATTGATTAATTAAAAGAAAAGGCTTCCTATTCCCTTTCTCACAAGCACATTGACTCTCTAAAAGCTTATAGTTAAATTCATGGGAGTTCATAATAACTAATTTCCATTGTTTATTAGATTTTTTTTTTCTCCTCCAGAATAAATTTTTGGTTGTGGTGAAAACTTGTTATTAAAAGAGGATTGTGAACAATCTTGGAATTTCTGGCTCCAAATTCAGCTAATTTGCCCAGAACTGGAGTTTTGCTGGTCCATGTGCATTTTTCTTGGGCTTTTTCTTGATTTAAAGATCTATTCCTCAGTTTGTCTAGAGGTTTTACTATGTAAATGTCCTCAGTGTGTTAGTAAAGCTACTCCTGGAGCAGGATGCTGATTGATGTGAACTCAAGCACTCCCGTATGAGAGGCCAAAAGTCATTGCTCAACACAACATCTCTAGGTGTAGGGTTTAGGGAAGCAGGCTGGTAGGTGTGGGATAATAGTCTGCATAAGGGGGCCCAGCTCTCTGTGTAAAAGCCTTGGGAAAATAAAGGTTGTGGTTGCTGCTATCACCAAGGGAAGATTGAGACATATCAAATGGTAGCTGTTATGGAGGCTCTATCCTCCCAGAGACCAGCTATCCTTGTTATCACCTCTGAAGGTCTTGGCAAGCCTGGTTCTTTGGGACTCATGTCTTTGTTCTGTATCCCTGTTCTGATCCTGTTCTGATCCTGTCTTCTTTTCCTGCACCTGGACCAATCCTGTGATGAACAGGCCTGAGATCTCATTTTTTGGCCTATGACATATGTTTTGTGTCTGCTGCTGAAGATCTGAGAGCTCATGCTGTGCCTCTCTGAGTAAATCTAAGGAGTATTTCACTGACCACCTGAGCTCTATGCTTTCGTAGTGGTGACTGTGATCCTTTCTCCACCACATTCTCAACTATGTGCCTTGATAATCTAGGTGATGCCTTCTTCTCTTCAATCTTGCTATTTTGAGAGTAAGAGAGGGAGCTCTTGGCTGCATGATTTTAGTGCTGGTACAGGAGACCTTCGATACTAAGAAAATCTGTCGGTCTCTGGATAATGGTGGTGCTCCTATGCTTTATAAGCAAATCCCCTAATTTCATATTGGAAAGAATTAGTCATGTAAAACACTATCAGATCCAGTGTGCTAGCCAGGGGAGCCTGGAATGTGCTGATGTGATTGCTGGTAGCCCTCTGACCACACCTCACCCAGAAAGCTTGGGAGCACAGCTGTGACCAACTTACCTGTGGGATTTCTTTGATTCCCAGTGTGACTGGTCCCTCATAGTGGAGATGTTCTGAAAAGCAACAGTGGTGTTGGATGGTTAGACATGCAGCACATAAAGGAAACAAGCAGCTGATCATAGATGCTTTCTTTGTGTAATAGAATTTCAAAGTGCTCCAGTGACAAGTGTTATGGAACTGCAAAATGCTGTATAGACAGTCTTGCAACAGCCCTCCTGAGAGAAATACCAGCATGTATACTGCCTTGTGGGGAAAGCAAGGCAGAGCCTGGACTCAAGGACTTGCAGCCTGAGTGGAGGAGAGGGTGAGTGTGCCTGTGTTAGCACGCATCCTTCAAATGGGGAAATGAAAGGGGACAGGGACTGCTGGACTCGGGTCCTTTAGCATGAACTATTAAGCACCTTCAAGTACAATAGCTGAACTGTACTGTTTTGGTAACTTTTATAAAAACCAGTCTGAGCTGAGCGTTTGAGGAGGACTTCTGACTGCTTGATGAACGTGACCTTAAAGTAATAAGAACATGTCTATCTCACTGATGAGGAAGCATTCACCAAGAAGTTACATGAGGTATTAAAGTCAACACAAGTAGTGCTGGTGACTGGAATAGAGCCCAGGAGATCCACCTTCCAATCCTCATCTCCCTAATCGTGCGAGGCATGCTTGCTCTTGGCTGTTGAAGAAAGGGCAACTTTGGCATTAATGGAGAGAATTAGCAAGCTATTTTGCAGTTCCTCCTACTTTTTCGTAGCTTACTGGGCCAAACTGTGCAGACTTGACTGAAAATAAAACTTGTAGATGTTTTGGTATTTCAGAATTTCTTGCACAACTTGCCCCACACAAGTCATGGAAAAGTCTTAAGAACTGTTTAAGGATTCTCTTTTGTAGGTGTCATGAAATATTCTTTACTTTGACAGTGAGAGAGGAGTAAGTGTTTCATCATGTTTATATGAGTATGTGCTGGCATCTTGATGCTTGTCACTTCTAGAGAGTTTTTTAGTCTAGTCTCACTGTAAGTTTATACTGTTTCTTCTGAAAGGCTGGACATAAGGTTCGTAACATCCTTATGTTGTATGGTCCATCTCACCATCCATGGACTTGGAAAACATTACACAGGAGGTCTTCCCACACATGTTATGAAATGTTAGTCTTGTAAAAAAATTTTATGAAAGAATCATGACTGTAAGATAAGCTAGGAAAAGGAGAAACCTCAGATATTACCAGTGTTCTGCACCTTTGCATTAATGAGAAGTTTGCTTTATGCAATGCCCTGATGATTCTGGGAGGTGAAGATGCAAAACAACTCAGCATTTCCCTGAAAAACCTAGTACCAAAACAGAGAACAGAATAAGTATGTTTTGGCTCATCAATCTCAAACAGATCAACTATGCTACAGCACCTGTGCTGTACTCATTCCTCTCTGCATCCCTGGCCAATTCACTGGACACCAACAAGTCTTTTCCTTTGCAAAGAGCAGTCACAGTTTGCTTCTGTGCATCACTGCTTGCTTCTGTGCACGAAGCAAGAGCCCAGGAGTCTGACACATCTTCACTGCAGAGAGCAGTGACTCAAGAATTTTAAAAATACAGTGCAGCCCACTTCTCAGTTCACAACTTTAATAGAGTCTAAATGGGAATTAAAGGCACTGCAGACTGCATGACTTAGGTGATGAGTGACTCCCTTGGGACTTAAGCTGTATGTGTGTCAGTGTGTGCTAAGGCATATTGTGAGCTGCCCCCTCAGGGTGGTGTGGACCATACAAGCTCATGCTTTATGTGTCCTTTCTTTTAGTAGAGAGCTTTGTATGGTAACCCTTCTTTCAGACAACTCTGAGCCTAGCAAATCTTGGATAGCACCAGAGGAGAAGGGAAAATCGGCTGCTAACAATCACCCTTACCCAAAGTTCTTCTCCCTAGGGACATGGAAATTCCTCTTGGATCACATGGCTCATTAGGATCTTACCTAGGCTCCCAGAAAGCCATCCAGAATCTAAAAATACAGATGCAGCATTCGAGCTCTGCAAAGTCTGTATTTTAAAATGAAGTAGGAGTCATCAGGCCATAAATTTGCTTCTGAAATGATGGCAATGCTAATCTCTCATCTAGTGTAGATAGAAGCTATTTTTCCACACACACTTCACTGTGTGATAAAGTAGCCAGATGAATGCAGTCTTGGGGCTTTGCCTCAACCCACTCTGTGAAATTTTCTATGATTGCTCTGATGTGTTGTAGATATGCCTTTGCTCAGTAATCAAAGAAGTCACTCTTACGGGCTGTATTATCTTTTAGGGAGCCTTCAGTTACGGAGATAACTTCAGTTCTGTGTGTCCAGTTTGAGGTCCATGTTTACTGCTTTATGCTTCAGCAGTAGCCTTATTTAGCTCTTTCTAACCAGGAGTCTTGCAGTGGTTCACAGTTCACAGTTACTAATCATATGGAGCTACTGGAGAGAGCCCAGTGAAGGACCGCTGATGTGGTTAAGGGACTAGAACATCTCTCCAATGAGGACAGCCTGAGTGAGCTGGGACTGTTCAGCCTAGAGAACAGAAGGATTAGGGGAGAGCACATCAAGATGTACAAATACCTGAAGTGGGGTTGTAAAGAGGATGGAGCCAGGCTCTTTTCAGTAGTGCCTAATGGCAGGGCAAGAGGCAGTGGGCACAAACTGAAACACAGGAGGTTTCTCCTGAACATCAGGGAAGACTTTTTTTACTGTGAGGGTGACTGAGCATTGGCAGAGATTGCCCGAAGTGCATGTGGACCCTTCATTCTTGGATATATTTAAAAACCCTGCCTGGACATGGTCCTGGGCAACTGGCTGTAGATGGCCTTGCTTGAAGTAGGTGGGAACTGGACTAATTTACCTTCAGATGTCCTTTCCAACCTCAGCCACTCTGTGTTTCTGTAACCAGTCCTCTAGGAAACTCCTGTGACCTTCCTTGCTTCAATGGGGAGGGGGAAACTATGCTGCTTTGAAAGTATGTCCTTAGAGGAAAGCAGGGGCACCTTTTGTTTTCAGCTAGTTGAGACCTGCCAGGAAATACTATGGATTCATAGATCTGCTGAATTTTATCATTCGTATTCACTTTGGACCACGGCAACCTCCTCAGAGCCTCTACTGGCTAAATAAAGCTTGTTTGCAAATTTTGAAAAGCCCATTCTATGTTTCAGTTGCATGAGAATTTCTACTATAATTCCAGAAGTATAAACATCCTCCAAAACCTTAAGGAATATATTTATCACAGTATCCTTTATACACATTTTCTCCATATATTCATACATTTTTACATCCCGTCATTGAAAGAGGATGAACACATCTGCTGCAGTAACTGACACAAACACTGAGCAGCTCTTTGAAAGAATTCTGTGGTCTTTTTAGAGAAAGCTCAAATGTAGTTGCAAAAAATGTACAAACATTGGGAAGAGCATAAATCATGAGTGCATTTTTCCCCTTAAAAAAATTCCCTGTTTCTGTATTGTTCTGCTAGTAAGTTACGTTAGATGTCAAGCATGCTGTCAACAGTGATGTATTTTCAGCCCGTTTTCTTAAAGACTTATCTGAAGGTGATTTCTGTAGAGCACCCTAGAAAATATTTATATTATATATAATATATATAATTTGCCACTGATTCAAAATGATGCTGTTGTATTTTTTGTAGCAGCTTTTCACTGTTGTTTCTACCAAAGTAACTTAGTCCTTTTCTTTGCCAGTAGACAGGCCTTTAGTAGCTTCCAATCTGAAGCAGAGTTTTCAAATGTGTAAGAGCTTCCTGAGGACTGCTTCAAGTTACTAGTTATCATTTATCATGAAGATGCCTCTCCTTCCTGAAAAAAGCCCCATAATGAAATTCTCACTCCTCTTTCTCAAATCTTCCTTACACTGAAAATCTGTATACGTTCTCACACTCTTGTACTATATAAAGACCCTGTATATCTGCACCCACCTCTTCCTTTTTCTATGTTCTAAATATTTTTAGAACTTCAATGCTGCATGTTTGAGTTCTTCTAGGACACGATCTTGCACCCATGCAACTGACACACAGCTTCTGCAGGTTTTATGGATGTAGGAATGATCTGAATAACTGCCAGCTATAGATGTATAGTTGAGTGAGAAAAACATATATAAATATATAGCCAGCTGAGAAGCATTCACTTTCTTTACTGGAGAGGAAAAAGTGAGATGAAGGGGCTAAGCAAGATGTCACTGTGCATCAGCACAAAGACCTAGCTTTGTAGTGTAGCTGCTTTCTCAGAAACAGGTACCTAAACTCTCAGTGTGATAGCCAGTTTTGTAATTCATGATGTGTTTGCTACTTTTATTCACAAATACTATTTTAGAAACTTGCCCACTGTAACACCTACAATAATGTAAAGAATGGAGATCTGAAGCAAGGTGAGGGTTTCTCTGTGGTTTGGGAATGTGCACAAGGAATTGTACAAGTGCTCTGGTGGTGCCTTTGTCAGTTGGGCCTGAAAGAAAACTTGCAGAGGATGCAGCTATCTTTTTGTCAGGAAACTTTATTTAAGCATGCAAATTGTGGTTGGCACATTGCTAAATATTACCCTGGTAGGTCTTTTACTCTGATTTTAGTGATTTCATTGGGAAATCTGTTGAATTTTATGTAACTGTTTTCTTTGAAGGAAGTGAGGAATAGCCATCACTTTCTACTAAAAAAGAGGAAGACCTGAGTTCATGCTATGCCGCAAAGAATTTAGCAGTCTTGCTGCTATTGTTTTTAAGTGGACAATGGCCAGCTTCCTTGCAACCTTTGAGCTAAGAACTTCACAACAGGCATACAGCTCAAAGAAAAGGATCTTGGAATCGTATTTAGAAGTCCTAATGAGCAGTGCCAGACATGACCCTTGCTTAACAAAAACAGTGAATACTGTATGATTATGATGAACATGAAACCTCCAGCTATATTAAGTCTTTCCAGCACAGAGAGTATTTCCAGTCATGGCAAAACTGTAGGAGAGCAAATAACAATAAAAACAAACAAAAAGAAAACAACCTCAAACACCTAAGACTTTGCCACATCAGGCTCTTATAAGTCTCTTTTTTTTGTGACTTCTGCTCTGCTCTTCCACACTAGTGAGTGGATCAACGAAGCCCGTAGTAGGACGATGTTCTATATAATTTTGGGAGAGGGAGGAACAGGCAATTTTTGGTCTCACTGTGAAAGGCAAGCAAATCTTGTGTGAAACTATATTTAAACTCAGGTCAGGTCTGGCCAGATGTTGGAAATGTTGCCTGTACAATAGGGAAAAAGAGGCTCTCCATGAAAAGCTTCAGCTGAAAGGGCTATATGCTCCCCCATACCTTTGGTAGGCTGCATGCTTCGCCATTCACATGTTGTCCTTTCTGCATAGGTATTAGGTCATATTTACAGCTGTACTAATATGGTAAATTATGCCTGAATTGTCCTAAATTGGTCTTCATCTCAATTCTGTGTCCTAAAACATGGTTTGGAATAAACTGTCAACTAATTAAGAAATACCACATTTTCAGTTTGAACCTCAGTCTGAGAAAGTTCACTTCTTTCCCACTGTGACTTAATTACTAAATAATAATAGCTACTGAAAGAGAGGGTGTGTATTAAAAAGTTTGTGGCAGAGGTTCTTGCCTGAAAGCAGGAATGCTTCTAAATGAAGATACATAGTATTATTTAAGCAACCAACTATGGGTTTATATCATAATGTACTTCAATTAGTAGAAACAATTGCCTGTCAGTTTAAGATTAAGGGACTTGGAAACCCCAGGAGGTTTTGGCTTTGTGGCTTAATGTGTGAATAGCAGTTTGTGTTCAGCTCAGGGCTGACTCTACTTCTCCTTAATGTATTCTCTAAAGGATGTTTAGTACTTCATCAGAATAAGATAGTTTTTCAGTTGGTCTGTGGGTGGGTTTTTTCCACTTGTAATTCAATACAAAATTGAAGAAACGTCTGAATTTAATTTTTTTGTCTATCTGGCTTACAGGATTTACATAATTGGTTGCTCATGCAGCATTTCTCTATTATTCTTTATGATAGTTCTGTGCTGTGTGAAATGTCTTAGTCATTTTCCAGGGGCTGTCTTAGCAGTAGTGCTGTGCATGGTCTTTAAACTCATAGCCCTTGCACATGAGTTATTGTAGTGTTATCAGGATGAAGATGCAAGTGGATGGAAGGAAGGCAGAGCTTCTGTTGCTAACTGGTGCTCTAACAACTCAAACTTCTCTGTGGCTCTACCTGTTTATTTTAAAATCAGCCTAAAGAGATGATCATGATGGAAGAGGGATTTAAAAATAACTGTTTAAGATATGTGGATGTTAAAGTCCAGAAGCATGACCATAGCTCTTCCAGACATAGCATGGCTAACTTGGCACTACCTGCTCTGTGTTGTGTCAGAAGGGACCTTGAGGTGCCCAGGCTCACCTGGGACCAAAGATGCCTGCTTTCTTATGGCAGCTGATACCGCTGTAAACCAACCGGTGCAAGTGTTCACCAGTTGGCAGCTCAACTGGCAGGAACTGAATTCATGTGGCTGCTACACAGGCACATGTTGAGCAGAAACAAGTTGCAAACCATAGATGGTATCAAATAGTATCTTGGTCCAAATATCCTTATTCAAGCATAATTCCTCTTAAAGTGAGCTGAAAATAGCCTTAAAGGACAGGAAGTGTTACTTGCTTAATAGTGAAGAACATGTTCAGAACAGTTGTTTGTTTGCTAGGCCATTTCTTTTACAGAACTAGCCTTTATTTTTGTCATACTTCTTGCTCACATGACAATCACATGCCCATAAATAGGGATTATGAACCTCTCTGCTGTTGGATAGGTTCACATAACCACAGCTATTTTTTATGGACTTGAAATTCCATGTGTGTGCAATTTTCTGTGATTAAAAGAAAAGTGAAAAAACAGGTTAGGGGGAAAAGCAGGCTCTTAAATTAAAACGTCTCTGTCCTACTGTGTTTCTGTCATCCATTAACATACTGTTGAAGTAAACAGAACATTACGGTGCATTGGTGTGTTCAACAGCACAGCGGGTGCATCCTGCTTGGAGTATTCAGCAGTCATCAAACACTTAGAGTGCTACCTAAATTACCTCCTTTCTTCATTCCACAGAAGATAAGCTTAGAATGACCCGGCGCGCAAAGCGTCTCTGAGTAGGTTAAGACCGTCTTCCCATTTATGATCAGGCTAAGCTTGACGTATAGTTCCTTGATGTCGTGTCCTACACACAAAGCAGAAAGAGAGACCAGAGAAAGTGCAAGGGTAAACAGGTGTATTACTTTATTTTAAAAAAAGATTACATTTTTTCCCACTGCTGTTTGAGCTATTAAATGTTTCCTCCTCACTGAGAACTCCTAATACATAGAAATCCATGCTTAAGCAACAGGTCTCTAAGCCCTTCAAGATATATGACAAAGGACATAATAGCATATATCTTTATTGTACTCGGACTTGTGGGAAAAATATTTACAAATGCCTGTAATGGGATTTTTGCAGGCTCATTTAACTTTGCAGCCACATAAAAACTCATGCTTCCTTGGCAAGTGGGTAACATTCTCACAAAATGGAGACCTTTTGCATACAAGGAAGCGTTCCCAAGTATTAAAAGACACCTGGCACACAAATTTATCTTCAGCATCAGGAATGTACAGAAGCACTTTCTTATTTCTGCTCTGGCAGTAGAGGTTCTAGGTGAGCTTGGGGCCAACAGGTTAGCAAGAAGGTGGCTTTTCTGTGCAAGGATCGCAAAGCAAGCTATGACTAATGTTAACTTGTGCACCCAGTTTTGACCTTTTGCTGCTGATCAGTCAGGTGCTGAAGGGTATAATTTCAGCTACTGCAGGTGGTAAACTGATGGCCTGTTGCCACAGGCTAGTACTTCCTCAGCATGTTTGTATGCTCAGGAGGGGCAGAGGGCCATCCCCACCTTCTCTGTGGGAGTCCATTCAGTCTCCTACCTGCAAGGGCCACAGCCTTGGCAATCTGGTGAGCGCTGCTGGTGCTGACAGAAGAGTGTGGGTGCTGTAGCTCTCTCATTCAACAAAACTTTCCCTAGAAGTCTTAGCTATGAAGATAAGCTCTAGAGCAGCCCCCCCCATCTTGGCTATCCATGTGTATAAATGAAGGCTAGGAGAGGAATAGGAGTTGGGGGCTGATACGACCCGCTTAGAGTGACGTACATAGTCTGAGGCCGAGCTGATAACAGAACTGACATTTCTGTAGCCCTGCATAGGTTTTGAAATTACCAAGAAATTAAGTTCATTCATATTTTGTGGGAGGTTTTCACTCTGGCTTATTTCTTAATACCAGCACTCACACATGAATTGCCTATTAATGGTGTGAGAAAATAGCAATTCACTTACGTAGGACCATTGAAGCTTTGATGTTAAAGGTGTGGGTTGCGACATCAGAACACTTGTCAATGCTGAAAACAAAATCTTGCTGGGGATCTGTTTGAAGACACAAAGCAGTAGGTAACAAGTTCTATCTTTAATGAAATGTAATGGCTGTATAGGAGAAAGCAATAGAAGTGTTATAAAAAACAATTTCCTTAAAAATTCTCCAAGAAGTGCTCAAAGCTCCCATACCTTGTGTTCAATATCTACTTAGCTACTTCTGTCCTTCCTGACACTTCAATCTGAAGCACAGTCAGGTGAGACTGAAACCTACTGTGTAGGAAAATGAGCAAAATTCAAAGAAAGCAAGTTCCCCTCAGTAGTGGGTAGTGAATACTTATTCAACAATGAATTCTCAGCACAACTGCTCTTCCCAGACACTATACACTATCATTCCTTCCCCAACACTGAGGGACAATTGGTTATGAAGATGCTTTTAGTTAATTTGTATCACAAGACAGCTTGGTGATGCTAATTAGGAAAATGAATCCTGAAGTGGAATGGAAGGTCCAAAATTGAAAATAAAATTGTGTAACTGATATAATGCAGTACTTTATGCTGGGTCCACCATCCCATATTTCTAACCCAGGAAATATTCTACATTTCTCCTTTTCTGGGAGACTTTAACAGAGCTGGGGTTAAAGGGAGCCCTTTGACTGATGATTGTCATGAATGTGGTTCTTGCGAGTTCCTACAGTATTTCTTCTTCTGCATCAAGCTCTAAAACTCTTGTATAAACATAATTGTTTTCACACCACTTCCACCTTCTTCCTTGCTGGCCTCTAAGAGACTTCATGCTATGCCTGAAGGCTTGTCGTCGTGTCACTCTCTGGTGACAGGCAGCAGCAACAACTGAGAGCTCAGCTGCCACAACCAACAGAATGTGCAAGTGTTTTCCAAAACTGTGGCTGGAGGTGAAAAATTTGGCTAGTTTGGAAACATATCTTGAGCCTCAAGGCTTGCTTTAGGCATAGTTTTGTCCCTCAATGTGGCTTTCCAACCAGCCTGTGCATCCAACCTCCTTCTCAGTGGAAAAAAGAGAAGCAACTGTGGCATGTGCAGAAGCAGCCACAGGCTTCTTGGTTTACATCGAGCTGGTAGTGACAAATATAGACTTGGGAACTGAGTTCTGTTTAAGTTATTGTTGCTTGAGCTAGTCTTCTTGCTGAATTGAAAATAACATGTTGGGAGAATTCCTTTGATGCTGTGGTGAAACTTGAGTCACGAGTGTCCTCTGTGAGGCTGAGTTAGCATCCCCATAGATTAGCTCTGTTTTTGCAGCAATGCCCCACAGCTGTAGCAGCTGGCAGCAAGCAAGTCTGTGTGACTGAAAGCTGACTGCTTAGAGGGGATCATGAAATGAATGAAAGTGTTGGGAGGACCTGGGGAGCTCTAACTAAGCCAGGTTCTGTGAGCCCACAGATCATCAGTGTGGTCTAAAAGGAGTACCCGAGCCCTAAGTTCTGGTAAATTAAGATAACGGTTTAAAAGAGACATAAAAGGCACTTGTATTTCAAACAGTTTTTTGTGTCTCTGTGCTGGATTTTGTCCTCCACACTACTAAAGCAGTCTCTGCAGTTGCATAATCTGCTTGGGACAAATAGTTAGTGCCTGGAGTTGTTTATCAAGTGAGACCCGAGTCAGAGGATTGTCTTTCCTCCCTTTCCATACTCCTGTTAATTCTCACTTTGTTTTTTTTCAGCTTCAGAGGCTGTTGGAATCAGTTAGAACAGTTTCCTGCTCCAGCCAGAAAGCATGTCAAACTTCTCTTTTCTCCAGGACCGTTACTCCTGCTTCCCCTCTGGTTTTTACCATCTCCCAGGGCTTGGTTTCCGCTTTCCTCTGGAGTTCTGCAAGAGCCCCTCTCGTTTATGTTTTGTGTGTGTAGTGTGATGATAAGGTTCAGGAAGCAGCTGCTCAGATTCAGAGCAAACTTGAGCATTGAGGCCTACAAATAGTGCTGGTAATCAAATTACTAAAATTGTTAGTTCCAAAATTTTCAGAAGGAGTTATAATCAAACATGGCACTGCAGCATATACGATGCTCTTCTCTTTTCAAAGTGAATAGGCTGTGTTTCAATTAACAAATTACATCATGGTGTTAGGGCTAGAAATTGAATTTTTAGTTCAAAATTTCTCATCAGTAACTGGGTAGAAAGGGGATGTTCATGAAACCAAGCTTCTCTGGAAAGCATGGACTTCTTACAATGACCCTGACCTCAGGGTTATTTTAATTTGGGTGTCTTGTGTCTGTTTTATTTCTATGTGTTTAGCTCCTTTAACAGATGACATATTTCGTGGTGCACTGTAGCCATGGATGTTTTTTACTACACTGTTAGTGTTGCAGCATAGGGCCCTGATATCAGAGAAGTGTTGCCTCATACCCAGAGAGGAAGAGAGTGTGGAAGCTCTCACATGAGAAATTCCAGAAAAATTTGTGAATTAGAGCACTTGGATTTTGTGTTGTTACTCTGTTGCTGAGAAATGTCAAATTTTCCAATGTCAAAAGAAACCCAATTAATTTTCTCACCATCTCACTGTGGAAATTCATGCTAAGACTTTGCAATCTAACATCTTAGATGCTGTGGTGTACTGAGGTGGGGGCCTCCAGCTGAAATCAATTGAAAGAATGGCTGTGTTGCTAAAGCTCGGTGCCAGGGCGTCTGTATTCCAAAACACATAGGCAGAAAGGTTGCAGCTAAAAAGGAAATTAATGAAAATAGTGGGCTTTAGCCATTTGATCAGTGAAGATGTCTGTAAATCCAGCTGTGCATTATGCACTAAGGGAGTGTGCCATACCCCTCTGTTTAAATGGTGAGGAGTCCCTCCTGTGGCAAAGACAACTCGAGGCAATTGCCATTTTTGTGTTTCATCTCAGATGCACAACTGTGAGTCACTGTGAGTCTCTTATGGAGGTTTAATACTTATTCTTCTGTGTTTGCCTCAATCTGAAGTGAGCTGGTTAGACTGAAAAAAATACATGTTATGTCTTTCACATGTGCAGAGCAATAACATTTACTGTTAAATCTCTAAAATATGTGGGGCTGCCCTTCAGCCTTCCTCTTCCCTGCAATATTTCATGGAGCACAGTACTGTATGTTCCCAGACTTCCCTCCACCCACTCCCTTCAATCTGCTCCCTCTTCCATAATTAAAGCTAGAAACTCTTCAACTGGTTGCAGAGTTTTGCTTTTCCAGTTCAGCTTTGATATATTACCAACACTTAAAACATTGTTGGAAATTTTGCAAACACATTGAGGTTTATCAGTGAAAATCTGCTTACTGATGGGAAAATGGGCATTCTTTGTGTATCTAGTGTGAAGGACTCACGCTGCAACGTATTTACAGCTAACAGTAAGGTGCCTGGGAGCAGCATTTGGATTCAAGTTTCTGTCTATGTGGTTCTAAATCTTTCATGCAACCTCTCTGAGAAAGGGACAAGTCTTTGACTTCTGTAAACAATCAATTCACTCTAAGATCTCTCAGATGTTTTGTTTGAATCTGATGCTGTGACTGATACTGAGCTGTACTGAATGCACAGCTCTTGCTGAAGACTGGCTTCTATAGTATTATCCTGCTTTGTGAGAGAGAAGTTTGGGATGTACCTAGCATCTTGCCACTGATCACACCTTATTAGTGATAGTATTAGTATTAGTATTAGTATTAGTGATGCATCCCACCTCCCATTTCACCCTACTGGGTGGTACCCTGGTGGAGATTTGTTGCTATATTGACTTGGGATGTGGTTTTCCTTGCATACCACCTGCACTGGCAGCACAGTGCAAGGTTTCAGCCTCTTTCAAGGTGCTCACAGGGATGGATTTGCCTGGGTTTTTCTTAGAAGACTGAGCAGGTGTATGTAGCACAGCCTAGAGGCCCAGATGACTTCGGGAACTTTTCTTCCTGGAGTTTTTTTCCCCTGCCTTTTTTCTTGGCAGAAGGTTCATAGGTGAATTATCTCAGACGTATTTACAGTGGTGTAACCCCAGTGATGGGGACAACAGATGGGAACTCACTTTCATGCCTCAATTACTGCAGTTGTGGGGCCAGCAGCTCGTGCTGCTGCTGAACATGGGTGTGCACAAAGCCACAGGGCTGTGAGCTGGAACTGCCCTTATAGCCTCCTGTGCTCTGGGAGGTGATCTCCAGAGCACGGGATGAAGCAGACAGCTGGGAATGATAATGTGCTAACCCACTGTGGCTATGTCACTTTGAGCCTGAGCTCCTAGATGCCTGACTGAGAATTACAGAAACTGTGTACCCAGATGGGAAGCACCTGTTATAGGAATTTTGCTGGGCTAGTGTACAACAGCCTCTCTCTTTTATTCTTCTCCCTTCTCCCCCCATTTTGTTAACTATCCTCTACTGGCTTCACTCTCATCTGAATCTGCTCTAAAATCACATTGTTTCCATATGAGCATGAAAATGAGTGGTATGACTGAATAGCAGCAGCAAGCAGATGAGCTGTGCTTGTGAGAGTCCACATCTGTAAGCCCTGGAGTGGTGGAAAGACTCTCTAAGTGGGTAAGCTTTGGGTGTTTCAAAATAACACTTCTAGGAGCAGATAAGCCACAGAATTGAATGATATCACATAGCTGCACTTGGCTAGGGTCAAATAAGGACAGCCTGGTGCTAGAGGAGCTGGAAATTAGCACAAGGAAGAAATGTATTTAGCAATTACCCAACACTCCTCACCTTCAAAGCTGTTAATAAAATTAAATCATTAGTCTTTACAGCATTCAAGGTGATGAAAGGAGAGGGAAAAAATGAGGAACTGTTTGGGATTTCAGACTTTATGTATTAGTTCAACAATTTCCCTTTAATGTCTATTTAAATAAATTAACCTGAATGCTCAAGGTTATATTTGACACTGGAATCTACTTATGAGGAACTGAGGAAGAAGCATCAGGTGAATTAGCAGCTCTCCGATTATGCATCTAGATTTCCCTGAGCACCTTCAATTTAATGAACTTCCCTTTGGGCCTGCCTTCACTGCGTGCCACTGCCACTTTCAGGTGTGTCTGGGAGGGGCAGAGTCACCCTCTGTTCAGAGGAGAGCAGAGCAAATCGTGGGACTCATGTTGTCTGTGTCTGCCTTATTATGAAAATGCTTCATTCCAAGACACTTGCTTTAGCCATGACCAGCTCCAGGCTTTTGCCTAGTTCAAACAGGCACTCTGGCCTCCTTTGCAGAAGTCACTGTATGTTTTATCACCTGAATTTTTCTGGCTAAGCAAGCCTAAGCAAGCCTAGGAAAAGAAATAGGGAAGATGAAAGTTTGCATATCCTATATGTCCCAGGGTTACAAACTGCGTGAGTACCCCTTTGTGATATCAACTTGTGGTCTACTTAAACCCAAAGCTCTTGGAGATGACCAATGGAGTGAATGCTTCCTTTCTGATAAAACTTACATGGCTGTAGAGAGAAGCCTAAAGATTTGGTTTCAGTATAATCTCTAAGCTAAAAAAGTCCAGAGAACTAGCAAAAGAAACTTAAAATATGGCTTAAAAAAAAATGTTTATGCAAGTTAAGTAATTTCCACTCTTCTCTCAAGAATACTGAACACTTGTAATGCAAAGAGCAATTATATACTACTTGGCTAGATTAAGGTACAAGCATTACTGGCTGGTGCTTATGGCCTTAGTTTTGTAGCCAGGTGATTCCAGTATCTTAGAAAATTAGTTTAAATAAAGGACCAAGACTTTGTCTCTTGCTGTTTCAAATCAAACTCATTGCTGAGTATATGATGTCCAAATATGCAAATATTCAGAAACAGTAACTCAGAAAGCCTTCTCCAAATGTCAGATGGGGAAGAGATTTGCTGGTACCAGACTGATGTGATGAGTTGGAGAGAAGCGCCTGCAATGACAGCAGGTGTGAGGGGCTCTCTGCAGCTGGATGGCTGTGTTTGGGGATGGGGCTGTCCCTAGCATGCATAAAGCAGCATTGCCAAAGACATGCCCCTAGACTCCCTGTTTTTCCTGCCTGAACCACCTTTCTTTGAGAGCAGCCTTATTAAAGATGTTTGCAGAGGCTCAAGGGGAGGACCAGTGTCTGAAGGTTCACGTAGTCTTTCCTTGCTTTTGCCAGAGGTGGTATTTGGAAAGGGGGATTTCTGTGCTTTGTGTGGTATAACAAAGCTTTAACCAAGCCTGTTTAAGAAAACAAAACTGAAAGATGCTGGCTTTGAGAGATAGCACATACATATCTGTATTTGATAATCCCGATTTGTCCTAGTTAGCTTCAGAGAGAAAGGCAGACAGGGCAGGCTTCAGCTACAGCAGTGTAACAAGAAAATACTGCATTAATTTGGGCCCAGCAGGGAATGTATTAGAGAGAGAAAGTCTTTGTTCTTCTGTTGGTAAGAAAACACCATGCACTGTACGAATAAGATGCATACAGTAACTGCCTGTATTCCTAATCAGATACCTGTTCCCTCCTCATATTTTTTTTTTAATCATTTTTTTTGTATTGCCCTACTTGAGCTGAAGTTATCTGGACATCAGTGCTTGCCAGTATGACTAGGGATTTGCAACAGACTTTCAGGCTTGTGTCAGAAATAGAACCAAACATTACTAGAAACTGTCCTGCTGTTAGACACATGCCATGCTCTGGGATAGCAGGGTATACTGCTGATTATACAGAACAGTAATCAGCAGCATATAAATGGGCTAAATGTTCCCATTTTCCCAGGATAGGTTGAAATCTGCCACAGGAGCATGGCAGTAAGCTGTAGCTGAAATGGCATGCTCCCTCTGCTGAGGAAACTAGCTGGGTTCCCACCTGCCTGATCACTGCTGGATCATTTGACAGGAGCCATCCATCTCCAGGTGAAGAGGAAACTGAAGCATTGAATTAATTTGTGGTAGTTTTCAAGATGCTAGCTTTTGGCAACTGGAAGCTCTCATGAGTCTAAAAGCAGCATCTGTAACAGGTTTTGGATCGGCACGTGATTAATCTGTATAGGGCATTTGGACATCTTGTCACCAATGGCCACTGTTTCTCCCTAGATTTAGGTTGCCATAGGCCCACTGAATTTGGTACAATGACACCACTACACAATAATGCTGAAGCAGTTTTTTGCATTTTTGAGGTGTGTTAATTTTATTCAGATTATTTTGGATATTTTTGCTCTGATGAATGTTTAATTGCTGTAAGAACATGATCTCCTGACTTAATTTTCTTTGGTAAACTGTAAGCATAGTAGGGGACAGAGAGTTTTGAGGCTTTGCTGGTAGCTCTAAGTGAGATGATGTGGCAGTGTTAAGAAAGCATAGCAGTGCCTCATAGGCTTACAGAGGAAGATTTACACTGGAACACTTCTCATCAGCTGTGGTTTGTCCTTGCTCCTGACTTTATGCGGTGAATGTGCCTCTTGACAATTTTTGCTTTGTGTGATATAGGAGCTAATCTCAAATTTTTGTCAAACTGTTAAAATAGCTGTGACTAACCTGTTTAGTATGTTAGAGTGCTCCCTCCATAGAGACTCAAATTCAGCATCCATAAGGAAATGGCAGTGCTGCCTTGCCCACACTACTTCTTAACTGTAATGCAATATACTACTTTTTAGGTGTGTCTCTCCTGTTTTCTTCCAAAGGGGAGAACACATTTTCCTATGGCTTGCCTTGTGACCTGTTACCCCTCCTGCTTATGACTACTTTAGTGATTCAGTGGCTACAACAACTGAAGACATGTCAAAAGACAATGGGTGAAAAACATGCCAACCAGTTTGGATTTATAAGCTAGAGATAAGCAGGAGAGGGTGTCACACATAAACAACCCTCTTTTGCATTCCGTGATGCAGGACCTTAATTGATTTGGTGAAGAATTTGGCACTGTGAGAAAACCACTGAGGACTAAATTAGATGGGAAAATTTAAAGCCTGGTGGGAAAGGTTCAGCTGAGGTTAATTCTCTCCACTACTAGTCTCACTGAAAACATTAATATTGATTTTACTAAATGGTTTAAAGTCTAGATGCTGAATCTAACATTTTTGCCAGAGTACCTTGGAGGTATGAAATTGTCTCCTGCTCCTTTATGCCATTTACATTTTAAAACTTACTAAGTACTTTCCTCTCTCTGGAAGATGGGGTAAAATAACATTCAGAACCACCTCAAGAGTTCACATAGGAAAGGAAGTTTAAATCCTCTCTAATGAAGTGGAGAATGAAATAGATGAGGCAGCTTTAATTCATGAAGGAATCAAAATCTTAAAAGAAAATTCGCATGTGCACTCATAACTATGCTACCTTCATTCTGTTGATAGCTTCAGTTTGTTAGGATCTGGTGCCAGGAATATGCATGTCAACCTCTGGTCTTCCCCTCGGAAAAAGTAAGTTATACCAGATGAGTACAGCAGCAAAGCTATGACAATAAGATGGCTTGGACAGAGTAAACAAACTAAAAACTTGTTTTCAAGTGAAATTCTTAAGTTCTTTGATTGTTTGCCCATCAGCAATCTATGCAACAAAAGATCAGAGGGGAGTTGGTGTTGTGTGGCTTTAAATAATTTAGAAGCAGAAGCAATTGCTGGAGACTGTTTGAGGGAAATAAATAAATAAGTCCAAGAGAAGCATCTGGCTTGATCTGTCTGCCAAAAACCCAAAGAATAATGGAAAAGAACCCCTTTTACAAAGTGTCTAGAAGAATCTTTGCCCTAAGGAGGCATGAGGTGAGAATTTTTTTGCAGACTTTTCTTTACCATCTAAATCTATCAGATTATTTAGGTCCTTTAACTAAAGGATGTAAGTGTGTGGTCAGGGAGGAAAAAGGACTAGTTAAAGTGGCTGACACAGAGAACTGAAAGTGATGTGCTATAAATTTAGTGCTGCAATGATGACAATTTAGCATTTCACCAAGATCCAAATCCAAGCTCACAAATTTAAAGAAAAGCCATACAAATGAGAGTTTCTCTAACTGCAAATGCAACCCAGTGCAAGCATGTACTGAAGTGGGCAGTGCTGCTCTCTCCTACTGGACCACTGCAGGGCAGGAAAAGGGTTTGTAGAAATAATTCTGCTTGAACTGTGTCATAGAACTAGGCAGACATCAAGCTTATTGGACATCAGTTCAGTCGGACTTTCCTCTGTTTCTGAAGAGGCATTGTCACTAAAAGCAATTCTTTGGATGACCAGAGTCTTTGTCTAGCAGAAGACATTAATTAAAGTAAATGGTTAACTGTATCCGGAAATATGTTTTATTATTTTTAATCTGTAGGTATACAAATACAAAACTTGTAAAGGGTGCAGCCAGTTTCATATTTAGGTTCTGGAGGTTGAAATGAATACTGATTGATTGCTCCTTCTCCTGAAACTTCAGCTACTGGCCATTAACCTTGCTTCAGATGAAAAACAAAATAAAAGTAAGCAAAATCACAATGGGAAAATGTGTTTGTCTATGATATTTAAAAATCCTATGTGGTCTAAACAGTGTTTTATAGAGCATTGGGAATATTTCTGAAGATGTCATCTTCAAATACTAGTACTTTGGCCAGAAGATCTCCCTGAAATTCCCTTTTATTTACTCCCATGCACAGAAAACAAAGCCCTTAATGGTCCATGGTGTCCAGACCCTGTCTAAGAACCTTATCCTTTATCAGTTTCCTTTGCTCCACTGTCAAGAAATCTACAGTTTCAGGCACTGGGCAGCTCTGAAATCTCCTGGGTCTTAATCTAAACATAGAACTTTAATAATCACGGAGCACAGTGTGGGGGTTGCTGGTTGAAACAAAAACTGACATTCTGAAACATTAATTTATTGATATATGCCCAACTAACATTTCAAGAAAGAGCTGTAAAAATAGTTGGAAAATGGTTTTCTTGTGTCTGCAGGAGGAATCACCTGCTTCCCCTGTGAAGGGGATCCCATTTGAATACTATGTAGTGGGAATGTTTTCATGGCTAATTAAGGCAATTCAGCTTACAGGAGTGACCTAGAAGCAGGTGCTTGTAGACTGTTGAGGAGTTGTGTTTTGTAATCTCTGACTGCATTGCACTTTGCACTTCCAAGTGGGTGCCTGTTACTCAAATAACACCGGAATCTGCTTGGGGCACTTTGTTACATTGCCTACCTGCCCCTCCCTTCCCAGACAATTGCCTTTTAAAATGTAGCTGGGCATATCAAAGGCATTATTACGGTAAAAATCACTGTGAAATTAAGAACGATAGGAATTGGTCATTTGTGTAGCAGGTTCTTTTCATGTCTGTGCATAGACTTGCCAATTAAGGTTCTCTTTTCTCAGTCGGAGATGTTAACCTGTGCTGCTTTTATCTCGGGATCTCTGCCCAGGTTTCTAGAGTGATTTGTGGTCACTTGAGATCTTCCTTCATTTTTGTCACTTGTTCCTGGGAGGAAGAGTGGCCCTGATAGGAAATGTCTTGCTATTTAAAGACTGTCTCGGTGTTATGTCTCCTGCGGTTATACAGAGGAGGCAGCACACTGTCTATTTACTTTACTTTTAGACGACCCATCTCTCAGCCTGACGTTCTCACCATGGACTTGCTGCTGAGAATTGTTGTCTGATTTCTTTTAGATTGCTCTTTTACAACTAACTGTATTATATTGATCACTAGAATCTTGTCTAGCCCTTTCTTTTCATGCATGTCTTGGGGTCCTGGTTATAGAACATTTAGTCTGATGTGGCTTAGTGGAAATGGGGATCCTTTCTATAGGATCCAGAGCATGGACTGAGGCTGAGGGCTTGATACACATCTGTGTCTTAGGTGTTATAGGGGCAGGATGCAGCTGGAACAATTGCTTGAGACAGGCCTTTGGGATTTGCTTCTGGCTACAGGAGATTGCTACATTTTCTCTATTTTCAGTTATCCACCTAAACGTCTCTGCTGCATTAATCACAGTTATATTAGGTCATATTTTTGGCTTTAGTCAGATTTTTACTACATTATAGGAGAGGTTCTGATAAACTGCAAGGCAAAAATGAGCACTTGACTCCTTTTTAAATGCTCAGACTGAACTCTATTAATTTGTTGATAGAGGGCATTCAGCTCCAGAAATAAAGTTGTGAAGTACTTCTCTCAGCTTCCTTACATTTCACTTAATTCAACCCTAATTCACTGATAACTTCCTAGAGTCTTATAGTAACAACAATAGAGGTGAAATCCTGACTCCCTCGATGGCAACAGGGATTACTTTACCCAAGATTTCATACTAGTTACCTCACTGTGGTTCCTATATCCCAAAAATGGGTCATCTGCTGATACCTTCAGTGGAGTAGGAAATATCAAAGGAATTTCTCAGACTGGAGGGATGTGTGGGGCATTATTCCCCTGAAACAGCTGAAGAGTAGGGGCACTTGCCTAGAATTGACTCCATGTTTGCTGATACTATATATTTGTCATGAGAAGGTTTGTTGGGAAAGGGCCTTGTCAAACCTAGGTACCAACAAGTCTGTTTCCTCCTGGGTGAGAACAATTGGCAGGACACAGATGAAAAATTAAGCTATGTTCTGCCCATCTAGTTACAGTTTACAGTGAAATGAAGTAGAGACAAATCTTCCCACCTGCTGAAAGGGTGATCAACACCTCTGGCACCATCGTGAGCTTGCCAGAGAGCTCAGTAAGAATGGTGTCTTCTATGAAGGGTATTCAGATTTATCCTCCTCACCTGTAGATTTTTGAGCTCAACCCAAAACATCTCATATTTTTCTCCTTTATGAAAACTACCAGACTATGAACTGGGTCAGCAGAGATGCAAATGGTGCATCCTGATTCTACAGGTGTGGTAGCCTCTGCAAAAAGGCAGGGCAGAACATTGTGATGGTAGTTTTGAGTTGCAACAACTTGAATGTTGACAGAGCTGTAAGAGAGCAAGAAATCTGATTTCAAACAAGGAATCTGATTTAACTCTTGCATTGTTTCCACGTCTGTGTAATCTCTAATCTCTTCATCTCCCATAGCTGTGACCAGGAGAACAGAAAACCACTCTCAATGGTAGGACCTGACCTTTATGATCTCTGGCTCGTGCTCCTCAAGCTGTGAATTCCCCCTGAATGAATGCACCTCTTATCTTTCTGTTCATAGCAAACCCAAATAACTGACAGAAACAAATGACTCTAAACAAATGCATATTGTTAGCTAGGCCAGTGGTGTGCATAGTAAGAGGCAATCCTTAACTGGCACATGCCAGCAGACAAATTCATCATCATTTGAATTGGCTCAAACTGAGCATGTGCCTCATTGTCAAAGCATCTCATGCTAACTGAGACCTGTTGATGGAAGAGAATTCATTTATGCAATAAATTCTTACTGAAATAAAGGTAATGCCAAAGCTTGTATTCAATATTTAATTAAATATTTTCTTAATGCATGATAGCCATTTATAGTATGTGAAGCTTGACTTTAGTCTCCTGGGAGCAGGCCAGTAAAGAATAGCATTACAAATATTTATTTACTTCTGTTGTCCCTCACCGGCTTTATTCTAATGGGTGTGCAAAAATGCATGAAAGCCACAGGGAAGAAAGAGCCCCCGGGAAAACCCTTTGTATCAGGATGAATTGGAAAAACAAACTCTAGGGTGCTCATTTGCCATGAATCGCTTTTCACATCACGTGCGGAAAATGAATGAGGCGTCTGTGAATCTAATTCCCTTTGTCCCAGTTGTAAAGCCGATCAGCACAATAGGAGAGGCACAAGGCCAGCAAAGCAAGAGGTGGAAAGCGGGCACCGTTCAGTGAATTCATTTTCAGTCAATTTCAGTGTCGCTTCTTTTCTTCTCTACAGATTTAAAGAGCAAACAAAACCCTATGATCTCTGGGAAATGCCTCTGGTAGGGGCTGCTGCTGAAGTCTTACTAAGCACGGTGGCAGTGGCAGGGAATATGAATCCTTCCCACTGTCACGCTGGGTCCCTTGTCACTCCAAGTGGGAGGACAGAAAGCACATCACCACAGCCTCATCTCATATTAGGAAAACAGCAGATCACTGAAGAGCCTGTTTTGTCCCAGGGGTAACAAAGATAAAGACCTAGGGTCTTTCCTTTTTTTTTTTTTTTAAACCTAACTTCTAGATAAAAATCCTGGTCATATCTTTCATCCTGACTTGGGGTTTTGACAGCTGTTCATTATTCTGAACTAAGTTACATTATTCCTCTTTATTATCTTCTATCTAAATACAGTTAGATTTGTGTGTGTGTGAATCAAAACCAGCTATACTTGAAAGATTAAAAATATTCTAGATGAGAAACCCAGTGCTGGCTTGGGAATATAACCCTTCAATTAATTGCCTGGCTTATAAGTGTCTCTCACTGCATAAGAACAACTTTGTTGAGAAGCTAAAAAGAAAATGGAAATGGTAAAAAAATCTCACCACAGCTTTTGTAATATATTTCCAAGTTGTCCTCTTTGCAGACTGTGTGCGTAGGCCATTCTGTGCTGGCATTGATGTAAAGCAGGACCAAGATGAAAATAAGAACATTTGATGTCTTCATGGTGGTGGTGGTGGTAGTTTGCAGGATCACTTCTCTGTCTCTTGCTAACTCTCTTGGAGGGAGGTGTTCGTTTCTCCTAGGGACAAAGGGCTTACAGTGTTCGTGCCTGCAGAAGGGTTAAGTGAGTCAGTGCAGGCTTAGCATGCCACAATGTGGTATAAACAAGAGGCTAATCAGAATTGGAGGGTGCTATTTCCGTGTGCTTAGACTTCTGCTTTCTGTTCTTCGTGTTAAACTAATGACAAATGAGCTAATCACACCTACTCACTGCACGGCACAGCCCTGCCTCAGTGCCTGCTGGAACAATGCGGTGAACTGTTTATTTCGTCTCTTGCTGCCAGTTTCTCTTGAAGTCAAAGCATTTGGGGCAAGACTTGAGACAGGTTTATTTTGCAGCCCTTCTGGCTGCAAAACGTTGCAATCCAAATTGCCCCATCTTATTCACACCAAGTCAACGCGGAAGATGGACAGTTTGGTTTCTGTGTTTTTCCTAGTAACAAATCTGCCTGCTGGAGGGAAGGGAGGTAGGTCTGACAAAGTTGACACCAAATAAGCAAGTCTTGAAACTCTCAGGAATGAATCCTTTCTGCTTGACTATGCTAAACACTGCATTTACATTCTTTTTTTTCACTGTTTCTTAGGAATGTACTATTTAATAACAGTACATATAAGTCCTATAGTGCTATATACATATATATACTAAATGCACGTAATAGTACTTGTAAGTATATCCTCAGTAAACCTAGACTTATTTTTTTTCCTTCTGTCTTATTGATTATTTAACTGCCCACTAATGAAACTGTGCATTTGTGATATGCACTAGCTCTTTAAAACTGTGCTTTATGCAGAAATTAGTGGCTGTTGCAGATGGTAGGAAACGATCAGTAAGGAAGGGAGGGAGAGGTTCTTCATCTGCAGTAAAATTCTCTGATTCAGTTTAAGATCCAGAGTTGGAGTAGAATTTCAAACTGCAGTTGCCAAAAAGGACTTTCCTGGACAGAGCATCAACTGGAAAAATGCTACAAGCTAAATTCAACCCTGAAGAAAATGTCTGCAACAGTCTTCTCTGAGCTGGATACAAGGAGAAATTGGCTCTGTAGCATGACAGAGTTGGATAAAAGATCACTTTGGCTGTCTCAGTCTTTCTTGCTCTGAAGGCTGCAAGTGTTGTTTTTTTCTGCGATTGTGTAAAGTTGCAGAAGGGAAAACCTATGTGCTTTAGCAAACAGGAGAGCTCCTAACAAGTTAATTATGAAATACTGCTAAACAGTAGAGATGTTCTTCAAGCAAAACCCTGGCCTGAACAAGGATAATAAAAGTAATCCCACAGATTAAAGAGGGAGCCAAGATTTAACCATGTTGTATTAAATTTAAAATCCAGTTCAGTGCAATCCAAGAGACCTTGCTTTAAATAATGAGGCTCAGGCCTACCTCATATTTCTGGACACTCTTGTAATGGTAAATTATATGTCCAGGACCAGAGTAAGAATCCAGGCAACTGTCTTTAGGAATGGAACATGTATGAGTCACATAATGAGATTTGAGTTACAGATCTGCCTGATTTGACTGGACTCCGGTTGTACCCGGCTGATAGTTGACAAAAGCAAGAGCAATTTAAAAGGGAATAGTAAGGTGAGAAAATGTCTAGCATTACTGTAATACATTTAAACTAGAATCACATAAAATAAAAGTCCCCACTAAGGTCTACAAAGACAGTGAAAAATTTGATATAGCAATTTATTACAAAATGCAAAGTACCTCAGATCAGGACCTTGAGAACATAACCTCCATATTTTTTTTTTAGGAATGACATCATCATGGTTCTTCAATTAAAATGTCAGCTTAATGCTCAATGGCAATGAACAAAGTAAATGAAACGGTAGGGCAAATACTTCAAAGAGAGACCTACTGGGGATCATTCCATAAAGAAACCAAATCAGGATCAGGACCTGTCCTGAGATGAAAATCACTGGAAGCTGTGAAAATACTTGGGAGAAATACCATACATGCTTGTCTTGCTTTTTGTCTCCTCTGTATGCCCTCTTGTCCACACTGCTGGGCACAGGTTAGTGGTTTAAATGGAGCTTTGGTCTGGACCAGAATGGTTTACCTGGACAATGGGCTTTTTCTTTACCTTCCTTCCTGCTGCCTACTCCATCCTGTTGGAATAGTGTTGCCAGTGGTTGTGGCTTTCCAAGTCTGACTCAAAGCAGTCTGTCGTCTTTGCAGAAGGTAGCTTCTCTCCAAATATCCATAATTCTGTGCCTTGCCTTGCAAAGATATAAATCTAAGCATAGGCAGGCAGCCTGGGAACATGGAACAACACTGGACTTGTGGGATACAAGTCTTCCTGCATCACTGAAAGCAAGATGCCTGGCGTAGATCTAGTGGAAACCAAGTAAGATTTTGTAGCTGAGCTTAGGAACTCTGATATACACAGGCACTGTTTCCCCGTCTGGTGCACAGACTCTCTCTTGCTCTTTTAAGACAGCTAGTTCATCCTTTTTTTTTTTTTTTGGCAGTTCTTCTGACACTGACTCAAAATGACAAGTCACAACATTTTTTTGTGAGTGCAAGGTTGGAACATGTGTCTCAAGTAGGTTTTGGGTAGCCAATGTTCTACGGGGAAACAGCCATGATACATCTAATGTTTTGGAAAGCCACACTGTCACTTCCACTTTGTCCTATCATGTTGTTCTCAGTGGGAAGGGAATTTTACTTGGAGTGGTTGAAGTTTTACAATATGTACTGCAGACACTATTTCGCCATTTCATTCCCTGTGTAATCCTTGTATCTCCTAGAAGGAGCTATATTACCAACTCCATCTGTTCTGAGAACTACTTTCCCTTCAAACAGCCGAAGCATGTGGGATGAGAAACTACATATAAATGAAGTGGTATCAGTGCTGGCAGTGGGAATTCTGTTTTGGCATGTTGCTTAGCTGGCCAACAAGCATGTTTCTTTACCTGCCTGATTGAAGGCTTTGATGATGGAGATAAATAGCTCAAAAATGTCTGTAAAGAAAGTTATTTACCTAGAGGGGCAGTGGCTTCATATATCTAGAGCACTCTTCACCTTGTTCGGATGTTTCTGTGGTATTAAAGAGTGAAAAAAACCCTCTCGTTCCTTATCAAGCAGATTATTCTATCTGTAATGTAATTGGGAAGAGTAAAAAGGTACAAGGCAGACTGGTAAGCAGATAAATCTTACATTAATGTCTGTGACTTCTTGGCTTGTCTGATACAAGATTACTGATATAACTGCTTATATAAGCAACTCACCCCCCTCCCCCCCAAATAGCTGTTTTGTGCTCACATAACATCCTTGCCCTTGAATTGGTTTAATTACTCTCTGGGTTCCCTGCAGAGGCTTAGCTAGTCATGAGGCTTGGTAGTCCAGAGGAACCTCTTGCTTGCATTCAGACAGCTGCACTACACTTTCACTTTTGCCAAAATAGTTATGGTTATGTTGTTTTTCCTATGCTCCTAGCCAAGGAGTTGTGTTTGCAAAACTTTTTTAAACATAGACCTAGATAGAGCATCACCTCAGCAGTGTGGTTTCCTCTTAAGAGCTTGTTTTATTTACAGATTTTTTTTTCCCACTATTGGAGCAAGTCCAGTATAAGGTGAGTCTTATCCATTAAATTTAAGTACTTTCTTTTAAATCAAAATGTTTTTTTTCTTACCCTTGGCATCTTTGTATGCCTGTATCATACAAGGAAATGTTGACAGAGAAAAAACTTCACTTTAAAAGCTTCACTGATTTATCTTCCTTTTTCTTGCAATTCGCTCTGAACAAAAGTTTTCTGCTTCATATTTCTCGGCATGGATCTCCTGCTAGTCAAAGACAGTGAGCAAAAATTTCTCTTTTCACCACTTTTCAGAGTTGATACCTTTTCTCTCCATAAAAGTCAACTTTTCCTACTGTGCTTGTAATACTGTATTTAATATTTTATAGTTAAAAAAGAACAAGGCCTAGAAATGCAATGCAACCTAATGAGCCATCCCCCCACCCCTTTCCAGCTGCACCTGTGAGAAGGTGAGTTTTGTATTCTGAGCTCTCCATGGTGTTGGGGGTGTTTGAGGTGTTATGCTCTCAGCAGCGTGCCTGATGGGGTTCATGCACTGTGTAAGCCCTGCAGGAGAAGAGACCAGCAGAGCCTCAGACCCCCAAAGCTTCTTCTTTCCATGGGCTGGGAAAGTTTCTAAGACCCACCTGCTCTGTTGGCTGCTAACCCTGCACCTGGGGTGGGCACCCAGCTCTTCCAATCGCTTCTTGTCCCTCCAAGCACTCCAAGACCAAACCGAGACGTGGGGTTGAGATCGCTGCAAAGTGACCGAATTTGATGCAAGCGGGACTTGCAGGTGGGGCTGCTGTGTAGTGCTTTTCCTAAGCACTGTAAAGCTGGGCTTTGTTGAGCCCTGGCATGCTCCCTGCCCAAACCCTTAGTGGCTGCCTGGGGTTGGACTGCTGTGCAGGAGTAGGTGTTCCTCGTGGAACACTGGTGCTGTTTGTATTATATAGCATGGGTCTACATGGTTTTATACAGGTCAGGTGTTAATTTCCCTTTGACACTTTAAATTGTAGCAGATTACTATGCTAGCTACCATGTTAATTTTAACTGCTCTTTTTAAAAATAAAGCTTTTGGGAAAAGGGAGTAGTCAGTGGTATGGAGAAAAGGGAAGAACTTTCTCCTCTTTAGGATTTTTACTAAATATTCAGAAAACTGAGTTGTGTGTTGTTACAACTTTTCAGAACTCTGTCTGGATTCTACAGTCTATGAGACAGGATAAAGTTTCCTGAGTTGTCTGCTACCAAGTGAGAGAGTGTGGATTTGCACCAACATACACACCTTAGGCCATGCAGCTGTAATAGATGTAATAGAGTGAAGCCTTTCCCTCTTATTACAAACTAGTAAACTGGTAGACTGTCATGGAAAAAGGGTGAAATTGAGCTGCTGTCATGAAGCAACCATGTTCCTCAGGTCCAGAGGAGCGCCACAGAAATGGTCAGAGGGATGGAACACCTCTCCTATGAGGAAAGGTTGAGAGAGTTAGGGTTGTTCAGCCTCAAGAAGGAGAAGGCTCTAGGGTCACTTTACTGCACCTATTCAGTACTTCAAGGGGGGTTCTAAGAAATGTGGAGACAAACTTTTTAATAAAGTCTGTAGCAATAAGACAAGGGGTATTGCTTTGAAACTAAAAGAAGGTAGGGTTAGATTAGATATAAGGAATAAATTTTTTATGATGAGTTTGGTGAAACACTGGAACAGGTTGCCCAGAGAGCCTGGAAACATTCAAGGCCAGGTTAAGCTGGGCTCTGGTTAACCTGATCCAGTTGAAGATGTACCTGCTTATTGCAGAGGGGTTGGACTAGATGACCTTTAAAGTTCCCCCAAACCATTCTATGATTTTAGAGCAGGAAGGTGAGTTTTATACACTATCCCTCTGTATGGAAGAAGAAAGTGTAGGACGAGTTTGTTCTGGTGCTCTCCGAAGAGGGAAGCCATACTTGTGATGCAGCTAAGGTGACATATGTCCATAGTACAGAATCAGTGACTGAGAGTTCAGGATGTTATTCTCGGACAAGTGTTGCAGTATTTCTCAAGTCATTCACAGCCTGCACCATTGAATAAGAAAAATGGGAAGAAGGAAAGCAGATTTAGCACCACTCAGAGCAGAGACAACGACACATACATACATTTATTTGTGATTTGCATTGCATGTTCATGGTACAAATGTACATGACCTAAGGCTGAAAAGAAATTGTGGTCTTGGAGTCATGTGGTCTCTAAAATGATAGTAGGTGTAGAAGAGACAAAGCAAGCTTTGGTGCAATTAAAAAAAGCATTTATCTGCTTCTGCATCTCCCCTCCTCAGTTCCACCAACCAGTCTCAGTAGTTGCATGGAGTTATTACTGCAGCAGTTAGGTTTTGAGGTGGGTGGAATTTTCTGGTGAATACTGTTCTCCTCAGAAAATACCATTTCACTTCACAAGCTTCTTATGAAAGTACTGGTAGAATGTTGTGGGAATGTGCATTACCAGCAGAGGAATTTTTTCAGCACCAGGACCAAGCACTGCAGTTAGAAGAAAGCTCCATTTCCAGAATAGCCTGTACAGGTTTAGGAACTCTTACTTCTTGTGAGTCTGGAGTTCAAAATAGGGACTTATATGGAGACTTCTTCTGGGCTAAGAGACTCCAACCTGCCATGGAGGTGGCCTCCTGTTCACACGAAGCTCAGAATGGGAGAAGCTTTGAAACCTCAAGCTTCAAAGGAGTGAGAAAGGGTGTTTCAGGCTGGTATACTCTCCCTTCGGTGGACTGCCTCTCAGTGCATGGCTTTGGTGAGGCAACTTTAATTAGCCATGGACCCAGCCTTTTGTTTAGAGTGAACTTGGTTGGTCTCACTGTGTCAGAAGTCAATCTCTCCTGTGTTACTTCATGACTGTTCCTGTGAGCAGGTCTTTGCCCAGGCAATATGTTTAAATTGGTGTTGAGTCAGGATCACAGTGGATCAATGGCCTCTGTTAAAACCCAGTTGCCCTCCTGGAGGAAATTAATTTGTTTGCCTACATTGTGGTGCTGGAGTGTAATTTTGGATCAATGCAGATCAGTGCATGTTAGGCAGTAAGGAACAGCACACCAGGGCGGTTGAATTGAGGCATGTGAAGGTGTTGTAACCGGTGAAAATATTTCTCCATATCTGGTGGAAGTGTTTCTCCATCCTGGCTAATTTTGCTTCCTCTGTTCTTATGGGGAAGTGAATTTCTCTGTAGAATAAGCTCAGTTTACTGCCTAGGAAATGTTCAGCAGTGTTCAGGCTCTCCTTTGATAATACGCCCTGGGACCTTGTGACAGAGCAGACTCAGCCAAAGACTAGTTAATGTTGATGTAAGGAACAGAATTTCTGGTTCTGTAGACAAATTCTGTTTACAGGTGAACTTAACAGAGCAGCAAGTGATATCTATAGACATCACATCTCTACAGCCAAATGCACACAGTGCAGCAACAGTGTGAAATTTCATTGTCAGTATTGCACACAAATATTGTGCTGGGGAACTTTGCAGCTCTTCGGGGTTTTGGACTGAACAATCATTTGCAAGCAGGGATAAATGTCCAAAATAGCTACCCTTGTGCTTCTGGATCATAGTCTTTCTCCCATAAAATGATTTAACTGATTTCCACAGAGGCCTGACACGAAATCTTTAAAAATGGTCTCACGGTCATGTGCTGGGAAGTATGTAAAGATGTGCCTGTTGAATGAGAGCATTGTAAAAAGGGAGACCAATCGAAAGTGTAAGTCTCTTACCAGCTACACATATTATGAATTAGCAACTTGGCCCTTCCAGGCAAGAAAGCTAGGCTTAAATTAGGATAGGATTTTGGATTTCATCCACTTACTATGCCATTTGTTCCATTTTGGTACCTGAGTGTTCCCTCAGCTATGTTTCTCCTCTCCTTTCTGACTTATGGGTGGTAAGGTTAGACTTACTTGAATGCATGGAAACAAGGAGGCAGAGGAACTACAGAAGAAGCTAGACTAAGTTTAAACTGGATTCTGATGGATTTTAGGAGTGAATTTCAGACTGGTCAGCCTACTGTCAGAAAGTTGTGAGTCTGATGCAAATGAATTTCATAACCGTCGCTGACGTTCTTCCAGCTATGTTTTTCCAGGAGCATGTTAGGGGAGTTGCAGTTGCTCTTGGTAAAGTTATTCCTGAGTTTATCCTGCTGTTCTTCGACTGTAGAAGCAGAGGGGTTTTGAGTGTCTCCTAGTCATTAGCATGATGCCAACAACAAGAATGCAGGGAGGTTGCTTTCTCAGTGACTTGTGCTGTTTCAAGTGCTGCTTCAGTGGAAGACATCACTCCCTCCGTGTAGAGCATTATTGTGCTTGGCTGCTGCAACCGAATCTAAGCCGGACAGAAGGAAGGAGAGCCTGGTAAAGGCTTCTCCTTCCTCTGTGGGGGAGAAGGATGTGCTACATCCATCACCTCCTCAGGCCCTCAGGGGACAGAGCTGATACGGGGATGGCTTCAACCGAGGTAGAGGGTTCAGACTTGCCAAAATCTGAGTTGTTTGCTCTGTCTTCCAAGCGTGCCAGTGCAGTGAGCTGTTCTCCATCCCACTACCTCAGCCAGGCGCTCCAGCAGGCACAGGTTGGTGTGGATTGCATCTGATGTGAGAGTGGGATAGAACTGGGTGCAATCTGTGACAGGAATTTGCCAACAAGGCAGCAATTATAGATATGGGATTATATATGTGATGGGCCATTGCCATTTTTCTAACATTTATAGAGAGAACGGCAGGAGCCATTTCAGGATGATTCTGCTACTCCCTGCTCTGCGTCAGGGGTGGGACAGTAGGGACCCTTCCTTAGCAGTACGAGAAGATTAAGAAGTTCAGAATCAGACAGCTGTAATCTGTGCATTACACCTGGTTCCTTCTGAGACAAAACAGTGAGAAAAGCAGCTTCTCTCGGTGGTGCCAAGCAATAGGACAAGATGCAATGGCCAGAAACAGATGCATAGGAAGTTCCACCTGAACATGAGAAAGAACTTCTTTACCACTCAAGTGACAAAGCACTGGAGCAGATTGCCCAGAGAGGGTGAGGAGTCTCTTTCTCTGGAGATATTAAAGAGCTGTCTGGACCCAATCCAGAGTAACCTCCTATAGGGAACCCAGCTTGAGCAGGGGAGGTTGGACTAAATGGCCCTCAGTGCTGCCTTCCAACCTTAACCATTCTGTAACTCTGTGATATTTGGTCCATTACAATGCTGACAAAACTATTGTGCCTCTTCAGGAAGCCTAACTTACTTCCTTTAATAAGACTTTTGTGGGGATTGGGCAAGTAATATATTAGAGTAGGCTGTTTTTTCTCAATGGATATTCAGAGAGCATCATCTGGGAGAGCTTCCAGCTCGTTCTAGCTTTTGTGTTCTTAATAGAAGTCAGTATGGATCAGAGCCATAACGTATTTCTACTATGCAGATTGCCAGAGATCTAAAATTAATGTATGGACCTTCTTGTCCTAAGAGACCAGAGTGGCTATGGATAGCTTTCTTCTGAACAGCCTGTCTATCTGCCTTTGCATGATAGCTTTCCCTCCAAAATAGGCAAATACAGGCTTTCTGAGTTAGCAAGGACATGGTAGTTTGGACTAGCTAAGCCCAATTTGGATGTTGCAGAGATGAAAAAGTGGGATTTTTTTTTTTAGAGTTTCCTCTGGCAGAGAAAAGTTTAACTAGCATTCTTGGTCAAAGCCTGTCTGAATTTGTGACAGAAGTGGGAGGAAAGATGAGCACGTTTCTGCTAGGAAACAGTCTCTTCCAGAGGACTGTGGTGGTGGGAAGAAGCAATTGCATTGGCTTTGAGGACTCAGTTTGCTGTGAGCACCACAGCCCGCTCTCCATGCTGTCTGGAAAGAATGATGCAAGGAAATAGGATCTCAGAGCCTGGGGAGAAGCTCTGCAGACCACCTGGCCTTCAAATTCCTGGCACTGCTCAAACTTGTCTCTATAGGAAATCCATGTTCTAAGTCAAGCTCAGGTCACATGAGAAAATGAATTTGGCAGGAATATTATGATTCCCTTCTGATCTGCCAACAAATCCACCCCAAGCATCTTTCTCCATGGCTCTGCACTTAGAATAGAGCAGCACAACTGACAACCCGGTGCAGAAAAGAAGTACTTATAGAAGTGCCTGGAGGTGGCTTGTGCAGACTTTCCCATGATCCAATGCTTTGCAAGCTGATTTCCCTTAGCACTGTGTTCTCCTTTTACAGGAAGATAAAAGGCAAGGGCTGAGGAAGAGTTTGAAAGCAAGGAGAATTAAGGTGGCAGGAAAAACGACATTTCTTCTTAGCGTCCTATGTTCCCACTGTCCTTGGAAGACCTTAGTTCTCCTGGGTGCTCTTTAGCCATTCAAAAAGTGTACAAATATAGGGACAATTCATAGTTCTGTGCCCACCTGACCTCCTCTGACATCATTAGTAGCAACTGGTGAGATGCTGTTGTTACATTTAAGTGCTGTCTTGTGCATTGTTTTTCCCAAAATATCTCAGCTTCAGAGCAAGGTGCATAAAGAAAATGAATTTCAAAATGACTTTGGCACAATTATAGTAGAAATAAGCAGCTATTGAGCTTAATACAGATGTCATGATAGGAAATATAACCTTATTTCCTCTGCTTTTGTCTGTTGTGTTAGGTGGTCTGTTATTGTCTTCATGTGGGATGTTCAGAAATTTTATTGCATTGAACATATCTGGGAATTGGGAGGTCTCTTTATTACAGAAGGCAGAGGTTTTTGAGATGGGCTGTCAACAACTTGCAATGCTTTGACATCCCTTCAAGGTGACTGGATGATGCACTTTGTAGAGAAGGGCCCTTGGGGCAGTAATACTGGAAACATGGGATTGTCGGTTCAGGCCACAAATTTTTGAAAATTAGAGACCTGAAATTAGGTATGTAAATCAATCCTTCTGTATGCATAAGCATAAACACAGCGACAGAAAGTCCTGATTTTCAGGATTGCTGCTATAAGGTCTAACCATGGGCACTCAAAGCTGAAACTGTGAAATGAGGTGTTTCCTAGAGGAACTGGGTAACCACACTTTTGAATAGTTTTCCTTTAAGTTTGTAAATGTGACCGTGTATGTGTTTATTTGCTATTTATTTCTGTATCCTATTAAATGTATCTTAATAAATGTATATGTATACATATATTTACTTATAGAAATATATACATATATAGAAATAAGAATACAAACAACTAAACATATTATTTATATACATTTCTATTTAAATTACCTTAGTTCCACTAGGAGACAAATAGAAATGCCTAATTATTCACTGAAGTGCAGAATACCATAAAGAAAAATCTTTTAAAATCCAGGTATGAGAAAACCAATTTAGGCTTACGGTATAGGTCCCTTCCCTGGTAATCATGGAAATAGTGTGGGTATGGCTGTAGTCACTGCAGCACTGTGAGTACAACAGCACTTTGCTTTCCTTCAGATTATCTGATCCAGTGATCTCCTCTCTTTACAGGGACAGGTAAAGGTGATAAGCAGGAGCCTGAGGGCAGAGGTTGTGAAATGCCTGAAGTCTGGGGTTTAGAAGCTGAAATCTCATCTGTTATCATGTATGTTGGGACTTTATGTGTTCTGTGACTCTCAGGGGATTGAAGCAGCTTTGACTAGTTAGTGGGAAATGCTTCTGCTCCCAGTTTGCACTGAGCAAAAGTGTGAGTGGCAAGAGAAGGCAGCAAAAAATGCTGAAGGAGCCAAGTTATTTCAAAGGCTGTCTTTGGAGAAAGGGCACCTGCCTGAAGCTGAATGAGGCATCCTCCTCCTTCCTTATGCAGGCAGGGGCAGGTGGATGCCAGCAGTGCCTCAGAGGGGGTTTGTACTCTGAAATCAGTTTTCAAGGGAAAACATAAATTTGCCAGTGCCCCCAAATTTGAAGAGGTTGAGGGAGGGAATCAAGGCTTGTGCTTCACTCAGATCCAGCACTTCACTCATCTGGCGCTCTGGATGCCTGGTAGCCTGTTAAGGAGTCACTTAAATGTGTAGGTTAAAGCTGAGATCCATACAGCTGTCAGCAATGGAAAGAGCAGGACGTAAAATAATGGCATAACAGAAGGGAAGGAAGCACACTGGAAGTTTTCCCTTGAAGACTTTTCCTGGATATGACTTGCTGCCACTGAAGCTTTCTCTAACAATTTTGGACTCGGATTTTCCCAGGAGGGGCTGTGGGTCTGGGAGGGCTGGAAGAGGAGAGCAAGAGGGATGGCCAGGTGCGGCTGGAGATGTCCTGTGTGGTTCCGCACATCTATTTCCCGGAGAGCCACCTGATGGTGCTGTTTGTTCAAGTTCCCGGCCGCCGAGGGCCCTCCGAGCCTGCAGAGCTGTGTGTGGACCTGCATGTAGATCTGCCTTATCATAGGGCGTTTAATTAATAAATAAATGATTAAAAAGGACTGCACCGCCCACCTGGCGCTGGCGGTGGGAGCTCACCTCTCTGTGAGGCCCTGGGGCAACGACAGATGGGTTTTTAAGCTCAATTTCAAGCAACTGCCTCAGAAAAGGTCTGGGGGAGGCCAGGCCTGGGTACCTCTGCATTTTGTGGAGGCTGATGATGGCTTGCTAGGTTTTCCTAATTTATTTTGCATTCTCCTCACAGTTTCCATTGTGGAGCTTTCCCGTACAAGGATTAACCATCACAAGCGGTGCAGTGCAGCTCTGGCAACCTCCCTGGAAATCATGCATCCTGAATAATGATGAGAGCTGAAAGCAGGACAGAAAATCCACCCTTTTGCTCCTTAAATCAGCACTGACTAACACCACCCCAGACAAAGAGCAGTGCTTGGTGACACCCACATTCCCACAGCCTTGCCCCCCTTGCAAACCTCACTCACCTTCTGTAGGGGCAACCTGCAGTCAAGGCAGGAAATGCAAACCGTGGGCATGCTCCTGCCTAGCACCAGGTACCTATTGGTAGGGCCAGGCTCCCCATTTACTCTGAAGGGTGCAGGCTTGTATTTTGCATTTCGGGGACCAAGACCCACAGTTAAGGACTGGTGGTGCTTTGCAGTGTAGGTGCGGGGGATAGAGGTGATGAACAACCAGGGCCAGCATGTGGGGAGAACAAAGCAGCTCACCCTCATGCCTTGCCTGGCTCACCTTCTGCTTGTCACAGAGGACAGGATGTAATATTTCACCCAGGTTGCCCCACTCACTCCTGCTACACACAGCTCCTCCAGTGGGTCCCACTGAAGTGAACAGGCTGGCTTCTCATTTGTTTCTCACTGCCAGGATGATGAGTCCAACTAGATTTTTTTCTGTTTGTGTTTGCTGCTTGTTTGTGCTGACAAAACACATGCGTAGTTTGTAGTTCCCTCATTTCAGCTGGTTGTTGTTCCATTTTAATGCGAGGCACTTCGTCGGAGGTCATTTACTCAGTATGTTGCCGGGCCTTTTACAAATATGAACTGATGAATATTTCATCATCATTCACCAGGAATTCTGTCGAAGTGTAGGGCTTCATGGCAGTGAGTCAGTACGTGATGCACTCAACCTGAAATTGTTTCCTTGCTGCATCTCTCATCAGGCATGCTAACTGCTGACGTTGGAAGAGGGAGGAATACATATATATATATTAATACAATAACGCTCTTTATTTCACTTTGATTCTACTTAAATATCTCTGAAATCAGTGCTGCTCAGGGAAGGGGCTCTGTTGATGAAATAGCAAGAGCAGCCATCTCTTCCCACTCATTCTAAGTGCAGTACCAAGGCTGGCTTTCCTTCCTGCAGTGCCATACCTTTGGGAGGGAGGCTCTGCTGGAATCAGAGACTCCCTCTTAAGAATAAGTACTCACAGCACAGTAGGCGGTGAGACCAATTTATCTTGATGCAAAACATCCTAATGGAAGCAGGGCACAGTGTGCAGGGGACACATGCCGGTGTTAATGCCTGCTTGAGACTGCAAAGAGCCTGGAGCAATAGTTCTGCAGAGGGAGAATCAAGCTATTTGTCTCAGAGTCTGATGATGATTCAGGCACCAGCATCATTAAGTATTTTATTGCTGAACCAACTGAAAAAGCAGAGGGTAAGATAGAGTACTGAGGTTGACAGCAGAGGTCCATAAAGGTAGTTTACCCAGCAGCTGCCAGCTGAGAGGGAGGACGTTGCTCTCTTGGCAGTCGAGTGGCAGCAGAATGTCCCAGCTGCATGATGCAGATGTGCTGGTGGCAGTGCCTCCCTCCTCACCTGCTGAGTGAGGAAAAGCTGATGGGAAGGTGTCACCTATTACGGTGTTGTTTATACCACTGTAAAACAGCTTGTATTGCACTCCTGGATTTTCTGGACTGTGCAGCTTTCGTGGTGAATGAAGTCTCACACTGATAACTAGTGCTGTCTTTGATTATTGAGAAAATAATCCAACCAAAGAAGTCTTGTAACTATCCAAACTTCTTCAGCCCTCTCATTGGGTGGTGCTGGTAGTGACTTGGGCAGTGTGACAGTAACAAAAGTTACTGTGTCAGAGTGTGTCAGACACAGCACAAGGAAAGGAGGCCATGTGTACCTGAAAGCTGTCTCCATCCCTGTATGCTCAGAAACTTCTCTCTGCTGCCCAGACCACAGGGATGCCTGCTCTTCATTTACTGCTAGCTTCTTCTGCTACCTCTGAGCTAGAGTGAAGGGGAGAAGCTGTGAATAGACCAAATCTGGTAGCTGTGTGGGAAGTAGGGGGTCATCTTGGCAGAATGCAGAGGAAAAAGGTTGGTAGTTTGGAACTAGGCTCCACAACTCCTCTGAGAATGAAAAATGACATAGGCTGCTCATCTTTTCACTTTTCCATCTCAGCTTGTCTATCTTAATATGTCAGTATCGATGGTAATATGTCAATATTGCAGTTTGTCTGGCACAGCATGTGCCTATGCAACAGGCCATCCAATGCTGCACTGTAGGTAAGGTCCTGCAAATGTGGTTTGATGCTCTGCTTCATGTGAAGCTCTTGCCATACACTGTGCAGCACAGAGGTAGGATCTGGAAAGTGGGAAGATGTGGACATAGCATTGCATTCCCCAGTCTACTGGCTTTTTTGAGACTGAGCAAGAGTTTTCATGTTGGTGACACTACCTAGACTCTGCTATTCAAAGGAGTCTGTACTCTTGGTACATGAACTAGCCCTCAGCACAAACTACCTGGAACAAGCTTTAATTTTATAGATCTAAAGGGTTTTTACTTTGGGATACTTTTTGTTTTGTTGTTAGGATTTTGTGAAGCCTATAGAAACTGGAAGTCTACAGAGCATGGACAGCCTACCACAGTGCTATTCAAGTCTGCCTGTGTCTGTGTGTATAGACGTATGGTATATTTTCTCCTACTGCATGTTTTGACATAGTTTCTGCAAGACTACCAGAGAGGTTTGGTTGTCCTAGCTACAGTGTCATAGCTGTCCTTTGATTCCTGGGGCTGGCTTCCCCCCAAAAGGGCCAAAACCCAGTGAGGACAGTGGGAACATTTGCTGAACAAGTAGTGTTAGGCTGGGTTGTGCTTTTCATGACTGGAAACTTTAGTCATCATCCTGCCAGAAGCTTAGCTAATATTTCTGCAGATATCAAACTTTTTGACTCATTTAAACCCCTCCATGCTTTATCTCTACTTTTGTTTGTTTGTTTGTTTGTTTGTTTTTAGTAGGATTTGGAAGGTCTTTATTTCTGTTTTATTCTCTTTAAACTTGACTTATATCTTTTTTCATGCTCGTACTCTATGGTGAAAAATGCTCACCAAAAACTGCTGCAGGGCAAGCCAGCTTGTAAAAAGAGGATATCATCTGGAAATTAGATGTATGAGAAGTTGATGCAAATATTCATGATATACAATGAAAGCAGGCACTGTGGAAAATAATATGAGGGTGTCCTGGTCTCCATCATAGTCTTTATGGGCTTCTTAGTGGGCTTCTTAGTAGATTTTTAAAAGGTATAATTGGATTTTTAATTTGACCAAGTGCAATGACAGAACGAAACTGATTCTGTAACCATATTTTCCCAAAACAGCTTGATTAATAGATCTCTAAAATACAATTATTAACTTTTTGTAGAAAGAGACTTCTTTTCTGTGGGGGTGCAGGCATCTGTGGGTGGTTACTCTACATGGTAGTCTAATCACTTCTCACTGTCTCTCTTACACTCTCTTTTTCTGATGCACACAGATATCATGGGGCAAAATTTGCCATTTCTGTTGTCCCAGAAATAAATAGGACTAGTCATAGGGCAAAATATAAATTACTACAGATACAAGTGACAGAAATGGTACCTGAATGGTTATTTTTAAAAACTCTTTGTTAGTTTTCAAAGTGGGGAGCAAATTAATGAGCTTATATTATGCTCTAAGTAAAGAAAAAAGAATTATTGACATTCTACAACAATTTGGTGAGGGGAGGAAAATTACAATGGAAATTGCTGTTTAAAGCAGTGTCTAAATTTTGGCTCAGGGTAGGTTTTTTCAGCAGCAGAGCTGACATTTGCCAGTGTTTCAGACTATGATTTTACAGTACTTCAGCCTTAAGTAATTTCAGATTTTGCACAAAACAGTAAATATAGCAGATTTTACTTTTTTACTTAAAAAGTAGATGCTGCACCTCTCTATATCACCCATTAGTCACTTTTCTCACCAGATGTGGTTCCTACATGCTCTGTCAGTCCACCTGCCAAGTGGTGTCTTTGCTTGTCCATCTCTTAAGGAAGGACGGACTGTGAGAACCATCAAAGGTGTTTCAGAACTCAGTGTAAACTGATCTGAGCACTCCCACTGTTCTCAGATGTTTCCAGGGTGATGGTTGGGCAGGCAGGGGTGCTAGTAAGGACTCCAAACAGACACGGAATAGGGCGGGTCTGTTTCTCTTTCTGTTACCAACCCGTGAAGAACAGTTTGGCTTCTTCCATCTCTGGCAGCCCTGCATTTGTTAATACAGAAGACTGAGCTGTGTTAGCAGTATCTTATCCACCAGGTCAAGAGAGGTAGTTATCTTCCTTTGTGTGGGACCTGTTAGGACATGTCTGGTGTACTGTGTCCAGTTCAGTGTTCCTAGTACAGGAGGCAAGTTGGCAAGTTAGAGTGAGTCCACTAAGATATGTAGGGGCTGGGGCATATGATGTACAAGAAGAAGCAGTGGACGGACAAGGGGCTACAAACATAAGTCACAGTATGAGAAATTACAGCTAGATATAAGGAAGAAAATTTTTACAGGCAAGGTAGTCAAACACTGTGGTATCTCATCTTTGGAGGTATTCAACTTTGGAAGTTGGACTAGATAACCTCCAGAGGTTCTTTTGTAATTAAATTACGCTGTGGTCACGTGATTTTGTGCAAGAGTTTGAGCAAATGTCTTATACAAACTGTACTGCCTCTGTAATAGACCAGAAAGACTTCCCAGCAAGCATCTCTGTACCTCTTTCAGAAACAAAACTCCCTCAAGACTCTCCATACCGTGAGCAGCTTTGACACAGCTTTGCAGGCTGCCACTCCTCACCCTGTACACAATGAACTTTGGTTTTGTCTTTGTTTTCCTGTATATGAAAATGGCTATTAGACTCAACTCCGGATGAAAATAACTACTTTAATGAAGAAATCAAAGTGCACATGAGAACACACAGAAAATTAGGCTTACTTCAGCCCAGTGCTTTCCAGATATTTCCCTGTGCTCCTCAATACATTCCCATGGAAAACTTCTTCCTCTGGCACTTCTTACTAAGGGTATTTATCAGGGAGGATTCTCCTCTCTTTTCACCAACAGAAGTCATTAATAAATTCTCACTCCATTTTTCCCCCCAAAGTTTCAGGCTGCCAGGCCTAAGCAGACTGCAAATAACCGCTATGTCAATGTTTAAAATGAAACAGAGAACTTGGCTTGGCTCTCAAGAGGTTGAAATGAGGATCCATGCTTCAGATCAACAGAATGCTGTTTAGCCCATACCAGCATTTCTAAGTAAGACACAGGGCAAATGGGAATTTTTCTTTAATATAAGTTTTGAAAAAAAAAATAATCTCTTACTCTACTGGAGAAAAAAATTACAGAAGACTGTTTATCCACAATTTTTCCATGTTTCCACAGGATCATAGGACAACTCAGGCTGAAATTGGTCTTGGGAAGTCTGTAGTCCCACCTCTTGCTGCAAATGTGATAGGCAATGAGGTTAGAGGAGGTTACTCAGGATTTTACTCAGTTGGGTCATTAAAACCTCCAAGGACAAAAACTGCCCAACCTCTTTGGGTTATGACTCTTCCAAAGAGGTCACAGTAGTTCCAAACTTTCCGGAAAAATGTTGGTAAGCGGAAGCCCTAGTTCAAAGGAGTACGTTGCATTGTCAGCAGAGAACCATGAGCAACGTGACTAGGACCTGAATAAGTCATTAAAGTGTCCTCCATCCTTCCCTTTGTAAAGTGGATTCTGTAGCACTGGAGGTGCCAGAAAGACTGTATCCTAGTTTGAATTGCAGCTGAGCTTTAGTGCGATCACGAGTACTGGCACTCTCCTTGTCTTCAGCGCTGGAACTCATCCAGTTCTGGACAAAGTCACACCGGCCTTAAAATCCAGAGCTGAACTCTGGAAGAAACATGGGTTTTTTTGTTAATTTGGTGTGAATGAAACAATTGCTGAAGGGTCCTCCTTTGTTAGCTGCTAGTGAAGTAAGATAGTTCAGGATTTCTGTTTGAGATCTCATGCAAAGATATATTTATTTTGAATCTTTTTCACTGAAGCTTCTGCAAGCTGGGTGCATGGCAGAGTATGCCAGCTGAGCGGAAAGATGCCATGGGTTACTGAGTATGACCTAGGAATTCCTGACTGAGACATTATGGCCTGATTACATGTTTCCTGTGGGAAGACACACAGCTGGCGGGCATAGGATCAGCGAAGTTCCTGAGCACTGCATAAGCACTTGCATAAGTCCCCTTTGCCAAATGTTGTGGTCTCAATATTATTTCATGAGTTTTCATGGGTGATCTATGATGGGTGGGATGGAAAAGTTTCTTCCTTCGTTGTCCCTGTCTCTTTTTCCATGGACTTGAACTTGATGAAGCACCTTTTCTGGGTCAATTTCAACAGGACAGATGAATTTCTGGCATTTATCTTGATAACCAATGCCAGAAAAAAAATAAATCAATATTTAATAATTCCTTCTAATGCAGCCTTCCCGTGTCCCTGCTCAGAATACTTAAGGTCACCAAGTGCTGTACGAAGGCATGGGAAGAGTAAAAGCTGTGCTCTGAATGCTAGCATATGCTGTGTGTTGTTAAGAGCATAGGTTGCTTTCAAGGACTTTCCATGACAGCGTGTAATAGTAATCTTAATCTGACATACTCAAATGTCTTCTCTGTTAACCAAGCAAGTACAAGAAAAAGCTTGTTTGGAGCGTGTTTCCTTTTGATAATGATGCCCTCCATCAGCCTATTAATAGTGGAAGCAGTGTTTAATTAACAGCTTTCCTATGGCCCTGTTCCCCTCCGGTCTCTCTCAGAGCTCAGTCATGGTGGCTTTCTCACATTTATACATTGCCATAGAGGCCTCTCTCTTTCTTCTTCTAGCGAAGGATGGCAAGCTATTGCTTGTATTTTGGGATTGTTGTGGAGAAAAATATATAAGACAGTGCCCAGCCTGCTGAGTTTACTTTGCTCAAAGGGGGTGAAGGAGTAAAATTGATCTGAAGTGTGTAAGTGACACAAGCTCCATTTAAGGAGGTTAGGGTACCTAGAAGCTTAAATTTCAGTGGTAGTTAATTAGATCTAGACTTTCGGATTTTTTTCAGGATGTCGTACCCAAATATAGACATTTCCTTCACACTCTAGTTACAAGACAATTCAGACAAGTTCAGACTTGTTTTCCACAAGGCATAAAGCACTTTTCAGCAGTCTTTTATTTTAGTAGTGTATACTAGACATTCTGTTTATTTTTTTCTGATTTTCCCCTTTCAAAATGTACTGTTAAATATCTTCTACAGATCTGCATATTGTTCTGTGTAGGGGCTGAATCCCTACAGGAGGATCCCCTCTGCAGTCCTTGGATAGCTCTCTGTAAGATTCGTGCAACTTAGTGCATACATGGTCATATTTTGCCTCCTGTTTTAATCAACTCTCCCGCTTTTTAATTTCTACATTGTGCTTTGAGTTTCAGGGAATGTTTGCTATTTGTATCTGTGCTAGCCCTAGTTTTAACTTAGTTTTGTGTTGCTTTGTTCGTTACCTTCTGCAGCTGATCTGCTAGCAAAGCTGCACTTGATAATGAGCTGGTAAAACCGTAGGCCTTTATTAGTGGTTGCAGATGCAGAAGGCTTTGTTTTAGTACCAGCAGTTTCCATCATGAGCAGCTTTTTCCATGTTGACACTGCAAGTAACAATTGACAAAGTTTGAAGACCTTGTCTTTGCCTATAAATACTCCAAATGAATCTTTCTTGGCCTCTTCTAAGGTCTTGTAACTTAAACTATGTGGTAAAATCCAACCACTGAGGATTTATGAAGCTTCGGTAATGGCAATTTATTGACCTCAGAGTTCTTGCTCATTTGCAAAGACAGTCAGCTGAAGGAGAAGCATTCATACTTTATTACTCTTCCTTGAACAATGACATTTTTATTCCTCAAGAATTGTTTTTCTTTTTAATTTAAAGGCAAAACACATTTTCCCTAAATTTGGCGCATAACAGGAGATTGGCCTGAGATGCTGTGAGTTCCTTTTCTAATGATTACAAATTTTACTGTCCAATCTTACTTTTTAGTTACCGCAGGATTAAAAATTGAAAAACAGACTTTTCAAGAAGAATTAGAGTAATTTCTGAGGTGTCATAATCACTTTTTTTTTTTCTACAATAAAATAGATAATTTTGGCCACTCCTTCACAAATCATCCTGATTTCACTTGATGCTCTGCTATTACCAATACATCGAGAAAATGATAGAATCTGTCATGAGAATAGCAGGACTAATTAAATTTGGACACTTATGAGTTTTTGTCCTAAACTATACACTACTGCAAAACTACCAGCTCTGGCAAGAGCAAAAGCCAGTGATACCAGTCTGCTGCCAAACCTGTACGGGTTTGTTGCCTGTCTCAGGCTTGATAGAATATATATAGTGACTGGGGTTTGCCTGCTTTCCCTTAATGGAAAGCACTAATTTTGGTCTCTATTCTCTCTCCAGCTGTCAGATTCCTGAAACTTATAAAAATATAATGATCTGTGAGACTCTAGCCCTTCTTTCAAATTTGGTTAAAATTAGCTAAGGAGAAAATTCACTGAAGGGAGCTGACAGACAGAAATCGGGCCAAAAATACACCAGCCATCATGTCAGTTCTGCGTGTCATGGGTAGGTGTTAATTGAGTACTGCATTTCTCCCAGACCAGCCTCTGGTGTCCAGCAGGTGTGATTCTTCAGTCCTGGTCTCAGTAAAGAGCTCCTTGGAAATGCTGAGGTTTGTCTCCTCCAAGCACCACTTGGCACTGACTGCTGTTGCAGACTGTGGAGGAGTCTTGGCAGGCACAGGTTTTTATTCCCTGTGGATTTGGGGGCACAAGGGATATCTGTGCACAAGGCAGATGGGGCTGCCTCTATGGGCTTCTGTATGGCCAAAGGCTTTAGGTAAAACCAGCAACGAGGCTGTAACAACATGGGAATCCTTCTGGAGAAAGACCTCAGCCCTCAGTGAGTACCAACCTCTGTGCACAACTTAGTGTTGCTCTGTTGTTACAGGCAATGGGAAGAAAGAGTTTTAACTACTGATCAGAGTTAAAGCAGTAAGTAAGTCCCCCTCTTCCAGCTGCACTTTTGACTGTGCAAGACACAGTCCAGCTGTTATGTTTTAAGCCTGTGCAGAGCAAGGTGCATTCAAGTGTATGGTAGGAGCTGTAACCAAGGTACAACACCCATTTTTGTTTGTCACTGTCACCTCAATAGCATAGTACGTTGCACAGGCTCTGCTGAAGAGCTGATGTTTATTGCATAGTGTAGGGGTTACAGGTCTTGGGCCCTACTGCTGCAGAGGACCCATATGCCTGGATTTAACTTTGTGCCTGAGAGCACTTCTGTTGAAATTTGTAAGCATAGTCCTCTGTGCACAATGAAGCTCATACATTGTCCTGGCTTGGGTCTTTCTGCAAGATATATTTAATACTATAAGTCTGCAAGTGTAGCACAGACAATATCATACTGGGTTAAGGAGATAGTAGAGTGATACCTGACTTTTCAAGGTGCCCTCCAGTGCTGAAGACACACAAAAAAAGGTATTTCTCCATTTCACAGTGCAATTTGGTGAAGAGATTTTGGAGAGCCCTAAACTAGTTATCTGTAAGTACTGTAAGCAATATAGCTGCATTAGCACAGAGCTCAGCTGGATAAATTAGCATTGTGCAGCATAGATATATCCTAAATTTCTAGTATGGTTTCCTCAGTGACGCTTTTTCAAGCCACAGCTTGAAAATAAAATATGATTTTTTTTCACCCCTCCAAAACACTGTGTTATGAAAGCTTTCATACATTTTTCTTTTTAATTATCTCACTAAAATAAATTCTAAGCTGACTTCCTAATTTTATTTAATTTTATTTTTTTTGCTTTTATTGGTGGCATCCTCTCATTCATCTGAGCCTGGATCCCCTGTAACCCAAAGCTGTTTCAGCTGGGGCACAGAAGATACTGCCTCTGTGTTATAAACGGTATCATTTCAGTTCCCTCATGACCTCATGACAGAAGGCTAGACATGATCAGAAGAGGAATGCAGATCTAACATTACTACATCCCTATATAAATCTATGCAGTTCTGATCACACTGTCTCAAATAGGATGCAGTAGGACTGGAGAATGCTCAGGAATGGGCAAGGATGATTGATGCTGTGGCTTATACGGTGTGAGAGTAAGTCACATTCTCCAACTTATGAAAAAGTGACTGTGGGGAGACAGTTGAGGGTTGCCGTGGAGGTCTCCTGTGAACAGCATGGAGAAAGAGAGTAAGGAACTGCTATGGGCTCCTATAATATAAAAATACCTGGTGAAGTTCACTGAGGGAACGGGTTTAGAGGTCTTCAAGGAAGAATTCTCCTCTCAGTGACTGATTAGCAGGGGAACTCACTGCCACAGTATGCGAGCAAGTCCAAATATTTTAAAGAAATTAAAATGATTACATGGATTACCTTAATGGTGGTTCAGCAATGATTTAGGAGTTGTAGTTGGAAGTCAGGAAGATAAGGACAGGTTATTCCTCTCAAAACAAGAATAAGAGATTATTATCATTTTCTTCTAGGAGTGGTTATGGCATCACTGCCATAGATTATTCTAAAGTACTAAGATGTCTCTACCTGTGACAAAACTGTAGCAAAACTACCGTTCTACACAGTGTAAATTCTTAAGCTAAAACTTTGAAGAGCAAGAGAGAAAGAAACAAACCATTACTACTTGAGGTATATTTGCTCACTCAGTTTCCTGGAGGAAGAGTACCATCATAATTCTACCTGTTTAAAAAGTCTGTGGGAAGATAAAAATTGCCATGGTGTGTCAGACGTTGATGTCTACCCCGACACACTTCCTCTTTATTCCCTAAGTTAAGTGCTTTGGGAAATCCTGAGATTAAAGGTACACCAGGATTACTCTGCTTAATCGAGTATAGTGGCTATTTTAGACCCCTGTAAATTGGAAATAAGAGCAGGAAAAAAATGAGGTACAGTCAAGATTGTAAGAACATATCTCAGGCTTCAGTTCAGCAAGTATATAGAGATCCTGGAAAGCTGAGGAGAAGATGTTTTTGCAAGGAGAGTCTTGGTTCAGTATAGAATGAACTACATTCAATATTTATTGAAGTCTTATGTAGCTAGCTTTTCTTAACAGGTTGTAGTTTTCAATGGCATTTGTTTAATGTCTGCATGGTAATTTTCTTTCTCCTGGATCTACCATCACAGGAATTTGATGAATGAATGGAGTGAAAATCATGGACGATTGGTTGTTTTCCATCCTCCAAAGTAGTATGAGACAAAACTTTAAGCTTACAGTTACGGCATGGATTTTGGAGTTTGTTTAATGTTTTGGGGAGTAAATACAAAGTGTCAGGGTTCATCTCACCTCTACCCATTTTGGGGCAGAACGATTACCAGAAACTAGACTGCAAAAAACAGTAACATAGGTTTCAATATGCAGAGTCTAGAGTTGGCAAAGATATCATGGCTAGTCTCTCACCTTGGTTTTGTGTGAGAAGTCAAAATTAGTGACATTTTTACTAGAGGAGTTTCTTCTGTCTCTGCCTTTATACCTGGCAGGGAGGTACAAGTCATGAACTCCCACACACAGCCCTTGATTTCTTCTTTTTCAACTCACTATGTAATTGCCATATGTGAATCTAGCAAATGACACTTCCTAATGTAAAGCACTATCACTTTCCTAAAAGTACAAGCTTAAATAAAACCGCATGTACTTGAATGCCTCTGCAAATTAAATCAATATCAAGCCTAGAATGCGAAGAAAGCTGGACTTCTAATAGGACAAGTGTTCCCTGCTAATAACAAATAGTAGTTGTTGATACTGGTGGCAAAACACCAAGAATTTTGATGTCACGGAAAGCTGGATTCCTGTGTGCATATGAAAGAAAACCAAGTGATTGTAAGATATATTGAAACTCTGCTATGGTGGTTGAATTGTCCTCGTCATTTTCTGTTTTCCTCCTCTGCCTGTTCTTCTACTGAGATAATCAACATATATATCAGGGCAACAAAGCGAGTAATCACATCTCATCCTTCACTTAGTTCATCTTCTCCAATATTTTAAGACCTGTCTTCCATAGATATTCTGAACATCCCAGCAATATGCAAACACTCATAGAGGCTGTTTGCAGAGAGTAGAGAAAAAAAAGTGAGACAACCTGACAAATGTCTGCCTTAGTCTCCTCCAGGTTGAAACAACAGTGCTTCTGTAGAAAAGATTCAGAGCCAGCATGTGCAGGCACTGCGGGAGCAAGTAAGATAGATTTGGGTCTGGATCTCCAAAGCACCGACAGGTAAATTACAAAGGGCAGAATCTTCATTACTGGTGATTTAGGAGGCATAAAGAGATGCAACTTGATTTGTGGATCCCAAGTGGAGTTTTCAAGGCTGACAATTAATAAATATGAAATCAACTTGTAAACTGAATGAATCTGACACAGGGTCATGGAGAGAAAATTAGATTTGGAAGCTCTAGTGCCATTTTTCTAGTTACTTGTGAGAATAATGTAGAATTGTGTTTGCAGATACTTTTTTGATTTTTCTCCTTCTGTGCTTTTCTCATGCCCCACCATCCCCAAAAATTCAAGCCTTTCTTTGGGGATTTAAGTATGTAGATACTTAATCTTGTAATTTTAAGTAACAAGACAGTTTGGTGACATTTTACAAGATGAAAACCATTGAGTCAACCTCTCATAACCACATAACTGTTAAAATCCCCATATGACTAATCTCTAATTCCCAACAGTCTACTGCAAATAAAATCATACTTTGAACTATGCTACTTTAATATCCCAAATAAAGCTCCCACACGACTTCCAGTTCAGCTCAGAGTTTGGTTAGCCTAATACCATGGTGATGTTTATACAGATCACAGACTGTATTAAATAAAACTCTCCCCATAAACGTTTGTGAAAGATTATATTAAGATCAACAGTCTATGAAACCTCCTTAAAAATGCAGGGTGCTTGGCCTCCTGTGAAATGGTATTTAGGAAGATTAAGTCACAACAGTAGTTCTGAAAGTGTATCCTTACTCCTCCACAACTGACGGACTGTTCTGAAAAAAAATTAAAATTCCTTTGCTTATGCTGATTTTCAGCCCTTCCTTTCAAACTTGCATGCAAGTTGCCCTTTGGGAAGAAGCTTGCTTGGACACAGGTTTCCTGGCCCAGAAGATCTCTTTTGTTCTGATTTCCAACTAGCTGGTCATAGGTAATATAGGGGTTGTATGATATTTGTACTCTTACACTGTTTCTCTGTTAGCTTTCAGAGTGATGGGATAATTTTTAAGTTGGAGGCAAATGAAAAGATGACAAGACTCAAACCTGTGCATTTACCAAGAAAAGATGGAGTGTGCCTATTCTTAATGTCATCCAAACCAGAGGTGGACAGAAAGCTGCTTCCTGGGGATTGCAAATCATTGAGGTACAGCTCTTCTGCTCAGCACAGGATCTGTCTTCTGTGTGAGAGAGCAAATTGTGGCTTCTGCCTGCTTTCAGAGGGGCAGGCAGCACCTCTGATAAACACTGTGGCAGGGCTGGGGTTCTCCAGGCCCTCAGATGCAGAGAGGTTTGGGGGCAGATGCAGGCTTTCAGACATGGAGGTGTCCTGGCTGAGGGAGGCATATCAAGTGTTAGGAGATTGGTACATGCTAAATGAAGATTTTGCTATGTGTCTGGATTTGGAAGTCTGACCCTCTCCTTAAACCGTGTTTCAAAGACAGGTGGTATAGTCTGGATCCGTAATATAGACTCAGTTTTCAAAAACGGCTTATATCTTTGCTAGCAGATGTGTTTCACTTAAACTGAAGTTTCAACACTTTGTAAAGAACCTCGAGTGTTACCAATTACTGTGCTGAGGAAGCTTCCAACATTCAGTCAGATGATACAACGTTAGGCCTTGAATGTTTCTCTTCACTTAGGAAATACTGTGACTTGGAGGATGACCTGCGCCTCTGTGGATTTTCATACTAATTTGATTGTGAAACACACAAAAGGAGATTTCAGAAGTGCTGTGTGATGTACAGCCTGTGTGATTGCCGTCAGCGATATGTTCCTAGTACCCGACGTGGGAAAGGGAAATGCAAATGAAACATTTGTCTCCTCGAAAAAAGGCTCTGAACTGCTTCAATTGGAGGGACGGGATGAGGCTGCTTTGCAGATCAGAGCTGTCCTCTACCCATGCAGTGAAGAGCAGAATCTGCCTTTGCACTTCTTGACTGTTGGTACAAATCTGCGGTGCCTGCTCACCAGCTGGTGACATGAGGTGGTGGCTCCTGCCCCTGCCCGGGGTAGAGACCCTGAATAAAATAAGCTGATGACTGCAAGCTTGACATCTTTCAGCAGAGAAACTAAAACACTGCCTCTAAGTCTGACTCCCCCCTGCTGTGGTCGGTTTGCATCGAGCTGGCGCAGAGGGAACACACAGCACTGCCCACTGTGCCACAGCTGCTCCAACCTGCAGCAATGTGCTGCTTCAGGGTTGTCAGTCTAGGAGCTGTCAGGATCCCTGCGTGGATGCAGACTTTTTTAAAAGGGGTTGCAAAATGTCAGGGATTTTATCTGTGTGACCTGCCCCTGCTGGGCTGACCTGAGTTGATGCACAGCACAGAAATGTGGGTAAGATTATGTAAATGAGCATAGAGACACACAAGGGAACTTCTACTGAGTTTAATTATGACAGGGGATTTAGTTTGAAGACATATATTCATTTCTGATGGCTATGCACACGCTTGCACAGAATTGGTTTTCACCTCCTTCTGTCAGAGAAGGCCCCCTGATCTACCCAGGGTAACAGCAGGTCTTTCATTCACTCTTCTACTTTGGTCTCCTGTTTTGTCTTAACACCCCATCTGGTTACAGTGCCCAGCTGGAATTGCACTATGTTGTAAGCTGTCTTGCCACCACCATTCTGTAGATAAACAAGGCAAGTAGTAGGACTACAGCCTGGTCCCCATTAGACCTGGGAAACAACAACTTTTCTCACATCAGATGTAAAAGGCTTAGGAATAATTTTTGCCATGACACCATTCTCCCACAGAACAGATCCTAGCTTCATGGCAATTGTAGTTAAATGCTTAGAAAAATGAAAATGTACCTGCAGAAAGACAGGAAAAACTTTGAAGGCTGAAGTGACACATGCTTTTTTAATTTAGTCCTCTGTCTTTTCAGGTTTTTCTTTTGTTTTTATCAGTCTCATGTTTTTCTGAGATCATTTATGCTGTCAGTGAAAATCTAACATGATCTTTTTCTTGGAAGTAAATACAGCCTAGTTTGAGCAACACTGGTCAAATGTTTCTAGTTAGAAGTGGAATGGAAAAGGAAAACTCCTTTTTGTTATATAAGACAAGTTTTGGTGTCCCCTACCCTCTGGCTTTTTAGCAGCTAAAATGGTTTAGAGCAGGAATAAATGATTTGGTGTAAATATATTCTTGGAATAATAATACCCTGAGGTTTTCCCACATCTGAAGTTAGTTTTGATGTAGAACAATTTTACTACCTGTGTATCTGGTCTGTTTTGTGAGACATCAAGTCTTAGGTTTGAGTGTGCATTTTCACTCAAAGAAGACAATTGAAATTTTGTCCCTCGGAGGTTTCTGGCTATTACTTCTTGTTTCATTGCAATTGAAATTTAAGGAGCTTCTCTTTGCTTATTCACTTAATGCCATTGTTGCAAAAGGTTCAGCTCATTCCCTGCACCTCCATGGGGTGCTCATGTGAAGAATCACTGTTCTTGTCTTACTTGCTGTTTTCTCTATTCCTGAGGGCAGGGTTCTCTCACCCCACTGCTGCCTCTTTTCCCTCAAAAAAACAAGGACTGCCTTTTACTAGTCCTGACTCTTTGCTCTAGACTTTATACAAAGTTTGGGAAGCTAACAAATAAAAAAAGCTATCAAGCTTCATGCATTTATTTTGATTATATAGCATGAACTTCTGGAGCTGTGTTATTTCACATGACCTTCATGTATCTGTTTCTAAAAAGTAAGATTACTATGTTGGTGACTAACTAGAAGAATTTTAGAAGCAAAAATCATCAATATCAAAAATCTGAAGACAAATAAATCTTCTCAGAATTCCTAATTGTTAAAAAACCCTCTTCTATTTCTAAAGCAGTCTGATAAGAAACTGAGTCATTAATTATGAATGCTTATGGATGGCGAGTACTGGTGAGAAGCCTGCATATCCACTCCAATGAATCAGACATGGTTAATTTAGTACTGATTAGATGATCTCTAAATGCTAAGGAAAGCAGGTGAACATTTGAATTTTATTGTAGGAAACCCTGCCATTGCACTATTGAGAAGCTTTTCATCTAATGATGATGCATGGGACATCTTCATCGTGTCTAGCCAAATGTAAAATACTGTATGAAGGAGTAGGGTAGAGACAGTTAAAGACTGAGAAGTTCTTAGTCTTGTATGTGTATTTCCTGGACCAACTGAATGGTAGGTGGGACATGCCTTTTTTCCTTTCCTGTGACCAAGCTAATGCATATGTCTAAACCTGTCTAAGTTTCTGCTATTTTTGAGAATTGCTTTTTAAAGTTCTTTTTACAGTTTGTACATGCTTTTACCAGATTCTTTGCAAACACATGGGGCCTCAAAGAATTGCAAACAAAACCACATTCAAGTTCTTTATGTTTTTCATATTTTTTTCTTTGAAATAACAATATGAAATACCAGAACAAAATCCCATTTTTGATGTCTTTACTTTAACCCATGTGCTGTTTTCTGATTCATTTGGTGAGGAACTACTGCAAGGGATCAAATCCATCAAAGTGTGTTTTCCAGCAATGTTCATGCAAAGGATCCTGAGCAGACAGATATGTGTGCTTGATTTTCTGTGCTAAGATTAACAGTGTGGAATAGCAACCACTCCAAAGTAAAAGATTCTTTTGCATTTTTCCCACATTATCCCACATGTCTGAAATGTAGAAAGTCATACTTTTGAACATGGTGAGAGCCAATAGATGTTGTAACTGAGATATTTGAGCTCAGTGCTATCAGAAGCAGTAACCTACCTGGGTATGAATGCAGTACTTGCTGTGCACAGGTTCCACAAAGTAGTTTATCCTAAATTTAGGTAAATTTTGTAATAAGAATATGTAGTATGGAGAACACATTCTTCAGATTGATGCACTTAATACTACCTTTATCCTACTCTCTGGGCTAAGGTTTCAGTTAAGGGCCTCCAAAATCTTCCGTCATGCAAAGATTAGGTTCAGTATGGTGCACAGAGATGGAAACTCTGGAGGGAGATTCACTGTGGTAGGTCTGGCAGAATAAAACCAGAAAAAAAGTAGCTTTTTAGGAGTTTGGGTGCTCGTTAGGAGTGCTGAGCATTATATAGATGTTATCTCGTACCTAAGTTCCCCGGCAGAAGGCTGAACATGTGGTACTTTTTGCAATCTGTTCCTCTGCTCAAGAATGGTCTTGGCTGAGGTGACATATGAACAGCATTGTATTACAAGTAGGTTTGATTATTTCTCATGGTAATAGTAGAGGAGTAGATGTGGCAGTAGGAAGAGAAACAGTAAAATGAGTGCAAATGGAAGCTTATTTCAGTGGATGCTCACATTCCACTGCTACTTCTGTGTCTGGAAGAAAGGTGGCTGAGAGACAACACAGACTGTGCAGCAGCCTGGCAGTTACCTTTCTTTATTAACTTAGACTGCAATAAAACACAGTCTTTTTAAAACAAAGTTCAAGTAAGTACCCAGAGCATCTCTCTGGAAATTAATTTCCTCTGTAAGCTAGTTCCATGTAACTCACCACCTACTTCACTGAACATTAGTCAGCCCTGTTGCTGGTGACAGAAGTGCTTGACTGAGCTGCTGGAAACTGGGTCATGTGGTGGATAAAACATAGCCTACTTCCCCATGCTGCTTTTGGCACGGACATCCTGAGATTGCAGTAAATAATAAATACCTGCAGGCCACCATGGGCACTTTGTGTGCTGCTGCATAGCTCATCTTTGGTCCTTGAGAGGAGGAAATGATGCAATGATATAAATCCATGTGGTAGGTATGCAGAAAGAAATTTTTGGCTACCCATCTCTGCTTCTGATCTGCTACAGTGATGATTTTTTTTGTGAGTATAGGGAGGTGTATATTGTTAGGCAATGCACTTTCTACCCTCAAAGGCCCGATTCCCAGCTTGGGGATGACTTTTGAGGACTTTACTGGTGTGGTGGTAGCAGCAGTTGGTCAGTGATGCCTCACCAGTTGCACTGACAAGGAGAGCCCTGTGGGCACTGCTCCTGGGTAAACACCCACCTGTGCCTGGTTACAGGGAAAGGTGTTGGCTGTGAGATCGGAGAACAGCCATTTCATGTCTCCCCCAAAGGCAAAGGCCGTGGGCCACGTGGAAGTTAATGACTTTCAGGAGTCTTTATGGAAAGTGCAAAGCAGTGCTGTTGCAAGCTTTTTAAAAGTCACATCTTTTGTGACAGTAACCTGCAAAGAACTAAAAAAGAAAGAAGTTTGTGATCTATTTTTGTGCTGTATAATGATGTATTCCTTTCTCTTTCCTTTCCCTCTCCCCTTCCCTTTCTCTTTTCTATTCCTTACTAGAAAGGTTAGGAGTTTTCCCAGTTAGTGTTTAACAACTTGTTACCCAAACTGTTAATGCTGAATTTCAGTGCTTCCCAACACTGGAAGGACCAAGGCACTAAATCATTAACAAGGCAATAATTTGTGCCAAATGTTTGTTTGTGATTAATGTTAAGCAGATTAAAAAACAAAACCAAAAACAAACAAAAAACCCAAACAAACACAAACAAACAAACAACCAAAAACCACAACCCAAACCAAAAAGGATCAAAAGATCCTCTTTACTAAAATACTCACTCTGCAATTTTCTTCCACAAAAATGTATGTTTGGACAACTCCATTCACACACATTTTTTTTTTCTGTCAGAGTACTCCAAAGAATTTTTACTCATCCTCATCCCTCTGCTTGGATGACTTCATAGTGATGGGAGACAACATGTGACCCCAAAGGTGAAGTTCTATGTAATGTCTGAATCTTAATATCTGTTAATATCTGTTGAGGGGGAGAGATCTTCTTCCTCCTTGTTCTCCCTGCTCCTGCTCTAGCTTGCAGCTGTGCAGTCTTGTGCTGACCCTGCAGCTAAATTTTTACTGAACCAGCTTTGCCCCATCCTGGAAAAAAATTCAAGTGCTTTTTCTGAGATAATTTGCTGCTGTATTACTGGATTGTATCAGTTCTCAGAAGCTCCCAGCAAGCATCAGAACTGGTGGAAGGTAAGCATGACAGCACGTCTAAGAGTGATGTATGTGGTGTAGTACTTCCCTCTTTCAACTGTGGCAGCAAAATTTTGGATGCACTTGGTTGTCCTGTGCTGCTTCTCCACTAAGATGGAGTCACTCATCACCTGAGTCATGCTAACTCACAATAAGGAAACTCTCAGCCTGCCTCCAGAATGAAAGGTGGATGTGCTCACATAGAAATACTCCCCTGAATGTTCAGCTGAGATGAACGTTCCCGCTGTCTCTCAAGCCACATTTCACCAGAATGAGGGCTGCTCTTACAGTAACTGCTCCCTAGTAGCAGTGTATCCCATTGCTGTGGATGGAAGTATTCCTTCAGGGGATTCTCAGGGTAAAGAAGGATGTGGGTTTTGTCCTTCCAGTGAAGTTCCTTCATAATGGTTGGTCCATAGCCTAGAGGTGATGCTAGTCAGAGGAAAAACTGAAGAGGAGAGCTGCCCACTTTGAAAGCAGAAAGTTGGAATAGCATATACAAATTACAAAGGACTGAATAGTTATGAAAGAAAAATGCCAGTGGATCAGCTCCCATTAATCTTGCCATGCTGCCAACATTTCATCCCCATTACCTACTTGTCATATCTGGGTGTCTCCCAGTTCCCTCTGTACAGGAGAGCAAGAAAGTAGGGATCCCTCCTGGGAAACAACACTTTTGTTAGGCTTCCATCTCAGCTGGTGTTACACAAAAGAAAAAAAGCAGAAAGGACTTTAATAGCAAAATAGAGAGGCCCAACAGCCTGAGCAGAACGAACATTGCATTGTTAGATGAGCACTCTTGCTTTTAATAGGTTATCTTTTTCCATTAGTGGACTGTTTAAATTTTTAAGTGGTGCACAAGCTCATAAGGGCTTTTACTGCATGGGTTCCGATTTTCATATGGGTTTTGAATGTGTGGGAAAAGCTGATGCATTAAGAACTGCTCATGAATCTCCTCTATTTCCAGTCTTCCCCTTGGGAACTATTGATGGTCATTTCATCTTTCTTACATGACTTTTAAGATAAAAAAAAAAAAAAAAGGAAATGGTTTTCTGGTTAGTTCCCAGTGGGAAATCTTACAAAGAAATACCAGAGCTGAAACTGTGAAGTAGAACATAAATTTCAAACACCTTAGATTCAACTAAACCCACAATCAGGATCCTCAAAATTTATTTTGATATAAGTTCCAAATAAAGTTAAAGCTCTGGAAAGGTAAAGAAAAAAAAAGGCAGAAATAAATAATAATTTTTCTATCGTGGTTTGGATTAAGAATGCTTAAAGAGTTGTACTGATGTACAATATAGGTAGTAATAGGACTGGCTTACAGATGGGAGATGGGGAAATATATTAATGACTTATGGGTCTAATGAAAGGTCATCTTTATTCTGTCACATAGACTTCAAATCAGTCAGTGTGTTTCCCTTGCTCTTTCTTCTAATCAGAATGCTGCCCCATAATCCAAAATGTCTTTTCCCTGGTGTTTTGCAGATAAAGTGATTTGTAATTTGCTTTAAAATTTGTTATAAGTATGGAGAGAAGCTTAGTTGTATAGAGAAAATACTCCTCACTTTGAAGATGTCGTTTGAAGGGCCAATGGAGAAAAGCCCTGAAATAAAAGATATTTCAGAGAACAAAGAGAGGAAGCACACAGACCTGAGAAAGAAAGGTAAGCATCTTGTCTATTGGAGAAATTGCCTTGAAGTAAGTGAAATTATTTCCCCAGAGATAATTTGGTCTTAGGAGTCAAATTGTCACTAAACAAAAAGCCAAATCAAGAGCAGCAAATTGATTTTGCTTCCAGTGTCTTTCCTCCATTTTTCCCTAATTAAAAAGAGAGGAAGGATGTGATAAATCCTGCTATTTGTTTTTCTCACTGTTGTATCTGTCCCTGAAGAACCTCCTCACTGTATCCATTTTATTGGTGGGGGGTGGAATGAAAACCTCTAGGTTAAGTTTTCAGAGATGAACAACTACATTCAGTTTAATTGGAAAAGCAGTGGTTTTACAGATAATGAACATCCTCTGCCTAACATTAGGGAAAGTTGTATTCCCACCGTCTATGAGAAAAGGGTTACATATATAAATGTGAGGTGTAAGCACTTGGGTCTGTGGTTTTGGACTGAGTGTTCCAGTCAAGCATATAGAGAAACACATGGTTGGGAGGGAAATGAAAAGTTATAAAAAGAAAATAAAATTAAGGAGTTCAAGTTGTTCTTTTCGACAAATGTTTGTGTGTCTTTTGCGATCATCTGTTTCCTCTCCCAATACATGCACACATAGAGCCTACATGTTTCTTCCTGCTTTTTAGTCTTGCTCAACTTTCCTTCACTGCTCCTAGGCACTCAAAGCACTTTGCACAATACTTCCCTTTTGGTTTCTCATTTTCCTATATCTGACGCTCAGCATTTCTCACTCGGTTCCTTCTCTCTGTTGTTCATTTGTTAAATGAACTTCTTCTGCCCCGAGTTATTTTTTTTTTTCCTAAAGAATGGATGACAGCAGTGCACCAAACACATCCCAGCAGTGCTTGCATGTTTGGTAACAAGAAAAGCAAGGTGCCAGCTCTAGGGGAAAGCTCGGGGTTTGTGCTGTGTAATTTACATTTGATGCTGCAGCAGAATATGTTTTTTGTTTCTGGCTCTTCAAAGATGTAACTTCTGTAGCATGTTTTGCAGCTCCTCTTGTGCGTGAGAGTAAACGACATTTTGACTCACTTGAGATCCCTAGAAATGTTAAAAAAAGAAAGGGAAGAAAATAGTACAAGAAAAGACACTCATGGAACTGCTGAGGTGATGTAACCAGGTGTCTTTTCATGTGTCTCCTTTGTTTTTCCTTCTATCTCATCAAATTTAAACAACCTAATCATATGAAGGATTAAAGCTGTAATGTCTTCTTGCCATGTTTCTGCATTCTGGGCTTTTCTCATGGGTGAGCATTTAAGCTCTAATAAACTTGGAGGTTTAATGAAAGCAGAGGTGGCAACTATTTGAACATGAAATGGTAAAAGGTAGTGCCTTCTCCTTGGTGAAGGGATGTTATTCTTTCTTTCAGGCTCAGTGAAATCCCTTCAATCATGGGGCTTCTGAAAACACCTGAGAAATGGAATTTTTGGTTTGGGTTCACTAAGGCTTCGCTTACTCTTTCTGGGTGGGAGTAAGTAGAGCTGATGCTGGAGAAGTGGCCCAGACACAGTCCTGTTCAGGGTGCCAATTCTGCTCTGCAGGGGCATCCTATGCACCTCTGTATGATGGCATGCTCCATGGCTACTTTTCCAGGAATGTAGAGTGGCTGGCACAGCTAGTGCTTGGGCTGCAGCAGCTGGGGCCTGCTGCTACTCCTGCTATCAAATAGGGTGGGTTTTGAGTTCAGTGGGAGAAACAAACAGCCTGGAGAGAATAGGAGAGTTACACAGAACATTAGTGGATGATTAGAGATATAGAGAACATCATGCAGTGACCTATTTTGGGAGAGTGCAGGAGAAATTTGTGCTGGTGGAAGAACCAGAAGCACTGCCTCCCCATGACAATAAAAGAAAGTAAGAACAGCATTGGGCAGGCAAGCAATTGCACCTCTGTTTTCTGGAGATGTGACATAGTTTGCTGCAGGACCTGTTGGCTTGATTTTCTCAAACCAGGAAAGCTAGTATCTTTTGGTGACATCAGGGTTGGGAAGCTCTGTGTTGTAGCCTTCCTGTTATTACCTGATGAGTTTCATGGTGTTTGCTTAACAAAACAAATGTGAAATCTCCATGTGGAAGACCTGGGGCTTTTTAGCAGCCCTGTCATACTGTGCATCTAATCTTTATCCCAGTGTGTTGCCCAGCTGTTTCTTGGTCCAGCAGTGCTGGGTGTCTGTGCAGGATGCACAGAACAGCTCTGATTCTCCAGGCTTATACCAAGGTGGTGACTACAGCTGGCTCCCTGCTGCCAAAGCCAGTGCATCTGGCCAAATGCATCTGAGTTGCTTCTAAGTCCATCATGCCAATAGGAGAAGAAATCAGGAAGTGTATGTGCTTGTCTGTTGTAGGTTCATATCTTTTATAAGCACCTTGGCCTCCATCCAAGTCATGCTGAAGTCTAAAGAGTTCTTTGAGTCTGAGCAGTTGGAGCCAGCCTATTTGTAGTCAAAAAACCTCCCAAAAAGCAACAAAGAGCCAAAGTCAGGCAAAATCTCCCTTTCACTCTAATACTTATTCCCATTAAGAGTTTAATTCAGTGTGTCTCTGCTCACAGCCATGATTTGGCCCATGGTCCCTGCATGAAACCCTTTGCAATTCAATATTGACTTAGTGATTTCCTCCTGTTGACTCATATTTCAAAGAAAACACCCAGGGCCTTAACCCATTCTCTGCTCCACACTCTGTTGGGTTTACTCCAGAATGAGATTGTCCTGAATGTAAAACGTAGTTGATCATGAAGACTCTGAACAATTCTCCATAACGAGAGACAGTTGATTACCTCCTGCTCCATATGTTAGATGTTCACATAGGAAACTGCTGGAATTGAAATCATGTCTATCTGCAAGTGCATAGAAAAGACCCTTCATTCATTCCTTGTTCACGGCCATTGTAGAAGCAACTTGCAAGAAGTGTTAGTGGGTTCTAACTGTAATGTACTCACATGTCTGCTGTGGGAAGGACTGGCTCCTGCAACTGGCTTTATAAAAGGGTCTGTCTCTCTTGGATCTGACCTTCCTAGTCATTTGCAAGCACAGCTTGACATTTGGATAATTAAGCACATAATTTATGACTGAAAAGGGAGAGCATTTTTTTTCACTGGGATCTGACCTAAGATGTGGATAGGTCATGCTAAAAGGAATCCTTATATCTCTTTTCTGACTTCAGTAAACTCACCCTGTATAAGATTATAAAACTATATTGATAAGTCTTGCCTCTGAGAGATAGCATGTGTGGACAACCTCTACTGAAGTGAGTTGATACTGCCATAGTTAATGTGCTTCAGGATAATCTCACAGGGGTCCCTGCTATCCTTCCTTCTACATGAAGAAAATGCTTGTATTAAATATTTATGTGGGCGGAAATATTTTCTTTGTGGTTGGCACTGTGGTTACACTCGAGCAAGATAACCCATGCAGTTCCTGTGAAACCACTGGACTATCTAACAGACACAATATCCGCAGGGCTGAATAATAAGGATAGTCTGAATCCGAAATGGCCTGACAGAAGCCTTATTTTATCGGTCACAACATGACTACACTGATGGGATGGGGTAGGATCATTTGAGAATGTGATGGAAGCACAACAACACAGGCAAACAATCACCTCTATTGTCATGATAAGTCTGTTTCCTGAAGAGAACTTTCAACTTACAGAAAGCCACCTCTTGCTGTATTTCATGTTTTCGCATTTTCTGTAAGTTCAATAAGTGTACACATGTGAAGTCAAAATCAGCTCCTGCTGTTGCATTTTGTAGACAGAGAAAGCTTTCGTGAACAATGAACTGCCTTGTACATGACTCACACAAAAACAGTAGCTGTGTGTGCACTTAATATTTTGTGCCAGCACAGTGGTCAGTAATTGCTGTGTGGTGCTTGGCTGTGGGTGACATGGGCAGGACTTTTTTCTCCTAGCAACCTGGGTGGGTGCAAGGAGTTGGTAGCTGTTGTCCCGCTGGAGTTGGACCTAGCATGTTTAAAAAGAATATAGCTACATTACATTTGTCTAGAAAAAGCCTTCTTCCATATGACTTTTTTTTGTTTGTTAAACCCTCTTCATATTAGTTTAGACAGAGTTGTACTGCTTGCCCATTGTAAAGGTACATCTCTGTTGGTATAGGAGGAGGTGAGTGACTAGGGGTTGGTCCTAAACTGGACCTTTGGATCCAAATCCCATGAAACCTTGAAGAAAAAAGTCTCAGTCTCGTACTGAGCTTTAGAGCTCTGGGTTGTAGGTGATGGGCACCTCTAATGCTGGCTACAGGATAGATGCACAAAACCAGTTGTGCTATACGACAGTAGCTAATGCCTAACACAGAGACCTTGCATCTCTATAAGGTGCTCCAACCTGCTTATGAAAGGCAGCTCAAAACTAAGTCTTGCATTGGAAATGCGTTATGGTGCTAGCGATACCTGGCGCTGCTTGGGTATGACCTTGCGCTTTTCAGAGCTGTTTTCCAAACCTCATCTCTGTTTTGAAAAAGATGTGGATGTACTTAAACACTCAATGGTTCACTCTGTCCCCACAGCTCAGCAGCATGTTTCTCTCACCATTTTAAATACAGTAGCTCTGTTTTTCCTGAGACCCTGTAAACTTCCTGCAAGGGGAGATTTCATGGTTTTCTTCAGATGGTATAAATAGCCCCATAATGTCCAATGTTCTGCTTTGTGATAAAATTTTAGTTTGCTGTCATTTTGCATGTTCCAGTGGTGCAGCCAGTTCCCCTTTCTGTGCGTGACAAGTCTTGTAACATCTGAGAACATGGTTTCTGCTTTCTCACTAGGATCATTTCAAGTGAAGGAAAAGTGGGCTGGTTTAAGAGTATGGGGTATTCTCTGCCACTCTGAAGGCAGAAAAATTTCTGCCTTTCATAAGTGATTTTTTTGGGCAACCAGTTCAAAGTCTCCTCTTTCTTGACCTGTTGGTGCAGAAGGGTTAAAATGGACAGAGAAAGTGATGAGAATGAACCTTCTTGGCAGTACCTAGTAAAGCTACAGCCTGGCATTGTTCCCGCTTTGTTCTTTGCTTTGTGGGACCCAAGCCTTTACTGACCTACCAAACAAAGATGACCAGGTCAAATGAAGATCAGGCTACAGCTCTTCAAAGAGCCATTTGTTTTGCAGGACCATTTAATATCTAGGCTGTTTTGCAGTAAGTTGTTCTGGAAAGAGCACAATAGTTTCTCTTTCTCTTTTTTTCTTTTTTTTTTTTAAATTTTTTTTCACTTCTTAGTTTTCTCATCACCCAAAAATCTTGCAACCAATCTGGAGGGAGCACAATAGTTTCTCCTTTTCTTTTATTTTTTTTTTCTTCCTGGTTTTCTCATCATTCCAAAATCATGCAACCAGTTGAATGGTATGGAATGGTTTTTGGTGTCTAGAACAGAAAACTCTCTCTGTAACTGATGTTTTGTTTTACAACCGCAGGAAACTACTTGTCACTATCCATTAATGACCACTGTTTGCCATCTTAAGAAAAACAGATGATGAAGTCTACCACCCACAGTCTGCTGTTTTATCCCTCCATCAAACTAATACTGACCTAACTTTGCACAAAACGCCATTTTCATTATCTGTGCTCAATATTTTTTCCTATCCTCTTGCCAGAATAAACAAAAATTAGAGAAATCCACAATGAGCTCATTCTGTCTTGGGAGCAGGGAGGCTATTGCTCCTCCTGATGGTGGTCAAATCAAGGCTGGACCATATTCAGTGCAAGGGGGGAAATAACTGCCCTGGAACACCAGTAGGTGCAGGATGGGCTATTCATCCTGCTTTATATGGGAAAAAGTGTTGGAGAAGACAAGGAGACCAAGACACTGACCCACGTTTGCAAACTGAGCACAGAGCCAGCACGGCAGCAATCTCATCCCCACCTAACAGGCACGTCTGGCTGCAACAGCTATGTAAATAATTTAACAGTGAGATTTATGAGCTTCTTTCTCACTGTGGTGTCTTAGATTGCATTTAGTCACATTCACCAGGATAATTGTCCTGAACTCGTGTGTTAATGGCATGATAATGTGTAAGCGTGGAGCTGACATCTTCAGGTCACTCACTAAAAAAGGAAAACTGTCTTTTCTCCTCTCGAAACAAAGTATGAAACACTATTTTTCTCCTTTTTTTTTTTAATTTTATATTTTGGGAAAGTTTTCAAAGACACAACAGAATATCTCTCTACAGGTTGAATTGGCATCTGTTTGAATTCAAGGCTCTTTGGCTGTAAAAGCTCATTGTATTGCCCATTCTCATAGTAATCAAACCAATGTGTCAGACTTGATACTTACACTTTATACAGAAAAGGATATGGTAATTGTTTTGTGAGAGGGGAAGATGGAGTCATTGCTTGCAGATAACCTATTTATTTTTAAAAATAGGAAACATTTCCTTTTTGTTTATTTGCTGCTCTGCATAGCTGAAGGTTTTCTGTTTTCCACAGCCATTTTCTGACATGCAAATAGCAATTTATTTTTATGTGGGATAAATTCTTCCTGTGTACTTTCCACTCTGTGAGATGGGGTTGAGGGAAATACGCCTTTTTCCATGAAAATACTAATGACTGAATTAAAGCATGACTCAAGTGGGCACTGTTCTAAGCAATAATATCAAAGTTGTCACAATTGTGTGTGGGCTTTAATGTTCCTGGATGGTACTTGCGTTTAGTCTGCAGATCCATGAGTCAAGACAACTGTTAAAATCGCTCCAAACCTTCAGTGGGGCCCAAATGACTTATTTTGAGGTGCTAATAGAGTCATTTGAAGACATAGCAGAGAACTGACTGCAAAACAGGGCCAGCTGGGAGCATAGGTGATGTGGGCTGTTGCCTTGGGCAGCAGCAGCCTGCCAAGGGCACAGCAAAGTGGTCATGTCTTCATCGCTTGCTCTGCCTCTGCCAGTGCCCGGGGAAATCAGGTTTGCTGCCGCTGCCAGGGCAGAGATCAGGGTGTGTGCAGATCAGGGCCAGCCGCTTTCAGCAGTCACTGTTCCTACCTGGCCATTTACCTTCTGACAGCCCGAGCTGCCTGAGATGAACTGTATAAGATTGTGATTTAAGGGTGTTTCCCTGGTGAACACATGCCAGTTGAGGAAGCTTTTTCAAATCCTGCAAGTTTTATAGCTTGTGTGAGCATGGGTAGAGTCTCTGCTATGTCCCTGCTACCAATCTGTGGTGCAGCCCGGCTGGAGGCCATAACCCCCTTCCCCATCCTCTGTCGTCTCAGATGGATTTTGATGGGGTACCTGGTGTTCCCACAGATGGAATGTGGTGATGGAGTTTGGAGCTCTGATAGCTCTGCAGTGCATGCAGAGTAGTTATATTTTCCAGCCCAGAATGTTGCTTGAACATATTATAGTGCATTTCAGTGTAAAACTAAAGTAAATTTTATTACGGTACATGGAATTTATGTCATGTAGAAAAATATGTATTAAAAGTTCAGGCCCCCAGAGACCAGTAAGCCTGGTGCTCTGGAGTCTGTGTTGCTTGTGGCTGACAGGCTCCTTACTGCTTGGACCCTCTCTATCCATGCTGATGAATCTTGATAATTAACTGTGTGACTCCCCTTTATAAAATGGTTGTGTCTTCCATGATCTTCCACAATGCTGAAACTGCAAAGCAAACTAGAGCTGGGGAAACCTCTGGAGACAGAACCCTCTGCATAGTATAAACATCAATACAGAATGGCTTTCTAAAGGATGTGTTCAACTTTCACCATCTCATGTCATGACTTCTTTCCTCAGTAAGGACTCCTACTGAAACAGAAGTCCAGTCCCAGCAGCATACTCTAAGACTGAAGCAGAGAACTAAAGAGAAGTGGGTAAAAAATGTTATGTTCCGGCTGGAAAGGTGTCATTTTCCAGTAATCCTTGCCCAGTGCCTACACATACTCTTCAGGTAATTGTATTAGAAACACTTGTGGATACTGCAGTATTGATTGGTTTCAGGAACAGAATGGAAAGTATTTCTTTTGAGAGTTTGAAAGCCAGAAATCATTTTGCAGTTGGCTGTAGGATGGATATCATTATGTCTGAAAGCAGTATCGCAGGGCAGTGTGACTGGCTTGGAACAAACATCCCAAAAAATGCTTGCTTAGATGGAGATCTTTCTAAGTACTTCATCCCCTTTTTTTACATTATTATAGAAGTATTTTTATAGGGTAATATGATGACCATATTTAACCTGGATTCCACTAATTAATGTCATAACAGTCATCCAACATTGTCAGAAAGTGGTGGCAGGGTACCAGAGATTGACAAATACAGGGTTATAAGTGATTTTTTTCTAGTAGCTATAAAAGGTATAGGTGTCTCCTCTGTTGTTCTAAAAGACAGCATTCAAGCCAGCACTGACTCTATGCATCTGTTTTTGCAGATAATTCTGTACAAAAGCAAATTCCTGGTTTACTGTGGCTGACCAAGCGAGTTCTCATCAGTCAGCTGAGTTGTGGCTGCAGAACAAGTCTTCTTGTAACCTATCCCAGCCCTAAGGAAAACACATTGGTGTGAACTGCTCCCTGACTGTCTTCTGTATGATAGCCCATGCATGTGGTATAACTTCAGGTGAGGCAAAAATCCAGGTCACTGGAGCTCTGTTGTTTGTGGTGAGATTTCAGATGTAACTGCTTCAAGTTGCTTGTATTTAAGAATCTGAAGTAAGACCTTGTCCAGTTTTTAACTGAAATAAAACTCCTTAGTTTTGTGTATGATTGAGCAAGCACCACAGGGAAAAAAAAAAAAAAAAAGCTGTGGAAAATATATCTCTGTAGAATAACTAAAACTTGGCAGGAATGTTTCCAGGCTTTCCAGCTGCATGGTTAGCTCTATGTCCAGTACAAAAAGCAGTATCTCCCATTGAGACACTGAAATGTGTATCCATTTACTGGTACTTCCGTGCTGAGTGAGGCAGTATATGTTTTTAGCTACAAACATTTTAGTTTTTACATAAAAAGGAGCATATTTGATATCTTCAACATTTGGGATTATGGTATGCGAGGTGAGTTCATTCTTATTTTTAAATATGCAACTGTTTTATGATAAAGAATATCTGGCTCCTCAGGAGGGGGAATGCCTCCTTTGAAGAAGTCTGTAACCTCTGATGGATGCACTAAAGACCTGAAAACCCTTTGGAGTGCTGTAAGTTTAAACATAGAATCATAGAAAAAGATATTTATTAGGTTGGAAAAGGCCTCTAAGATCATTCAGTCCTACTGTTAACCCAGTACTGTCATGTTCACCACTAAACCATGTCCCCAAGTGCTACGTGCACATGTTTTTTGAACACTTCCAGAGTTGGTGATTCCACCACTGCCCTAGCCAGGCTGTTCCAATGCTGGATCACCTTTCCAGTGAGGAAAATTTTCCAAGTGTCTAATCTAAGCCTTCCCTGTCATGAATTGAGGCCATCTCCTCTTGTCACTTGTTACCTGGGAGAAGGGACCAACCCCAGCTGGCTATAACCTCCTTTCAGGTAGTTGTAGAGAGTGATAAGGTCTCCCCTGAGCCTCCTTTTCTCCAGGCTAAACAACCCCAGCTGCCCCAACTGCTTCTTATAAGACTTGTGCTCCGGACCCTTCACCAGCTTTGTTGCTGTCTCTGGACAGGCTCCAGCACTTCAGCATAGTCTGTGCCCCAATTTCTTCTAATGAGGGGCCCAAAACTGAACACAGGACTCGAGGTGCAGCCTCACCAGTGCCAGGTACAGTGGGACAATCGCTGCCCTCATCCTGCTGGCCACACTATTGCTGATCGATGTCGCGATGCCGTTGGCCCTCTTGGCCACATGGGCACACTGCTGGCTTGCGTTCAGGTGGCTGTCGACCAGCACTCCCAGGTACTTTTCCATCGGGCAGCTTTCCAGCTGCTGTTCCCCAAGCCTGTACCCTTGAATGGGATTGCTGTGACCTGAATGCAGGAATCAGCGTTTCACCTTGTTAAATGTCATAAAACTGACCTCAGCCAATCTACCCATTGAACTTGACCAATTCTTGGAAGACTGCAGCGTCAAAGAGGCTTCAGTACATGATGATGAACTTTAGGTCAAAGTGCTAGATAAAACGAAAAATCAAGTGATTTTCAAAATACATATTCCTGCCAATTAAGTTGCAATTTATTGCCTTATTGCAGGGAAGGTACTACTCCCAGTAATTCTAAGGCAGTTGTTGCTGTTATCTAAGCACTGGTACTGCCACTGCATTGCCTTATGGCAGCAGGAGCAAACCACTGAATGATGAATATTTAATGGAAAGGTTGACGTATATTTACACTGAATCATTTGCTACAGAATTGTAAATAAAACAGTATTTTTAATTTGCTGCCTAGGGCTGTTTAAGTATACCATGTATGAGTTATATCCACAGGGGAGAGAAGCTTAGGTTAGAGTAAACCTGGCTGAAAATTTGCTAACATGTAAATACATATTTTTATTTAATGGCAGTAGGAGTTGTCTGGATAAATTTTCAGGTTTGGCTTTTGTATGTGATTGTACGTCTGTGCACCTAAAGCTAAATTCAGCCATCCAAATCCCTTATTTGTCCCACCATCCTTTTCCTCTGCTCTGTGCTTAGGTTTGAATTAAACCAGTCTTTGAGTAGGTGGTCACACTGTATTTTCTGACTTTGGATTTCTCACCTTGGTAAAGATGGGTGGTGTTTTTCATTTCCTTTTAAATTCTCCTTTACATTATTTCACATGCATCCTCTGAACACTGCACTGAATACAGTCCTTCCCAGGGACTGCAAATGCTCTGATCATAGTTTGTAAGCTGTTCATGAACACAAGTGGATCTCTGCCCACAGCTAGCATTCTAGTGAGGTGAGATAGTCTTAGCCCTACTTTGTACGTGAGCCTCTGAGATGCAGGTGTTAAAGCTGTTACTGCCTGATGTGCCCACTAATTTTTGATTCTGTATCTGGGATACTGGGGACCAAGGTACTTACAATTTTGTTCTCTTCTTGTATTTAAAGCACAGCCCACATTGACCGTCAGTGGGAGGTGGGAATTCTTATTCATTATCATGTACCAAATGTCCCAAAATGGGTACCTGGAAAATGGAACATGAGTACATTGAGGATGCTGGATTAGAAAGGCTTTTGGGTAACTTGGTGATGTAGGAAAGCTGTGCCCAGAAAAGGGTGAAAATGTTGTTTTCCAGGGTGGCACAGAATTGCCACTGCTACAAACCTAACCTTTCAAGGAAATTTGGGAAACTGCTTAATCTCTTTGTTAAACTCACTGTTAGAATCACAGCTCACCTCTGAGTCAGGTGTTTTGGCTGTGCCCCTCTTTGGTATTGACCATGTGGGCACTTTTTGCTGTCAGCTCCTCTCTCCACTGCTCAGCTTGAGGGCGAGGACCTCTGGGACTGAACAGGAGCAGTTTCTCTGCAAAACCTAAAGCATTTCCATATCTTCTCTATGGACTCCTTTCACAGCCCCAGAGGTTCCCATATACAAGCCTTGGCATATAGGTGTTTTTTCCTTTATTCTGCCACACTCTCCTAATGGCCTAGTAGGATGTGATTTAGGGCAAGAAGAGGGTCTCTTGCTCGATCCTATGAAGCTTGCAGGTCCTGTGTGGGTATGCAGGAAAGCAGTTCATGATACCTTTTGTTTGGAGGGCTATCTTATCTCCAGGGTTATCATCAGAGGGAAACACCACACATCTCCCAGCTTCTGCAACTGTGAGCCCTATCAGACCAGAGCCCACTTGAACATGCCTCCTTTGTGTCTAAAGCTGAATTTATTCTATATCCTGAAGGAGTGTGGGAACTGTGGGAAAACACTATATAACTAAACATTGGATCCTGGAGTATACAATCCATGGGAAATAATTAGGGTTTGTGCAAGCATCTACCGACTTTTGGAGGCTAGAAATGTAACACTGTATTTCTTTGAACTGAGAGTTATGGACCTTGCACTTAGTCTCTCTGAAGGGAAGGAACTAGCTTCTTCAGGTTGCCTGAAAATGGAATGTTTTGTTCAGTCTTTTGCTCTCTGTGGTTATGTGATTTCTTAAGACTGACTTTATTCCTGAACTTGAGCACACTCCTTGACAAGTAGCCTCATAAATTTAAAGCAATGTGCTACAAAATAGCACTAGTATGGAGATCAGTATCTGGCAGGAGTGGCTGTTTTAAGTGCTGTAGAAAAATAGCAAGAAAATAAGTGTTATGTGAGACCAGAAGGCCATTTATCCTACTAGCAAGTCTCATATGTGCTCACTCAGACTTACAGTGACATACGCTGAGGACCCAGCCTAATGGCAGAAACATTAAACTTTGGCATTAAGTGAGTGGACGGTGTAAGTTGGTTGGAAGGGTACCCAAGAGGGTTTATTATTTTTGCCTATGGTATTTATGGAGAAGCAGCTTCAGTTTTCTAGGAATACATCTTATTTTGTTTCCTTCTGAATCTTCTCTGTTACAAGAAGTTTTGATTTAAAACTATGCAGAAGTAAGCAAACAGTAATTTTCTCAGAAATGTTTCCATTCTGTTTTTTCCAAATGTTGCAGGCATCTGAAAATCTCATATTGTTCTGTGTAACAGCAAAGCAGAGCTGAAGATCATTTTGGGGTTTTGGCAAACAGTACATACTCATAGGGCCAAAGAGAGTGAGAATAACTTGCTATCATAGCAGCCAGAGAACAGACACCTCCAGTTTCCTGGGAGAAGAGAAACCAGGGGAGATTCAAAATTTTTCTAGTTTTTGACTTCAAAGTAGTCTAGCAGGTAAGAAATTCTGTTAAGAAGATCAAATCCTGCTCCTGTTTCATTAGAAAGGAGTACCCTGGTCTTCAGTGTCCTAGATGAATGCCTTAGTTGCTGGAACTAGTGGAAAACAGTAAGAGACTTTCCACTCCCACGCCCCCACCAACTCAGTGTGAAGCACACATGTGGAGAGTTCCCTTTCCTCATTCCCTCCTGCTTGGATTCACACATTAAGTCTGATCCCAGACTGATTTAGTTTTCTTTTCTCCCGAATTTCAGTCTTTTTGAGGGGGGTCCATCCCAGTGCAAGCAACTATCACTTCCTCAAGCTGCTGACACCAGCCATGGCAGTGCAGTTCCTGCAGGGCTTGCTGAATCCTGAGGGTGTGGCAGTGAGGGAGTCAGCCTTAGACAGCGCTGCCTTTGAGCTTCAGTTCTCAGCCTGACAGAGAAACAAAATGGAAATTATTCAGGATCATGAACCAAAGTAGAGGTGCTCCTGGTACTGGTGGCGGAGGCATCCCAGAGGCCTTTGGCAGAGATTTATAGATGTCAGCTTTTGAGTTTCCTTGGTGAATGAGTCACTGTGGCTGTGCTCATATGTTTAAAATGCCTTTTAAGCATTCACAACAGCATTTTCCCCTGTTCATGTGGCTACTTTCAAATACCAACTTCAGTTACACCAATGTAGGCTTTTGCAAATCTGTGTGAACTCTCTCTCCTCTGCTGAGTAGAAGCCAGGTTTGACCCAGCAGCCCTTTAACCGTGTTAGCACAGCCTAAAACTTGGTCTGATCTCTTTGGCAGGGTTTAAAAGCTCAAGCTCAGGTTTTTCTAGTTGGCTTTCCATTATAAGAGTGGGTTCTTGTGCAGATGGATCAAAATAGAGGCAGACTGAGCTTGCAGTTACTTGCAAAATAAGGCTGACTTTCTCCTATGAATTTGCAGTATAAGAAACAACAAACCTAAATAGCATGTCAGTTGCTGACTCCATTTTTCATTGCTTCTCCTGTTCTGGGGGAGCTGCTACCTTGTCAAAATATGATGTGTGCAGGAGAAAATACCAAAAAGAAAATCAAGCAACATATGGAACATTCTCATTATATTGAATTTCGTGGTGAAAGGCGGGACTGTTCCATGTTCCCATGTACTAGAGATCATGGCACGGCATGTAACTTTAATTTGAACTTTCTCAATGCCAGTTTTGTTGTGTCAATGTTTGAGAGTTCTGCTGAGTTGGCACAGCCGGATGCAGGTTGTTCCTTATCAAGTACTGTCAGGAAATGTTGCACCAGAAGGGAGGGCACAGGCTCCCTGGCTGCTGGACACTTGCAATAGGAGATAATTTCCTGAGTGGCATGAGACAGTGTGGTTTGTATATCATGTAAAAAGCCCAGCCCAGCTCCTGTGGCATTTTCCTCTGATTGCTAAGTCCACTGCAGAAGAGTAAAAACATATGACACTTAAAAATAGGATATATCCTCAAACATTGCAAACGCCATCTGTTCTCAAAGAAACAACTGGTAGAAAAAAATAACCTTGGGTTGAAACCTTACATGAAGTTGCCATTTAAGATAAGTGGGGTTGGCTTTGTTATTTTTATTTTTTTGGAGGTGTGGAGAAAGGGCTGTTTGATGGCAGCTGAAAGAAAACAGAAATGTGGAACTGGAGCGTATGTGTTACAGACGTGTAGAGAAGTCGTGTCTTGGAGACCTGTTAAATAGCAAACTCTGGGACCAAGTATCATAGTGACAGTGAAAGATATCCATGTACTGTTTTAAATCAGTTCATGCAGATGACTGCAGTAAGGTGTTTGCCCACCACCAGAAGGCGGTTTCTAGGGAAAATGTCTGCCTTACTAGTCATAAACAGGTAAGACCTCATTTTCCAGTTGGACCCAATTCTGAGGTGAATGGTATGGCTTCCTCACCCATTCAAACTCAATCCAGGCTGGCAATGAGGGGTGAATCAGTAGCTTAGGGAATACTGACTCCATCTCTATATGCTGCTCCCGTAAACAACACCCTACAGAGCCATGGCCTGTGGGAACATAAGCAAAGTCTCTGAGCTTTGGCCATTCCTAGCAGTCAGTATTGCTTCTTCTGACTCTGTTAGGCTGTGATTACATGACCAAAAAGAATTTTGTTTTCACACAGTGGCAAGTTTCTGTCCCTCATGGGGACAGAACTAGCCAACTTCAGTAACTAGCCATACCACCTGCACCAAGACTGATGAAAAATCTTAAAAGCCCACTGGTGGGCTTGGTCACTTGTGGTGTTTTGAATACCATTCTGAGGAGTCAAGAGGGATGCCTTTAGCGTATACCTGTGATTTCCTTCAGTACTGGAACAGTACGAAGGCAAATAGCCAATTACTGAGCTGAGAAGCAACTCATCTCCTTTTACATGAGCTGATGGCTTCAGAGCAACTGTGGGCTTCATGCAGGTGCAGTAGCATATGAAATCAGCAAGCCACAGTAGCAACACAGAGCCTGTGTCTTGAAAGTCTTACATGGATTAGGGATCTGAAAACGGGGTGGCTGCATTTCAATGTCTACACTTCTGTGAAGAGCGGCAGACTTGTACTTAAGACACATGCCAAGAAACTGTGCTTGAGGTAAAGGGAATGAACACTGCATGGTGTTTGCTCAAACGAAGTAGTCATGTTCCAAGGCAGTGACCTAATCCTGTCAACCTCACTGTTTTTGTGAGTTCCAAGTGGGACAACATGGTGAGGTAAGAAAAGGGCATTTTAATGAATAGGTTTGATAGCGATATTTCTGCCTCTTATCTTTTTTTACATCTCACAGCCCAGGAATAGCTGCAGTGATGTAATGTTACTATTTAGAATTGTTTTCAAAGCATGTTTTGAGTTTGGTGTCTACAGTATTGAAAATTTTGCTTTGGAAATGAGTGCACCTAAGGTAAAGGCTGCGTGCATGCATTTTCAGGCTCTGCCTATCTGAATTTTGTCTGCCATGCTTCAGATTCTCTTATTTCCAATCTGAACATCAGAAGATTTGAAGGGTAATAGCTTGTGCTCAGCTTTTGTGACAAGCAGATGAGGGATGGGACAAATCTACTAAAGACATTCTCTGCTTTGTGAGGGAGTAAAACAATAACGTGCTTGCCAGTGTTTGGCCCTAGTAGACCTAACTCCTGAGATAAAGACCTGCCAGTACTTGCCCCACAGAATGTGATGTGCTGCCACAGCACATTTCTATGTTCTTGAGATGTGCCTTAACTGTATAGGAGCAAAACCTGGTGGCATTGCCCCCTCAGAAGAGCAAAAAACCAGTGTGACCTTGAAGATAAAACCTTGAAGAGTGATGTGGCTGGCATAGTTCACAGTGGGTGGGAGAGCAAGTTTCTGATTTCACAAGTGACAACAAGACCAAACCCTCAGTTTTGCAAGAACTTTTTTTTTTTTTTTTTTTAATCAGCCCACAGAGAGGGGTAACACTGAGCCCTATTTAAAGCAAAGTATACTGTTATTGCAACACAGATCATAATTCTAGGTTTGAGCCTTGCATGTAGGTCAACTATTGTTAACATTTTAATACTCAAGCAATTTTTCAAAAACACTCTGCTTTTGTCTACCACCTTTTCCATTCTTAATCTCTCATAGATGAAGTTCGATATCTCTCTAAAGCTGAAGTAAAATGTCCTGTACTCTGAAATGTTAGATCAGCTTTATTATTATTATTTTTTCCAGCTGTCAAGCTTAACACATTTTTTAAAGCATCCTACTACTTTAGGGTACAGCTTAAATTGTCAAAAATGAATATGTAACACTGCATAAGTATTTACTGTACATGTCTGTGTGAGAGACCTGAACTAAAAACTAAATTCTGTTTCCCCCTAAATCTGGTGGAAGTTCATCCCTTCTCACAACTTTAGATCCAGCTGTGATTTATGCATTTATGCGCCTTTCTAATGGGTTAAATAAAAACTCTGTTTTTAGGTAGCACTAAATTTTGGCCTAAAGTGTATGAGTTGGCTCATAGTACATTCCCACCGTGGGCTTCTATGTCTGTATCCTATCACGTTCTCTTCTGTGACTTCCAGCTCATGTTTGGTGTTCTGCCTAATATTTAAGTAAGTTCATTAGATACATTCGTGTTTTAAAAATATAAGCTGCATTTTTCAGGCTATGGACCAACATGTTAAAAACCATCTGTGATATCAATTGCTCAACTTATGCTCTCAGAAGAGCCTACTTTACTTAAGGCAAATGCTCGACACTAACAGAAAATAAAGATGGTCATTAAGTACCTCAATTCACTTTTGAATATTTCAGCCAAGTTTTATCATTACAATTTTTATTGTATCTAACCCTGTGGGCCCTTTTGTAAATGTGGAGGGGTTAAGCGTTTCTGTCATTCATCCCAGTTATTTGTGAGCCCAGATGTGGGAGTTAGGTAACTGGTTTCAAACACATAACCTTGAAAACAGGTAATGAAAGTGGTGAGCAAAAACTAAATGAAATTTCACAGCCTGAGGCTTAGGCAAAATGTCCCTTTGGCTGTTCAGGTTAATGTCATTACCAGGGAAGGCTTCTTTTTCCTGAAGCAATTATTCCAGATGTGTTTTTTTACCTTCTGCTCTGCTTGGCTGACTGTTTGCAGTCTATCTTTGCTCTTTTGTACATAAATAAGTTGAATTTTTAGATATCTAATTAGAAATTATCTTTTCCTATCAAAATGGTCTCTAAGGAAAGTAAGAATACTTCTGAGAAGTATATATTTCTGGGTTGGATTTTGTAAGCCGTGCTGGTGTGGCTAAGCTGAGGGTTGCCAAAAGTGTAACTGTGTAAAATGCAGTGAAGCTGACATGAAAGTGAAAAGGGAAATGCATGTCGCACAAAAATTCTGTGTTTACAAAGTCACCTTCTGCACTGCAGGGACACTTTAAGACGAGCATTAAGGGTGATAGACCTTAGTTGTAGAGCTCTTCTGAATTTTAGTCCTTTTAAACGTGTTTGCTGATCGGTACCTTACATTATATGAGGTCAACAAAGGACTCCTCAAAACAGCAATACCAAATACTGCCAACCTGACATCAAAAGGCTCTAAGACTTTCTTGTTTCTTACTTACTATGTGGTGTTTCTGCCCTCAGCCACTACAAGTGGTGGAAACCTTGATTTTACCATTGAAGCAGATGGGCTTCCTGCAACTCACTGGGGATTTCTACTCTATTCATTAGTTCATTAAAAAACCCACAAAACAACAACCTTCCTCTCTGGGCTGTTGGCTTTTTAGACTAATGCTTAGATGTACTCCTTGGCAAATGGAACCCTACATTCAGGTTTGTCAGTTGTGTCTTTTTTTTCTGCCAGAATTTCATGGAATCATAGAATCAGATGCGTTGGAAAGGACCTCTGAGATCATCAAGTCCAACCCTTGATCCACCACCACCACAGTTACTAGACTATGGCACTAAGTGCCACATCCAGTCTCTTCTTAAATACCTCCAGGGATGGAGAATCCACCACCTCCCTGGGCAGCCAATTCCAATGCCTGATTACCCTTTCTGTGAAGAATTGCTTCCTACCTAAACCTCCCCTGGCAGAGCTTGAGACCATGCCCTCTTGTCTTACTGATAGTTGCCTGGGAAAAGAGACCAACCCCCACCTGGCTACAACCTCCTTTCAGGGAGTTGTAGAGAGTGATGAGGTCTCCCCTGAACCTTCTCTTCTCCAGGCTAAACAACCCCAGCTCCCTGAGCCTTTTCTCATAGGGCTTGTGTTCAAGTCCCTTCACCAGCCTGGTTGCTCTTCTCTGAAGACTTCAGACTTCTTCAAGGATTCCTGGTTGGGCCAAAAATAATTGCAGCAGCAAACAGAGCTAGAATAGTTTCAACCACTCTGTGGACTATGTAGAAACCTGGTGTGTGTTTCCTGCAGATGTGCAGACCCATTGCAGAGCACCAGTGCTGCTGCTCTCATTTTTGGCTGGGTGCATCTCTGCATTGTAAGTGATGGACTTACAATATATGCCCCATACTTCTGCCTGGGGAAGCTTTACCCTCTGCCCAAGCTTCTGAGTGCATGACTGTGAACAGTCATAATCACCTATTATAAATCCATATTCTTGTATTTCAACTGCAGTAGTAAAAAATAGTGATCCACCACTGGTCAGGAACCAAGACTGACCTTAAAAAGCTGTAGACTCAGTTCTTATTTGTACACAGACCCTTCTTTATGCACTTGTGTCATCAGCAACAGAAAAGGCCCTTCACCCTTTCAAGAATGCTACAATGGGTTTTGACATATGAAAGAATCAGGACCCAAGTACCTCTGAGTGCTGAATGATTTATGAACACACATTTAGTTTAAAGGACAGATGACCACAGCTTTCTCTGTTTCTCTAATGCTTTTTTTTTTGCATTCAGAGAGTAAAATGCTGAATGAAACAGGATGTCTGAGGGCTCACCTAGATAAATTAGGGCTGAAAGCCCCACCATCTCTACCCAAACTCCAGGACTTATGTATATTCCTCACTGCTCCAAGTCCAGCCAACATGGAGCATGGGCAGTGAAAAGTTTAAGTCTGTGACAGTCTGTGTATGTCTGCCCTTCTACTGTTCTGAGTTAACATCTTGGCTTGGGTCTCTCATGCAAAGCTGCTGTCAGCCACTCAAAGTGACCCATTCTTCCAGTAAATATATTAGGTATCCATAATATATGTTTTTTGTTGTTAGCTGTGCCTTCTTGCAATTCTGGAAAACCCCAGTATCTTCATGCAAGACTGTATCAACCATCACAGTCTGACTAAGACATTTTGAATCATACTATACAAACTGTCTTTGGCCATGCACATGCTTGGCAGTTCACTGAGCTTTGCTTAGCTACTTGCTTCCACCATTTTTTCCTCAGAACTCACAGGTTATCACCCTGGTCAAGCAAGGCTCCAGGTTCACTCTGTACTTCTAGCTTTTCCTACAAATACCTGTTTTCCTGACTGATTACTTCAGAGTCAGAATTCCCCAGTTAATTGTTAGCATCTTGTCATGTGAGAGACCAGCATTATGTGTCTCAGCTTGGTCCATTAGTGATAGAATACAGAAATTAGCACACTAATGTAAAACATCAGTTAGCTCTGGGAGTGGGATGGTCCCCACATTTCAAGTTTGTATGGTTGATTTTTATTTTTATAGAAATATCAGTTGAAAATGTTCTTGAAACTTACTTGTTTTAGTTCTTTCTGGGTGGTGTTGTTTGGAAATTTTTTTATGTTTGGATCACCTTAAAAATTCACTTTTCATACTAGGTTCCCAACTCACCTCGTGAGTATATTGGCATCCATGATAAAACACAAAGACCTCATTAAAAAACCCTTCTTTTTAAAATAGTTGGGATTGTCAAATTCTGATGGTATAGTTGCTGGCTGAATTACCAAGACAGCAAAGTTTCTTCAGAGCAGAGGTCTGCTGCTGAGCTTGGGTAATTAGCTCTCCCATTTTATGACTGTGTGGTCATCGCTGAAATTAAGAAGCTGAAGTAAAATCTTTCTTCACTTAGCAAGAGTTTGTGGCCAAGTTAATCCGCAGCATGGAGTTCCTACATGATACACAGAAGGCACATCTTCTCCTTGTCACATTTCACACCATAGAGGCACAGAACATTAATGCTGATAATGCTCTCAAATGCGTTGCCATTATCACACTAGTAATGTAAGCGTGGTCTGTTTTGTGAGGTAATATTATGCTTACTTATAGAAATATCTGAACAGAAACACAAACTCCCCTTGTATTAGCTGATGAAGTTGTCCAAGGTTCCTAGAAGCAAATGGGAATCTGAAATTGTTACCTTAATAAATAGAAGAAAAAAGCATAGTCCTAGACTCAATTCATATTTAGCTATGCTTTACTTAAGAAGATAGTTCTGTTCCTAGTTTTAGTGTATGCTAGTAAAGCAGACTCTGCATTAATTTTTTTTCCTAGCTTCTAACCAGGAAATAATGTCCTTTCCAGAGAACCTTCTTTCTTTCCTACCTGTAGTGTACAGTCTCACCTGGTAATAATGATTCTAATATTTCTGGCTAAGAAATGGGGACATTAATATTCTCACAGAGAACTCACAGCAGTCATTGTAAATTACATGGTACTCTGGAAACGCAGCAGGAGGTGTTTCCTTCTGTGGACAGTTTATTACTAGGCCTTTGTCCCATAGTGTATTACCCATATTTAACTTGCACATTGAGTAATATCACTGTGTCAAATAACAGCATTGTGGAAGCTACGGCACATCTCCTCCTGGATAAAGGGTTGGCAGGAGCACCTGTCTGTGACAGTGAGCTATCCCTCACGGTCTGTGGCTTATCCTGTGTGTGAGAGAAACAAGATGTAAGGTCTGGGTTGAAATTTTCAAACTCCTCCTAGGGATTTGCCTACTGGTTTTAACATGACTTGTGAGGATTAACTCTTCCTCGGGTTTGAAAAGATCTACTCTAATGTCTTTACCCAGAACAATGTCAAAGGTTTTGAGAAGTTTCATTTGCTTTATCTGTGGCCATCTTTTTGGGGTGTGAGATTTTATCATTGGAGGTATTGGATTTTTAATAAACAATCATAGTATCAGGTGAAACACTTAGTGGACAATAAGGAAGGAACCTGTCTAAACATCCTGGGTTCCATCTGAGAGGCGTATGTTTAGCTGGGATGACTGTTTACTGAGGACCCTTCTAGGAGTTCTTTCAAATAACAGCAGCAAAGAGCAATGACTGTTGCTTAATCAGAACAAATTAAGACACATTTGCCTAATGAGGATATATTCAGCTGGAGCCAAGTCATTAAGTGGTGCTTAAATTCATATTACAGTCTAAATTTTAGAAATTTTGAAATAAGTGTTAAATGAAGATGTAAAGCAACAAATGTAATTTTTAATTGTTTATTTTTTGTGCCATATTTTACACCTCTACAAAACTACTTAGATTAAGGCTTTTAATAGCTTTTCTTTTTTACAGCTGTTAAAATACAACAATTTACTGTTTATCAAGGTACTTTGATTCAGAGGATTTTAGTGCATTGTTAATTAGCAGGTAAAAGTACAATTTTTCATGTGCTCTAAGTTCAGGGTTTTTCTCCATGGGCAGTTTTTCTGCATGTCCTTGCAAAAGCTGTGACACAATTGTGTGTCCTGATGTCAGTCACCTGGTGGAGCAGCAGGTGCCAGAGAAGATGTTCTCATGTGTTGCTCTGTGCTCAGTGTGGGGTTCCAGAAAACAGTACCCAGTCTTTTGCTAGCTCAGCATTCATCTCTGAGGTGAGTGGGGAGGTACCTCTATGCATATGGAAATAAAGGCAACCAGAGTGCTGGATTGGAGGGGGAAATCCCTCAGAGAAATGGAGGGGTTGGTGGAGCTGCTACAGGAGTGGGTAAGTGGGACTTTCCCCTCTCTTTCTTGTGTATTTGCAAGACTCCAGCAGCATGCCATCCACATAGGGACAGGGAGGAGGCCTGGATGATGAAGTTGCTCAGCATTGATTTGATTCCCTCCTGAACACTGCCTGTGAAAAACTACAACTTCCTGGCAATAAATCAGGTGCTGTCTATAGCCTTTGACTCTGAGGTAAAGAGGAACTCAGCAGCTGTGTACCGGGACAGGTAAGAGAAGAACTGATGGCTCATCACAGTCTGTGTGACAAAATGAGATCAAAGACAGATTGGTGCAAAAAACTCTGACGTTGAACAGACCTGTTATGTCTGTCAAAGGATATGTTCAAGTGTCAGATAAGTTTTGGCCACAAATATTTTCTGACTGGTATTTTGGATCAGGTGCATTGGTTAATCATGAAAGGGAACTCAGAAAACACTGTTTAGAAGGTCATATGTGTATCTAGAGGGGAAGATCCTGACAATCTGTCACCTTAGATCAATAGCTTTATTTTAAAGTACTACAACTCTGTGCTACCCTGAAACATCAGTGTCATTTGGCTAATCTTTCTGAAGTATACAGCCTTTATTTTGCCCTCAGAAGGTATTTGTTTTGGTTTTACAATGGAAAATTTGGTAGTTTTGACGGATGGATAGGCTTGCTACCTCCATACTTGTATGTCAGTGAAGGCTTGAAAGCACTTTCACTTGGTCCTGAGATGAGGGAAGATTTCCATCAAGCATCTTCATGGCTCTCAGATCTGAGGTCAGTAGTGTCACTGTTTTTTCACTGTGACATAATGCTATAAAGCTATCCCAGCTTAAAGTGTAAAAATGAGTAGGCTGAGACCTGTGCTTTGCCATTTGTCCCCCCAGCAGTGTAGGACTGGGTTTCCCTGTGGACTGGAAGGCTGCACACAGGGTGATTTCCCCAGCCTTGCAGCAGTGTGGTGTCTCAGCTGGCAGAGCAACATGTTGCCACAGGGCAGCAAGCCAGGTCTGAGGATTTCCATGTACGCCTTCCTTCTCTGCCTGTGCATTCATTTGTGCATGCAGAGGAACTGTGGCCAACTGCTGCACAGCAGGTGGATGCGGTGGCTCTCTGGGAGGCCATGGAGAAAGGGAACAAGAGCCCAGACATGGCTCTGGCTGTATGCCAAAAAGTTGAGCTTCTCAGAGCACGAGGATTTAGACCTGAGCTTAATAGAGGAATAAGACCTGGGCAACAGCTCTGTGGAAGAGGACCTGAGGGTCCCGGTGGACAAGCATCTCAATATGAGGGAGCAGTGTGCTGCTGTGGCAAAGAAAGTCAACGGGATGTTGGGCTGCATCAACAAGGGCATCACCAGCAGATATAGAGCTGGTCAGATATAGAGAAGTCATTATCATACTCTCTTCAGTACTTGTCAGGCTGCATGTGGAATACCGTGTTCAGTTTTGGTTCCTACTCTGCAAAAGAGGTGTGGACAGTCTGGAAACGGTCCAGAGAAGGGCCACAAAGATGATCAAAGGCCTGGGCAAACTGACATGTGAGGAAAGGCTGAGAGAGACTGGTTTTGTTCAGCCTTGAAAAAAGAAGGCTTAGGGAGACCTCATCACCATGTTGTAGTATTTACAGTGTGGCTACAAAGAAGATGGAGACTCCCATTTACAAGGAATCACATGGAAAAGACAAGGGGTAGAAGTTACTCCCAGGAAGATTCTGACTGAACTCAAGAGGAAAATTTGTCCCAGTGAGAACAAAGAGCCCATGGAATAATCTCACAGGGAAGTGGTGCATTCCCCAGTGTTGGACACTTTTAAGATTCAGCTGGACAAGGTGCTGGACCGTCTTGCTTAGACCATGCTTTTGGTAAGAAAAATTGGACCAGATGACCCTTGAGATATGCTATGGTTGGTAATCTATGATTCTATGAAAAAAATTACTTTCAGCATGGCTGTTTCAGCTACCCTGTGACATGTAGTGTCTGATTTCCTACACTACTTTGGTTTTCCACCTTTTAGTCTCTCTGCTGTGCTGGGTGCTACTGATATCAAGAACAATGAGCAGAGTGGAGGTCAGTCTCTCAGCCAGTTGTGTTTTAAATGCAACACGGAGAGAGGATTTTATCCATTGAAATACCTTAACTGTTTCTTAGACAGGCTCCCTGAAATTCGTGAATTTGCCTCTACTTAAAACATGCTGAATGTGGCACTTAGCTTAAATGGAGACTTCTCTTTCTCCTAGACTGGAAACCTCTTTAAAATCTCAGCACACCCACACACTGAAGGTCGGGCTCATTTGATGTGTACCCAAGATCTCCCTGGGTGGTACAACGCATTGCTGTCTCTGCACAGCTTTCCTTTTAATCTACTGTGCTGGGGTTTTCAGCAGTTAGACTATTGCACTATCTCAGAAACACTTAACACTATTGTTGTGAGAAAAGGGGTGAATTTTAAGAAAGGACTTCCAGTAACTCTAAACAAACATGTGGTTTGAGTCTTAACATGAATCTGTAGCTTTTGCTGAGGTATATTGATATGATAGATGTGTGAAGAGAGAGATTTTCCTTTATGAAATTTATACCGTCTTCTAATTCTCTCTGTTATGGTAAGCCTCAGGTCCTGTTCAAATTCCGATTTTGGTTATCCAGCCTCCTTTCCCAAAATGCCATGATGCTGAAATAGAGCGGCAAATTATTTTGTAACTGTCATAATGGAGCACATAACTAGCACTGTAATAATGTGCGGATTCCTAGTTAGTGGAGTCCATACCTTCAGGGCTGAATTACAACCTCTTTTGATAATATCTTCAAAAAGTTGATGTAGGAACAGGAAATGCCTTTCTTTGGGGCGATTTCTGGCTAATGATCTCTGCTGGAGGAGAATGACCTTAGCACCCACCTGCTGTTTTGACTCAGTTTCATGACTCGCTTCTCCACAGTGCTCTCTCTCTTGGTGTCTGTTTTAGCAGTATTAACTGAGGTAAATACATTACAGAAGAGAGAAGAGGAAAATGTGGCTGACAGGGAACTTAGAAAGTGCATCAAGTCTTTTAAGGCAAGTAAACTATGGAGAAAAAAGAGTCATAGAAGATGAAAATGAGCAGCATGGAAAGAGGTGATTCATTAATTAAGGAGTTTATGTTACAGGGCCAGCTAACCTCTGAGCCACATTAGTTTGTCTCCCTTGGTCTTTCACAAGTGAGAATGAAGTTCAGCCAAAAACTTAAAGACTTAAGAAGAGCTTACAAAAATGAAGCCTAAATGATGGAAGTCATACAAGAGGGATGTTTGTCCTTCAGTGTATCAGGATTTACTTCTTTTGTATCCAGATCTTCTTCAGGTCACATCACTCCCAAAACAAGGTCTCATTCTCAAGGTGTCTGATTACTAGGAGTCAGTGATGTAAATTTCCTGTCTGAAGCTTTCTTGAAACCTGAGGCCTCTGCTAGATATTCCAAGGTCTTTGCTTTAACCTCTCTCAAGAAACTTCTTATATTGGCAGTCTTTGAGTCATATATGTAATTATACTGATCAAATATTTAAATATGTTATTGCTGGATGAAAAATTGTTTTTCATTCCAGTGCTTCTTTTCAGTTCACTTGCAATGATGATACTTCTCATGGTGGCAAAGAAGAAACCAACATCCCTTATCCTCTTCAGATAAAGAATGGCTTGTTAGACTGAAGTACTCACGAGGGAGACCCATGGTAAAGTTTCTGTTCTGCTGTTCTCTTGTGTCTTGGGTGAATTCTTTAAAAATCAGCATATAACTTCTGCCCTAGAAGTCACAAAGTCTCATATAAGCAATCTTGAAGATTATTTTTTCAGGATTGGCATTTTTTTCTGAAATAGTTTTCATTGGCCAATTTGGTATATTCTAATAACAGTTATTCTCTTCTGAAGAACATTTTGCTAATCTCTCTTACAAATTGCTTGTGTAAACAGTCCATAACTGCAATGCAAGCTATAGTTCCAGGGGATGAGAGACGCAAGGTTGGACTGCAGTGCTTTAAGAAGAAGTCAGAAGCAAATGCCCTGTACTCATTCCAAAGCATACCTTAGCAATCATCACATTTACTCACCTCTTAAGCAAAACAACCATTACCGTCCTTCTCAAATTCTTGTTCCACCATGGCAGTGTGTGTCTAAGTAACGGGAACCATGAAAGGTCTGAGTGTATCTTCAAACAATATCATGCAGCATTGCCCCATGGAATAGCCATGATCCAATGGTGGCTGGTTTGTTATTCAAGTCTCAAATCTTTTAAAGATCTTGGCATCACTGAAGATGAAGGTTATACATCATTTTGAGAGGAACAGATTTAAAGTAGAGTTATTTTCTCTGAGGAGACAAATTTAAAAACACATTTATTGCTGTTTTTCAAGTTTAAATCTGAAATGTCTGAGCATATCCCAATTTAATTTACTTTCTTGTATAAAGTATTTATTATTTTTCCAGAAAGCTGTAGCTAGGTTAGAAAGCAGCAGAAAGTCAATTAGTCTGAAAATAACGTAACAGCCTGAAGTCCCAATGCTGACCACTGAAGTGCTTCTTCAAATATCTCTTTCAAACACTTCTGTCTGTAATGACAACAACAATCATACCTGGAGGTCCACGTGAGGAAGATATGTTTATGTAATAGGTCAAACTGAAGCTCTCTTTCTCATATCTCTTGTAAATACACATTAGAACTATAGTTACAGGATAAATTTATTATTGTGGTCTGTTAGTTAGAGACTCCAGATTATTCACACAAATGGTACTAGTTAAGGCCACCTTTATAGGACTAGGTCTCTGGTTGACCAAGTGATACGGTGTTAATGGAAAACATTTGTCTTTAAAGAAATTGTATCTCTTGGCCCTTTAATGAAGAAAATAACAGGCTTCAAAGGTGAGGCAAAAAAATTCAATCATCACAATTTGCAAGACTGCATTGCTTAATATTACAGTGTTACATATTTAGAGAAAAATGACTGTGATGGTTTGCTGGAATTAAAAACAAAAAAGCCACCCAGGCCTCTTCTGACCAACAGTTGTTTTCATAAAATTTCAGACTGCCAGAGAAGTTGTTTGGCTCTAAAAGCTAAAAGAAAATAAGTGGCTAGTTGAAATAAGGTGGCTTACATTTTCTGGAATTCTGTGGAAACAGTCTAAAGCGTCAATTTTTAAGCACCATTTTCCAGGTCTCCTTGGGCAGTGCCCTTACTGGCTCAATAAATGTATTATTAGTGGTGTTGTGCCTCTCCTGAAGGAAGGCACCTCTGCACTTTCCACATCTGTTTAAAATGGTGACTGTGCAACACTAAGTACGGCTGCAGCCACAACAGGCTTCCCGTTACCCGTAACACCACGCAAATCAAAAGGCGCCTTGGTCTTTTTTCAGAAGCCAATGTACTTTATCTTAAAGGTTTTGCTCAGCCAAGTCACATGTTGGACTGGGTGTTTCTGGTGCTAGCATAAGCAAAAACTCTTCGTACCTTCTCACATCCCTTCTCTTGACACGTCATGCTGTGTGCCGCCTGGCTTCTGACCAGGTGGCTTCCCGGGTGTCTCTGTTTTCTTAACTTATCCTCTTTTATTTTTGGCATATTCCCGACATTACCCTAAAATGCTTTTCTTAATATAGTATGTCACTGCTTTCCTTCATGTCAATTCATACTCTCAGCTCTGATGTGCCACGTGTCAGAACCTTCCCACCTTTCTGCTTCAGCTGAAGCTGAGCAGTGTGTGTGCCATAGCCTTTAATATTCTTGTTCATACTGGGTAGAACTTTTGCTTGGCATAGCCCATCTTACATCAAGGAACCATTCTCAATAATAGCCTACGTAGGGAATCTTACAAAAAATTTAAAAAAACATTTGACAGGATGAAGTGAAAACATTTCATGCTCTTTCTTTTTGGACTATAGCTTTTTTATAATAAAAACATAAGAGGTTATTTTTAAGAGTTTTCCATTCTATATCTTCAGGTATTTGTATTGGGAATCAGCTAAAAAATTACCTCACTCTTAAAATAAAAAAGAATTTTAAAAACTCTTTTAAATCCCATTTTCCCTTGTTTTTTTTTTTTTTTTCTTGCTCCTCTTTATACATACATACATATATATATATATATTTGAAAATGAGAAATGGAAAAATAGGCTTCAACCTTTCCTTTTCCAATTTGAAGGAATGATGACCATTTGAAAAGATCCTTATTAAAATAGGAACTGTTAAAAAGGAGTATTTCACTTTATTAATTTCAGTTCTGCTAGTGAAAATGTGAAAGGAAATATTTTTATAATGAGATTTTTGCAAAAGCATATTTTTACTAATTCTGAAGAACTGGGTAGTTTTGATTTGGCATATTTCTTGAAAATTGAACAGTTGAAGGGATAAAAATGGGTTTATTTTATCTTTGGGTTTTTGATATCTTTGCTTAGAGATTAGTATATAAAATTCAGTTTCCTTCAGAAGGCCTCACAATCATTATAAATTGCTCTATTCTTGTTGTATTCAGAAAAAGTTACTTATTATACTAAATATACTAAATAGTACCTGATCTTACCAGGAAACAAAGCAAAACAGAAATCCAAAACCTAAATTCCAGAACTCTTGAATATGGAATATTCAAGACTATTGAAATATCAATTCCATAGGGAATTCCATTACTTCTAATTAATTTTTTCTGAATTTCAAAAGAAAAACAAAAATTCCTTGCTTTTCAAGCAACAGGAATTAAAGTATCTAGATATGACAGAGCCAAATACTCTTTTTATTTTACAGTTCTTTTATTCATTCTGTATGCATTTACTTCTAAATTACAGCAAGATATCAATAACATTAGATGTATGGTAATGGAATGTTCTGAGTTAGGTTCTTTAAAATGGAAAGTGTGCACCCACTTCCCCAGTGCACTTCTTTTCAGAACAAGGGTCTGTCAAAACAACCTGATCTGGGACTTGATCTTGCAGGGACGGAAGAAGGATCTTCCACAGACTGATGACATCTCGGAAAAATCTGTGGCTTGTACCAGAGTGGCAATCAGGTGGCCACAGCCCGGGAGATCAGAAAGCAATTTATGACATACACACAGATGCATAACATGATATTTAAAATTGCATACTCATCCTGAGGTAAAAGAGAGATATTTTAGTAGTGATTTAAAGAAATACTCCCACTTTTTCTGCTGTGGAGTACCTGTGAATCAGCACTTTCTTATTTCTGTGTGTCTTTTGAAATTTCTCTGTTCAGAACATCCTGTGGTTGGAAAATCACAGGTGTGTCTGCAACCCTCTGGCAGAGAAGCAGTGATTCAAAGGCCCTTAGACTGTGATGGAAAATGGAGAACCAGACTCCAGGTGTAAACTGAAGAGAACTTTGCTGCCAGCGAGGTGTCCTTTGAGGTAGTTGCAGCTCAAGAGAGTGTTGAAATGAGCAGAGCCAGAGTTTGACTAGAAGCCCAGAGAAAGAGTAGTTCAAATCAGTTAATCTACCACGTTGCATGCAGGGGACCTGTGATACTGCACTGTTTCTGCCTGCTCTGAAATAGTGTAATTGAAGGGATACACTCTTCAAACGTACCCTTGCTTGAATGGCAACTGTTAGGGCTTGCTAGGCACCACTGATGTAGGACTCAGGAAAGTACCACAGAAAAACACTGGAACTGGTGAGAGAAATACTCATATAGCAAAGTGTAGAGTTCACTCAGGGAGTCATTGGCGAGAAATAGAAAAAGTACAGAGAGGGAGACCCAGCTGTTCAAAGGTCGGTGATGGAGTGCCATGACAGAGACGTTAAAATCATGAGCATAAGCTGCTTTGTGACTTGAAGGTGACTTCCAATTTTGTTATTATTCTTAGTCAACTTTTAGATACCCAAAAACCTGACCAAGCCTCCTGTATTTTACACATCAATTTCTTGATGTGTCTCAGACACAGCTGAAGATACTTATTTTGCAGACACTTATAAAATCATGTCAGGAGGAGATGGAGAAAGCAGAAATATTCATAACTAAATGGATAATGGATGCTTGAAATAACAAGCATTCAAAGGGATGAACTGAAATCATAGGCAATACATTCACTGTCACCTCTCCATTCTGAAGAGAATGTCAATGCCAAAGTGGTGATATTTCACTACTCTTCTGATAACAAAAACAGGCAGACAGAAATCTAACTATTGGAAGAGAAAATGTTATGTGAATTAAGAAAAATTACGTCTTTCGCTTTCTTGGAAATGATTGCCTCTGTCTTTTCCTCACTTTCATCACACACAGACACTCACATCTACCCACAATTTCCTTCCCCCAAATCCTAAAGGACAAAGCACTTAATGGGTGATGAAGAAATTGCAAGATTTTAGCCTATCTGCACAAGAAGATAGTATCTGATGTCAAAATTCTTGTTTGGCATCCCAGTAAGGGTACAGGGTTTATGTCTTTCTGGAAGATACCGTTGTGTGTTTCCTTCAACTTCCTCTGACTTCTGAGAACTCTTGTATAATCGCTCATTTTGCAAATGTCTAGCTGTACCAGAAAAATTTGTTGCCCTGAGGTCAAGATTCAGTTGAGCTGTGTCATTGCTGAAGCCTGCTCTCAATTCTGGTTCTGGCAGGCTAGCTACTTGCATCTAACAAAGGTGATCTGTGAGAACTCCGGATCTGAAGACGTAAGCAGAAAATTCACAATGCTGAAACTAGATCGTCTGAGAGAAATCTATCATTGCAAATACATGTCAGGAGCTTCTTCCACAGATTTTGAAAATTAGATAGACATTTCCACTGAAAATTTCAGCTGCTTTGTAATGGTTACTGCTGTGGCTAAATAGGTTTGGAGTGGATCTGCTGACTGGATTGGTCGGTCCCCTGAGCAATAAGCCTTGCAGTAGAAAGAAGCAGAAAGCAGAAGGTTCTAATGGAACTTTCCCCTAGAAAATTTAATTTGAGACATGCATAACTATGGAGAGCCTGATCTTACAAACAGCCTCCTCCCTGATTCCTTTCATTGTATTTTCTGGGACCCAGCACTTTGTATGGTCAGATAGTCACAGCACCAGTCAAAATTTTCCTCTAGAAGCAGCCATGTAACTCAGAGGCCAAAATTAATCTCTTAATAACTGATGACCCAAATGTTGTTACTGGTCCTACGTTAGTGAAGCGATGTCATTTCTCTGAAGAAAATGATGCAACTCCTTCCAGACAGAAAACCTGAGCTCTGATGCTGAACTCTGCCTGCCCTGGACATACTAAGGTTTTCATCATGTCTTAAAGGACCCAGGGAGTGGTAGGGAGAACTTCTAAATAATTTGACAGTAAGGAAAATGCCCTCTTATTGTAAGGCTTTCCTTAGTTCTGTAGAGCAAGCTCTATCTTTCTAACAAATAGTTAACTTCTAGTTTAAGAGTTAAAGGCAAGTTTGTATATATTAAACTTCTTTTAAATATAAAGCAATTTATATTTCCTGTGCATAGATAGTCGGAGAAGGTGTGTTGCTTGTTAGACAAATTTGACCCAACTCACACCCTTGTTGCATGATAATCAGATCCACATTAAATACATTTGGACTTTTCTGGGAGTACTGGACCACATCACACTGAAATGGCAACAGCTGGAATTATATTTGATTTTCATAAAGTATATTTAAAAGATCTTTCTTACCTTGGCAACAGTATTGATGGTCCTTGTCCATCCTTCCAAAAGTGGTTTCTCCTCTGTCTGGAAAGAGTATTGATGCGTCAGTATTTTTGTCGTGTGGGTGTATGCTCATGCAAACGGGCTCAGTCACCTAGGGACTGCAGGGTGCTGTGGTTGGTGAGGGATTATACAGATTATTTTGGCTGTGGCTTTGCCAGTTGTATGGTTTGTAAACGATGTGGATTTTGCAAAACATAACTCAGTAGAAGTCATTGAGCACTATTTTAAACAGATTTGGAAAATATCTTGGAACTGTTTTTATTTGTCCATAAAAACAAGTGCTTTAGTTAGAAGTTCTAACTTTTAGAGTTAAAAAGTTACCACAAAATCACAAAAAAATTTACATAACCTCATAAGACTAAATGTAAGCCTCAGGACTTTCCAGGGCGTTGACTAAGTCCTTTCTACCTCCTGGAAAAACTGAAATTCCCCCCATATTCTTTGTCAAAGAGTTCTTATTTCAATGCTTTCAGGCTAGGAGAAGAAACTATGAAAAAGTCATATTTCCTGGACTCATTTAGAGCAAGTAGAAAAGCAGCTTTACCAGGTTGATTTATAACCTGTTCCTATTCGGAGTTGCATGTAGAATTGGGATGTGTTATCTCGTTAATCACAGAGAGATAGATGACTGGACAGAGGACAGGGGGATATGCAGGACATATTAATTTACTGAAATTCTCTATGTTTTATTGTGTGGTGATACCAGCTAACCTGATGGGCATCACCTTCACATAGTAGCTAAGGTCCTGCAATATACAACTAAAGGTTCCTGAAAATCTGCAAATAAATGTTACTGTTACAGTTTCCTCTCTGACTTACAAACATTTGCTGAAGAAAAGGAAGTAAAGCTCCAGTAAGAGCAAAAAAGCTCTATTTAGGCTTTTATTTGTGGTAAAATATTTTAAGAAAACATATTTGAGACAAACAGCTCTTTGGGTTATTTTCTTTCTTCTTTTGTGAGACAACTTTATTATCTTCCTGGGGTTTTTATCATTATAATGGTTGTGGTTGTTGTGAGGGAAGGGTCTTATGATTAATATTTTATTCTGGCAAAGATCAGATCAATACGTTATGCTCTCCTTTTTAAATTTAATTTCATATAGGCTGCCTCTTTTCCAGGGTTGGCCACTTCCTGCAAAACTTTTCTGTCTTCAGGTCTTTGAGACTGATGTGAATTTGTTTCACAACTTTTGACTTAATATTGATGTTGTGACTTGAAAGAAGAGCTCCAGGAGGGAGGAAGATGAGGTGTCCAGACTTTGTTCACTGTGCAGCTTCTTTGGAACTACGAGTATTAGCTTTCGTAAGTTATGCGAACCCAGGCTTGAGTCCAACTTCTCAGGAAAGCTATAACCTTCCTGCACTGCCTCATCACCTCAAAGAATACTCAAGAGGAGACATAAATAGGGAAATGCTCATGGTCTTCCAGGTCAAGTGGGATCCCATCGTTCTCATGCACGTGGCCAGGCTCTGCCCTTTGTTTTGGAGTTAATTTCCACAGCACAACAGTGAGGTGCACAAGGTGTCTTTCTTTTGTTCACTTTATGAGTGATTACATGATTTTGGTAAGTACTGAATTCAGTAACTCAGCCTGCCACTGGTTCATTATTTCAGTACTTACTCTTTCCCTGGCAGCATAAATAATCTGACAACATATTTGGTGGTGTCAGGCTCTTTTTAATGTTTGCCTAGCAGGCGAGGCATTTATTGATTTGCTTGGGGGTTGTTATTATTATTTTGAGCAGTATTTTGGACAATGTTTGCCTGTACAAATTGGCAAGGGGAATTAATAGACCTGAAATAACTTTTAACTCCATTTTCAGGATATATCCTAAACTGAAGGGATACCCATTTACACAGACTTGCGAAACCAGGAGAAGAGATTGTATAATTTTGTGTTTTTAAGTAGGACTCACTGTCAGTAAGGATATGCAACCTCTGAACTGACTGTGCATTGCTTAGGTTGGACTCAGAAGTAAGGTCATAAAGGAAAAATGAGACCACAGTTGTGGGCACCAGTAAAGTCTTCAAGATTTCCATTTACATGCCTGGTAAGAATAGGACTCTTAATGATAATAAGCAGAGAGAGAAGAATCCAGGTGAGGAGGAAAGTTTGTATGAGATTACTAAGGAGAAGCTGGATTGAGAAAAGGTAAATTTGTTGATTTACAAAGGAGACAATCTTTTCACTGAATGAAGAAACTATATAATTTTTATTTAGTTGTTTTGAAGATTGGGGTGGGGAAATTGAGGATCAGTATAGATTTATCTCTTTTTATTAATGTTATCTTTTTGTAAGGATATACAGAGATTTCTTTCTTATAGTAGGCATTTTCTATTAGTTGGAAAATTATCAAGCAAGGATTCCTTGCATACAGAAATCATTTACTTTCCATACTCAAGGTCCACTAGGTAAGGAGGGAGAATCAACTGGTGCTATAATGAGTTCCTGATTCTGAAAAAAAATTGGAAGGCCATGGTGAACAAAGAAATTCAAGGTGTCCTTGAGAAAAACAAGGCTTCTAAGGCTTAGAAGATAAAGCAGCAAGCTCTGAGACTCACGGGGGCAGAAATTAATGGCAAACAGGAAAAGAATTAAAAGCTTCAATCGTTAGTAGTTTCAAAGGAACAGTTTCCTTTGTTTTCTTTTCCTTAAATGGAGGGTAATGTGGATCCTGGCGAACTAGGCTTAACCTTGATGCAGAGTCTGAAAAGAAGTTTGAAAGAAACATTTGTGACTGTTGACCCAAATGATAACCTAACACTTAGCATGGTGTTGCACAGAAGTGATGTCAGCCCCACAGGCCCGTGTTGGATGTGCCCTTAAGATCTTCACAGTCTGACAATACCAGAAGACACCATCCCCACCCCTCAACTTGAAAGTGATAATGGGACAGAGAGGGCATCTGAGCTTCCAGGGGAGTGAAGCTCTCAATCAGTCAGTTAGTCTCCGTCTTTCTGATCTTTATTATTTGTGCTCTAAGGTTGGCACTGCTGAACTGCAGCCATGTGAATATTGAGTTTGCTGCCTGATCTCCTGCTCTGTATAAGGCAGTGCATTCCCCCCCTCCCTGGTGTACCTGAATACAGTGGGATGAACAGCCCTCTTGAGCTGTCTCTCTCCATTAACTGCAGAGAAATCATGAACAACTGATTTGATTTAGGCTATACCAAACTCCTAGCTGGTATATGGTGAGAGGAGAAGAATCCAACCCTAGCTCACTGGAGCTAGGTCTGAATATGACAAAGAAAAAAAGAGTGATACAGTGAAGGTGGGTGAGAAGAAGCTAAGTGGAGATAAAGCTGACAAATCCTTACTGCAGGCTCTGTAATGTAAAATGTGATCTGTGGATGTGACTGGGTTAATGGCATTTGCTGTGACACCATTGCCTGCTGAAGCCTGTCTATCCTAGAGGACAGGGATACAACTGTTGCAAAAGTTACTCAAGGGGCTAGCAGAGGGTTATATAAATGACCAGCAGCCTCGTCAGCTCCAGGATGGGTCTCTGAGAGAAAGGAGAGTTGCAGGCAAACAGGAAACAGAGGCTTATGCTGGCCAGGAGGGTGGATATGATGAGAGATGGCAGAGTGAGGAAGTCATGGAATGAAAAGAGTCCAGCCTTCCTGAAGAAGCCTTCTTCCAGTAGGGAAATGTAGGCATGTCCAGCTGAGGGGAACCATGTTTATGTCTTAAATGAGGCCCCTAAAGTGAATTCATGAATGAGAGAGACAAGATACCAAAGATAATTTCAGAATTATGCGGTGTCCAGGTCATTAGGTTGAGCACCAAAGAGCTCAGCAGCCCCAGTAGAAGGCAGGAGGTCTCTGGACTTTGAGTTCCTGCTTTCTTCACAAGAGTTGTGATATAAATGGAGGACAGTAGTTCTCCCTGGGAGAAGCAAAATTTGGCTGTCCAAGTACCTTACTGCTCTGTTAATTTCTGTCCTTTTTTTTTCGCCTGTGACCTCTTCAGACCCTTACCACCTAAACCATGTTGTGCTACCATTTTGTTCATTTTTTTTTCTGTGGAGGTGGAAGATGTGCAAATCTGTTGAAGAATTCATGCATTCCAGAGGTTTAGGTAACACTTGAGAGGTTCTTTATAATTCTAATTTCTGAATATATGTTCCTTTGCAACCACTCTACAAACTGAGAGAAGTGTCTGTAATTCTCGACCAGGGGGAGTTTTGGACCGGATGACTCACTGTGGTCCCTTCCAACCTTACTCCTTCTGAGGTGAGGTGAGGTGAGGTGAGGTGAGGTGAGGTGAGGTGAGGTGAGGTGAGGTGAGGTGAGGTGAGGTGAGGTGAGGTGAGGTGAGGTAGCCACAAGATTTTTGGAGTTCACACCATATTGAAATAGCCCATTGTGAAGCTATGCTGGGGATACCTAGCAGTCTCCACTCTAATTTGGAAACAGCCTCTCAGTATATCTGATTGCTCTGGTCCTAAACTATTATCTTGGACCAGAACCGAGATGGTTGGTAATCCAACATCAGCTGCATTGATGTGAGTGGAAAAAGCAGATGAGGTTGGTTTGGCCTTAGTGATCCCTGAGTGCCAATGAAAAGAGAAAGATGTTTGGCATTATTACAAGTCAAGCACCCTGAGGATTTTGAAATAGTGTCCTTTTTTATAACAATAATAAATTTGTCTGTTATGTGGGGAAACATTGTGAAAAATGAATGTCTTTTACTGCATTCAGAGCCGCTGTTCCAAATCCAGCAAGAAAATGCCCAATAAAACTTTGTGATGGGAGGTTGAGCTCTGCATTGCTAAAGCTTCATTATGTGTGGTTTTAGAAAATGTACACATGTGCCAGGATGTCTTGTTGTTCTTTTGCTGTTTTATTGTTTTGTCAGTATGAAGGGGCTCTGATTTCAGCTGTGAAATGCAAGTGTAGCTTATATTGATCCTGCTGCCCGTGTATAGGTCCTTAGCAGCTTTGCAGGATGCTGTTAAAACCAGTTAGTTTTATTTGCAGCTGAACCATACTATGCTCTGCCACAGCAGCCTAGCATTCTCTTGGTGTTATAGTATAGGCCGGATTCTTCATTAGATGTGAGGCTGAAACTCTCCATTAGATTACCTGTTGCAGCTTCTAGGATAACTCCTGCTCTCTTTATGCCTTTGTCAAATCCAGTAACTCCTTGTTTGACAAAGGTTTATATTTGGTCAGACTGGAATACAATTAGGAGCTCTTCTATAACAGTTTTCAGCAATCCATGAAAGTACTTCATTTCATGAGAAGTTAGCATCTAAATCTAAGTACATCACATTGCCAGTCCATTCAGTTCTTTAAGTGTCATAAATCCAATTCACAACAATGACACTTCATGTGTAGTGTCTTTTTTTTTCCTAACTGGTGTACAACTAGGAAAATAATGCAGAGACTACTACCCATTAGCAGATCCTTGGAGGCATGGCATTACAGACACAATGGCATTACAGACTTCAAACATCCTTAAAATTCTGCAGCCTTTAGGATGGGATAGGTGAGGTTATTTTGTAGGGTGACCAATGTTATGCTAGGAAAAACCTAACACCTCACACCGGAACAAAACCAATAGACAAGGGCATGAGCTTGCATTTGAACCTTGCCCTGACAAATCACAGAATATTTTCCAATAGAAGAATGATGTGGTACCTAAGAAATGAACTGACAGATTGTTATCTTAGTGTAAACAAGGCAATGCTCCAGCAACACCAAAGGTCTTATGGAAGACTGTGAGGACTGTGTGTTAGTGCAGCATCATTGGTATATCTCATCAGATCAAAACTGAACTCCTTGAGGGGCTATGGCATGTGTTTTCTCAGCATAGATGGACAAATGCTCGATGAAATGATGGTCATGAACAGTATTGAGGTCTTTACAAGAGAGACTGGGCACAAAGCACATTAAGTCCTAGCCAGTTAACAAAGCTATGCTGCAGGAGGATGGCAGGAGAGTTGGGAATGGGTTGTCTCCCACCATGCTCTGCTCCAAAGTACAAGTTTGGAGGAGGGCAGCCCTGTATTGATTGTAGATCCCCTCTTGGGTAAGGAAAGCTCAGTCCTGACAGTATGCCTGCAAGAGGACCAGAAAAGGAAAATTGTTATTCTTCACTACTTCTTTCCTGTCTCTGACACCTTCTCTGTAGTACGTGGTTTCAGCACAGTGCTATCACATGCACCTGTCTGAGGCTGTGTAATGTATGTGCTGTACCAAAAGAGTGCAGAGATATTTACTGTTCCCCCTAGCAGGTTATAGCACAGGTCTACCACTAGGAAAACTCTTTCAGAAGTCACGCAACCAGATTGTTGCTGTTCATGTAAGTTTGAAGAAATGCCATAGTCTTAAGTACTGTCCCTTAGACTGTGTACAGGAAATGGTGGGGGTGTCAGACCCTTCATATTATCTAAGGACTCAAAGGCAATTAAGTCAGAGGATTTTAAAGGAAGGAACTGAAACAAGATAACTACTTTTGTTTTGTTTTAGAGGCAGGTTTTGAATCTGTTATATCTGGCCTTCAGATACTGTCAGGTTCACCATAGTTAATTTTAAAGAACTAAAATATAAACCATAATCACTTAAAACCATCACCAACTTTCATCCTTTCCTAGTCAGTGTGTTTGTAAATAAAACAGCATTATGAAACGTATTTCTAATTGTGTGTTACTGTTTCCCCTGTAAGGATCAGTAAACAACAGGGATCAACATTCCACTAAATATTTGAAGATCAGCTGCAAAACTCAGAAAGAGGTCCACGTGGTTCCCTGAGATGCTTTTGATAACCCAGTGCTCTTCCTTTTCTGTAGCTGAGGAACTCCTTCCTAAATATTCTGCTCCTTCTCCCGCTACTGGTCAACAAGTTACAAACGAAGTGTCCCCTTCCAGTTCACCCTACCTTAGCTGAAACTCTGGCAACTCCACTCAGGCTAAATGCTCTCCTCCCTCTCTCATGTCTCATGTCCCCTCCTTTCTGGGGACAAACACTGGCACTTGAAGCACTTTAGTTGCCTTCTAACATGGCTTGCCACACTGCACAGCCCTGCTCAGGAAACCCGGTCTGTAAAAGAGTGCCACTGCAGTCTTGTCAGATGTTTTTGGCAAAGAAGCAAAGGGAAACACTCAGTTTGAGCGTAGGAGGTTTAAAGTTTCTGTGCTGGTCTCCAAAGTCTCTCTAGGGCCAGAGTGGTTGAGTGGGAGTCTTACATGGCAGTGGGTAGTCTTGAGTCTGCACCAAATTGCAGGACCAAGTGATGGGAAGATGGGGGGTCCCAGCTCAGGGTGCATATCCTCTGTTGCTCACTTTGGTTGCATTGTCTTCTGATGGAAGGTGAAGTGTTCAGCACCTCTCCTTTTCTTTTTATGGAAGTGCTTTGCCAGTTTAAATCTCAGACATAAAAGAAATCTTTGTGTTCAAATAAAAAGCATAAAACTTCACTCTAGAGGCAATTAAAAATGAACAGACAAAATATTATAATATACTTAACAATATTCAAATGCTTTTTAACTTTTTCCAGAAAAATACAACTGCAGATCTGTATGCCATTGCAGAGGCATACAGATAGTCTAGAGGGATTTGATCCATCAAGCAGAACAATATACTGACTTTTTGATCTTTAGTGAAGTGGTGAGTGAATGGAAATAAGAAAAAAAAAAAAAAAAGGAGGAGGAAAACAGCACAGAAGGTGGAAATTGTGGAGAATACACCAGGAATTTCTGGAACATTTTATACTTCAAAAATATGCACTTGTGGGTTGTGAACTGCTTCCTAATTTTTATGGGACTTGCCTTAAAAAGTCTCTCAGAAATGTCAGGAGGCCAAGGCTCACATTTGTTTAGATCGGTCTCTGGTAGTAGAGCAAACCCAACAGGAAGGTCCCCAAGAGCCTCTTACATATACACTGGGCACACAGTGCAGAGCACTGGTGTCAGAGATATCATTCACAAGTCTCCATGTATGGTTCAAATGTCTGAAGACTGCCTGAGGTTGAACATAGCAATGACAAATTTTTGCACCGGAGCAAATGTTACCTGTATCTCAGGTACTGCGACTAACCTGATAGAAATGCAGTCTGCTACCCAGGTTAAACTTCTACTGCCAAGCTGTCTGCTGGTGGAGAAAACCAGAGCCTGTGACTATGAAACTCCAGTGAGAGACTCTGTCTTACCTCTCGTCACAGTATTGAATTTCCTCGTTTTGTGTCACATACAACTGATGCTACAATAGAAAGACAAAGCTGATGGTTCTCTATCTGTCATCTGTCTGGCTGGCCTATGGGTAGTTTCTCAAAGATATGCTTCCTACTTTTTCAAACTACACTACAGAGAAAGGATTTATTAAAATAGAAATGGAAAAGAAGCTGGAGAAGGCAGCAGAGAGCCACTGTGATGAGGTAACCTTCTCTTCAGTTAGTGCAATTAGGCTGTGTTATGATTGGACTCTGTCATGGAAAATTAACCCTGAGGATGATCTTTAGAAGTCCTTCCTTCTGAAGGCAATTGCAACTATATCAACATCATCCCTAACAGATGATGTCGAACTCCTCCTGAAAAGTATCCAGAGATGGAGGCTTGAAGTTGGGGTCTCAAAAATTAAATACACTTCAACAAGATATAGCATTGGGCAGCTGTGGGTACTAGAATTTAGCCTATATTCTAAGGAGATGGAAAAATTAATCATGATTTTAAAATACCAGTGTGTAGACTAAGAAGCCAAGCTGCAAAGCTAATTGAAAATTAAGCTCTGGACATAAGTGAGAGAGCAAACACCTGGGTCTTCCTGACTTTTTTGATTTTTTTCCCCTTTCTTTAAAAATTGAGTGCTTTCTCTGTCTTTTGTGATATGGATTTGACTAAAGATACATAAACATCTTAATACCTTTTGGTAGCAAGGAGGAGGGGGGAATGCAGTCAGTTTGATTTTAACTGAGAGTTACTTTCTGCCTTCACTTCACATGGGGTCAGGTGAGTGGGTGATGTGTGGCAATGCAGTAACAAGTTAAGACTCTCCAACTTCTTACCTGCTTCGAGTTTGGAGCCACTAAGTTCCCTTCTATGGGTTTGCAAAAACTTCTGCTGAAAATATGTATTCAGTACTAGAGCTTATCTGGTTTAAATATCTGGTTAACTGGTTTTGTCTTTTGTCCTTACTATAGCCTTCTTCTAGCATCTTTTCTCTCCAAAACTGCTGAGGGATGTATGGGCAAAATTATCTGTGAACTGTAGTCTTGACTTCAGAATTAGGTCATGAGTTATTGTCTGAGAATTTGGTCCTTAAAACTAAACTGTCAGCAGGAATCATTGAAATTGCTAGGAAATACACTGTTAAAAAAATCAGCTAGTTTTTGCCTGCACAACTTCTTATCAAGCTCTCTGGGGATTTTATTCCAAGTCCAGTACAGAAAAGGAGACTGCTGCTTGTACTTCAGCGAGGCTGGGATTAGGACATAAATTAAGCTTGTTTTATAGCACAGGCTTAATTCTGTCACATACCTCCATCTCTCTTTGATGTTTCTCTCTAGAGCCAACATAGTTAAGGCTATAGGCTTTTGAGCTGAGTGCACCCTTTACAGATATGAATCCCTTTTCTAAAATGGGAAAAAGAGAAGTGTATTGTGACTGAGAGTTCAATCTCAGCTTTGCATTTTAGCAAAACCACGGTCCACGTGTGAGGCAGGAAGTGAATTACAGAGCTTCAAAAATAGCGCAGAAACCTACATTCTGCTTGCAAATGCACCATTCATAGCTTCTGCAGGGGCTGTAGCTCAGTCCCTTGCAACAGAGGCAGCAATTCATGTGTGGAACAACACATATAAAGCTATGTTGTGATATATACTCACAATAAGCCTGCAGGTAGAAAATCTTCTAGTTGCTTAGAGTATGAGGTGGAAGGTTGCCTTAATGCAAAGACTTTGAGTGGAAATGAAGCTGAGTGTGGCAGAGTGGGACTTTGGAGATTCAGTCTGGTCCTGTGAAGCTGCAGTTAGGTCACGCTTGGTGCACACTAAGGAGAAGTGGGCCAAAATCCAGCACCTTTGGCTGAGCACAGGAAGCAGAACCTGGCATTTATGGTTAATGAAAAGTGTCAAAGTAGCTCTAGGCAGGCAGGGTTCCATCCAGTTTGCTTGGCTTTGATTTTATTTCTCTTACAGTGGGACTGGGTTTAGATTACAGTGGGTCTGTGGAGTGAAATCTCTTAAATGACCCAGAAGAGAGGTTCAGCTGGCTCCGCTTGCCCAGCTCCCAGGTCTGTCTATTCCTTTCTTTGCAGATTTCTTTCATTCCTAAGGCATAGTGTGGGCAAGAATACACATGTACGCAGTACACATGCCTGCAGATTACTCTGGTAGTGGTGACACCACAGTGTGGGACAGGGCATTAAATGGGCCAAGGTGAAAGCAAAGCAGCTGTCGACTCCTGCCCTTCCCATGCCAACGCATGATTAATATGCCGAGCTGTATCGTGCCCTGTGAGGTCAGGTGAGGGAACTGGCGAGGAGTGTCATAGTGCTGGCTGCAGGTGCAGGAGGCCTGCTAGCATCGTGTGGATGGACACAAACACAGCACCACTGCTCAGCCCCTACATGGGATCCAGAGTGTCCACAAAATCTCGTGCAGGGTACAATCTAGCCACATTCGTGTCATCTGTGTCTCATGGGATCTGCGGGAAGTGCCTCCACTCTGGTGGGAAAAGTACTGGAGGGGTGGTAGGCAGCAGTTCCTCATTCCACCAGTGCGACACAGGTTGTTTTTTTGCACCTCTGATGTAATTTTCTGCATCAATAGGTTGCTGAATCTACCAGAGTCTATCCAGGGAGTGTCAGGATCCCAGAGGATTGAACTGCTTTTTTGGAAGGCACAACTTGCAGATGAAGCCCTAAAAATCTTTAAATTTCTAGAGGAGTAGAGAAAAACAAAAGACACGGGCATATTCACACTGTGGTATTTTGTCATCATGTTTAATGCAGTTCATAATAAATGTATGTCTGTGCATGTGTAAATAAGTATAATTTCATCTGTTTGTTAAATGATTTCTCTACTTATTATTCTAGAAAATTTTCATATTAAAATGAAGAAACTATATGGTTTTATAGCACCTAGATTTGCAATGCCATTGTAGAACAAAAGTTTTGTGGTAGCTTCTGTTGGTGCCTTTCAAGAACAAATATCCAAGTCTGGTTTATTCAGATACACTAAGCACATTTAGTTGCAATGATGGAAGTTATATGATATTTTGGAATGTCACTTTTTATTTGCCTGAATGGGAAATCAACAACCCCTTTTTTTTCCTCCACCTCAAAAAATAATAATCTGAAAATTGTTTTAAATGCTGGAAAACACCCATAGGATATAGAAAATGGAGAAATAGAATTGTCAACCTTCCCAAATGATTGATCCTGGATTTTAAATGACAAACAAAATTTCATCTCAAATGATAATTTTCAGAAAACTACAACTAAATGGGAAGACAGTTTCCACTGGCCCAGTTGAGTTTATTTTCATCTACGTTGCATGGCATCCCTTCCCGTGATTAATCCCATGTGATAACTCAGTGTGAAACAGGATGAATGGGAAAGCAGAAAATGAAAGTAGTTTTGCAACTTCAAAACCACAGCCATTCCCAAGACATTTGGGTTAACTATTTTGGAATGAAGGAAAGCAGACGAGGAGACAATGCTTGAAGGGTGGACCCCCATTTCACCTCCTTGTGTGCTGTGCACTGCTGCCATGCAATGGCAGGGCTCTAGGTTTGGGAGGGGTAGTGCTACCACCCTTGCTTTGGTAGACCCCTGCAGGGATATATCTACAGTCCACGCTACAAATGGGAATAACATCAGACATTTTCATCCATAGGAGAAGGTTTGTGCTTCTTTCCTCACGACGTGTAACAGTTTTCTCTGCCAACAGCTTCATTGATCAAGGCATAAATGAAGGTAAGGAACTGACATTTGCTGTCCTCTCGGCATAGAGAGGAATGCTGGCTCTGCAGCCCCTTGAATGAAGATAAAAAATTAAATTGCCTTGCTCCCTTTCTGCAGAGCAGTTGTTAACCTCACTAACAGGGAAGGAGGTAGCTTTTTTAAGCCCCGTGCCTGTGGGGGATTAGACATGCAACTACTCTTAATGTCAGCATTGATATTTCTGAGTATGTACCCTCCTGAAAACAGAACCCAGGTGAGCAGAGGTTCTGACTGTGCAGCTTTAGTCTGAGTGGATGGAAGAGAAAGGGGGTTACAAAAGAAAGACCCAGAACAGGCCTGCTTATGCTAAAGGAATATTTACATGTTTACATTTGTAAACATGAATTTCAAGGAATAATATATATATATAATATTCAGTGTGAAAAATAAAAGGCTATCCACCAATGTTTTGGTATTGTGCCTTAATAAAATGACACTTTCCAGAGCCAGTCATGATTTTAAGCCAGATTATGGATAAAAATATTAAGGGAAGGATCACCACAAAAACAATCACATTGCTCCCCTTCTGCAGAGGAAGTGGAAAAACACTCAAACTTTGCCAACCTGAATAAATTACCGACGTTATCAGAACTGTGAGGAAAGCCAAATGTAAGCAACTCTGTGTGTGTTGTGTGTGTGCCTGTGAGCATGCACAAATGTATTAACTGGGTCACAACCCATTAATTACTTAAGTCAAAAGGGGACAACTCTGAAAATATGCTCAAGAGAAAAAAAATTACCATGCTTGTACCTTAATTGGCTAGCTCACTGCAGCACTGGGGCACTCCAGTCCAGCTGCTGAGCTCCTGCCAGTGGTGGCCTGGAGAGGAAGGACATTCAGTGCCCACTTTGTCTGGCACCAGTGTGAAGCTGAGAAATTATTGCTTTGCTCACCTTGATTTGGGTACACAGATGCACTTGTACTCCAGTTTGGTAGTTATCTGTATGTGTTTGGTGTAGATAGCTTTACCAAACAAAATAATCTTGTTAGCCAAGGAGGGAAGAACAGGGGTGGAAGGGTGGGTAAGAGAAGCAATAATGTCATTGCTTGACTTGAAGCAGCTTGTGTAGGAGTCTCACTAGAAACTTCCTCTTACTAGGCTGCCCATACATGAAGTGAAGACAGACTGACGTTTTTAGAGGCAGCCCAAGGACATAACTTAGAACAGTGGTAATGACGTTACGCTCTTTGGTGAATTCATAACACATTAAAGACTCTAAAATCATGTTAGGGAAGCCCAAAAGCACAAGGATTTTGAGGACTGGAAGATAAGATATAGAGTGCAAAGGCTGTGTGTTACCATTCTCTTGCCATTAGGATAAGCACCTGTTTAACTGTTTATCAGTCCAGTAACAAACCTTGGATTATTGGCTGGCCAGCGGGCTGTTATTGTTTTCTGTCTTGGATTTCGAACTAGAAGGGATCCCCAGTTTTTCTGTGGTCACACATTTTAAATAAATGGTGCCTGACTGCTTATGTCTTTAGCCTTTTCCAGATTCACAGATGTTTTGCAAAGGAGGTAGCTACTCCTGCTGAACAAATTTAAGCCTACTGATAACAGATTTGCTTTTCCTTTTTTTAATGCAAGCCAGTCCAGATTTGGGCTCAGCCAGATGATCTAAGTGATGCCAGAGCATCCTGGCCCCATTTGAAGTATCTACCAAATGCTGGGCTCAGTATATATTGCAATGTTGATGCAGACTTAATTCCAGTAATTACCCATACCTGATGGTAACATGGCTGTAAAATGGTTAAGATGGCTGCTGTCAGAGCATATGGGGCTCTCTCATGACTTGCAGTCCATGCCATTCAGGGCCCTCATGTGCCAGTGGCAGAGAGGTATATGAGCAGGAGGTCTCAGTTTGATCAGGGCTGCAGAGCCCCTCTGGCTGAAACCTCCTGCTGTTACCTCCAGCTTGTAAAGAGCAATTTATGGCAAAATTGGTTGCTCTGAGGTATTCTGCTTTTTGTTTTTTAAAGTGCAAATTTTAAAATTTGGTTGCCAACTCATTTGAAGAGCCTTATGGGCCCATCCACCTTGCTTTATTTTCTGTCCTTTGATATCTGCCACCTTGCTGTGCCCACTGTGACTCCAAGGCTGGCAGCCTGCTGAACAACAGAACCTTCCCACATGGCATGGATTTTGTGATAGTTGACAGTGACACTCTCCATTGCAGTGGGGAATGGCTAACGGTGGCAGCTGGAGTTAATGAATCCTACATCACCCAGGATCAAGGATAGGAATCCCAGAGCTCAGAGGGTTTTCCTGAAGGTCTGCTGCAATCTTGACGTGTAAGTGAATGGAGAAGATGAAAGCACATCTGGATGGGCTAAGGAATATATAAACACTGGAATACTACTACTTATTTCAGTGCTTGTGCGTTTTTTGTGAGCGGTTTTTGGGTTTTTTACGTATCTTTTAAGATTTTCTTGTTTTTCAAGGTAAGGAAAGATGAGTGGTGCATATGGTTAGATGCAAGTCTACTATGATACTGTTATTGTGTGTGAGACCTTTGAAAACAAAGTGTTCCCCAGGCTGTAGTCTAGGAGGGATTGCTATGCAAGATGGCCCTTACAGTGAGTTACATACACTCTTGTTTGTCTCTAGTGTAGTTGTTATTCCTCTCCTTGCTTGTTTGATTTAATTTGAAACAAAAGCTATTTTAGTTGTAGGCAATTTTGATTTGGGCATTCAGGAGATGGAACAGGATTAGATCTGTGTAAAGCATCACTGAGAAAATCCTACAAGAACAACATATTGCTTCACCCACCAACCCATCAAACTCAGGTCTGGTCATGATATCTCCTCTGTACCACCTTGACTTACCTGTTAGGAGGACAGATTCTGAAGTGGATGATAACAGACATTGATTTTCTTGCTCCTTCAAAATCAGTCTCTCCAAAATAAGGTCTATATATTATAATCAGCACTCCAATCTAGAAAGCTAAAATGATTCCTAGCTACGAAACTCATATCTGTGTTCCTGACAATGAGATAATATGTAAGAAGTCACCAATTTCTTTCATCCAGATCTGCTGCATGAAAGCCTCAAGTATGAGGGATATATCTAAACCAGCTGTGGGTCAGATGCTTCTACTGCATATGTATTTTTGTCACATAATTGGCTTGCATTATAGTTTGGGAACGAGGCTCAGCAGCCTGTAAGCTGAACTTGACCTCACAGAGTGCCTTTCTGGGGGGCTAGTTTATTCTCTGTGTTGTACCTTCCTGTCAAGTGTGATGGGAAATCAACAATAAACAGGAGGTCCCTAATCTCCATGGATACTTGTCACTGGGTGGTGTCAAAATCTGAGTTGGCTGCTTATTTTCTCATATTTTACATATGACTAATTTACTTAGGAAGGCAGGGGAAAGAAGAAGGTTATTTGGGATTAAAGTAAAAAATGAGAGAGAGGAAATGTGGCAGTGGTACTCAATTGGAGCTGCTGGGGGGCTTCTAGAAGCCTATCCCATACCTGCATCCCCCAAGCTTGTTGTCAGCTTTCATGCTTTGTTCCATGCTCAGACCAGGGTCTTGAGGGAACACAGCTGCTGCAGCTGCTCATAGACCAAAAGGTGACCTTTTAAATAGCCAAGGAATGATGCATTATTTAGTGCATTCCTGGCTAAAATGGAAATGAAATGTTTCCATGGGCAAAGTGATTTGTTTGTCCTTTCCCTTGGGTGCATCCTTTTCGCTTCACACAGTAATGTGGAGTGCACACCACTCCTCAGGATTTCTTCTGAGTGAAGCTTTTGATAAGACAGGTATTGCACTTGGAAAACACCAACTGTTAACTAGAAAGACCCTACAAATCACATGTAATAGACTTCAGTTTAGAGGTACTAAGTCTGCAAAAAACAACTTCTATTTAAATAACGTGTAGGAGTGAAAGCTTCCTGGTGAAGACTATCAGCTGATACTGGTGAATACCATAACCAGCTGTTATTTCAACTTGAAGTGTTTTACTTCTTTCAATTAATCAAGAGTCTCTTGGAAGGTGCCATAGAAGGGCATTCATTACAGGGATGTTTAATGAGTAGAATATTTGTCATCTGCACAGACAGAGGCTTCTGCAACTGCCTACCAGTGATCTGTGATAGTCAGGTTCTTGAGCTCTCTTTGTATCTGTTGGGTGAAGGAGGGGAGGCAGATGGGACCAATCTTTCACAATGCCTAACATTAAATTTCCTGCATAGTCTTCCAGACAGATTCAAAGAGGCTGGAACCTATCTCTCCTGCTGAGCTGTGAATGAAGACTGTGGTATACTCTGCTACAAGTCCATCTGCTCTTTAACTTTATAAATACCTTTAAAAAAAATCTAAGAGTGTTTTTCCTTTGAAGTTTCCAACACCATTTATGAAGGCTTAAAAGTGGTATTGTTCATGTGTTTCAGATGAAAAGAGCTAAACTGTCAAGGTAACAACTGACTTGAGAATAGCTAGTATTTTCCAAAATATCAGCACGTAGAAGGACCTGGGGAAAGATCCTATGCTTAGCAGGCAATTTCACTGAGTTCACCAAGCCCCAAAACACAGGAAGGAGAAGAAATGAAAAGATGCCCAGCAGACCATGCTATCTCATTGGAGAAGCCAGTGGTAAAAAATTTTTGTAAAGTGATAGGTATCTGCTTCCATGGGATTACTTTTATTAGTAAAAGAATACATAGCTAAGGCAAGTGAACAGGGATTCAGTAAATAACTGCAAATGTTTCAGTTGCCTGTTTGGCATCGTCTTAATTGTTACAACAAACAGCACAAGTTGGTAAAAAATCTTTTACTCAGGAGATAAACATTTCTACTTGGGAGATAAACTGCCTTTAAAAAGAAAGGAATGAAACCCAGATCTATGGTTTCTATAATCCAAATTAATTAAAATGGACATGACTGGAAAAGAATAAACACCTGAGCAGCTTTCAAGACTTTTCTCTGGCATGGTCTTACTGACTCTGAGCCCTTATTTTCAACCACAGTGTCTACTCACCCTATTGCAGCGCCCTTCCAACCAACCTTCCCCACAGCATCCAGTAGACAGGGTCCAAGAGAAGAGCTGAGCACAAGATGATAAGCACTCTCTGCAGGCTCACACAGTTCCAAGCGATGTGGGATTTAGTCAACAGCAAAGTACAAGCTTCTACTGTGACTCATCTGGTGTAAAACCAGTGCTAAGTATTGTACATAATTAAGACAGCATTATTACAGTGAGATACCACTTCTTTTTTTGGTATGGTTAAAGTTTTGAAAAGGTGTAATGTTTTCAGCCTTCAGAGCTGTGAAGATGAGGAGTTTTGATAGGAGTTCACCCTAAAAGATATCATGGCTACAGTGAGTTTAGATCATAATTTGCACTCTTGCTGGAGCTCTACATGTGTATTTCAATTCCCTTTGTGAAAAGCTATAGTTTTTCTGAGAATAAACACAACCTTAAAGTCATGTTCATTTGCAACACTTGCAACACTGGCCTCTTTAGAGTTCATAATTTTTATATCCAAAAGTCTTATTTTTTATTTTGAGCCACATTTCTTAAAGAGGTCCTACTGGCTTTTCAAGTAACAGACAAAAAATTGTATTTGCCATTGAATGCAGCAGACAATGCTAGTGTCAGTGAGCTATAGATTCAACATTTGGACACTGACTCTCAGCAGGTACAGAAATATTAGTCAGCCAGTGGGCCTACCAACGGGAAAGGTTAAACAAGTAGGTTATTACAATTTGTGTACTTGCCCCAACTTTTTCATTCAGAGGCCCACAAATCAACTTTGCTTTTAATGTATGCATGTTCTTGGTTAAAATTTATTGTGGCATAATGCAAACAAATTCATCTTATTGGTTATTCAAAGGCCATTTGTTCAGGTTACTTGATTCTCACTACTTAGTTATTTGACTAGTTTTCCGCTCATTGATTATCTGTCTGACTTGTAAGGAAGAGGTGGGAAAACAGACTGCAAGATGGTGACATGGACCATTTTAGAGGACAGCACTTTGGATGAACCCATTTCCACCTGCATATTTCAGTGGATGTTGAAGTAGGTTTATGCACTTACTTAAAAATACATTGGCTACTTCTTCAACCTAACTTTACTACCAATTTTCTTATAATTTCCTAACATGCTGTTTGTAGCCTGTTTCATGCACATCTCCAAGGAATTAACCATGTTAGTTACAGGAAGTACAGAGTATCAGGAGGAATCCCAGGCAAACAAGTCAGTTGGGTCAAGACATCTCTATGAGTTAAAAAACCATAATTTTTACAAGTCTGAAGATTAAGAATTCCAAAGGCCTTTCTGAAAAAATGATCATTTAATATAAAACATGGATCAAATCCTGTCTTGTGTGTGCTGCTGTTTTCCGGATGAGTTTCCAATCTATTAGTGAAGCAGTAAATGCTCCCCCAGCAACCAATCACTGATGTTTTGAATGGAAATCAAAAGCAGTGTAAGGTTGTTGAAGAAAATGACTTGAAAGAGAAAGTGTGAAAGATCATACCCTTCCTATGAAAGCTGCAAAAGTTTGTGAAGATTACAGCTCAGAGAGAGAGATGGACCACCGAGAGATCAAGGGGTCAAGGAGAAGATACCTGCTTGCAGAGCTTTGTGCTAGCATAGCTTCTTGCAGGCTCACAGCCCAAAACTTTCTAGGTTTGAACTGTTAGGGGCACACAAACAGAGGTGGAATTGTGTGAGAGAATGGGTCGGCCCTAAATGGAGGGAGCCCCAATTGTGGTTATTACTTGGACTTTGTACAGCTTTGACAGGATTTACAAAGCTTCTGGACACGTAAGAGAAATACTATGCATGCCTATTCTTTGTGTAATAGGGTTTTAATATCATCTGAGTAGCCAGGGACCTTGCTGTGGGTGCATGCTGAAGTTTCCCTCCTCATACACTGTCTCTCAGATGATGTGACTTTTATCTTTATTCCAACCATGAGCTCACCACAAGCCTAAAGGGAAAAGTATTTGTATTCCACTGCACACACTGACAGTAATTTTGTGGATGCAGCACAACACTGTAGAACGAGACAGGTATATGGAGCATTTAGAAGGCAATAATTTCTTCTTACTTTTTTTTTTTTTTTTTCTGAGCCACACTACAAAGGTTATAGTGGGAATAGCAAATGAAAGAACTTGCAGACTTCACAGAAGTCAAAGCCTACAGCTTGCGTTGGATGGGTTTATTTGGCATACATCTGTGATTATGAAATGAATTTTAAATTGCTATTGAACTTCATCCTGGATAATGATGCATCCATTCAATTTCCCTTCTCCCTCCAGAACATACACCATTAACAAAACAACCAGTTGTGATGCTTTATAATCCACATTTGAACCTACTTCTCAAAACACTGCACACTTCCTTAAATAGGCAATGACTCAGCTCATTTGCACAGAGATAAGGTCAGTATTGGGACTGAAAGATGGGTCAACAACCCACTTTGGAAATCATCTTTGATATGAATCAAGAAACAATTGCACTAAAGACTTGTTAAACTGCAACTTCATCTTGCAGAAATGCAACATCAACAGTCAGCCTAAGTGTTTCTGTACAAACAGATATTGTACAGCCTTGAGTTTTTTTTTTAAGTTGAGCCCATGACAGGGTTTAGGCATATGCCTAAAGATGGAATTAAACGACTGAAGTTTAGATGTGCTTAAGTATCTTGTTGTGTATGGGCCTACACACTACATCTGTGTTTGTATTAAGAAGAAAAGCTGTTCTACAAGACATTCAGGCATTTTAAAATGTATTTTTGTTCTGAACTGAAACAGGAAGTTTTACCCTGTGATGAAATTTAGGCAATTTTTAATTCCAAAAATCTTATTATTGAGAATACTTGAAACATTGTGTGTCAGTAATGTTGAAACGCTTTGTGACATTAAAATTGAAATATTGCATGTCCACATATGTTACTAAATTAATTAGAACCAACTGTTAACTAAGCATGCTGGGATTGCCTGTCTTGTATATTGCCGCCCCCTGGATACAGAAAAGAGCTGTTATCTGGTCTAGCTTCTTGGCTGAGGTGCAATGTTCCATGCACACTGTTTTTCAGCCTAGCAGTAAAACCAGGATATTCGTTTGTGCCCAAAGTAGTGTTGGACCTACTAAGCCCTGCTCAGTCCAAACAAGTGTCTTGTGCCAAGTCTTTGTTGTGAGTGCTTCAGAAATGCAGGGCATAGACCCTGTGCTTGTGCTTGTAGTTGGTTTGGGTCTTACCAGTTCTGGCTTGGATGTGTCCAAGATGACTCCACACTGTCCAGGAGCCGTGGTAATTTGGGCACTGAACCCTCATCTGCATGTGATGCTGTACATGACAACTGAGTCCCTCTGGAGCTGAGGGCTGCAGCTCTGCAGAAGCCAGTCTGGCTGCAGAACTGAGCTGCAGCTACTTCAGCTCAAGCTGGGTCTTTACAAAAACCTTAAAGTTCCCTTCCCTAAGCTTCCCAAGCCTGTCCTACCATAGACATCCCAGTGCCTGTGGACTGCAGTCTGGCTTTAAACTTAAAAGCTAAAATGACCAAAGCGAAGCTAAATATGGTTTGGTAACTTCTTACTGACTGTTTTACCATAATCAATTGTCATTTTCTTGAAAAAGTTTCAGTATTGTGGAATCAGCCTTCACTCTAAGGAGACTGATGGATTGGAAAAAATTCAAGCAGCTCTGTGAGTATATATCAAGAATGACAGACAAAGTCTTACCAGACTGAATATATTGTTTTTCTCTCTGTCTCTAGATACAGTGGCTGTTCAAAAGGTAGATAACTGTGAATAGTCTCTGAAAAAGAATTAAACAAATTCTCTGTTTCCCCTCCTCTTCAAGTTAGTCTCTCAGTCTCATTGCCTGATGGATCAAGTAGAGTTGATCTCCAGGTCAAGAGCTTATTTGGGTTTGTGGGTTTAAGACTGAAGCAATTGCTTTAGAAGGGAATTTTTCCATGACCAAAGCACATGATACCTGTGGTGAAATTTATTCAGATAAATGTTTTATCTAAAATGGTCTTTTGTGTGTAAGTCTCTAGGTAGTTATGGCTTTGCTTTGATGTCCTCTCCTTTTCTTTTGGGGTTGAAATAAATATCTGAGGTCCACAGCCTTTGTGTCCCTATCATCTTCTGGGTCAGCTGGCCAGCAGAGAAGTTGTCCAATCCCATTTTTGAGAGATATTCTTTCATCCTTTAAGATCTCAACTCCAGCAAAAGATAAACTAGTAAATTTATCTGCAACCTGTGAATATTGCCTCTTGGGACAGACCCCTTTGCCCTTGCTTGGCTTCTCTCTTACTCTTTCTGTAAGAAACAAGGGCAACCTCTGGTACCCAACCAACAGAATTCTTTGGATTCAAATGTGAGTAAGAATAGGAGCGGGAACCTGGATTGTATGTTCATAACAATCATTATGATTATTTTCTTATTTTGCTACAGTTACTACATATACAGTCATATTTCTGTCTGAAGAAACAGAACGCCTTCACAGATAAGTACAAAAAGATGCATGTGTTTTCCCAAGCCTGAACTTACGAGCTTGTATGTACTTTACTGTCATCTGACGCTTATTGTAAGAAACATATTTTACATAATTGACAGTGGCAGTCACATATTCTGAGAGAAAAAAAGACTGTATTGAGCTATATACTGTGTATCACTGATAATGACTTGCAGCAGTATTTCCATAAAAGTAAAGGCTAATTTAGCACTTGAAAGTCAGACCTCAAAACAAAAATAAAACACTTTTCTGTTTCTGTACCTAGCCTAGGATTTATCTCACCTCACTGTAGACGTCGACAGTGTAGACACATATGGTAGAACCCATCACCCCAAGCTCCTTTTGCAGGCAATACAGAGAGCAGGCACTTTTAGGCCATGATTCATCTGACCTATTTACATGTCTGCTGTAGGAGGAGATGAATCACTGCCTAGACTAGATCTGTGTGGAGGATAAAGGGAGCCTAAGATGGCCAGCACAGATGTAGATGCTTGTAAAGATCTACAGTTTGAATTTAAGCTTGCAATTTGGAAAAACAATTTTCAGAGAAGAGTAAAATTTCCTAAGCTGTGTTTTCCTAGCAGAATATGTGTATGAATATATACATATATGGTATTTTTCTTTCTGCAACAGAAACATTTGCAATAATATCTTTTGAACACTGACCCTATAGCCCCATCTCCAAAATTTCTACCCTCTGAAGAGCTTCCATTTTATTTCTCTCTGCCTCTACCCTTCTTTCACACATACAGACATGTGTACACATACTGTGTTTTAGAGCTGGACCTCCTGAATTTTCTGCATTAACACAAAATATATTCCTCTGTATGTGGTAGCCTGTAACAGAGCTGCTGTTACACACAGACAGATATATTAACTGGGGTTTCTTTAAAAAACAAACTCAAAGCAAAATATGCAAACAAAATCACCAAATGAAGATTTCTCAAATGTACTTCTTTTAAAAATAGCAATTTTTTATAGTTTGTTTTTTTTTTCTTTTCCTTCAAGAATCTGCTCTACTCTACCTGCAGCCTTGGTGAGGCAGGGCACCATAGGAAGAAAAACATCAGTTTTTGGGCAACAAGTACTGATTCAGAGGAAGGGGGAAGACAAGACTTGATCATTTAAGAAAGTGTGGAAGTTTCCAAGTGAAGCTCTGAGAGAGAGCTAATGTTGTATTTTTATGTATAGAAGATCAGAGCTGAGAGGGTCTGGTTTCTGGAGAGTAAGGAATGATGTCCTCCCAGGTACTCCTGTGCACATGTTGTAGTATAATGTTCCAGTGCATCTGAACATCCATCTAGACTGCAAATGGCACGAGGGTAATATTTTAAAAACAGAGGAAGAAATGAAGCCACCCTGTTGCAGAGCTTTACAATGCTCATCTGTTTCCAAGGAGTGCTTGGTGTAGCTACAATAGACAAAACATCCCTCCCATCTAAGGCTCTGGCACACAGCATGGCAATCCATTTATGTGAGCACCTGCTTGATCAGTTTGCTTGTGACAGATCTTGGCACACCCTCTCCTCTGGCTGTAAAGCTCTACTGACTTGTGCATTTTGTGGGAGTTTTTTTCCCCACAAACTCTTATCTGGCTTGGGAGAACTTGGAACAGAGTGACACTAGCTCTGGCAACAACAGGAAAGTGCATTTTAGATAACCCTTTTGAGTGCAAGCTTTGTAGCTATTTAAGGGCTTTTCTGTGGGGATCGGGAGGAAGGGCTGTCCATCATCCAAAGTCTATTGCTGTGGGAAGGGTGCCCATGACTGCAAAGGTCTTTGGCAAAGGCCACGACCATCTGAGGGCTGCCTCTGAGAAATGGGTATGGGCTCGCAGTTCCCCACAGGGTGCAGTGCAGAAATGGCTTCAGGAAGAGAGAGTGCTCTTTCACCGGTCATCCCAGTGCATCATTCATTAAATATAATGCCCTACAGGAAAATCAGGGCTTTGTGTTTTCCATAGCCCCTCCTGCATCAGACCTGACGTCAGTAGTTTGGAACCACGGAAGTTAAATTAAGGCCAGTGCAGTCTAATAGGCAAGGGGTAGCAAATGCTAAGAAGCCAAGGTAATGAGAAAATACCTGCCATCTGGAGCTGTCATAAGCATAAATTTACATCACTCCCCACAAAATAAATAAATTACAGCCTGCAGAACATTACTCTCCCTGGATGCAAAGCCCCACTCCTGCCACTGCCACGAAAAATTTTGGCCTCCTCAGTTTCTGCATGATCATCGCTTCTGCCAAAAGCCCGGGGGAGATGTGCTTGGGTGCGGAGAGACACCTGCAACCGCTGGCTCTGCAGCACAGTGGGATCTATTCTGCTGCATCCGCATACCCCAGTCCTTGCTCTGACGGAAAGTTTTCCTCCTGGCTCTGACAGCACCACAGCCGCTTGGGGAAGCACATGACTTCCTTGGGAGACGGTGTTTCTTATTTGTGTTGCAGGCCTCCAGCAGGCATGGCACCGAGGCAATATTTATATCAGTTTTTGTAACATCATCGCAGCAGCTGCAGTTTTGGGAACTGAAGTGCTGGCTGGAAGTGGGAGACAGAGGCACAAAGCACAACACGCCACATAGAAATGTGGATGGAAAGGGAAAAAAAAAAAAAAAAGGAAAGAAAATGGGCGACCAGCCTTCTCCCTAGAAAGCTCATTGTGTTCCTGGGTGCCAAGGGGCCCATCTGTGTAAAAGTGAGTCAATGGAAATTGAAGCTCAGGGTGCCTGTGATGGGACTAGATCTGTGCCCGCAGGGTGCTTGCGCTCCTTGGGGAGCAGGACAGGGGAAGGGAGTCCCTCAGCCAGGCTTGTGCTATGCTCAACAGTCTTCAGCAGTCACCTCTTACCCTTTGGCCATGAGAAAACACAGTACAACGCTTGTGTCCATATTCTCAGGCTGCCCCCAGAACTGCTGCAGCCTGGTGCTAAGCGACTTTTGCAGTTCCCATGCAGGTAAGAGGGCCTCTTCACTGCCCATGTATGCTCTTAGTATGTGATTTCTACCTCTGCTGCCAAACAACAGTGGCTGGCAGAACAGTAGGCCTGAATTCTTCCCTTGGCATTGGGGTTTTTTTTCCATGTAGCTCCACTGGCCTGTAGAGTTTTGTCTCACAGAGGAGGTGTCATACAGTCCCCAGTTACCCTAGAGCTTGATGGAACTGAAGAAAGTTGACATGAAGCTAAAATGCTTCCACCAGGAACTGCCCCAGATCCTGGTTGTTAAGTGATGCACATTTTATCATGGGCAAGAACTGAAGGTAATTTGCCCCAAACATAGCTGTTTGGTGCAAAATACTTTCACTCTCCTGGACTGCACAGGGTTTCTAGAGAAAGCTACTCTTCACTGGGCCACCAATGACCTCTCCGTGTCCATGTGTCCCACAGTCATCTGCAAGGGGAACCGTCACTGTGTCTACCTGAGAGTACTCTGAAATCCAGCACCTGAAGTTGCATCACAGGCACCCTGAGGAAGAGATACCATAAAGACTGGTAACATGGTAAGCATAGTTTCTTGGACTGTGTCTCAGAAAATCCCTTTCAGTCTCCCCCTTCATATGCCCTTGTGCCATGAGCAGTCCTACTTTGTCTCACAAAGTACTGAAACTTCAGTGCCCAAGTTTTTCCTTAACCCAAGCACCCTGAAATGCTCCTGGTGAGCAGAATTGGGGTAAGACAGGCCGGGAGAGGGAGAGAGGAAGAAAAGACATGCCAGCAGTGGTGGCAGATCCTTGGAGGTGGCGTGGGGAGGGCTTGGCAACCCTTTCAGCACTGTCCTATTGCAACAGGAAGGAGGAGGATATACAGAGATTACTTAAAAACCCCCAACTTTTCCTCTGATTCTATTGCACTGCAGAAATTCTGCAAGGGAGAAGAAAAATAAGACTATCTGAAAATAAGGTATCCTTGCTAACTAAAAAAATCCCTTCCTTTAAGAGCTTACTGCTATTAAATAATTGCTATGTTTTAAATTGCTGTTTTCAGGAGCTTGGGGAAGAAGCTGTCCTCTCAGTCATTAATATTTTCTTAGAAGGGTGGCATGGCTTTTCATTGCTACATCCTTACACTGAAATAGATGTGAAAGCAGTTTTGAGTAGCTCAAAGAAAAGTCTCTGATCAGCCTACATCTAAGATTTCCCTTAAGGACATTAGTGGAAGAGAAATAAGTGGATAAGTGCTTTTTTCTTTTCCCTTTTTTCCCTTTACCCTTCCTCTCTTCCCCCCCACGCACCTCTGTTTTTCTCAAAAGTAGATTGTCTGGGTGCAGGAGTTAGCCCATTAGATATTGGGTGTTTGTGTGCATAGGGACAAAAATACAATTCTTCACTGATCATCCACAGACTGTTGTAGGCTGTAGTATTTGGTTTGATTGCAGTATAACTTATAATGTCATTTTTATTAGGGAAAGGTAGTGTGTGATGCACTTTCTGGAAATATAATTTGCTGGTTTGGATTCAATAATGCTGTTATGGAGGATGGGAGACTGAATGATTTTCCATTTTTTTTTACCTGAAACTTCCTAATGTTTTTAGTGTCTTGCTTCTCCTAGGCAAATTCTTCTGTGTTAAGACTTCCCTCTCCTTCTCCCGCCAGCCCTTCTTCTCTTATTCATGTGTTTTCACAAACACAAAATGCCTTCCAGTCCTTAGAGAGTTGTACTCCATCATTAGACTGATGTTTCTTGCCTCTCAGGTTTTATTTATGTGAGTCTAAAAATGTGTAACTCACTGCCACCCCACACTGCTTTTGGTTTCTCCCATCTTACATGTGCCCTGCTGGTTCATATTTACTTTTTCCTTGCACTGTTTCTTTCTCTCATGGTATTACAACATTTTCAAAACAGGATGTCTGAAACAATGAGTACCAGAGAGGAGAAGAAACCTCCTCTGAATGGGAGAAGAGCCCTCCCACCAAACAACTCCAATGATGAAGAAAATGAGGTCCCTGAGGTGGATCCTTTTGGGTTGATACCTAGAGGATTTAATCCTAAAGGTACAGTGTACAATTAAGCCATAAGTCTATTTTTATATCTTCCATACTCACTTCAGCTCAGGTCTGTGAACTAAATCCAAACCACTTTTTTCCTTACGTGTTTCCATCTCAGATAGCTTTTCTTGCTGCTCATGAAAAACTTACTAAAAACACCCATGTACATGAGAATGTTACTACAGGTTATGGGTAGGAAATGTGAGGAGTGGAGAAGCTGAGTGATCAGTTTCCTGCTTGAACTGTGGGATTGGTTAAAAAAAAGGCAAGAATGGGGTTTCCCAGTTTGATCACAATCACAGAATCACTTTAGGACCTGCCAGCTTCAGGCATGGCTTCAGGCATGGCGGTGGCTACATTAGGGTGAAGGGACAGGAGTGTCTCCTCTTAATGGCCCTTCTTATCTATATGGCTCTAAACTGGCCGTGAAACTGCTAAACTGCTGCAAAATGTTGTCTGGCAGGGAAAACCTTTGCTAGATGTTCCGCTCATTCATACAAAAAGAACATAAAACTAAAAGGCATACCCATATTTTTATTTGTTCCCCTGTGAAACGTTTTATAATTGTTTGGTAGGGGAAACAAAACAATGTCATAGTAGAGGATGGACAAATCAAAGTACGTTCTCAGTGCCAACTCTTTGGAGTAAACCAGAAATAAAAAATAGGTAAGATTTGTCCTAAAAGAAACCAGGATTAACTCCTGAATGAATCAGTAATGAAATGATGTTAAATTGTTTGCCTATTTGAAATGAACAGAACTTGTTGAATGTCGCAGCTGAGGGTAGCCAGATGTAATAATACTCAATGCTCAGAGGGCACTCCTGATCCAGGATTGAAAGAGTGCTTAACAAATGTGGACAAACATTAATTACTGCATTTTACAAATAGGGAAGCAGGCAAAGAGATTTTAAGTGACAAGTTGAAAAGCATTATTTCTGTAATCCTAATCATGTGCCTTAACCACACATTCCTCTCCCTCCTCCCCCTTTTAATAAACACACATTTCTTTAAAAAGCTTTTTTTTTTAATGTCTTAGCAAACCAGTGGTCATGTTAAGACTGCAGAAATTTTGCTTGAACCTATTCAAACAATCCTGTAGCTCTGGGGCAAGTCTGTGTGTTTAAATTATCAAATGCAGTACAGGTCCTGGCCAGACATTTTTTCAAACCAAATATGCTCACAGAAGCTGGAGAAGTGTAAGTGTGGGATATCTTAGAAGGAGTGCAGCCTGTAGCTAAAGCCCACCAGTACTAGGAGAAAAATTCCTATTGCTTTTTGATGTGTTTCACATCAGGCTTTGAATGAAGTATGGTGCTGGTGGGCGACAGCCTCCTGCTTTTCAAAAATGCAATGGAAACTTAGTAATGTCGGGTCAAGTGAGTTGAGGCAGGAACCCAACATGTGCTTAAGGTGATGCTGCTGTTGAGAAAAACATCCCTTGTCCAAAGTGAGAGTTTGTGTGGCCATTGGGTGAATCTGGCTACGGGACTGGTACAACTGAAAAATAAATCTGTGCATAACAGGCAAACTCTTGTTGTACAGCCAAATCAGCTTTGCTGTGCAGTTCTCTCCAGTGCTTGTAGCAACACCATGCAAGGGGGTGCCTGAAGGGAAGAGACTACAGTAGCATTCCTGTTTTGGTGCACGTCAGTGAGCTAAGCCTGTGATACCAGCTGATATAAGTGTGATCCCTGGACATACTGTTTGGAGTAGGATGCTTGAGTCACCTGTTAGACCACACTAAAGGTTTGTAGCCCAATGGAACTCAACCTTACATTCAGATGCCTGGCCCAGAGCACTGTCAGTGTTGTGTTTGGGGGATAAAGTGAGTGTCTGTGGCAGAGTGCAACAGGGTTCTAGAGCTGTGGGCATATCCTTAGAGAGGACTGCTTGTGATCCCTCCTTCTCCTTCTCCTGCACCCCTCTACACTTCTGGGTTGTCAAAATTTTTCTGTAGCGGTTCCCAGATTTCATTGCTGTAACACACTGAAAAAAGTATGTAAATGCTTTTATCTCTCTTATTACAACTGAGGTGTTTTCTAGCCTTTGGACACCTGCTGTAAACATCTAAACGTCTGTGTCTTCACCTGTGTCACCTTCAGGGATTGTAGTCAACACAGAGCCATCCAGCAAGCGGAGGTGAGGGCACAGGTAGTCCAGAGACTCGATGGATGTCAGTTCCAGGGTGATCTGTACTCTTCCCCGCTACACTGGCTGCAGCAACCAGCCACCAACTGGCCATAATAAGAGGTTACATACCAGGCTCACATCATTTAGATGCCTAAATTTAACCGAATTCTGCCCTTGATCTGTGCAGTGTAGGAGTCTACAGCTGAGCTAGTCACCCTCGTTTCCCTTGACAGCCAACAGAGAGAAACAGGCATTTTTAGGGTGTGATTCACTTGACCTATTTTAACTACTACTCTAGGATGAGGTAAAACCCTGTGCTTGCCTAGCTCTCTGCTGACACCCACTTCTACTGTGCTGAATCACAGCCGGAGCGAGCACGGAGGCTGCCGGGGACGGCTGCCTCCCCAGCCCGGTCAGTGGGCTGCCTGCTGTCGGAGCCGGCTTGCTTGCGGGAGGAGATGCTCGGTGAGGAGGACGCTCAGCCCCCGAGCGCTTCTTCAGCGAGAAGCCTGAGTCGCCGTGAACACGCTTCTGCCGTGTCCTCCCCCTGGCTCGTCCTGGCCAGCTCATCTCTCTCACTGCAATGTGTTATGAGGGCGCCCGGTGGGAGGACACAGCCCTGCGGCCCCACGGTCTGCAAGCTCCCCACACACCCTCCTTTGCAAAGTCCGGTGGCTCACCAGGCAGTCGTGCTTCCCCTGTTAGCAGCATGATGGGCACCTCCTTCGGAAATTCAACATTTTTATTTATTTATTTTTTTATTTTATTTTCTGCAGTTCAGAGCCCTTCCTCTCTGGTCCTTCAAGGAAACCTGATGTTTGAAGGCTATTCTTGTTATTTGAAAAACAGCTCAAGCTTATGCTCGTTTGTTTCAATACAAACTTAACATTACAAAAGCTTTAAGAAAGCATCACATTGCTGCCCCCCGTGCAGCAAACCTGCTTGCACCAAACAGTAGATCAGGCTACAGGCAAACCCTCACACGGACCTAACTTCAAAGTAGGTCTCAATGTCCACTTGTCCCTCACAAACAGATGAGCATCGCCTGGAGCCTTCCTTTGGATCACACCCTGGGGATGGTGCTAGCACATCCCATTACCCTGCTCATGCTTTGTCCTCCTTAATTTCCCTTACTGTAATTAGCACAGGCTCACTCACAGGTTATCTTTACCCGGCAAGTTCAACACGTATTTTAACACTGAGACTGAAAATGAAAAGTGTTTTTTGCAGATGTGTATGGCTGTGTTCTGACAGGAGCCATGTAAAGTCCTGAGATAAAATAAAGCAAATGCTGATCTGACAGCCCAGGGTGGCTTAGCTTTGCCGTTCCTTTAAGGGACAGTTCCTTAAAGCGGCTAGTATAAGAGGGAAGGGCAGGGTTACTGTTGCCATTTTGTTTCAGAACATGAGATGAAAATGCAACAAACCCTCAACTCCATTTTTATGCTTCCTTGGAAGGAGGGAGAAGCTGACCCAAATTTTTATTGATAGCCTCACCCCTCACAGAACCCCAAGATACACAGCTTTTGCATGCAGTTCTTCCAACCTGGAAGGAACTGGGAGGCGTAAGAGGAGAGACTCTCCCCTGTTCCTGCTTTATCGATACCTGGGAAATTTCTGCCTCATGTAATTTAATTGTGAGCTTTGTCAGCATTTTTGTGAGTGAGCATTGGTAAGTTTTGCAGGGAGGGAGGCAAAGACATGCCCTACTTCATGGGGGGCAATGAGAACGATTTCTGAGCAAAATACATTTAATGTTTCACAGAGGCATCTCTGTAACTACATCCAGTGCTAAAGCCAGAGGGGTTTTACAGAAGTTACTCCAGAAGCCTTGTGAATTGAAAAGAGAATAACAATGACATTGCCATGGTACTTTAAGCCTGATTCATGATTGAACAGGGTATTCCAGCCTTTCAGCAGATTAGGGTTAGCAGAAGGCAGATGGTTTTGGGTTCAGCTATCCAGGGCTTTTCCATGAAAGGTTCCTTATCTTGCTATGTCCTCAGACATATTCCTTTCCTTCTGTTTCCTGAAGGACAGGACTAGGGACCTGACAGTGATAATGCCAACGGGAATGGAATCTACTCCTATTGCCCTTACTCCTGTCTCCAAATAGCTGCTGCCTAGAGCCCAGGCTGGGTGTCTTGGTTGGGGCAGGAGAGGGACAATGCTGGTGTCCAGGGAAGGTGCTGCCTGCAGGGCTCTGCCATTTGTTCTCAGCTGGCTGTTCTGCATTGTCTCTCTGCCTTAAAAGGCAACATGCAAAGCTGTTGTCTGAGCTTCTGTGAAAGGGGTCGCATTCAGCCCTCAGTTACTTGAATATTCAGACTCATTCACTGAGCACATCATTCCTGATCATAGTGTACTTAGTAGCAGGCCAAATTAGACACCATCAAAAGTGTACACAGCTCCACCAGCTGCTGTAAATGTGCACCTCTTTTTGCCAGGCATGAGTTTGTCTCTGTTGTTGTCAGTATAAAATGCAGAAATTAGCTAGTTTCTAACTGTCAGCACCTGGAAAGACAAGCTGAGAGCTGCAAATCTAGCTTTACCCTCCTGTCTCTCTCTTGCTGGTGAATAGTTAACGGTCCTCCTCTTGGCAGAGGATTCATGATTATGTGCCCAAGCATGTAGGTAAAAGGACGATGTCCAGTTCATTTTCATGTGGTTTCTTGTTATGTGAGAGGATTCCCACTGTGAAGATTCATGATATGATACAGTCATGTAGCTTATAGTGACTACAAGTGCCTTTGGCTATCCCAGTGCCACCCCACATTGGTCATTAGCTGAGCAAACTACTCCTAGCAGTGTTACGCTATAACCCTTTAGACAGCCCTAATTTGAAGGGAGTGAAGCTTTGCCCGTGCATGTTACAGATACCTACTGCTGCTTGCCTGTAACTCTATGCTGTAATTATATACTATAATGGTAAATATAGTTTTCGTAAGAAGACACTAATAGCAGTGGAGGTGTACTGAGAAGCTGAGTCTAGACACATACAGTAAACCCAAACCTTATTTAATACAGGCAATCCAAGCTCTCAGCTGAATGCAAGATCATTAACTGCCTCTCAGGCTCCTCAGCACTCAATACTGGTAGCATTTTGCAGACATTAATGTATTTAAGTGTCACAAAACCCCTGTGAATTTGCAGTTTAAAAATGGAGGGCTGAAAGAAGGGAGACAAGAGGCTGCAACTCTTGCAGGCCTACTGATTGCGCTGGTAAACTTGTGACAGCAAGGCCTAGACTTGCAGAAAGGCGATTCCAAAAGACAGATGGAACCAAACTCTCCTTGGGGAAACTCAGCTTTCCACCCCTATCAACTAGTTCTTACTGAGATTGCTTTTGCTGTGCACTGAAAGACCTGTAGCCCCTGTGAAAATGGCAGGTGGACAGAGAAGTGTCAGTCCATAAGTCTCTGCTCAGCCAGGGGGATGTAAGCCCCAAACAGATCCAGCATGCTCTTGTTATGTGGTGTTCATTCCCCAGAGATGAGGAGGATGTGGCCTCTAATGATGTTGATACCAGTACTGACTTTCTAATATATTGAATCCTTGCCCCCTTTGTTCATTTACATCTCTGCAGATTACCTGCGTGTTGTGGATATTTATATGTTCAAGGAGCCCCAGGAGATCAACAAGCAGCAGCACCACACTGACAAGTACTACAACCCCAAGCTGATAGTGCGTCGGGGACAGCCTTTCCAAATCCAGATTGACTTCAATCGACCTTATAGACCAGAGACAGACCAATTCTGGCTGGAGTTTTTAATGGGTAAGAGCCTGGCAAAGGCTGTGTCTTATCAGCAAAGGAAGGTTGGAGAGTCTATCATAAACAGGAACACAGCAGTACTTAGTGGCTGGGTCTTTTCCTGTTATGATTGATAAACCATAAAAACAGGCTTAACCATAGGCAAGGAAGTGTTTTTCCAAACAAGGTTTGAATCCTTTCTTGCAAAAGTCAGCAGAATTTCATGTAAGAGAAGAAGAAGTCATATTTGGGAGTTTCTGTTTAGTAAGAAGCTGTACTTTATTGATCTTTCAAAGTTGTATCTGGTTAATGACATACAGTGATGCTGAAAGGTAAGTGGAACAGGACACATCTCTTATTAGGGTTTAGGAGATGCAGGGAGGAGGATTCTGATGTTTGAGGTGGGAAAAGTATGAAGTGTGATGGCAAAATACTGATTACAAAAAGAAGGGAAATTATACAGCATGGAAGAATCTTGCAACTTTGCAGCCTGCATTTACAACCAACTTGGTAACAAGAGAGAAGGTTCAAAGACTTCAGCTTTGGACCAGAATCATAGAATCATTGAATCATTAAGATTGTAAAAGACCTCTAAGATCATTCAGTCCACGCATTAACCCAGCACCATCAAGTTCACCACTAAAGCATGTCCCCAAGTTCCACATCCACATGTATATTGAATTCTTCTAGGGGTGGTGATTCCACCACTTTCCTGGGCAGCCTATTCCAATGCCTGACAACCCTTTCAGTGAAGATATTTTCCTTAATATCCAATCTAAACCTCCCCTGGTACAATGTGAGACCATTTCCTCTTGTCCTATTTCTTGTGACCTGGGAGAAGAGACTAACCACCACCCAGCTTTTGGATAGTTGTAGAAAGTGATAAGCTCAGCTCCCCACTGAGCCTCCTTTTCTCCAGGCTAAACAACACCAGCTCACTCAGCCACTCCTTGTCAGATTTGTGCTCCAGCCCCTTCACAAGCTCTGTTGCTCCTCTCTGGACACACCCCAGCAACAAAATGTCTTTGTTGTAGTGAGGGGCCCAAAACTGAACACAGGGTGTGAGGCGCAGCCTCACCAGTGCTGAGAGACTTATTCAGGACGATATCAGAAACTTTCTTCATTAGTTGCAGAAAGAGAAAGAAAGCCTTTTCTGCTCACTGAGAGGTCTTCATCAGATACCTATATCCTAATGCACCTGTTGACTCATTGAAGTTACAGTACTAGAGAAGAGAATGACCTTACTAGAGAAGGGGAAAAACAAGTGACAGCGTGGGGCTTCCCGCTATGACCCAAAGATGGCCCCACCAAATGCTTGTCCCTACAACACAACTCTGGGAAACCCCCAGCTTCATCTAGAGTGATCTGGTAGTTTCTGTGTTAAGACTTCAATGTTTTCCTTATAAACTCTTTAAAGTAGGTTATAATTGATGTTTTAATTTACTTTCCTGTGAGAAGCAGCTCTGAAATTTGTAACGTTGATTTTTTTCCATCGTTGAAATATGATGATGTGGCCATTTATTAGATTTGTTGCTTTTTAAAGCTAGATGGGCGTTTATCTCTTAAACATATGTGCAGTGAAAATGTTACTGTCTGCACATTTTTTTCCATGGGTCTCTTCTTTCTAATTTAAATTAGGGTTGGGAGGCATGTTATGACAGTCCAGTGAATGATTGGCTGAACAGCCACAAGTGCCTTTAAAATTTAATATGCATAAATATCATTAGTTCTTTTGGGATTTAATTAAATTCAAGACTGTTCCCTTACTCTTTATATGTTTAAAACAAACAGCTGTATCAAGAAGAAGTGGAAAATGGAACATTTGTTTTTTATTGCACTTCGTGCAGTTTGCATTTGTTTTAATCAGATATTCTATATTGGAAGAAGAAAATTAACACTTCTTTTGACACTGCACAGTCCACTTAAGAGAACACATTCATTTATTTTTCTGATGCTCTTTCATAATACATTCATCCACTGTTTGTACCTTGAATCTCTAAGCATGGATAGAAGTCCCCACATCCAAGAAACAGTAGGAAGGGGTTAAATGCAGCCTGAGCCAGGGGAGACTCTGCAACAAATTCAGCTCTGAATGATTCCTTTAGGTCAGCCCTGAGTCTGTGGTGGAATTCCCCTCCCTGTTCTTCACTGTTGCTGTCCTTCCTGTGAAATGGGACCAGTGTCCATGTGTGATAGCTGACAACGGGCTGCAGGAAAGGGCTGCATATACAGGATAGTGTACAATGCTACTTTCCTCCCCTGCTTTTTAAGTGTTCACTTCTGTGAGCACCACTGCCCTCTTGCTACAAGGACTTTAGCTCACAAAGATTCAACTGGGAGATGTTCAGGCTCCTCTTCTAGGAACCGGTCAACACTCAGTGCTCCACAGATGTTTCTCTGTGAACATGTGGTGAAAACGCAGTGTATTTGTTCTCAGAGGCTAGCAACAGAAAGCAAAACAGAAACAGTCTAAAATGGGGAAGGAAAATTTAGATATTACGTGCTTGACTCTTGCTACTTCTCTTTTTAGTGGCAAGTCCAATGTTTCATGCTGAGAAGGAGATTTGTCATACTCAGCAAAGAGCACTGAGTGCTGAAGGTCTTAGTGCTGTGCTCTCAAACCTTTTGTCATGGGTTTTGAACATCTATTTTTTTTCTGTTTGTCTTACTAAAGTGTAAACCTTCACCTCTCCTACTGCCAGCAGCCTAAACACCAGAGCCCAGTCTAAAAGCTTTTGCCCAGGCTGTCCGTGAGCAGGGAAGAGAGGCAGGCACCTCCAAGTGGAGTTCAATCCCGCTGTCTTAAAATGGGATGAACTCTCTTCTGGATTTTTTTTGCTTCCTCTATTGACTCTCTCCCATAGACTAGGCTCTGACTTTAAGAACACTAAAGTCAGGGGAGGTGAATCCTGCCATTCAGTATTGTCAGGCAGAAGCTACCCCTAGGGAGTGGCTCAGACAACAGCTGTACAGCAGAGGCAGCTTGAGCTCAGAGAAGGTTTTTGTGCTGAAAGGAGTATACCTCCTAGGAGAGTGCTGAGTTTAAGAGATTAAAGTGATGGACACACAGAAATATTGCCAGGTTGTTGTAAAATGACCTTTCCAAGGAGCTCTCTGTGTGTCTGAGCAGTAGATTTCAAATAGTGCAGCAGAACTGTAGAATAGAATAACCTACATTGGAGTGGCCTCTCAAGAGGCCAAGGTCTCATCCCTAGACCTTGCTCAAAGCAGGTCAAGCTTGATCCAGTGTTTTTGGGCCTTGCCCTAGGGCCAGGTTTTCAGCATCTCCAAGGATGAGGATGTTACCCCAGGAAATGTGGACCAGGCTGTCCAGAACTGCAGAATATTATGAGTGATTCAAGGTTCTACTCTCATAAGGCACAAAGGTACTCTGTGGGGGTGGCTGGCCTTGGTTCCCAGGGAATTCAGTTGGATCTGAAAGTCCAAAGTCCATTTTTGCAGGGCTTTTCCTACAGTGGGGGCTGTTTATACAACAGTGCTGTATGAAGCTATTCAGAAATGATTAGTTCCCAGCCCTGGGAAATTTCCTAACATTGACATTAATCCATCACAGAATTTTTATCCATTAAATACTAATTTTGCTCCTGAAAAATGTGACAATGGTAATGAATTGATCCTGTGTGTGTGGGCAGAACTATTCTATTTCCATTATACCCTAAAATTTACTCTTCCCTTGCTTTTTTTTTGCTCCTATTTTTGCTTCTTTTGCATCATTAAGATGATGATTAATGAAGCAAGCAAAGCAAGTAGAGACTGCTTAATTCTTCTAACTGATAATGAATCAAGGGTACCTGGGACAAATGCTTCTTGAATCATGTGAAACTAGATCTGAAACACTCACAGAACAACCTTTAATAACAATCTTTTTTAATCCACAGTCCATTTAAACACCATTCACACAGAGGTTAGAATTCATGGGTTAAATTGTATAAGCAAATATATATATGTATGTAAACATATAAATAACTCACCCCAATCTCTTGAAAGTCACTTTTACAGATATTCTTCTGTGATGGTTCCTTATGACTAAAGTTCTTCTTGCTTTAACAGACTGTTTTGTGTAGAGTCATCATTGGTGCAATTGACTGAAATGCTAACGTGAATTATTATAATTCAGTTTTGCACATAATCCTTCATTAAATTAGGACCATACTTGCCTGCCAAAGTATGGAAAACAATAAATGTGCCAAAAAATCCACATGGAAAAATATCCACTTATAAAGAGTAATTGGATGTTGTTCCAGTTCTTGTGCTGGACCACAGCCCTACTGCAGAACCTATGGTTTTAGAGCTGCTCCATCACCACGTATTTCCTTCCTTGCAGCCCACTTCCTGTCTTTTACAAGAGGAAAGGTGAACATCACCACTTGGGTGATACTTGTTTTATTGGTCTGGGATTGAGATGAAAGAGCCACAAGAGAAGTGTAGTTGCTGTGCTTACATCTAGTTCCCCCCAGTGGGAATAATTTCAGTTTACTTGGAACCCCAGTGAGCCCTGAGGAACCTATGGACCCCTTCACCAATTTTGGTCTCTCCTGACTACTGCCTTCATGGTGATGGGAACACTTTGTGCTCCTCTTAGCTTTCCCCCGTGCAGGCTTAGCCTGGGTGAGCATGACTCCCGCACCTGGGGCAGCCAGTTTGTCATGAGTGCTGCAGAGTTTCCACCAGCACTGCTGCACTGGCAGGGATTTCTCTGAAAAGCAGATGTATTATTAGATGGGCTTATACAGCCTTCACTCTTGCTTTTAGTAGTAGTTTCCAGTACGTGGCTGTAAATCTTTGAGGGGCTGATGAGTTTATAGAGTGCATCCTGACTCTAATGATATATTTCCCCACATCCTCATAAATTGTTGTCTATCTGGATTTCCCTTAAATGGCTTCATAAATCTGTATATATTGGTCTAGCCCTTAATATTATTATGGACATTTTATTCATTGACATACTTCTGGAACAATCATAAATTCCAGTCCCCCAGGCTACTATCACCTTTCTACATGTGTGCATGTGTGGACACCCACACACCCATCCATATGCTCTCATCAGGCTTCTATAAATCATTGGCTTTTGGCCTGAGATGAGAGCAGAGACTTACTGCTCCTTTTTCCAAAGTCTTCTTAGGCCTGCTCCAGAAGGATAGTTATAAACACATAAAAGCAGCTAAGAACACAAAGATTTTAGAATGGTCTTGGAGCATGGCTTATTTAGGTGACACCAAATTCCCACTTGTGGTCAGAAGGATAGCTGAGTTCAACTAAATAACCAGGGGTCAAATTCAAGATACACACACCAGAATCAATGGAACTCTTCATATTGTCCTACAGTGTCCACAGCCTTTCCCTGTTTTCACAGCAGAGTTGTGCCAAGTGTTATTCCAAGGTTACCGAGGTTTTAATGATTTTGTCAGGTAGTAATTCCACCTTAGTGGAAAGTATTGCTACCCCTGCTGTCACCTGTCCTCCTCAGCAGCTCTGAGGCAGGGCACGTGGTAGTGAAGGGGCTGAAACATGAGATGATTCCCAGCACCTGGGATGGGATTTTGAGCTGAGTTCTGCCTCTGGGTGAAAATTACTCTTTGGAAAATTTTGGATCCTGACTTTTTTATGAACCTTCTTAGCACCACACAGGAGCAACTAACTGGTGCAGGAGTTGGTACTTAACACTGAGAGTTTAATGAATCGCTAGATCTCTGTTTCACAAAGAACCACAAAAACATTGAACAGAGATACAGAAACGCTTGATGGTCTAAACTTGATGTCCCATTTTGTGGGAGAAAAAAATAATTTATTACCAGTGGAACACATTTCCTAGAGATTGACTCTAGGCAGATAAGAGACCTATTTGCCAGCTCTTAGCAAGTAACAAACCTAAACACTTTCTGAACAAAGGCATTGGGGTATTTTTTTCCTCCTCTCTGGAATTCACAGTCAAACCCCAGAGGAGCAGAGAGGAGGGAATCCCTCAGTGCTCTATGAATGCAGTATTTCATGCCAAGCAATCTTCATCTTTATTATGCTCCCTTTTGCACTGCTGCAGCAGCATCAAGTGGCACATAAAATCAAGCTGTATTTTTTAATTGTTTTAATAGCTAAGGTACATGACTCCAATGTCTGTTCTACAACTGTAAAGCACTAGAAATATCCATTCCTGGGACAGAATGACCAGATGTTAAGGATTTCTAACTGGAGCTGTGAGCAAAACTTATTCCAAGATGTTTGGGTTTCCTACATTTCCAAGTTTTTATATAGCACTTCTGAAGGCAATAGAATTTGAGAGTGGGAGGAACCCAGCCGGGATGTTAAAACAGTGACTTAGACACTACTGTTTTTTACAAAAAGATTGTTTCTTCTTCTTGTTTGTTTTGATTGTTTGGAATTTTATTAGAGCACCTCTCCTGTTTCTTTTTTCTTTATTTCACTTTTTGTTTCCTGTCATGGTTCCCATATACTAACACCCATCTCCAGGCTCCTTGCTACAATGAGTCTTACCTCTGCTACACAGCTATTGTACTGCTGGCTTCCAGCTCAAACTTATGTATCAAGCTGTCATCATTATTATAAATTCCAGGGCTGGCATTGAAATAGATTCTTTACCCTTTATATGAAAGAGTATATTGAAACAAAACAAACAAACCCACAGGAAAATTGTTAATTATTGTGTGCAATATATGTCCTAAAGGGAGACAGATTCCTTGACTCCTTGAAAAGCTAATCTTCTAAGGAGGGTTCTTAAAAAGACTACTGAGAAATAGTTTTGTTCATCTCCCTCTCTTCTGAGGTATCCCACTTCCATCAGAGAGAAGTGCTTGTGTTTTGATGGCTGAAGTTTCTGCGCCTGTCTCACCATCTCTCTATCGATGTAAATCCTTCTCTGGTGTGGCAATTTTACCCAAAATTTAACACAGCTCTGATAGGCCCAGAGCTGACATGCTAAGGGAGCTAAGGCATATGTTGAAAATAACTCACTTTGAATGCATGTATGTGACCACAGTTCTGTGTTTTAGACAGCACATTATTTTGCTGCTACATAAATAGACTTTGGCAAATTTTACAAACACAGCATTTTGTTCTTTGCCTCTGTAAAGAGTCTGCCTGTGGTAGGGAACATCCCATACATACCCACATCCACACAAGCTTCATTCATGGTCCCTTTTGCCATGTAGACCTTTACTCATGTGTTTTATTTATTTTATGAGCTCCTTCAATAGTGACAGCAGCTATTTTGCTCCTCTTTTCCTGGATACCTGGAAACCCCAGGAAGTGTAGAGCTGAGCTGAGCTGCAAGTGAAGTGAGAAGGAGCTTTAGGAGACCAACTTGGATAGCTACAGAAACCAAGGTGGTACAAGAAAGGGTAAGAAAGAAGTATCAAAAGAGTTGCAGACCCTGTGCACTGAGCATCAGGGGAAAGAGATTTGGTTGTGCTGTTAAACCTTCTGTACAAGAGAGGTTTCTGTAAAAATAATATCTTCTGGTGGTGTTGTGGCTCAGTACTTAGCACTGAAATGCAGAGAGTTGTAGGCCCAAGAAAGAGGGTCACTGTGAGTTCTCTCCTGTCCTCTTCTGCTTTGAAAACAGGACAGTCAGCAGCCCCCATATCAGCATGCTATCTTCTAAGCTGCAATAGGAGCCTACAAAAAAATTCAAACAGCACAGCAATCTCCATGCTTTCTGAGTTCTCAGGCTAGATTTTCCCATTTCCATGTGCTGTTACAGTGAGCAGACAGGGGCATCCCAACAGCGTGATGTCACACAACAACGTTGTCTGTCACAGAGCAATTGGCTGTGAAATGTCCTCATGTGAGGGCCAGGGCCTCCTACACCCAAAGCAAACGTGAGTACTAGGAAGTGAGGCAACCACAAAGAACTGGCTGTGGAACATAGTTCAGGCTGCCAACTCCTGGAGCAAACCAGAGCCGGAGAGATCCTGAGCCAGCTGATGCTGCTGGCAGAATGTCAGCACCCTCCTGTCAGCATAAAAAGAGTTTATCTTGTCTACAAGGCTCCTGGACCTGACATGCACCCAAACACCCTCCAACCTCTCTGTGGGTTGGGTTAGCACCAGATACCCTGCAGCATAGTCTGTCAGGCATTCACAGGTTTTTGGTAATGAGTCTTTGGATAACATCAAATCTTCTACCCTAGAGACTAAACCAGAGAATGAAATCACCACTCCATGTTATTCCTTCAGAGAAAGGGCCAACATTACAGATATCCCAACTATGAGCTGAAGTTGGCTCTACTTTTCCAGTGCAGCCAGAAATGTGTGCTCAAGCTGTAGATAAAACTCAAATGGCCAAGCCAGCCTGAGAGCCATCCTGCCTACAAAGTTGATTATAATATAGAGCTGAACCTACATAATGATTATTTTGCCAGCAACCTTAGCTTGTAATGCCAAAGTTACTCAGCTTTATAGCACTCTAGTGTCAAGACAGCAGATGTGTGTATATGAGACTAGTGTGGCTGATGCTGTCAGATGTCTAGATGAGAGTTTACAATTCAGCTCTGTAAGCTCATGTCAGAAGAAACAATTCTCTTACTCTTCCATTTGCAACCCTTATTCTTCCATTTGCCTTCTGGTTTTTCTTTCAGAAGAAGGGAACCTGTCCTCTCTTCAAAGAAAACATTGGAAATTGTTCACTGTGCTCTTGAAGGCTCTGCCCATCTTTCCAAGCTTCCTTGTGAGTTCAGGATTTATGCAACCATTAGCAAGCACCCATTTCTGATCATCTGTCAGAAGCAAACAGTGTTCTCTTGTGTTTACTATTTACAATATCTGCAAAGTATCCTAACTTCTAGGATATCCCTTCCCTAGCATCTCTCCTATGCTTGTAAGGATGCCGGCAATACCCCAGAGCACCTCCTCATGGGTGAGTGAGAGAGTACAGTGACCTCTTACTGTGTGGGAGCAGCTGTGTGAGGCTCTGGGGTGAAAGTACCTTGCATACTCCTCCACAGCAACTATAGGTGCTCCCTTGTCAAGCAACAGGTGTATGAGGGTGTCTTGTGGCTTTGCTTGTAAGAAGGACTTTTATTTGGAAGGGCAAATGTCGGTTTGCATGTTGAGGTTTCAGAAGAAGTGAGAATACCAGAGGCTCAGTATTTTGCTGAACAGGCTTATGAGGTGCCAGTGACAGTGAAACCTTGAAAAGGTTTCACGGCCTCTTTGAGATCCTATCTGGTTCATATATGCAGATTTAATGGGAAGTGATTCTGAAGCCTCCCCATGTACATGTGGTGTACACGGACAGGGTGGTGCAAAGCCACCACCACAGTGTGGCTTCTTCTGCTCCCCAGTAGGCTGCTGCACTGACATGGAACTTCCAGTGAAGATAACAATGCCAGTTCCTAACCATGTTAAAATAGTCATCTCTTCCCCCTCCCACCCTTCTGAAGGAGGTAAGGGAGGCATTTTTAAAAGTAGTACTTGTTAATGATTTTCAAGGATATCAGCCTTACTACTCGGTTTGCTCTCCTGCTTTGTTTGCCTGGACTGCTTTTTTTGGAAAAAGATTATGTCAAAACTAGAAGCAAAATATCAACTGTTGAGGCAAGCTGGGTCATACCCGGTTGCACTACAAAGAACAAGAATGTGTTCAGCTCTCAGATCACAATTGTTAGCAGGCATAAGACTCTCATCTCTGTTACCTCTGTAGGCTCTTCTCTCTATACTGGCATTCCTTTGATGGCTTCTGTTTGAAGTGTCCACTGCTCTATCTTCTAATGTATGTGCTCTCTTATTCTAGTCCTTTATTCTCCTGTAGGTCTTTTCCTTCCATTGCGTCTCTCACTGATCTGAATGAGTTTCATGTGTTACAGCATCCCTGGCCAGCAGGGCTATTTATCTGCACTGAATATCTGCAAAATGGAAATTCATGTGCTCTGAATAATCTCTTGGATGAAACACAGTAGCCCCAGATTTCTCAGAAACACAAATGTCGTGACAGCTTGCAAGCTTCAGATTCAAAGCTGGAGTTGTCCTTTCCCAAATGTAGCAGTGTTCAGATATGGGATTGTCTCTACAGCAGCAGTATAAAAATAAGCAAGCAAGAAAATCAACGCCCTTGTAAGTTTAATTTTGAAGTTTTTAAATAGTAGGAATGAAAAATATAGAAGTCTATCCCTCTGTCTGCCATCATTGCTTTTCATTTACCCTATTTTTGAATGAGATAGTCTTACTTTCAGCCTAAAATATGAAATGAAGAATAGATTTGAGAATGAGATAAGGAACTCAGCCTTCTCACAAGTGTCTCTCTGTCTATGCTGTTGGTTGGCTTCCAGACACAGTTTGGCTCTACCTCAGTCTCAAAGGGTGGAGTCTCACACAACTTTGAATCCTGGCAGTGTACATGTTTACATGTAGCCTATCCATCTAGCTGCTTTTTATAATTGACAGAGTAAAATAGGCTTCTCTAGGGTGTGTGTTGTCTTACTGTGAGGTAGACTATCACATGTGTTACTTTGAAGGTCAGTCATACTTTGGGATCCATTTGTAGCAGAGAAATTTTGGCAATAAAGCATGGATGTGGTGATTTATATTCTGGGCATCCAGAGATGATTTCCACTATGTCCATGAGGAGTGGGTGGTTGGGTGGAACTAAGTGCTGGGTGTCCAGGTGGACTCATTTGTGTTTGTATGGACTTCATGAAAGAGTGCTTGGTCTCTGCTTGTCAGCGCAGTAATGCAGTGAGAACACGGTTTTACTCTGCTAAAGAACCCCAAAGTGGATGTCTGTGCCCCATAGGGCACTTTCATGCTAGTGACAAGGGTGGTGGGTGCATCTGAACTGGGCAAGAGGCTCTTATCTAAACTCTTAAACTTACCAACAGTCTAGCTGACACCAAGCTGCTGGAGGGCAGTTTGCTGCACTAGTATAAACAGTGGTGAGCAAGAAAGGCCTGGGATAACCCCAGCTCATGCTGCCAGGGCTACCTCTTGACAGTGCTTGAACCAGTAAGAGTGAAGTTTGCTGGAGTGAGATGGGTGGGTGTGTCTGCACAGCCTGCCTGTGGGGAGGTGTTGTGTGTGCTCGTGTGGCTGTACTGCCAAGTGACCAAGCACTGTGTTAGGCGATGAGGGAGGTAGGTGATTTCTGCCCACACAAACTTGCCAACTCCACTGAAAATAAGACAAAGGGACAAATGACTGCTAGGAAGTTTTGGAAAAACTGTTAAAACAAGGCAAACCTCTTCACTTCTCTCTCCAGGTCGCTACCCACAGCAAAACAAAGGCACCTACATCCCAATCATAGTAGGTAATGTGCTGAAACCGGGTGAGTGGGGAGCCAAGATTACTCACAGGGAGAACAACTCCATTCGCCTGTCCATCATGTCCTCTGCCACCTGCATCATTGGGAAGTTCCGCCTGTATGTTGCTGTCTGGACTCCCTTTGCCATCCTTCGGACACGCAGAAACCCAGCAACTGACACGTATATCCTGTTCAATCCCTGGTGCCAGAGTAAGTACCTTACCAAAGGTTCACACTTTTTGCTGCTGAGCTCATCAGGTTTTGGGAGGGGCTGGTCCAGGAAGGACAGCTTGGTACTAAGGAGTTTGGAGACATGCCAGTTTGGGTCTGGAAATTTTACATAAACTCTGCCAAGAGTCAAATCTTTCAGGCTGGAGAATAGCCCTGTGTGAGCAGGGCTCCATGCTGGAGACCAAAGCCTGTGCTGTATTTGCACTCTGCAGTTTTATGAGGCCAAGCCTGTGTTTACCAGTTTGGGCTCTGTTTCTCTTAGCAAACATACCACAAGGCTTCACTCTGACTTGAATAGGCAACAGCATGAGCCTTCTGCCTGCCTGTGTGTGCTTTAAACTGACAAGTCAATAGGGGCATGTCTTTTTTGAGGATTTGGTGTAGGGCAAGATGTGGCAGCCTCCCGTACTTTGTTGACTTACATCATAGATTGTCACACGTAGGACTGAACATCTGCAGCCAAACTGCAGGAATTCAGTGGGCGCTGCTGCTCCTGCACGGGCTGGGTGGAGTCTACTTGCTGTGGCATCACTGGTAGTACCTTCCTGCTGCTACATGACATTTGCCCTTATAACTTCCCCTTTTTTGGTGACTAATTAGCAACCATGGCCTCTGTGAGGAGCAGAACATTTTGCAAATGAGCCATTTTTTACAATACAGTGGGTTGAAGAACAATTTATTTCTTTGAAATCTCCCAGGATCATGGGGAAAACATCAGGCCTTATGCAGGATTGTATTTTACCCAATGAACTCCATGTGTGGCTTTAAGGAGAAGGCAAGAAGGACCAGAGTGGTTTGACTCAGCGTTCTTACAGGCTGTAGCATTGTGTCTCAGCTTTTGACACCTGTAAGGCTCCAAGCCATATGTATTGTGATATATTTAGGTCACCAGCTAACTTTAATATTCTTCTGCCACCCTTCCTTCATCTTTCAATTTTTTACCAGAATATTTGCGTCAAATAATCTCATACCAAACAAGAGCCATCCTACCAAGTGACAAGTAAGTTTAGCATTATTAATAGAGCCCATTATTCAGCTGCACTACTGTCATTACATCGAATGATTTGTGCTGAATTCATTACTTGCCCCTAGTCCAAGGGAATATAAGCAATGATTAGCTTATGCATTATTTAAGAACATATATGTTAATGCTGAATAAAGAGGACTTAGTTAAGCGGGAACAGGAGGGAAGGGCAGGACCCAGTGCGCTGTGACACTGTGAGATACTCCTGAAAGCAGTGTAGAGGTAAGGTACCTTAGAGCAGCATGCTAACAGTTTGTTCTGGGAGAGGAGGGAGAGTGTGAAACAGAAAGTGAGGAATCACTGCCAGATTAAAATCCGCTGTGAGCAGACAAAACTGCTCAAGGTTTGTGTTGGCATCATCAGCATCTCACAGCTTCAGCCAGGGAGGTGCAATTTTCCACCTCAAGGTAGACCATCACTTGGTTGTAGTCCTGGATGTTGTAACAGTCAGTTTGTTAGCCTGTGCTGTGACTGCAGTGGTTTGGCACCTCTTTGGAAAGGGATAAACCCCAAAGAAAAAGCGTCTTAAATTGCCTCAGTTTGCCTTATGATTAGCAGGCAACCAGCTAGGGTGCATACAGCCTTATATAGAGAAAAGATGTGTGTGGGGGTTGGCTACCCCACTGTGGTGTGACAGACCGCACAGGCTGATTTGAGGTGTTAGTCAGAGGGAAAAAAAGGGAATATCAATCCCTTCATCTCTTCACATCTCCTTCCCTACTGGCTCTGTGTGCTGAGTGATTCACCTCTGTCCATGGCATACAGGCACTTTGCTCCCCTATGCCCTCCCACCTTCACCTGAGCTGAATGGGGCCAAAAGCCAAAAAGGTTAAAACTACAACAAAGGAGCAAACCCAAAGGGAGCAAGACATGTAGCAGTTGCCTCCAGTGGCAGGCATTGCCAAGGCCAATGGAAAAACTCTGCTGTAGGAAAGCAAAACACAGTCTCTGGGCAACAAGGATTGCTGTGTGACCCTAGATCCAGAGGAGGCAAGTCAGGGACCACATTTTCATCTGCAGCTTGCATTTTAAGGTGTGTCTCAGTGGCTTCAGGTTCTCTCCCTTGCTGACTATTGTAGTTTTCGTTTCCTGCATGTTTCGTTTCGATTTGGATTTATTCTCATTTCTTGTTCCTATTTTTACTCCTAGGTAGTTTGGGCTAATTAGCTCCTATATCTGCCTTTTTCCCCTTTCCTTGTGTTAGAAAATCAAGGACTGTTTCTTCACGCTTTATCCCCTGGCTGGAAAAGATTTTTCAGTGTAATGACAAAAGGGTAAAAATATTCAGGCAGTTAAAGTGCAGAGAAAACAATAGTTTGAAAATCTTCTAGACTTGTTTGCTGGGTTAATAGCTAAGCAGAAAAGTCTGAGTGAAAAGCCTCATTAAAAAGAGAGAAGTGATTCATTTGTGATGCCAGAAATGAATGGGGATTGTTATAGCAGGGAGCAGAGTACAGGCTCAACTGCCTAGTGCAGCTTTCCGACTCATCATTTTGGAGAAACATCAATACGTCGGTATGAGCTTTTCTTTAAGACAGAAGCATTTGTGCCCTTTCCTATTACTTCTTTTCTCACTGTAGTGCAGTTTTGACATATCTTCCCAGAGAGAGATGTTGGTTTTTTCCCTGCTGTTTTAGAATAAGTTTGAATACCAAGTCAAGCTACAGAGTACTTTGCTTCCAAAATGATCAGATGCTTTTATATATGTTAATCCCCTTAGCTATATTTAAGGCTGATCACCAAGAATACTTTAATGATGCAGGACCTGATCCTGAAAAATTAGATACACTGGCCCCAAACCTCAGGTGAAATTTTCATCACTTAATAAACAAGGTAAAGTCTGTGATGAAAGGCAGCATTCTTTCTTCAACCAGCTAACATGGATAAAACAGGTGTACTTTTGGGCATGTAGAGCCCTCTTCAGTTGGGGAACAGAAGATACAAATGGCAAGTAGTTAAGAATAACTTCTTCGAGTTTAACTAAACTCTTGGCAATATCAGACTACATGAAAGCAGAGAAGAACTCCTTTGATCTGGATACTGCAAGCTCTTTCCGAGGAGATACTGAGTCCCAGCAACTTTCTGCTGGGGAACATTTAGTGCTTATCAGGAAAAGACCTTGTATCGACTTCTGTGGCTCTCACACAGGTGCAGAAGTATAGTGTAGCTGAGTAAGTTGGGTCCCTCACCCAAGCCTCATGCAAAGTGTATTGTATTTAAGCAATTAAATATATTGCAACTTTATTGAGTCAGTTGCACATTTCTTGTGCTTAAAAGTCCTAATACAGTTTAAAGATTAGTATCATAGAATCATAGAGTCATCCAGGTTGGAAAGGACCTCTGAGATCATCAAGTCCAACCCTTGATCCACTACCACTGCAGTTACTAGACTATGGCACTAAGTGCCACATCCAGTCTCGTCTTAAAAACCTCCAGGGACTCCAGAGAATCCACCACTTCCCTGGGCAGCCCATTCCAATGCCTGATTACCCTCTCTGTAAAGAATTTCTTCCTGATATCTAACCTAACCTGCCCTGGCAGAGCACATGGTTGACTTTGGACTCCTTTCACATGTTACTGGTCATCCAAATTTGGCTTAATATTTTCTTGCATTTATAGCTAAATCTTAAATTTGATATCTTGTGTCATAGATTCCACATGGGCAAAATTCACACAGAGCTTCATTCTTTTGCTACATTAACGTAGGCAAGTACTAATCAAGGCAGCAAACTAATCTTGATCCTGGGTAGAGTGGTTTTTGTAGATAACTATATTTGGCTCTTGCAGCTCTGGGTTTGCCACAGCACTGTCCTCTTCCCAGCGTGATCCCTGGCAGTTTTGTATTTCCAATGAGGCCCAGCCTTACGTTCCTGGATTCCTGCGGAAGCATGTTGGAGGGAGACTGGGAGCTCAGGGCAAGGCTGCTGCTTCCACCTCTACCCGTCTGCTGGTGCTGCTGTGCTCAGCTGTCACTGCCTGCATGAAGAAATGGCTTTTCCAACTCCAGAGGGTTACCGTGCTGGGATTGGTGTCCCCCCATACTGGGTAGAATCCTCTCATGTTCATTCACTTTCCCAAATTGAAAGGATTGCTCTGCACTCCTCATCTCTTTTACAGGGAGCCAGCGTTCAGTAGGATTCCTCATGTGCAGTGCTGTCTTCATGTGAAGTGTATTTTCACCTTACCTGAGTTCAAATAGAGAAGCATAGAAGCTAATTTGCTTCTTTGTAGCATTGCTAGTGTCTTAGTAAATTCCCAGGATAAAAGAAGTGAGTAAAAAACCTCTTAAACTGATAAAGAAGAATAACAAACAGACCTAGCACTTTTCCGTGGAATTCTTCTGTTTGTCAGATGTGAGCCTCCTCTTGCACAAAATAATTAGGAGTTGTACTATGTAGAGCATGCTTAGCATCAAAGTAGTCACAAATGCCTCATATTTTCTTCTAAACAGTCTCAAGGGTAGTGAAAGCTGTCAAAAATCAAAGCAGCTGGCATCTCTGTGAAACACAGAAGACCTTTTTACCTTATCAAAAACACAAATATTTAAAATAATCGACAGAGAAGTTAATCAATTTTCATCTGATTTAGCAAAGATCATGCAGTCTCAAAATAACATAAGCATCTCAATTGATACCAACGAAATCAATGTTGATATTTTTAATCCCCTAAAGAAAACAACAGCTGTCAAGAAGGCATATGCACACACTCCACTGAATGTGTAACTGCACAGAAGAAGGTGTGAGATCCCATTCTTTAAATGCATTCTCTGTGCTATTTGTATGGAAAAGTTTTAATAAAATCCAAAACTCACTGAGAGAATGCAAATAATCATTCAATGAACAAATCAGGCAGATCCAGCCTAGTGAAACAGAGCCTACATGATCTATAACACCTGCAATATTTTTTAGTGGGATGTTATGCAGAACTTGTTGGACCACAAAAAAGGCCAGGCTTGCATAAATGACTGCAGCTGTCAAGTTTTAACACTCTCTTTCACCTCATAGACTCTGAATATAATATACCCTTGATCATCCACTGGGTACCTGGGTGCAGATTGACTGGGTCACGGGTAGTGACAAAGCCATAAAGAAACTTCTTAATGGCCTAGCCTTTAGAAACGAGGTGAATATCACTACCCTGCCAAATATAAGAGTGGGTCTCAGATCGCCTGCCTCAGGTAAAGCTCCAGAAAACTGGCCATTCCTCTGCTTGCTCGGAGTCAGTCAGAGCCTGTACACCAATTGTCAAAAGCATCTAGCAAGCTGTGATCTCCTTAAATGCCCTAAAAGCTTCTTGTATTTAATACCTGCTTTTCTATCATTCTTTGCCCATCAGTGTAGAGATCTTTATGTTACATATCTATGCATACTTCCTTATGTATGTATAAACATAGAAATAGAAATATAAATATACCTTCAGAGAAAACAAAACTTCCAGCAGGGTCAGATGTGTAGATTGGCAAAGCCCTTCACCTAGCTGAAGTCAACGTGAGTTTTGCCATTGATTTTTTTGGAGGGCTTAGATTTTAGCTTATTTTCAGTCAAATAGCAGTTTTATGGGTAAATGAAGATACTTTTGAGAATGATGTTTAAAAGGAAGCACAAATCTGATTTGCATTTCAACAAAATACAACAAATCAATAGGTTTTTAAAAGTTAAATGATCCTCTAGTAATTTGTAGTCGGATGCTGAAGAAATCTTCTATGGTAGTGGTGAGTGTTAGTTTTGTTCTTGCTCATATCAAACTGTCAGAGGTTATTGCTTCCCTTTAATTTGCTATCTGGTACCACATTACTGATTTCCTCAAATTAATTAATTCCCATGCTATTAAATGTTAAGCTGTATCTCTTAGTCTCAAAATACAAGCATTGGCACAGGAAAGAAACCTTCAAATATTCTAGCATCACAGAATCATGACCTGCCTGATACTTACCTGTGAATGTCTGAATAGTTTCACATCATTCAGGGTTCATTATGAATGCTAATAATAAGTTATTTATGTATTTGAATCATGTTTGCAGGTTGAAGGTCCATACATATTCTCTTGATTTTTGATAGAAGTCCAATCTAGAATATACCCTTGTATATGTGTTGATAAAGATCTCTTCCAATTGCTTCCAGTTTTCATTTGAACACTTGAATTTCTCCTCATATTAGCTGGTCAGTTAAGATACGAGGGGGAGAGATACTGCAGTCAATAACTAATGTACAGAAAAAGCAACCAAACCCTTCTGTTAATATGATATAAAAACTTTTTTCCCTCTTTTTTTAGTGCACTACAGATTTTTCTTTAGAACTCTTGACTTGAGCTGTTTTCCATTAACATTAATAGGTTTGAAATTGTTCTTTGATCTGTTTGTACGGATGCAGAATTGCGTCATGGTGCTCCAACTCTTAAATTAGTTGTACACAGTAATCAAAATTCTTGATAAGATGTGACATTGTAACCATGCTTTACAGATCCTTAGAAAACAGACAAGAGTTGTCAGCATTTTTTCATCTTGCATACTTTTAAGTTGTGTATCATATTGCTAACTAGGGTCGCTACCTCCTTATTTTTACTCTCTTGAAGCAACTAATGTTTTGTTTGATGGAGCAGGGGTACTTTTTGTCAAAGATGACTGTATTATATGCTAAGATGTTTTATCTGTCCTATGTGAAAATTAAGGACCTGTGCTAACATTTATTTTTGGTAAACTGATGCAGAGGATGCCGTGTATCTGGATGATGAGAAAGAAAGGGAAGAATATGTCCTGAATGATGTTGGTATTGTTTTCCATGGAAACGTCGAAGATATAAAATCAAGAAGCTGGAGTTACGGTCAGGTAAGCTATTTAGACCTTCTCTGGCTGCTCCCAGTAAGACAACAAGTGAGTTTAATTGACACCAGACAGTGGTTGAGACTGTGGGCTCTGGAGTGCATTATTGGTCTCTACTTCAGAAAGATAAGGGTTATAATTTTAAAATTGTATGAAGTGGGCATATGTCTAATCCAGAAAAACAATATTATTATTGCTGATATTTAAAGACCTTGTTTTAGGGGCTTATTTCAGATACTAAGAGGCTGCCTGTTGAAAGTTATAATCATTAGCTGAGGTTTCCACAGTGCAGCAGTATTTCTGCTGCTGCATTATTGCTGCTTCAGGATCAAATAGATTTGTGAAAAGTAGAGTTGTTTGGGTTTGGCTTTTTTTTTTTTTTAATTTATTTTGCAACAATAGGTTGTATTGTTTTTTACTTTTCATTTTAGTTTTAGCAGTTTGGTGGAAAGGTCAGTTAGTTACAGGATTCCTATGACAAACTAGGAACCTCTCCCTTTGCTACCTGGACTTGACAACATCAGTGTGCAATGGCCTCTTTCAGTCTGGGGGAAACATCCCCTACTAGGCTAGTATGGGGTATTGGTGTGCCTTCAATAGCATAGAATCATAGAACAATTTGAGTCAGAGAGGATTTTAAAGGTCGTCTAATTCCACTGTGCTGCCATGGGCAGGGACACCTTTCACTGGATCAGGTGCTCAGAGTCCTGGAACATTTCCAGTGATGTGGCAACCACAGCTTCTCTGGGCAACTTGTTCCAGCATTTTACCACCCTCGTTGTTAGAACTTGTTTCCTGATATCTAATTTAAATCATCCCTCTTTTAGTTCAGAAACAACTATTCCTTGTCTCAGACTTACCTATTTTACCTCAACTTTCTTGTAAGAACTAACCAGCCTGAAAATCCCTATGGGATGAAAGAATGAAGTTATTGTGTGAGAATGGGAAAAAGGCATTACCAAGCAGAATCAAAATGAGAGCAAAGATAACCCTAACTGTCACTCAGAGGGGCTCCAGTGGACAGATATTAATCATGGTAAACTCTGCTCATCTCACTTCCTGGATTTTCCCAACAGCACAATTAAGAAAGTATTTAAATATTAAGACCTTAATATTCCTTAACACTGTCGTGATGGATCCATTGAGTTTTTGTGGCACCTTCTTAGCACAGCTTTGCACAAGGGGCCTTACCCTTTACTTTCTTTCCCTCAGCTAAATACAGTCTCAAAGCTTGAGCTGGATGGATTGCCAGTATGCTTGCCCTGGAGAGCTCTTTGAACTCACATCTCTCTTGTTTCCTTATTTAAGGGTACAATTTCATCTTTTTTTCCTGCGGCAGCACAGCCCTAGGGAGTTCCTGCCTTTGCACCATTCCTTTAGCTGTGTCAGTGCTGTTGTTTGCAGAGTTTGTCTTCCTGACTGAGATAAAAACAACCCTTAAATAAGGAGTGGGGAAGAAGTTCCATAAACTGATGGTGCCTCTGTTGTAAGACACGTGGAACCAGATCCTGAGGCCAAAGCTGGGCATGCATTTAAGTTGACCAAAAATGCCCCCTCCTGGCCCTTCCTTCCCCCTGCAAGCACTTGTGCAACAGTGCAGTGACTCAGACTGGAGAGCTGATCTGACTGAATAAGCATCTGATTGATTTTTTTTTCCCCAGGTTATTTCTTGATCTCTCTCTTCCCCTGGATTTAGGAATCACTCCTTGAAAGACGTAAGGGAGTGGGAGAGAGGGGAATGAGTGGCTGGAGGAGGAAAGTGTTGCTTAAACTGGATACTGGATTTATGTCCTAAGATGCTAAATTTATGGCCTATGGTGGCTTGGCCCAAGGTGCTTATATTCTGCAAATCTGGCACCTTTCTGACACAAAGACTGACCTCTCTTGAGAAACTGCATTATTTATTTGGTTTTGCTAGGAGGTTAGGGCTGTTCCTCTGTCTGGGAGGTTAGGGCTGTTCCATAGTCCTTTGTCATGTACTTTCATTCCTGTGTTGGCTGAAATTAGAGGACCTGATTTCCACCCTGTGCTGTGGTGCACCTTTTGCTATTGCTCGCCCATGTGAAGGCTGAGTGTGGCAGATGCATCTCAGCAAGCCCAAGCCAAGAGCTTCAATTAGATCATTTTGTATGGGTCTAACAGACATCAATCTGCAAAGCAACTGAGAAACATTCTTCTGGTCACCTTACTTTCAGTGAAATGAATATCACGATATTCCCAATCTTACCCTGCAGATTTCCAGCCATTAAAACCATGTATCTCCCTCATTTTTTGCAATCCTAGATGTTAAGAATAAGAGCATTGCTGGGAGTGAGTAAAAGTACTAGCAGCAAGGTCTGTATTATGGATATATCATACAAATATGCTTTTTATATTTGTGATATATATCCCTTTACATGTAAGTAAAATGCATAAGACTACATTAAGGTGAAAGGTATATGGTCATATATAAAAATACAGATAGACTTGTGCATGGTAATGGTCTTAGACTAAAAAATTGCTTTGAACAATGACAGCTGGAAGCTTTAACTCAGCTTGTAAATTAAAAAGGAACATACAGTTCAAAACTGGGTTACTAGTGGGAGATGATTCTCACAGCTGCTTTCTGCAATGAGCAGCATCAACACGAAAGGAAGAAAGGGAAGAAAAATGGACTGAGGAAGAAAAAACAACAGAACAGTTGAAATATGGCTGTAATGAATGAGCATGGAGGTGTTCCTTGTAACATGATTGTGATCCCTTCTAAGAAACTGTAAATAACCAGTCACTCAGAAAATTCCACAGAGGATTCAGGGGAAATATGGCTTTGGAAGAAATGTAGACATATCGGAATTCTCTAGCTGAAAAACTTCAGAAGTTGGATTGCCGTACTGATCCTTTAATGTTGATTTATATATATATATTTTTTTTGTGCAAAGAATAACATAAAGCAGGTGGGCATAGAGTTCTGTTTATGTTGTGCCTTCTCTCATGTTCACACATTGATCTGCTTTAGCTTTGAAACCCACTGTGCCAATGTAATTCTATGGCAGATGCATTTGTCCAGGTCAGACCACAGGCAACATGAGATCACATCTGCCTGCAACTGACTGGGAGAAACACAGCCCTAAATCAACTAGTGCAGAAGGTGATACAGCCCCTCTTACTTTGATTTCAATGGAAAGTCATATATTAGATTAGCATGAAGTAGGCCAGCACGACTAAGTGTATTGCTCTGTAACACAAGGCACTTCTATGTGAAGACAGAATCCCTTTGCTTGTGTGTTTTCTTATGCCTTGTTGTTCATCTGCAGTCTTTCCCAAGTGGCTCTGCCAAAGTTCTTTGGTTCTGACATTGATTTATTTTCGTTTCAGCTTGTGTGGCCCAACTTCACTCCCCTGTCTTGTCTTCCTGCTGCTGCTCTGGTTCCTCTGTCATTTCAGAGGTGTTCAGCCTTACAACTCCTATGTTTCTATTCCACTCCCCTCTAGATAGCACTTTCATGCTAAGAGTGAGAGCAGGAAACTGATTTAGTTTGATTTAATGTTTTTAAATCCCTGAATAGTCAAAAAGGGCAAAACTGGCTTTAGTGTTAAGGCTACTCTGCATCCTAAGCTACTGCAACAGTGTAAAAGGCAGCTAGACTTTGCAGCTTGTCCTCTTTCTTCTGTTAATCCAGTTATTTCACAAGTATTCATGATGTTTTATAAATGCTAAGGTGGAAGGCAGCAACCCTGATAGCAATTTATTTCCTCTTTATTCTTTCTGTATATGCTGGCAAGGTTGACAGTGTCTCATAAACTGTACATGAGAAAGGTTTAATTTGCAGAGTAAACTTCTTATTGATTTAACTCAGGTCTGATGACTTGAATTGCAGAAAGTAGATTTTGATCCTGGTAAAAGTGATAAATCATTGGGCCAGACCTGAAGAAAAGTGAGCTTGAAGCAGGAAAAATGGTTATGAGGGTCCAGAGTTTACATTATCTGTTGTTCCCTTGGGAAGGAGGGTCTCCAAAGCATGGCCATTCAACCAAGATTATTTACATCACATCAGTGGAGTGGACTGGAAAGTCTACCATGCAATTATTCAGTTTCCCAGTAATGATTAGGAGTAGATCTCTGAGAAACACTAATCCCTCTTCCCCTATTCCCAAATACCATGAATTCAGTTTTGCTTAGACTTTATAGTCACTAGTGAATGCCTGCTTCAGAGAAAGAATGCCTTCAGCGCCAGTGTGGGTGATGATGAGATAATGTGCTGCCTTGGGGGACATTTGCTGAAAATGATCCATACAGCAGTGGTACCTTGAGCAATATGACCCAGGTAGGCTCAAGGCAGAGGCAAAGAAAAGGACTTCCTTTGGCCAGGAAATGGCTGAAGGTGGCGAAACACGATGGTGCTTTCTCTTTCTTGGCTTATGCCAGAGTTCAGCTACTGCCTGGAATGTCACCACTGTCCCTCTCATCTTCCCTGCAGTATCAGCGGCAGCCTTTATTCCTTGGAGCTTCCTTTTCAGCTGTCTGACCTCGCTCTTCGTTCTCCTCTGCCTTTCCCCAGGCTGCTAAAGTAGCAGCTTGGTCTGGTCTCTTGCTCACTTTTTTCAGGAGGCAAAACTCAGATCGGTTTCATCTGCCAAGGAGCCCTAAGCCAGGCTGGAGACAGTTACAAAATCTGTCCAGCTCTAGTAGTATTGTGAGAGCAAAAATCGTATTAGTATGAATCATATCTTTCAGGATGCAAGCATAGAACATAAAATCTAACATGGCAAGAGGACAAGCTCCATAAAGTTCCTGTCACAGCCTTGAATGTTAATATAAGTCTGTGTACCTAGAAGATAGTTGTTTTATTAATATGCATTTCCTTGTATCCTACCATTTACCAGGGGACAGAGGTATTTTCCTTGGCTATGCAGTTTCTCCCAAGGAAAATGAAATACAATGCAGGGCAAGTCCTGTGACAAATGGTTTCTGGTCTATTTAGGCACCTCTGCCCTCAATTCATTCTTGTGCTTGTTCATGCTGGATTGAAAAAAAACCTGTACCTTTTCACTCTATTTTTGAAGAAGACTACTTTAGGTCACTTGGTGCTTTTGACGTCAAAGTTTTGTAGATCAGGATTAATCTATATAATCAGATTTTGCCTTGTCAATTTTAAACAGATTTAAAAAAAATAACTTTAAAATGTAAATGTCTTCCAATTAACACTGGCAAATCACTTATTGTTCAACTTCTCAGCAATGCACTGGCTGAGTGAGAAGTCCTGAAATTAACAGGTCTGGAATCTGTGAAGGACTTGAAGTCCTTCACAAGTAGACTAGCTTCTTGTAGTTATTATTATAATATCCTCCTATTATATACTTGTTAGCACTTAAAATTTTATGTCCTGTCAGAAAGGCTGTGTTGTCATTTCAACCTTCTGGAAACTGGACTGAGATTGAATTGAAAATTACACTTCACTTAAAGCCTCTGACCTTTTTTTTTTTTTTTTCTACACATGGGCAATTATTCCAGAAGAAAACTTCTATTGTTAAACACAGAACTTTGACCTGATAAGCTAATTTTGAAGCTGATTAGCTATTACAACAACAGGGGAAAATAGCCTTGCCTGTGCTTTCCAGAATTTTACCTCTGTTTCTCATTTTATTTTCTTTTATCTAGTTTGAAGAAAACATTCTGGATGCTTGCCTGTTCCTGATGGATAAGGCAGAACTGGAGCTCTCTGGGCGTGGAAACCCAATCAAAATCTGCCGTGTTGCCTCCGCAGTGGTATGTAATAGATGCATAATATGTGTCAGAAGTGACTCATAAATCAAAGCCAGTCTGATTTAACTGGCCCTCATGCCCTGATGTGCTCACTCCAACGTACAGCAGATCAGTTGTCCATTCTGGCCATTGTCCATTCCTGGGTCTGGCATTTTATTTTGCTCCACTAAAGTTGAAGCAACTTATGTTGGTGCATCGCCTTTCCCTGAGAATGGTGCCTCAGTGTGGGAAAGCCACTTTTAGACCTTGCACTCCAGGCGTAAGTATTTCTTGTGACACTGTGCTCATTTTCCAGTAGCTGATATAACCGAGAAAGCTATTTCTGCTATGGAAAATAAGATGGCCTGATGGCTGGAATTTTGAATGGGTAACTGTGAGGCTTTATGTGGACTCCAGTGCTAACCTCAATGGGGTCTTTCAACACTGCAGGGGTGGGTGTTGCTGTGTCTGATTTAAGCCCCAAGTGACCTAATCAGACTGAGAACAAACATATATGTGTGCTACTTTGGCCCCAGAAGAAAACAGTGAGAACTGTCCTCTTAAACATGGGGTCCACAAAACATGCCACATTCATAACAGAAGTACCTGAAATAATCAAGGAGAAGACAGAAGACTTTCCAAACCTCCATTCTTTCCAGTTGCTAGGCATCAGAAATCATGCTGTGGGTGCAAGAACAGTCTTATCCCTAATACTCAGGATGCTAGGCTCATCCAGAATGTGGAAGACAAAAGGCTGAGTCCTCTCCTTTGTCTTATTCGAGGTTGAAACTGATGCTTTCTGCTTCCCAGAATAATACTCTAGTCATTGACCTAGTTAATTAGATGTTCTCTCAAGCCAGCTACTAAAATAGACTGTCCACAAAACATGGTTGCTGGAGATAGATGATCCTTTAACTCATTTGTTATAGCATTTGCTCAGGCTTAAAGAAAATGAGCTCTTTGTCTTAGATGACATTGAAGGGGGAATCTCCAACCTCTCGATCTTGCATAGCATCACGTTAAATACAATAGCTTCATCAAGAAGTATTGAGAACACCTCCACTTCTCTTTCTCTTTTAACATTTTAGTTAGTTATTTCACCCCAGACACTAGAAATATGGTTTCAGACCTCCGGATAGAGGTAAGAATTGAATGCGGTTCCCTCATCTCTGGGCTAGTAGATGTAAAAGGTCCCTCATGTAGGGACCGTGGAGGCACTCAGGACAGAATAGCACAGAATTTAGAAACCCAAAGAGGGCTTGGATATTACTTAAGTTTGAGCCACTCAGTCATTTTAGAGAGGTAGAGAAGTTCACTATTGGAAGTCCAGGAGTCTATGTACTTTAGGTCTATACTCCAGAATTAGGCCATAGCTGGGTAGGCAGTTTGGTCATCTGGAATCTGGACTTGAGTAAGAAGCTGTCAAGAGTTGCTGAAGTTCAGCCTGTGTTCCTTACCCTCATTCTTGCTCAAGTTGAAATGTGGTAGAGCTGAGCTAGTCTGAGGACATTCTACCATGCTGGATTCCTTCTGAGGCTTCCTGGTGTTGCAAAGCAGGTAGAGTCCTTCTCTTCCTCCATCCTTTACAGCCAGAGGAGAGCCAGAGGATCAACATGTTGCCCTGTCCTTCAAGACTACTTTTCTTGGCATGTTTCCCACACCAGTGAGATGGGCACAACCTCTTAATCCTTTGGTTATGACTCTGAATACTTATCTTTATTCAGTCTTAGAGTTCATAGGAAGTCGATTTTCTAATTATAAAATAGTAGTTAATGCAGCCAAAAGCTTTCAAATGAGAATTGTGATTTATTTGGCTAGTGTGTAGCTGTTCTGCATTTGCATAATTAAAAGGTACAGAGCGAATGAGCTTTTTGCACAGCCTCAACTGGTTTGGTTCAAATTGCAGCTAGGAGATGTATTGCTCGTTAATGCCTATCAGTATAGCCATTAGTCAGCAAAACTCTCTGCTTTGTATAATCTTACCGGAGGAAAACTTACACAGCAAATTCCTTCTTGTTTTCGTGTGTGCTGAACCAAAAAAAAATTAGTTTCTACTGTAAAAATAACAGTAAACTGCTTTTCCTCTCAATCTGCTGTAAATCAGGAATGATTTTATTAAAATCTGGACTGATATGGACAGAAAACCAAATGATGTTAGGAAAGAATACAGCTTAATATTTCTGAGGCTTGCTTATCAGTGTAAAACTGATTGCATTTATTTAAAATACATCAGTAAGCATGTTTAAGGTTAATAAAACTTACTAAACAGGTAACATGATACTCAGTGTGGTGATTTAATTTCAGCACTTTTTAAATGTCTGACCTTCATTCAAAATTGTTCAGTGATGGAGAATCCATGGTCTTTAGCTAGAATGTTTTATTTATCCCCTACCTTCATAATGAAATGTTATTATCTTACTTCTAGCATAAACTGGCTACGTTCAGTCTCTCCCATCTTATCTGTCTGCTGAGTTAAGGAGCTTTTTATTATTCAGTCTTTGACATCCTTAACGCTCGTTTTCTTTGACTTTAGATCAACTCCAGGGACGATAATGGTGTGATTGCTGGATCCTGGAACAATTCATATGATTATGGTGTTGCACCTTCAGCCTGGACAGGAAGTGTGGACATTCTCTTGGAGTATTACAGTTCTAAGCAACCTGTGAGATACGGCCAGTGCTGGGTCTTTGCTGGTGTCTTCAACACATGTAGGTATCAGTGAGAAAACCTCCAAGCTGCCATGCAATTCTTGCTTAACAGAGTTCTTAGGTAAAATGAACTAAAATATTTCCTGGCTCTGTGTTGTTCAGGAGTAAATAGTACAGAGGCTTAAAAATACATGGCTAAAATAGATGGTCTTCAAATAAAACTTTGGTGTGTACTTCAGTTCAGCTGCTCTTCCACACAGACTTCTGTTAACTATTTCTGGCTTCAGTAAAATGTGTTCAGTGGCTCACGAGGGTTTGTGAGAGAGGAAGTTAAGTCTTTTGGCATGGTCCACATTTGTGTCAGGAAATCTTAAATGAACAGGGTGCTTGTCATCTGGACCTAAATCATTAAATTACTATCCAATATGGGATGTGCGATCATGTTTCTGCAGCAGAAAGGCCAAATCTCACCTACTGAGGATTGTTCCTATAAAAATTGAGGTGAGCTGTCCCTGCACCTGTCTACTGAGCACTGTTAACATTTTCTACAGAGTTTGTGAACTAGGAGAATGAAGAAAATGCTGGCCTAGTTTATGAATTGTCTAGCACTACGAGGTTATGTCTAAACACAGTTGGTCAAACTAGAGTTCTAGTGTTACTGCATAGTGTTGCAGGTCATAAAACCCAGTTAGGAAAGCAGCATCGGATTAGTTACTATCTAGTGCTTTCTAACGACATCATCTGCTAATACACAGGGACACACTGCAGCGTATTAGCAGTCAAGAAAGACTCTCAGAGTGTATCAAATGTGCTTTATATAGATAATAGGGACCAGACATTAAAAGCAATGCTTATGTCAAGTATATGTCAGTATAGAGCCAGTTAAGCCATTCCTATGCCTATAGCACTGGCCAACAGAAGAAGCTTAACAGGGACTAAAATTGTCTTAAGTTGAGATGATCTTCCTGAGAAGCACTTACAATGTATGCATTTAAGCATCAGACTGTGGGGAAGACCAGATCAGCGTGTTGCAGGGACACACAATGTGTGTTTCTTCAAGCTTGGAGCCCACTTGGCATCAAGTACTTTTCAGCCACAGCTGAAGGTCCAAGATTTGGTCCTTGCCTTTAAGATGTGAAAAGGAAATTACAGAAAATTTCACAGTGAAACCTTTCCCTTTTTCATATACCTTAATACTGTCACATGTTGCTTTCTCAAGGAATTGCATTATACTTCTCTTCACATTATACTTTCATAAAAAATGAAGGCTATTAATCACCCATCTTCCACAGGAAATATGAAAATTGAATAATGAATGATAAGTTGAAAGAGTGGTTCTTCACCCCCAGGCAGCTTTGGGCATCTCTGTGTTTTCACTTTATTTTTGCCTGTTCTGTATGTGTTTCATTTTGTACATAATTTTCCTCCTGTCTGGATAACAGACTTTCATAACTCATTCTGGTTACCTGAAGTAGTTCAAAAGCTGTTCAAAAGAGTAAGGACCTCAGAAATAAAGCTGTATTCTGACCACCTAGCCTTCTGCTGGCACACGCTTCTCACAGCTGCAGTGGGGGATGGAGTTTCAGATTTCTCTGCTTCTCATAGAATCATAGAATGGTCTGGGTTGGAAGGCACCTTAAAGATCATCTAGTTCCAACTCCCCTGCTGTTAACAGGGACACCTTCCACTAGATCAGGTTGCTCAAAGCCCCATCCATCCTGGGCTTGAACACTTTCAGGGATGAGGCATCCACAACTTCCCTGGGCAACCTGTTCCAGTGCCTCACCACTCTCACAGTGAAGAGTTTCATTCTAATATGCAATCTAAACCCAACCTATCTCAGTTTAAAGCCATTCCCCCTTGTCCTATCACTACATGATCTTGTAAAAAGTTCCTCTCCAGCTCTCTTGCAGGCCCCCTTTAGGTGCTATAAGGTCTCCCCAGAGCCTTCTCTTCTCCAGGTAGAACAACCCAACTCTCTCAGTCTTGTCTTCATAGGATAGGTACTCCAGCCCTCTGATCATCTTCATGGCCCTGCTCTGGACTTACTTCACCAAGTCCATGTCCTTCTTATGTTGGGGACCTCAGAGTTGGATGCAGTACTCTGGTTCAAATGGGTTCAAAAAGGCTCATGCAAGTGTTCCCTATGGAGGAATTCCTCACAGTGGCTTCCATGGCCTACTTTGTCTTCTCTGCCTGTTGCCTTATCTGGATTTCTCTAGATCACAGACAGACACACACACACCAGTTCTCCCACCTTCCCCCTGCACTGGCCCTGAATCACCACTACGCAATATTTTGCCTGCAGGCCACTGTGAAACTGGGGCGATGCAGCAGAGGCCCGGAGCCTGCTGTGTTAAACGGAGAGGCGTATTTATCTGGGGCAAAACTAGACTTGGTTTGCTGACTAAGTTAGTCAAGTCAGAGACCTGGCACTTTGTACAGCTGCAAGGATTGCCGAAGTACAAAGTTTGTTGAGCGTTATGAAATGGAAATGTTTTGTCTGGTGGTTGATCTGATGATAGCCACTGATATATCCAGCTGCTGATCACTACAGAGAGGACAGCAAACGTCCGAACAGTCACGTACAGCTAACAGTGTTGTTTTGAGATGATTTTGAGTCTCTCTCAGCTGCCAATATTTTATCATTGTGACCAGTCCAGCTTTCCAAGGTTACTATAATGTACACTCTGGATATTCATCCGTTAAAAATGCTAAAACATTCGAGAAATGGTCATTAATCTTGAAATTGTCAGACAAATTATTTGCAATGAGCCCTGATGGCTCATGCGCTGGAAGCCTTGGAGGGCACTTGAATTAAGTTTAATCAATAGGTACATATGGTATTGGATGCATCCAGGTAATTTGTCATCCAGGAACTTGAAACGAATGTGCAGTGTTATGCTTTATTGAGAGTCACAGTAGTGACACTAATGAATATACAAAACCCAGCAGTAGCAGGAAGAGCTGTTCAACATTGCCGCATTGGAACTATTTTTAAATAGGATTTTCAATAAAAATCTTTCCCATTAAAAAAAAAAAAGAAAAAAAGAAAAAAAAGAAGATGGGGGAAAACACAACAACAAACACCTTCTGTTTTCTGCAGAACCATGTTGGCTCCTAACTTGGAAAAAAAAGGAACTTTTTTTGGCTGAGAAACAAAATATGTCATCTGGAGAAGTTGAGATGATGTGTCACCCTGCAACCCTTCTTCCCTCTCAGGACTGTGCTCCATGCCTATTTATCAGCCAGGGTGCACACAGACACAGAAATCTACTGATGCACTCCTGCAGACTACAGATATTGCTCTAGCATTATCACATTTCCCAAATCTACCACTTGTCAAATGGCGAGAAGAGTCACCAGCATTACATTGTGATGGTCTGAAATTTAAGGCTAGGGGCTTTTTTTTTGGTCCTCCTTTTAAGGTCTTTTGTAGGAAGGGACTATTGACTCTCAAATACTATTACTTAGTATTCAATACAGATTATGTAATGCATTTTATTCGGACTCTCAAACTCTGACATTTCAGTTGCAAATAATGCAGCTTTTTACCACTGCTAGCAATAATTTTCTACTTTATTCTTTGTGTTCTCCTGATCCCTCCTGACAGCAGATGTAACACTGGAAAACTCCAAATCGACCAAAAGGAGATACTTTCTATTAATTTTCTTTTTAGCATAATCTCATGGTTCTCCTGAGTTACTCATACTAAGAGACCTAATATATTTTACATTTCTTACAAGTTCAGACTTGTTTTTCTTTGTACTGCATTTGGTCTTGTAGTTGACCCATTGCACCAGATTTGCCCTGAAAGGCTGAATTGTGGTTGCTATAGAAGGCTGCTTTAAAACTATTGGTAATTAGCTGCTTAGGTTATAACCATTGTACCACTACATACCCCAGATGCTCATCATTTCAGGACCAAATAAAATATTTACCAAGTACCATATAAAGACAGATAGGAGGAATTATTTGGGTTGTTTTGACCAAGTTTTCCCATTTTATTCTAGTTATTAATAGTTTCTGTCCTCTCATCCTGTCATCCATGAACACAGTCTTCATATTTGTCCTCCTCATCACACTTTTGTTTTTGCCACAGTCCTGAGATGTTTGGGGATACCTGCAAGACTCATCACCAACTACTCTTCTGCCCATGATAACAATGCCAATTTACGGTTGGACTTCTTTCTGGATGATGAAGGAAAAGTGGACACCAGACTTACAAAAGACTCTGTCTGGTGAGTCTTCCTGGAAAATGCCTTTAATGTGTCAGTGATATGAGTAGTAAAAAACATGATAGCAATGCCTATGTTTTATTTATTTCTCTGTGCATCTCTGCTAGCTTATGTGAAAGAGAATGAATGGATTGTTAGTAGGCTGACTAATATGAAGTGCTTGTTGAGTAAACAAACCCTAGGGGATCCTGCTAGTACTGTTATGATACAGTGTCCATTTAAGCACACGGGAGGAGGGCTGGAATGGGCTGGTGCTCCTTAGGGCCAAGCTGTTTCTGAAAATGGAAAGGGGTACGATGGGCACTTCCATCCCTCTGGAGCCAGGCTCAAAGGTGTACCTCAATCTATATGGAAAAACATCCCTCTTGTTTTGGCTGTTCTCAGTTTCCACATTTATAGACTGGTTTTACATTGTCACATGCAGTCATTGTTGCATAGGTACCTTCCAAAATCCAGTTCAGCTGAAAAAGTGAAACAAGTCAAGGCATCACACAAGATATTGAAATTCTATCACCAGATTTATAAGAAGAAAACTCCCTAAGACCAATAAATAGAGTTTACACATTCTTTTGGAAAAGGCAGTCCTCTAACTGGCTCTTCAAATTCTTACTGTCTGTTGTCTGACAGGAGAGGTGTAGCATTTATTGATTATATGCTCTGTGTGGGTTATTGGCCTTCAAGCCCCTCCTCCTCAGAGTGGAACAGTGAATATGACCTCTATATTCCTATATTCAGGAGATAATCGTCCTATTCAGTGTTAATATACTTGATTTGTGTCAATGATATCTTCAATCATTAGCACAGCTGCTCATCAGCATGTTTCATTAATAACTTAATCTATGGAAGTCTTCATATTAGAACTGTAATAAACCCATTATGTGGTGGAGGAAATGACTGAACCTGTTGTTGTAACCTCTTTTATGTGATTTCCATAATCAAGAGGAAATCTAAGGAAAACAATTAGGTTCATTTACATCTGAAGCTTGTATCACAGCATCATAGAGTAGTTGAGACTGGAAGAGACCCATGAAAGTCATCCAATGCTCCTTCTCATGGCAAGGTTACCTAGAGCTGGTTGCTCAGGGCCATATCCAGTTGGGCTTTGAGTATCTCCAAGGATGGATACTCCACAACTTCTCTGGGAAACTCATGCCAGGGCTCAACCATTCTCACAGCAATAAAATGTTTTCTGATCTTCAGACAGAATTCTCTGTGTTTCAATATGTGCCTGTTGCTTCTTGTCCTGTCACTGGGCTACTGAGAAGAGTCTGACTCTGTCTTCTTTCCCTCAACTCCCTAACCTAGCATTTATACACATGGATAAGGTCCTATTGAGCCTTCCCATCTTCAGACTGAACAGTCCCAGCTGCCTTAGCTTCTCCTTGTGTGCTGTCTCTGTTGTATCAGCTATTCCTTCCAGTTTTCTATATCAGCAAACTTGCTGAGGGTGCAGTGGGTCTCGTAATCCAAGTCATTAATGAAGCTGATAAATAGTATTGGACCCTGTGTCAACCTCTGGGGTACACCACTAATCACAGCCTTCTGATCCCAGCAGTTCAGCCAGTTTTCTATATATCTTACTGTCCACTTGTCTAGTCTATAGTTCAATGGTTGGTCTATGAGGATGTTCTAGGAGATGGTGCTAAAGTCAATAGGACCAGTCTCCTGCACTCTTCTCCTCTTGTCCTTTCAGTCATTCATTTCATCGGTGAAGGTTATCAGATTTGTCAGGCACAGCTGGCTGCTTGTAAATCCATGCTGACTACTGCCAATCACCTAGTCCTTAATATGTTTGGAAATGTTTGCAGAACTTGCTCTATAACCTTGCCAGGGCTCAAGGTGAGGCTCACAAGTCTGTAGCTCACTGGATACTCCTTCTTCCCTTCCTTGAAGAATGGAGTGATATTTGTTTCCTTCCAGTCCTCAGGAGCCTCCTCCAATTGCAATGATCTTTCAAAGATAGATATGAGTTGTCTTACAGTGACACTGGTCTGGTCCCTCAGCATTTTTGGGTCCATTCCACCAGATGCATTGGACTTGCGTGTATCCAGTGCATTTAGCTAGTTCTAACTTGTTACTCATCTACAGATGGTAAGTTTTCGTTGCTCCAAACTTTCACACTGGTTGTAGGGGCTGCAACTGCTGAAGACAAATCTTGGCAGTAAAAACCAAGGTAAAGAAGACATTGAATACTTTGGTCTTCTCTTAATCCTTTGTCACCAAGTCACCAGCCCTGTTCAGCAGCAACAGCCCCGCATTTTCTCTGGTCTTCCTTTGGATACTGATGTACTTGTCTTACTGCTGTTCACGTTCCTTGACATAATCAGTTTGATCTGTGTTTTGGCTTTCCTAAACCTGTCCCTGCATGCTCAGACAGTGACTGTATTTCTTCTGGTCACTTGTCCCTGCTTCCCCCTCTTTCTTAACACCTTTTTTAAAAATGTTTGAGTTTAACTGGGAACACTTTGTGAGCTTGTGCCACTTTTGGTTGATTTCCTGTACACATGGATGGATGATTCCTAAGCTTGGATGAGGTGACCCTTGAAAAACAACCAGCTCTCCTGGATCCATCTTCTGCCCAGAACTGCCTCCCATGGGAGTCTTCTAAGCAAGACTTTAAACAGGTCTTAGCCTATTCTCCTGAAATCCAGAGCTGTGGTCCTGCTATTTGCCTCGTTTCCTCCTGTTAGGATCCTTTACATCTAGTCTATGAGACAGCAGGACCTCAGTACACGTCATGGGACTGGTCCTCCTGTGGCTCAGAGAGCTGTAAAGGAACAGTCTTCTGACACCTCCTCTGCCTATAAAAACAAGACCTAGTGACTGGCTGCCTCACTGCTCAGTCCATACACACCCAGTAATGGATCATTGCTATGCTTCAGAGTTTTCACTGTCTCATCTCTTTTTCTTTCCTTCTCCTAACCTGGTCTATGTAACACCTCTCACCCACTTTTGAAATTTCCTTTTGCTTCCTTTCACCTCTTTTTCCCAGTTGTTTCCCAAGGCTTCTTAATTCCATCCTGGTTTTTTCCATTCTTTTGGGACAGGGTCAGATCATCCACAATCATCCTAGCTCCACTGAAATCCATACGCACCTTTACACTAGCATTTCATCCTCTAATCCCACATTTGCTTTTCTTTGGCTTGAACACTTTTTGAACCACCTTGTTCATCCTTTTATCCACCTGGCGCATTTATTAGTACATGGTGCACATAACCCTTTGGGCATGACTTAATATATATACCTCTTTTCATTTCTCCTCTGTGTCCTTTCTTTTCATTACTCTGTAACACTCCATGGTAGCCCACATGCTGACTTTTATCGGCTTGTGTCTTAACCTTGATTTTATTTTTAATGTCTATTTTATTTCTTTTTTTTTTTTAAGAGGACAAGCTCAAGGTGTTTATAATGTTTTTTTTAAATGCATTTCTCAATTTTATTTATAATCTCCTGAAAACTGGAAGCAAAGCTCTTTTTCTCTATTAATATATCATTTCTATTGTACTTGTACTCCAGCCTTGTACTGCTGAAGCTGATCTATCTTCAGGTTTTAAATACTCTCAGACTTCAGGGATATTTGGAGACAGAATTTTTAGTTCAATCAATCTCAGTGTGGGGCTCCCTCTGAATGTTATTTGACATTTATTTATTTTTATTAAAGATCATCTTCTCCCTCAGGATAGGAAACAACAACACCACCAACAAAACACATATACAAAATTACACAGACTTTGCAAAAATTATTTTTATAAAGCTGGCCGGATTTGGGCCCATCAGTGCTGTCTCTGTCCCCTTACTTTGTTCTCCTTGTCTTTCTTAATGATGATATAAAGACACTTATAGAATATTTCTCTTGGATTGGAATCAAGACTCGCTCCTACCTTGAGGTCCAAGCAGATCGACATCAGTACCTCAACAGAAACTCGTTTGATGTCACCCCACACCATGGGGATTCACCCATACCCAGGCCTGTGGAGAAAGCCTTTCTGAGACCTCTACTTTCCCATTCACTTCCAGATCCCTTTGCTCTAATTTCCCAACAGTGTTATCAGTGCCCCTCTTGACCTCAATGCCTGAACCTGATAGCTAATAAAAGGACAGCAGCTGTTTCCAGCATGTGCCTGTCCCATAAACAGTACGAACTGCCCTTCTTGAACTGTCTTCCAGGCATAAAACCCACCTGGTCATCTTTTATTAATTTCCCCATTGCTTTGTTTAGTCTATTCGTAATTATCTCTGTAAATATTTAATGGTCACTACATTGATCTGTATTGCCATTCTTGCTTTCCTTAATGTCTCAAGCTTGCTGTAGAATACAAGAATTATAGAATCAGTTTAACAAATTATGGTTGTGGAGCCACCTCTTCAGCTATGCTCCCTTCTAAAAAAGAAGTGCTACATTTTGGAGAGGCAAATGTTCCCCTCACCCCTTCTCTCCTTAATGTTTGCTGTTCTACAAGCAATGTCTTTCTGTCCATTCACATTCAATATCCTAAAGTTTATTTGTTATTTGCATGGCAGCAGACCTAAAGAAATTCCCATCCTGTTGTGTCCAACACTACACCAACAGAAACCAGAAAGAAAGGTCCTGTCCCTAAGATGAATATAGAAAAAAATACAGAAAAAGCTGCATTGCTTAAATGCAGAATTAAAGTAGATCTGCCATTTTCCATGCTGCTAAACCCAACCCCTTGCTTTCATCCTTCCCTTTTGCTCTTCAGGTTCTTCTTTTGCAGAACACAAAGCCAAAGACACATTTGACTTTGAATCAAAGTGAACCAGTAAAGGCTTCAGGGTGGAGAATGGCTTTCTCACATGTTGGCATAGCAGTATTCAAATATTCACCTGCCATGAAGTGCCATCCCATCCTCTGGTAGCCCTCAGCAAAGCTCTGTGAGCATGATTCAGCATTGTGTACTCTCAGTAGCATCAAAAATTCTCTGCGTGTGTGTCATTTTCCTTGAATAATTCCTTTTTCTGTAGTGCTGCTTCATTAACTCTCCTAACTGACAAGTTTTACCCTGATCCAAGCTTTCATTTCCACTTTGAAATGTCTTGTTAGACAAGCCTCAGATCCTTCTCACTCTGCTCTATGGCTGGTTTTCACCTATTATTAATGACATGGTCAGAGTTTAACAATCCCCATTTTGGTTGCTAATATCATTGCGTGTACTAGGGGCTATATCAGCAGCTATACAGATGTAATTTTATTCAGAACTGCTGTAGGATATATATAATTTGCAAGCAAAATTGCCTCTTTCTCTATTCCTTCCTTCTTTTATTTTTTTGCAGTAATAAAATTCAAAACCTTTCCTGGCTTTCCTGCAAGACCCTTTTCCTAGATTATCTGTTCTTCTTGCTTATGTTCTCCCTTGAGCACCAGTGTCATTGCAGAAAGTTACAAAATCTGTCTTTCTTTTCTGCTCGTCTTTGAAGCATCCTGGGTAGACTGTGATGGTTCTGTGGTGCTTTTTTTTTTTTCCTGAGCACCCAGCCAAGTGAGAGCATTTCAAGCCTGAGCATCTAGATGAACTACTCTCAGAATTTCACCTTTCAGCATACTGTTCTGGGCCCTAAAAGCAAGATTTGGCCCACAGTGGTTCTAAGTAGGTTTTAGGAAAAGCTGTGTGTTTTAGGACAATGCCCTCTCATTGTCAAGACACACTGGGAAAACCTTATAAGGAATACGCAGTGAGAATAGCCTTAGAAAGACTATGCATGGTCTTTTTCTCAAGCAACACGGAACAGCTAAGCATGTTTGTTTTGAGCCGTGAAAACTGCACACTGCATGTCATGGAGTTGATCCTGAAATGTCTTCAGAAGAGCCACCCAAGCTTCAGTCTTAATAATTATAAAGCAAACTATGCTTCACTGGCTTGAAGATTCAAAGTTTGCAGGCAGATTGAAGTGGAGGTGTCTGGCTGGAAAGGGATTCTGGTGTGTGTAGCTCTACATCTACCACAACAGTCTCCAAGCACTGGCATATTTCCTGAGACATTTACATTCAGAACACATTAGAAGAATCAAAAAAGCTTCTTCAACTTGCAGTCAAGAAACTACAATGAAGGATTGTGAATTTCAGATTTTTACCAGTAGGTAACAATCTCTTAGACCTAAAAACCTATTCTCTTACAAGAGTCAACTCTTTTATACTTGAATTGGCAAACTTTGTTATTGAAGAAATGGCAGGGCATAAATACACAGGTTTGTTTTGGTCAGTATGCTTCTTTCCAAGAATTTAATGTTTTGGTCCCATCTCTTGACTAAGGAATTATCATTGCTGGAATGAAGCTTGGATGACCAGACCTGATCTTCCAGTTGGTTTTGGAGGATGGCAGGTTGTTGATGGGACACCTCAAGAAACCAGTGATGGTAATATTGCTTGAAGCCCTCCTTAGCTCACTTTCTTATGTTTGGGTTCTTTGTGGCAGACAATGAGCTGATGATAGCTGAGCCAGTGGCACCATATGGCCAGTGACAACATCTTGAACCAGATTAACCACAGTCACCTGTGCTCAGAGCCTTCTACTGATTTGTTTTGAGCTCTAAAATAAATCTGTCCATATTCTAACCCTGGTCCTGGTGCATGGGCACAAAATCCTGCATGAGAAAGGCCCTGCTTGCTACAGAAGAGATGTAATCCTGTTGCCAAAGATGGCTTCTAAAATTTTAGAACATCTATACAAGACCCTGATCAAATAAGTTCTCCTTCATTTTATGCAACCCTAGCTAAACTTCCTGAGCAGAGAGTAGGCAGCAAAAAAGAAGTGAAAAGTCACTGCAATTTCTTCCCAGTCCTTAATTTTCCAGCCCTTAAAATGCATGCTTCGCAAATTTGCAGTGAGATCTTTCTCAGCCTATGGTGTAACTGAGTCCTCCCAAAATTATCTGCTTTAACCAAAATCAGCTATAAGTGTGTTTCAAGCACTTGAGACTTACAGTGGATTTTATGGTGCCATTAAACGTACTGAACCCTCAGGTTGTTCCAGACTTGAGTCTGTGCTGTCTAGAGGGCTTATAACAGAAATAAAGCTTCTTGTTTCTTGGTCAGAGTTCCTGTAAACCATTAAAAGAGTAAGCCAAACCCCAAGAATTCCTTTTCTTTCAGAAAATATAGCATTTTGACATGTTTTTAATTAATTTAGTATCTGATATTATCTCTCTTCTCCCCATAGGTATGTACAGGTGTGGTCCAGCCTCAGTTCAAGCCATTAAACACGGTCATGTTTGCTTCCAATTTGATGCTCCTTTTGTCTATGCTGAGGTATATACATGAACATTTTTATTGTAATGAGTGATATCAGTGAGACCAAAGGGAGATAGAAGATAGGGCTTCACCGCCATTTATGGATTGAAAAGTTACTTCATGTATACTTCATGTCACAGAACAATCTCATCATTATATTTTGATGTGCAGACCAGTAGGTGTGATATGGCTTTAATGAATGACAGAGGTTTCTCTGATTTCTGCTCACTAATGTAATAGGCAGAAAAAGCTACTCTGGCACAAGTGGAACTGCAGACTATGGTCATTTTTGCTTCTGAGATTCAGCTATGCTGGCAAATGGATTACTAGCTCTAGCTGCTTATCTTTGTTCACCACATTCCTTTTGGCTGCTGTGGGTAATGGAGAGCTCACATGGGTGGTTTGACTCACAGATCTGAGAGAGAAATATCTCAGTAAGGAGCTAGAGGGCCTAGTCTGGAGTTTTGACCTCTTGCCTCACCAGAAGTGGTGTGCCTAGAATTGCAGTAGCTGCAGGACAAGCTTCTTTCTAATTGCATTGTGTATAGCTTAGGACAGAATAGAATAAAGTTATTTTACGTATTAAGCACTCCCCTCTTTATTTCTAAAGCTTTTTCATGCAAGAAATGTGTAATCATGCTCCCCAAAATTGACTTATATCTCTCTAGCCTACTCAAATTTACACTCTCTGCTGTGGATAGTAAAATGTGTCTTAGCATAGGGCTATTTTAAACATGAAACTTCAATGTGGGTAACCAACGGACCAATGTGTGTAACCAACGTCAAGTCAATGTGTCATTGTTTTGAGGTGAGATAGGCTGACTTCTCTACTTCCATGTATCTCGATCTTTTTTAATTTAATTTCTTAGGTGAATAGTGACATTATTTTCTCAAGAATGGAGAAAAATGGAACCCAAGTGATAGAAAAAATTGACACAACCCATATTGGGCAGTTGATTGTGACCAAGGAAGTTGGAGGTGATGGAATGGTGGAGATTACTGAGGAGTACAAGTTCCAAGAAGGTAACCTGAAATGGGGTGGGACCATACTAATGTACGTGTATCATGGTCAGACCTTGCATGGTGGATTTGCAAATCTCTGGCACTGAGGGTTCTTCATGAGAAGGTGCCAAAGTGCCCTCTGCAACTCTTTATTTGTAAGTCCATCCCAGAAACACTGTAGATGCCTTGATCACAAGGCACAAAGAGAGCACAAACTTTGCCGCTCAGAAATGCTTTGGACTGAGTAAGACGTAGTCATGGAGCAACTCAAAGCATTCAAAACAATTCAAGATTTTCTTTTCTGTACATCTGTTTAGAGACTTCTTACTCAGGCCAGATGTTTGCAAAGAGTAAATCAATGTAGCCATATTGATAGGAATTCAGTTACATCAATTTGTCCCATATGGCTTAAATACCAACTCACTTGGAAGCTGTGAAGTTCTCCTAATAATAACATTACCCCAGGAAAGTTCCCTGTCCTCACCTAGTCATTTCAGCTACAACAAACTATGGAAGAGGCACCCTTGTGATCAGTAGGTGGGCTAATGAAGTATTCCTCTTTCTTTTCTAAATCTGATTCTCATTTATTTCTAGGCTCAGATGAGGAGAGACTGGCTCTTGAGACTGCTGTGATGTATGGCGTTAAAAAGCAAACTACCCGAGATACCAGCTATCAGCCACAAACAGATATTGACATGGACTTCCAAGTGCAAAAGGCAGTCCTTGGCAATGACTTTAAAGTCACTATAACTTTCAGGAACAGAAGTCGCAACTCCTACACTGCTACTACCTACCTTTCGGGCAACATAGTGTTTTATACAGGAGTCTCAAAAAGTGAATTCAAGAAACACTCCTTCAGTGCAAAACTGGAACCCTCTTCATGTAAGGCTTGCATATTTGTTTTCAAAACTGCTAGCTTTTTTTCTGTCTTGTTAACTGTCACCAATGTTTTTACCTATGGGTAGAGGCAACTCTAGTGGCTAGGGGTAGGATATTCTATTTGGTATCAGAAGGTCCCACTCCCTGCTCTGGCCCAGATATCATGGTCATTCAGGGCTGAGGCTGCTTTCTTCAGGCTGTTGCTTCCCTGCATAATGCTCTCTTACACCAAGCCTCTTGTCTGGGAATCGTTTATTTTTCTTATTTAGTACAAAAGAAAGCAAAGGAGCACAGATATTAAGCTGCAAGGTGTTGTTTTTCATACCTTTATTCTCCTAGCAGCATCTTAGCGGGGGAAGGAGAATGTCTGGTTCCACAGGGTATCATATACAGAGGCAAAGAGGTGAATGTTTCATCCTACCTGGTAGAAGCTGAAAAGCTCTGAGTAGATTCAAGTGAATATCTGGCTTTGGAGGACTGGGTAGTTCAGGATTTTGTATTTACAGTGATCTATAAAGTTTATATGTAACTAGAATGCATCATGATAGAGGAGGGATATCTGTCATCTGGGCAGGAAGAGCCTCAAAGGTGAGTTTTGAAGTATTTTAGATGAAATATTTAATAACTGATGTAAGCCACTATAAACCCTCACACTGTGTTTTGATAGGCTATGTTGGAACAACCCAATGACCATGACAGCACTTACTTTTCTTAGCGCCCTCTAGACTGCAGTAGGGAGATCCTGCCTCCCACTTCTCATCAGAAAACCTCCTGGCAGACTAGCTCAGGAGGCTGAAGGCAGTATTTTGCACTCCTCAAGGTAGGGGAGAGGGGTATTCTCTTTTTTAAATTTGGACATAAACAATCTATTTCCTGTCAGCCATCAGAGCTCCAGTCAGAAACCAGCAGGGATTGAGGGACATACTATACTCTGAAGTGCTATCAAGCAGGCTGGCTGTAGATCCTTGGCTTCTCTAGTGACAAGTGACTGCCAATCACTTGTTCTCCTGACAGGCTTGTGTCCTTGGTCAGTGCCTCCAGATCAGCAGAAGTGCTGAAAATGTCCTCTTATGAGGCTGAGTCAGAGGATCCTCCACTTGAGTTTGCTGCTGGGACAGTCGGGAGCAATGATTCTTCCCTCTTGGCACTGCTAGTGGGCAAAAGCAATCTTTCTGAGCACAGCAGGAGTTGGTGGGACTTTGGGAGCCCGAAGGATGGGCCTCCTCATCTGGGTCTGCTGCTGGATCACAGCAACCCTAGCTGACCTCTGATCTTTCTCATCTGTCTTATCGACCTCATCCCAGCTCAAAGGACACTTTGAGCACTCTTTCCTCAGTTTTCCTCAGAGTTTTGTCTCACTTAGAAGCCTCCATGGGACCACAGTTCCTGTCATACCATGAAAAAAATATTCTCTTTCTTATTCACTTTGAGGAATGTATTATTAGGAGACAATTAATCTCCATAAAGTAGAAGTCCACTTTATAGGGATCTACAGGTGAAGCTTATTAAAACATCTACCTCCGGTCTGTAACAAAGCCCTGACAGCTGCTCACTGATTCTTTCTAACTCCCTGGATCATTTGCAGGGGCTCTGGAAATGGTCCTTGTGTTGTTCCAACATAGCCTATCAAAACACAGTGTGAGGGTTTATAGTGGCTTGCATCAGTTACTAAATATTTGATCTAAAATACTTCAAAACTTTGGGAGACTTGACCAGGTACAGTAAGAAAATAATTTTCAATGGTCCTGGTCTAAATTCTATGCCACTTCTTTGATGAGGAAAAATTCAGTCATCTTGTAGGAGAGGTGCAAACTACACTTTCTGGCTGTGATTTGTGCTTAGTTCCAGGACTTATTTATGTCTGTTCTTGCGTCAGAAGTCTGTGTAAGGTATTATTATCTACAATACAGCTTCTGCAGTGCTTTGAGGCTCACTTATCTCCTCTTTGCAAGAAATTAAATGAATAGATGTTTAAGCATCGCTGAGCCCCATAATTCATTTTTTCTAAGTTAAGCAAATGGTTTGTAAAAAGCTTCTTGAAATTATACTGTAAACTCTGAATTGAATGATGGTGAGTGAACCCAGACTGGGGAGAGGCACCTGAGAAAACGAAACATGGATTTTTATGCATACGTACCAAGAGTATGTCCCCATCACTGCTTATGGCCAATGAGACACTTTTTAAGGTATTCCCACCTTTGAAGATGGAAATTAGCTTATACGTGATCTACGGTCATTGACTTGTGGGTCACTTTGTCCTGCAACGGGACAAAAACCCCTCACAAATTACACCATCTCTGAAGGTGATACATGAAACTCAAGCATGAATTCTTTCACCTTTGCCTCAGAAAGGAGTTTACATGTGCAATCAGGAATAGTGTCTGACCAGACGGGCAGTATGAAGGGAGGCAGCATGATTATTTCCAAGTGCATGAGAACATTCTGTCAGGGGTGTAATGGGAGAATACCTTCTGAGGCACTCAATCAGGATTTGTAGGCTTTGTTCAAGGCAAGAAGCGTGAGTGTGTGTATATATATGCTTTATATATATATATATATATAACAAAAACATTACAATACAATAAAGATGTGTCAAAGGCATTCTTTCAGCACATGCTGCTGAAAGAATGAAGCAAACTAAGTTTTCAAACAGGAAATGAATAAATGATTTTCAGAATAATGATTAAAGGAATAGTGTGGGTTGAAAATCTCTTTGAGGATTTGAATAGCTTAAACCTTCCAGTGCCTTCAAAGGTGCTCTTGCGTCTACTCAGTTATATTTAGTTTTCTCTGTTTTTTTTGAAAGGCTGTAAGGCTCAGTGTTGTGTTTCCCTTGGCTTTCCCAGGTGCAGTAAGTGGTACTGGCAACTTACCAGCACAACCAGTGCTGAGGAAATGAAAGTCTATTATTTTTTTTCCTGTGGTCATTAAATTTAAACAGAAAAGTTTGTCTTTTCTTCCACTATAAAGTAAACCTCTCTTAGATTGTAACTAATTTGTTTACTTATTTATTTCTCAGATGAGAAATACCTTGCCTGATTTATAATTTACAGTTAAGGGCATTATGGGAAATTGTTTTACACAAGATACAGAGTGAGAGGGAGGGAGCAGGAGCACATCAAGTAAATTTAAGGCTGGCCTAGTAAATCCAGGTCAGGTGGTCACCAAGGGAATAGCTTTGAAACCAAATCAAGGAACTGGTTTTGATGTGAGCATATCAGAAGAGTGAAAATGGGTGAATGTCATTTACCCAACTGAGTTCAATTATCTAAGTGTTTACAGTGTATGTCACAAATACAATACAAATAACAGGCAACAGTAATCATCATAGGTAACAGAAGGAAGATCTTGATGTGTTTACTAGGGTTATAATGAATGCTTACAGAGACAAGAGCTCTGGGTCTATATATTCTGCCTGGTCACTTTGTTAGCAGGTTTGCATCACATTCTCACACCATTGTTGGCCTGGGAATTGCAGTTCAATATAGTTAAAATTAATGATTCCCTGCATATCAACTGTCTCGCCTACAGGGACTTGTTTCTTCCAATAATTATTGTCAGGCAGCACGTGAAAGCTCTCTGGAGGGCATGCTGGTGACAGGAAGATCATCTTGCTAAATTTTGCAGACAAGTCCAGTGTAGAACAAAGGCAGATATCCAGACATGCCCTGGAGAGCAAGTGGTCTCTCATCTAGCCTGCATGGGCTCACACCCCCCAGTTGCTGTTCTAGTGGCATACCTGTTCCAGGAAGAGAGACAAAAGAAGCACAGGAATAAAGTGAAAAAGCCAATATTTACAGGAATGACATTTAAAAGCTGTTTTGGACCTTTATGCCCAGTAGATATGTATTGCCAATCTTCCTTCTCACTTATTTTGCAGTAGTACCTAGAAACTTTCAACAGTGACCTGAGACCATGCTGAGAGTACCAGGCAGAGGCTGTGTATAAACTCTGCTCCTTTCCTCTAGGAACTCACAACCTAAATGGAAAGAGCTAAAAATTAGAGGGGAAATGGTGAAGTGAAGAAATGAAATTAGTTTGGGGGAAAAAAATCAAAGCCATTCTTTGGGTCATAAACCACCTCTCTTCCAAGGGATTTACATAACCAGCACTGGCCATGATGGGAGGAGCAATTAGTGATTATGCTGCTTCAGTTGCCTTTTTTCTTTCCTGTTTCTCCCCTCAGCTAGCTCTTTCGATGTTGTGATCAAATCCAGTGAGTACATGAGTGATCTACTGGAGCAAGCCTCCTTTCATTTCTTTGTGACTGCACGGATCAATGAAACGGGGAAGATTCTGGCCATGCAGAAGGCGACCATCCTGGAAATTCCCACCCTGCGGATCAAGGTAACTCAAGATTGTGGTGGGAGTGAGTGACCACCGTGCTGCACACAGGCTATTCTCTACAAGGCTGTCACATTGAGTTCTGGGATGGGGGAGTGGATGTGTGTGTGTGCACATTAGACTGTCAGTCTAACATGAACCTTACAAAACAGTGTCTGCCTGGAGTATGTGAGGGTTTATAGGTATGTTGTATACTGTACTGAGTATCCCTACATTGAAGATGGAGGCTGACAGCAGCACTGGTAGTAAAGAGCTGAAATTATCTCAGTGGAGCAAGGAGGGGAAAAGATCTGAAAAAGCTGGAGAAACTTGAAGACTAAGAGAGATAACTCACTCAAGTCACTCAAATCTTTAACTACTTCAAAAGTCTATTATATTTAAAGCAACATAGAACAGATGCCTCTTGCTGAAGGATGAAGAACACTGCAATTGAGGTTATTTTGCTTGGAGAGCTTCTGCAGGTATTGTAGAAAGTTTCTCCAAACTTGGATGGGCAGCGTTGATTTGGGACAATGCTTTCAGGATTTCCGTGCTTTGCTGCTGCTCTGTGAATGTTCTGTCGGTGGTGTTCCCTGAAAGCGGAAGGATTTCTGCATGGTACCTAAGAAAATGTAGAAGTGTAATGATTGTGATAGGACAAGGAGCCTATATTATACAGCAAAGAAGGGCTGAGACTTAGATTTCTCAATGTATAACTGAGCATCAAAACAAATTGCCTTATTTTCAAAAGCACCAAGCCTTCATCTGCTTTGAACATTGGAAACTCTATCTGCTTTTTTCAAATACTAAAACAAAAGATCAAAACACCTGTTCAGGAAGCATGAATGAGTGACCTTGAAAGAAATCTAAGTTTATGTACCTTTTCCCCTCTACATATTTATTTGAACCAATGCTCAGGTTTCCATGTAATAATGTATGTAGTAACTGCATGCTCTTGCAGAAAAAGGTTTTTAAAAACATAGATCAAAACTACAGTGAAGTTTGCAAAAAAATCCATTCCATTTCATGGTCTTCAGAAATGTCACAGTGTTCTGATCAGATATTTTCAAACAAAATATTTTTGGTCTACTGAACATTCTAGAGAGGAGGTAAACAAGACAGATAAATGCTGCTTCAAATAACTGCCTTAAATAGCCAAATTTTAAAAGCAGAGAATCTTTTAAATTCAATACTTAAACAGAACATCTTATACAGCATTTCAAATTTCAGCTTCCAAATAGTTTATCTTCCCTGCTGATATGAAGGAAGGATATTTAGTATATAAGCTAGGCTGTTGTCCAATAACCATGTTTTCTAGTAAAAGTCAGTTTGTCTCTTCACTGTTTGTTTGTGATGTGTGAAGATATGCTGAAATTTTAATAGCTGGATTTTTTTAATTGTGTGTGTGCATGTGTATATACCTATGTATCGATAGAAGAAACTTAGCTTTATTGCTTTCTAAAGAAATCCGAGAAAGTTTATCTCCCAAACTTTCTTGTCAGATTTCTTCATTGAATGTGACTGACAGACCAGATTTCTTAATGTGAGAGTGAGAGAGAAGAATGAAAAAACACATTTCCCCTCACATCTTTGGATACACCTTTGATATTTCTCTGTTGGTCTAAGGAGGTTGTCAGACTTAACAGCTGAGGAAATTACACCACATTCTAATATAGCTTGAGATCAGATTACAAAAATAAGCTCATCAAATACATACCATGGTTCCAGTTGCATGTGTGGGACTTCAAGATGATTTTGAATACCTTCCAAGTAACAGTGCTCTTAAATGGTCAATTGAAACAAGGAGGATGTAAGATCTCTAATTGGACTAGGACTAATGCCACTGATGTCACTTGCAAATTCAGGTGCCCAAATGCTGTTGAGAGCTTAGCTGTATCCCTTCCTTCACTCCAGTCAATGTATTGGTATTAAGTGCACAGCAATCCCTTAGACCAGAGTCTTTGCAGTTTTTTGCAACTGTCATACTCCTATAAAAGATACTTTGTTCTTCTTAGTTACCTTTCTCAAGGCCCTTCAAATCAGCTCATGGACCATGAACTGGGCTGGCAGATCTGCCGGCCGCAAGTTGAAAACTCATGCTGGAGCAAAACAAGCACACATATTCTGTGAGAAATGCTGTATTTCCATAGGGAAAAAAAACCCAAATCCCTATGCATGTAGCCTTTGTTTAAAACCACATTCATTTGGAGATGTTTTCCAGGCAGCTGTACTACCGGCACTGATCCAAAGGGACAGACAGATCCCTTCAGCTCTGTACTGTAAAACACAAGGAAGTCAATGTGATCACTGTTCATTAGTCTCACAGTTTAATATTTTCCAGTGCAAAATGTGTTGCTTTTTTGCTTCCATAGGCGTTTTGGAGAAAAACTGGCCCTCATGTATCTGTAGAGAACACGTGAAGGGTTAGAAACCCTTCAGGGCATGAGAAGAGGTTGCAAAGCAAGGGCAAGATGGGCACAACACTTTTGAGAGGTGCAGGCACTGTAGCCTGGTGTTTCTAATTTAGGGTAGTAAGACCTGCCCTTCTCTTCTGGAGCTTATGTCCTGAGCAGATCATACTCTTCAGTGCTGGTGGGGAGTCTGAGCAGACCATGAACTTCAGTGCTTCAGGTTTCTCCACTTCAGTGGGGAGCCTGAGGAGTGGGGCAGAGTTTGGGGAAGAGGCCCCCTCAGCTGGGCTCACCCTCTATTGGACCTCAGCTCCAGAGCTGTCAATATGCAGACTTCTGGTTTTCTATGGAAATGAGGGCCTACCTTCTGACCTGACATGTAGCTTTAGGGAAAATTGCAGTGGGTGGAAAAATGTGCAGTGGTACCTGTGAGCCCATGCAACAATTTTCTTCTGACTAGTCTTTTTTGCCTCGTGCTGTTTTCCTGGGTGCTCCACTGCGCTTCCTCTGCTGCCTTGCAAGTACTGCGTATATAACCCTACAGATTTCACTATGGGACATTTTATTATTATCAGTTTCTGGAGAATTGTCCTTTCCTTGTCTTGCAGACCAAAGGTGAGCTGGTAGCTGGTAAAGAAATGTCCGTGATTGTGGAATTCACCAGTCCTCTGAAACAAACCTTGGAGAACGTCACGCTCCGCCTCGAGGGACCTGGTGTTCTGAGAACGATAAAAAAGGAGTTCAGGTGGGGAAGAAAGCGCAACTAGCTGGGAATTCATCCCCTGCTTACTCACTGGAGGAAGTTCATGAGACATCTAACTAATGCTGTGCTGAGTAATTTAATTCAAACACTCTCTCTGTACTTTAAAATTCAATGCACAGGGGAGCTATAGGTCTCAATAGTCAAAAGAAGTCAGGTTGTCCAGAGAAACAGCATTTCTTCTGTTCAGTATCAGGGTTGGAGGAAAGGTAGTGATTGTGGGTAGTTGCTAGTGCAGCTGAAGTTTACTTTTTCACTGTATTACACTATTTTTAGCACTTGACAATAGCACCTACAAGCCGCTACCACAGCAAGAAAGATTTATCCTACACATGAAGTGTTTACTGCCACTCACTCAGTATGTGCAAATCGAGTCCTGTGCTGTTTTTCAAAAAGGGCTTTTCTCTGCTCATGTTAATCATGATTATACAAGATGTTCAGGTACCTCAGATGATCTTTTCAAGCTTATGTCAAGACACAAAATATGCACTGGATGCAAAGCCTGCTGGAATAGCTGTGGCGTGTATGTGAGCACACAGCTCCCCCCCAGTAGCACCACTGCACAGGGCTACCCTGGCACAGAGGAGCATTCCCAGCACAGGGTGCTCCCAGGCCTGAGGAAAAGGAAAATCACCTCCATTTTTCTCAGTCACACCTCATGCTGACACCATGGTACATGTATACTAAGCAAGTTGTTTCCTAAATCCTCTCTCCATTTGAGTTGAGTGTTATAAGCTTAGCATTAGCCAGTTCCAGGGTATATAGTGGGGATCCTTGGAAAATGTTGCGGCCATTGCTTAGTCTTGGGCAGCCAAAGCAGTGTTATCTATCACTACCTGAGCTGAGGGTCCCCAGGTGTGTGCAAAATGAGTTTGAAAAATTGCCTGTGTTCAGCAGCTGCATAAATTGTCAGCATCCTCTGCAGCTGGTAGGGGAGGTCTGGGCCTGACTGCATCTGGGACAGGGATAAAAAGATCAAAACCAGTCTCCAGAGCGTGGCTGATAGAAAAATTACTGCGAAAGGGCATCGTACTGTACTTGCTTTATGCACGTGGTATGTTATAGGCACTGCTGAACATGACTCAGCATGGTCCACAGGAGTTGCACAGGTTGCAGCAGTAGCCTCCACTGCTGCCCAGCTGTGCCAGCCTCCCCTATTGTTCAGCATCCTTCACAATCCAACACCTGATGTGGGCTGCTCTCATCTTCAAGGATGCAAAAATTGTCAAGTGCATCAAAGGCACAGGAGTTAGGAAGAAAAATGACTCATGAAACAGACGTAATTTTCCTTTAAGTCACCACATTTTCCTCTTTTCAGTAATGCCCTTGGCATCATTTAAAATGGAAATGGATCAGCTTAGTCATTTTAAGGTTCTCAGACAAATGTAGGATGCAGGTGATACACACAGAGGACAGAGCAGGGGGCAGTTGTAGTTTATTTAAATAATAATCACATTTGTCTCCATGCATTCAAAGTGATAAATAGCTCTGGTGTGGTGATGGCTCAGCATATTACGCAGAACCATTCATCACTGAGTTCTCTCCCAGGAAGAATCAGATCAGGGTGGCTTTACTCCATTTGCAAGGAGAATTAAACACATTCTAGACTTTCCCCATGTTTCCTCCACTTCCCTGTTTATCAGGGACTGTCACATATGGGATATTGCTTATTCCAGTTCTTTGAAGGGATAAGATTTTGACCTCTCTGTATTTCTAAGGAAGCTTTTCTGTATCACTTGTGTGACTCCACAAAATATGTTTCGTGTGATCCAGCAGATACAACATAATTCTGGGAATGTAGTGGCTGGGGGCTTCAGTTTTGGCCATTCATAAAATCTATATATAGACATAGATATTAATATTTAGCTATTAGCCTCAGACAGATGAAGAGCATGACTTATGAAAAAGCCTTTGGCAGCAGCAATTCCTACATGGGGTATAGTCTTTGCATGACAAATGAGAACTAACCAGGCTGTGATGGATAGTGTTACAAGGATTATAGCCAAGCATGCTTTCACACAAGCAGGTGAGTCAATTTGGGTGTTTCTACACACCAAAGTATTAACACTTGTAGAGAGAAGCAAGTTTTTTTAGAAATAGGACAGTAGAGAGACAGGAAAAGGTGGGTTTGGTTTCCCAGCACAGCTGTTTTCTTCCTGCACACATACACACACACACACACACACACATTTATTTATAAGTATATATATACACAGAGGTGATAGCACCATAAAACAAGGATGGAAGTGCTACCTCTCTCACTGAAGCGCTGTAAAGATGCAGCCCAAAAACCTTCATTCATAGAAAATCTAGCCCCCCACAACTGCTCAAGAAGTGCAGTCAGCACAGTAGATCTGTGTAATATCTTCTTCACTTTCCATACAGATAATCTCTTGCAGATACTTCCCATAAACTCTACACTTTAAAAGGTATTTAACCTTCTGCAGCAATTGAAGTCATTGCATTATCATGCTACCATTTTACTCGGCATCTGGTGGATGCAGGCAGGCCAGCCAAGGGAAACACAATCTCTCTCATTAATAACAAAGGTAGAAAGAGGGAAAACACCTTCTGAAACTGAAAGTCTGCACATGCTCTTACCAAAAATATGATCTTCCTCTGCTTTTTTTTCCTAAAACTGGGTACATACCCCAAGGTGCCTATAAGCATGTATGTAAAATGCAGTGCACTACCATGCAAAGATACCTAAGCTAACCTCCAAGGAGCTAGAATGCCTCTTGTTTCACCAGGGGCAGACTTGCACTGAGACAAATATTCAGGTGGGGGGATTCCAGGCTAGCTCATTTAGAGCTAATTAAGGTTTCTTGTCTTGTGGCAGCTTGAGCTAAGACTGGGAAGATATTTCTGTCCTGACCCTGGCATAGGACATGGAACCTGAGAATCAAATCCTATCAGATGAGAATTTTAAACAGTGACTGAAGGATGCACTTACTTTTCTCTTACTGTTTTCAGTTGTTTGCAGAATACTATAGCCGTATAAGATGAGAACACTGCCTAAATTTATAATCCTCTTATTCAAAGATGAGGAAAAGAACATTCATTTTAATAAATAGCTCCCCACTACACTACCTTCTGCACTGGTTCCTTTGGAGCAGTTGTATCCTGACACCTCCCAAACACAATCAATCAATCAATCAATATCAGCCTTCAAAATCCTCACACAGAACGTAGTGAAGGCACTGAGAACACACAAAACCCCAATACTCGAAGCTCTCCGTACATCTTAATTGTAGCAAAAAATTGAAAATCAAGAGCAGTGCAGAATACAGTTGCTTTATAGTATGAGTTATCAAGAGTCATACATAACATAAAATGTAAAATGCAAGAGCAACTGTGAAGAGCAGGACTCCCAATAACACTTTTACTTACTTGTATGGACATGAAGGAGTCATCCGAAGTGGTCAGTGAGATCTGCTGATGTTACAACTGGGGCAGTAGAAGCTGGCAGAGGGGTTCAGCATCTCATCAGCACCGCATCAGGCTTGCATGGGAATGCCCTAGACACTTCATAAAAGGACTTGTTTAACCATTTAAGGAATCAGCAACAGGTTATAGGCTATAATAGACAGGACAAATGGAATTATAAAGTAGAAAAAATATATGCTAGATATAAAGAAGGTCCTTCTGAAGGTGAAGAGACAGGAAGTGACAGGAGGCAGAAGAAAATGGATTAATTTTGGAAATTTAAAACTAGCCTGGAGGAAAGGCCAGAAAAGGCTTTGACAGAGTCAGTTATTAGAGGAATAGAATATAGAGGGAGTAATTTATAGAACATTTATGAGACTGAGTGAAACATAAAAAATTTGGGACATGTTGTACTATCCACCTTCAGCTTCTCTGTTGTGTAGTGTTTTCAGAGCACTGGCTGACTGATCACAATATTATAACTTTTCTTTTTTTCTACAGGAGTATCCCAATGAATTCTACATTGACCTGGGAAGTAAAATGCATCCCAATGCGACCAGGGTTACGAAAGCTGATTGCAAGCCTGAATTGTGATGCTTTGAGGCATGTGTATGGTGAGCTGAATGTCCAGATTCAGAAACCATGAACCAAGGTGCTGCCTTCTTCTCCCATTTAGCTGTATCTCAAAAATATCATGGTAGGGGTGTGGCAGAGGAAGAGGTATAGATTCAATTAGTGTTATTTTGGTCATCCTTGCACTGAAAAAAAATTGATATAGAAAACTAATTGGCAAGACTGGGGAGAACATGAAAAAAGCACCTGGATAATGAATGATTTAAAATTATATACATGTAATTAAAGGCAATTCTAGGCCATATTATTATTCCTATAGTTCACTTGTATTTATGGTCTTTTGCATTAGTGCATCAAGGAAATTTGAAAAGCTCCATTCAGCTCCATTCAGGTTTTAATTAAGGCCTGATATTTCACTGAAAAGGGAATAAAAGAAAAAAAAAAAGAACCCAGTATTATAAATTCTTAGACTGAATTACACAACATTATGGTAGATCATTCAGGCTGCAATAGAAACAGGTATTTCTAGCTAAAGGGTCTGCTTTATCTTACAATGTTCTGGTTCATGGAGAGCTGACTTTGCTGGAAGCATCTCAGGATGTGTTATCTCCAGAATATTCTCAGCCTCTTGTTTCCTCTTGCAGCTTCCCTATGCTTTTTCTCCTACTCTTTCATGTGTGCAGGCACCCACACCTACTCACTTCTGTATTCCATACCCTCATCCCACCCCGTGTGCTGCTGATATGCTGTTTCTCTTCTTTGCTTGGTGAAAATCCCTGTTCAGAACTTATCACACCAAACTTGCATTTCCTGGTGTATCACATCTCTTGTGTATGATGTGTTCTCCCTTCTTCACCTTTTTCTGTCTTTTTCCCTCTCCTGAACCCACCCTGTAAACCCATTTCCCACATGTGTACGTATTGGGAGTGTTCATCACCCCAGAGCAGTTCAAGCTGGTAAATGGGGTGAAGAAATGAGGAGTGGAGGGGGAAGCCTGAGAGTCTTTTCCTGCCAGTCCCACAGTCCTAACAAATATCTTGCACTGGAGCTGAGGGTGAGTTTAGACTAAAAATCTGGAGATGAGTTTAGACTAAAAAGTGCCTGAAAGTTCCCAGGAATCATGGCTACTTCAGAGTGAAGTTCTGTTACCACATTAGAAACTTTGCAATGTCGAAGCCTCCCATATAAGTCATCTGGGGTAGAAGGGACTGTTGGAAGTGCAAGGTGACAATCTACATTAAGTAATTAAGCAGTTTTACCAGGGTCTACATCTTCTAATAAAATTATCCATTTGCTCTTGCATATAAACCTGCTTTCCATTCCAGACATTTCATAAATACAGTGTAATAAGAATTTAAAATAAAGTGTGTCTGATTGCACTTGTGTCTTTTGTTCTGTATTTTGATCAAATACTTCTTCCACCTAGTAACACTGTAGACACCAGCTACTGCATTTTAATTGTAAAAGTTAGAAAATTCTCTTCTGAGCCATGCTAATAAAATGCCTTTTTTACTGCTAATAAGAAAAACCTGTATTTATTTAAATGAAAAAAAATATTACAGGCTCAGTTTAACTATTTTCCTTTGGTTTTCCTTCAATTTCAACAGCTGCGTTGGATTGGAGAAGGTGACAGTTTCCAGAGCACACCAGTAGTGCTAGCAAAGAGAATCCCCACATTTCTCTGGAAATTGCTTTAACAGGTCAGAGCCCATTAAGAGGCCAGTTTGCCCAAGGAAACCTTACCTACATCCCAATTCTAAGGTGTGCTTCTCCCAGCTAAATATTTCAAGGCACTTCACTAACAGACATTAAGCTGAAAGACATTTGCCCAGAGATAGGAAGTATTTTTATTTATAGTTTATAGAGGGGTATATTGAAACAAAAAGAAGTGATGGCTGGGAATGGAGACCAGGGATGTCAATAGACCTTGGCATCACCAGCCTGCTCACTCTGTACAGAGTAGCTCACAAAAACCTAAGGACAAAATAAAGATAGCCTCTGAGATTTCAGCCACTCATCAGCATGGGCTGTCACATGAATCATGAGCAAAACATGACTGAAGAATCAGTGAGTGCTGTAATTGCACTTTATGTACACATAGGAGATAATCAATCAATAATAAGGTCAGATTGGCAACCTCAGATCTGGAAGAACTCCGAACATGAAAAAGGTTCTGATTTCAAACTCTTCAGCTGAGGGTCTTTTATGAGTGGGCCAAACCTGTGTCCTCAACACAACCATCACATCTGAGAGATGCACCGGGAAGGAAACAGTCCAAAACCAGCCTCCCTTCCTCCACTGATCCCACAGTCCAGTAGCTCAGAGAAGCCAAATACATACAAAAGTCTGTGCAGTGTGCATTCCTGAAAGCACACTTCATTTGTTACCAACTTGTTACATCCAAGCTGCGGGGCAGGTTGTTTCATAACCCATCAGTTTCTGACATTCAAAATCTTGATATGATCAAAAGGAAGCACACCATACAACCACAGCTAGGAAGAACATATTGTTACCCTTGCTAAAAATAGTCTAATCAAAGAATTATTATTAACCGAAATAATTAGGATAGAACTATATTTTTATTACAATGATGCTAACATGTACAGTTGAAATTATATCAAGTAAAACTGGTACACATAAACTTTCTAGCATACTCCTCTTTCTCTGCCTTTTTGTGCACCACTACACTGGCCCCTGTGATGTGCTCTGGGTTGGGGCCTGTGTAACAGCAAGTCACCAGTGTCCCAGGCCCTCCACCAAGCAGAGTCTGATGTTAGTGAGGGGAGTTTGTCTTCCTCTTCACTGGAGTAAGCACAACAGACAATTTCTTCCTTCTCACCCTATGATACACCAGAGGTTGTTTTTACATGCTTTCTAGTACACTCCACATCTTGTTTTTTTTTATTGATTCAGCTCCACAGTAGTTCCAAATTTGCTGGATGTGATGCAATTTACATGTGTTGTGTATATGTTATTTGTTCTCCTTTGTTATATCTAGGATTTGTCCTACCTACCTCCTAATGTTGCACCCTTTGACAACTAGTAATTAACCACCGGGGAGCTATTTGTAGCCTGAAACCTCCAGCATCATCCAACACCTGCACTGCCTGTTATCACACCATCCTAGTGAACCTTCATGCTGCATTTTATTTTGGGGTCATAAATAGTTCAGTCTACACAGAATAACTGCTTGTTATTACTGTCTACCAGTTACAAAAAGGACATACAACAACAAACATTTTACCATGCAATTGCATAAAGCAATGTAAAAATTAAAACAAAGTCAGTAGTAGATACCAGGTGGTTAGATAACTGCTCTTACAGCTAAAAAGCCTAACAAGTCCCAGTGTCTGTGATGGTAGCTTATCACCAAGCTGTGACCTTTCACAAGCAATGGCAGCATCTGATTTGTGGACCAAAATAAGAGAATGTGTCTGAGAACTGGCTTTTCTAGTGACTGATACTACCAGCAATAATTGGTTTGAACTGAAACTAATCAATAAATGCTCTGCCAAATGGGTGACATGCCTGGCCCCTCCCAATTTTCTGCTGCTGGGGACCTTAGCTCCTGCTATACCCTTTCCTCAGCATATTGCTTTCATGGTTGTCCTTGTTTCTCCCCAGGAGGAGGCTGTGGCTGCTGGTGCTACCCTCTGGATTTGAGTGATGGCACAATAGAGGAAGATGACCAGATCAGAGTGTGTGGGAACACTGTCAGAGCTTATTCAAACCAAAATGAGTAGCCCTGCTATGAAGGAGGAAAGTCAAAAGTATACTGTGAGTGTTGATGGAAAGAGAGGGATTGTTTTGTATATTGGAGTTGGCATGATAGCTGGTAATGAGTAAGGATGAGATATGTGTGTTAGAGAAATGTATATTGGAGTAGTATCTGTAATGCAAGACAGTGACTGAGAGAAGCTTAGAGTTGAAAGGGATTTACTCAGTGCTTAAAGGCAAAGTTTAAAAGCTCGAGTTGAGTACTGAAGAAAGAAAACAAGGACTGCAAGCTAAAGAGGGAAAAGATGGCCAAAATGAGGCAAAGGAAAGATTCCTGATGGAGAGAGGTGGGAGGCAGAGAAAGCTGTAAGAGAGGAAGGCCTCAAGGCTGTTTTGCCTAGTGTAGAGAACTGACAGGAGACACTGGCAGTGGTGGCAAAAGGCAGACCTCCTGGCCATCACTGAGGCTGGACCTGTGCTGGCAGAACAGGCGTTCACCCCATCCATCTATTGGTCAGCAAGCCCATGCTGAGGGCCATAGATAGGCTCAGGAGCAAGCTTCATCTGCAAGGCTGGCAAATCACGGAGAAGAGAAAGTCACAAGCTGGATTGGGTGATGGAAAACTTGGCCCTGTGAGGCAGTCAGCAGTTGAAAAACAACTGCACAGCTGGGTGTGCACTATGAGGAGATCCAGGCTGGGCTCGTCCTTTTCCTCAAGTCACCTGCAGCCCAACTCAAACCTGGTTGTGCTCATGGGATCTCTGCAATATTAGTATAGGAATTATTATCCAGGGACTCCCTGTTACTGCTCCTTGTTACTGAACTCCTGCTTAGGTTTTGGCTAACACAGAATTGACACTAGGGCCTGATACAGCACCATTTGGTCAAAGCTAGGGCTACATGAAGCCAGAACATGATGGATGGGAAGGGGTAGAGGTCATTATGCAGCTGCTATCACCTGCAGCTTGCTGTGTCTTACAGCCATAATCCTGGCCTATTGACAGTTTCTTCAGAATCTACTAACTTATGGAAAAGGTGTAGATCAAACATCCAAGCTGTAAGTTATAAATACATCAGCTTACACAAAATTCTTTTGAGGGGGATCTAATAGCAGCCAGACTGCTGAGGCCTCTGTGCTGAGAGGTGTGATACAGGGGACATCCACATGGTGATGGAGGAGGAAGAATGAGCACTCTCACTGTCAACTAGGTAACTGTTTTGCTTATTGCTGCATGAGTTGTAAGTTACGAATTAGAGAACTGTGAGTTGGAAACATCATGAATTACATGATGAAACAGTGAATTAGGCTACAGGATCATTTTGGTTGGGCACAAATGCAATGTAGACTCTCTGTTTGGCAGCTTTGATGGCTTTTTCTTTTGTGACCTTTGACAGCTTTGTCAGATTTTAGCATCTGTCACGTGCTTTGCAAGGAGCTCTCCCGGTGTGCCAGCAAGAGATATAATGAAACATCTTATATTTGTTTTGAACCTCATTCTCCTACTGACCTCCTTTGACATCATGTACCTCTGCTACTGGGAGAAACAGCAAGAACTTCACTCTATAACCTCTGATCTATAATTTCATAGATTTCTGTACTGTATTTCCCCCAAATCACTTATTTTTCAGATCTAGAATTCCTAGCTCAGCCACAGAAACTCTTCCATGCTTGTTTCTCTCCTCTGAATACCTCCCAATATTATGTCACTGCAAGTATCATTTAAAGCCAATGCAGCTGTTTTAAGCATTTGTATTTTGAAAGGACACTGCTGTGCAGGGCGAATGTTGGTCTCTTGTGATCCAGATTCATTAGGTTAAACCTGGACTCAACTGCAGCTGAAATAGATTCAAAACCTGCCCTGTTTACAAGTTCTGTACAGTAAAAGTTGAACACTTTTTGTGCTTTTGCATGCATTGTTTCATGAAATCCCTCACTCTGTCATACAACCACCATTATGACTGCCCTTGAAAAGACCACGGATCATCTTTCCACAACAGTTTGCTGATAATAAGTAGGGCATTAACGTTTGAAAACCAACTAATTTTTTCATCACTATGTAGATTCATAGGGTTCTGAGATGCTCTTTAATGTTATCTGCATGCTGCTCTTCTTCAAAGTACATATGTCTCAGAGTCTCAGTGGTTATGTGGTGCTCTTCATGTCATTTTATCTGACTACAGAATTCCTCTGTTCGGAAATAGCCTGCAAAATAATAGTGAAAATCTGCTGTGAACTTCAGACAAGTGAACAAAAAAAACCTCACAGAGTAAGGGGTAGATCTAAGGAGCTGTAGCTCAGCTTTAATATTCTTTAGCTATATTTGCATTAGTCAGTTTTAGAGGAGCAGACCTGTAGAGTGAAGCAGCTGGTTACACTGTATTTTGGAAGGTTTATAGTAGAACTTGTCCATCTCTGGTCTGAATGGCTATGAGCACTTGGAGAGCCTTTGATGCACTCTTCGATTCCCTCTCAGACAAAACTGAGTTGAAAAAACGTGTACTCTGAGATCTCTGTGACAAGAACTAAAACTCTGTAAGCTGCTGTTTCATTAACATGTTCCTAGTCAGAAGATGTGAGGGATGGTCAAGATCTCAGCATCTGTGAGAGCTGCATGGCAAAGATCTGCTTGGGCAATGCAATCTGAGAGCACTGAAGCATCCAGTTTTTCCCTGTGTGGATGTAATGGTGTGCAATGTACAAAAGTACTCACACCACTACTGTAAGCAACAGTCAAGGTGCACCTCCAGAAGTACGAATACTTGATAGTCCAGCTTTAAGGAAAAGATTCTCTAGTCTCTCACAGGTCTGATTTCTTATCATCAGGAAATGCTGGTGCTCTATATAGAGTGGTACACTGATCCCATGTGAACCCCAGAAGTATTTTTATGCTAATCTAGCTGTATCTGTGCTTGCACCGAGATGCATGCTTTGGGAACTGGTCTCCTTATAACCCAATGCAGTGTACTTCACTACTGATGCACATGGGCTCCAAATTCCCTTTGCAGCTGTAAAGATTGCCCTGCTGTTTGCTTAGAAGTTCGTTGGGTTTGTTGTCCTTTATAAAACAAACAACTTGAGCTAATTTAGGGACTGTTATAAAGATTATATTCCAAAGCCTCTGCTGTCTAAACATTTTAATTTGTAGGAAGACATTTTCCCTACTATGTTAAGCTTTGCACAGGGCCATTATAAACCCCACTGCAACATGCTGATGAATTATTTTCTGCATTGCAACTGGTTAAGTTAGGTAGCCACAGTTTTTGCAATATGAAACAATACTTTGTGCTCCAATCAGCTAGTTTTGGAAGAGCTTTTAAGTAATGAAACCTATTCCCAAAGCTCTGTTGACCTCATCAGCGTTACTGGTACCTAAGAAAAAAAAAAAACCTTTGCATTCAGAGACACTGAGCATCAGGGAAGTATCATCATGAAATTGCAAACTAACTTGCATTGGTTACAACTGAGGGTGAGAGGTTAGGTGAATGGAAAAGGCCATCATTTTGAGGAAAAGGGGAAAAAGAAGCAGACTTCGGACTGCAGTGTGTTAGAAATATAAGGAAGTAAAATAAATCTTAAGTGTCTTACTGCTGTCTTTCTAGTGAAGCTACATAACATCAGGATGTTCTTGTAAGACTTTTAGTTTTAAATGGCATTTATTTTGTTCAGCTTTTTGTTAAATGAACTTCTAAAACCCACAAATGGACCAGATCATGACACTGCATTCATTTTTGCAGTTTTTCAACTCCTTACTACTGCAGACAAAGATGCCAGCTACTTCTCTTTCCATCATCATGTTTTTCACAGCTTCCTTCATCTGTAGTTTGCCACTTCAGTGTGGCCCTGAGGCCACTCCAGTATTATGCACCCTGTGCCATGTTTATCCTGAAGCACAGTATGATGATAGTGCACCTACCAACAACACCTTACATGTTTTACAGCTATTATTAGAGAAGCATAGCCTCAATGCTTCTTAGAAGATCTTTCTCAGTGACTTTTTATTAGAGATCCATTTCTGAGTGTCACCATACACTAATGTATAGTCCCAACCAGATCATTCCGTGATCAGCCAATTTTTAAAGTTTAAAAAAAACAGTTAGTTGTTGACATGTCTGTTTCTTATACCTGGCAGTTTGGCTGTTAACAGCCTCTAAGGCACAATGTCAAGAATCTCTACATGTGATTTTTACATATTAGACATTGATTGCCGGAGAACAAATATGACAAACTAGGGATGATAGTGAGGGAGAGGGGCAGGAGAGGCTGTATCTAGAATAACACAGATATACCAGCAGGCAAACTGGTCATGTCACTTTCTTTCTGGCACCTGTAATTCCTGTCACCAAATAGATCTTGGTTCCTTTATGTCACCACTCAAAGAAACAGCAGTTAAATGTCTCACTTCCTGGAGCAGGAAAGGGACTTTATGGCTTACAGCACCTGCTTGTGTAACAAGAACATCTCTGTTACCTTCTGTGCTGTTCAGTCCATCCTTTCATCAAAATGCTGCAGTAAGTGCTTCAACATTACATGTTTGGACTGAGGAATGATGAAAAACTCTGTCTTTCTCTCCAGGCTTATGGAAATCCCTGGCTAGTTATCCATTCCTGGCATTATTGTTCTCCTTGGTCAGAGCTGGGGCTCCCAGTATTCAGGAGAGTTGCTACGCAGCTGCCAGGACAGAAACTTTGATATCAGGAATTTATTGGATATTCCACTATTCCAGTATTTCTGGATGTTGGTGTGGGGATTAGCTTCAATGGCTCTACAGTCATTGGAGGTGCCCAGATTCCTCTAGAGAGGTATTTCCCTCTCCTGGGAAGGGCTGATTTGGGATCATTGCAGCCAGAAGTGAGCTAGCGTGTTAGAGCAGTCTGAATTTATTCTATCACATCTTCTGTATTGAACACAGAAGGGATACTACTCAACCTCTAAGCAAAAACTGCCAAGAGAGATCGTCCTGGCTTTTAGAGCAAGAGCAGCACTATGCACTTAATGAGAACCACATGCAGCACTACCAATGGTATCACATCTCAGTGGGCCAATCTAGACTGAAAGGTAAGAGGGAATTATTATCCTTCTTTTGTCTCTGTGAATGCCTTCCCTTGACAAAAAAAAATTTACATAGCTTTTCTTTACCTAGTTTTCATGATTCTTATTAGGTCTTTGTTTGGGAACTCCTGCAACAGACTGTGTAATTTCTATTTCTGATTTTTTTTCTGGGTTTTCTGCTTCTTATCTGATTTTGCCACCATGTCAAAGAAACTGATGAGAGCCCGATTTGCGCCTGCTGATCAGGGTGTCATTCCACAATTTACTCAGTGGGTTGATTTGTCAAATAAGGTACTGCTTGATCAATTATGATGAAGTTATGAAAAGCAGCTTTTAATGGTATTGGAAGAAAGAATGAGCTAAGACCTCATAGAATAAAAATGAGTGAGGGGAGGAAAAGTGTTGCATTTCACTTATGTGCTTTGGTGGCCCTGCACTCTGTGGTGTTGTGCCCATCTGTATATCTCCTACTGTCCCAAAGGGTCTGACATTATGAACTTTCGACAGAAGCACAGTTAACAGTACTTTTCCAAACTGGACTGCAAGCTTGAAAATAAAATAATACACATGGGAAAACACCAAATAATTAAAAGGTGACAGTGTTTTTCCTCTTCCTTTTTGTTTTCCATACTTCACCAATTTTGAGGTATATTGTTGATGTCTGGCTGGGTTACAGTAGATCCATTTACTATTGCAATCCACCCTAATAGATTCCTGGTAAAGGACATGGACAATGAAGTCTACTCCAGGAGCAGCACTAGTCTTCCCAGTGTACACCAGAAAAGATAAACAATAACACAAACTAGAGCCGGTAAATCTTTTTCAGAAGTCTGGCTGTTGCTTCTCTTGTTTTCACATATATTGACTTTATGGAATTTCCAAAAATTAACCAGAAAATCAAGGGGAATAGTGGGAACAAAATCAGAGAACCTGAACAGGAACCATAGTTCCATACTGTAGGAAGCAACTAAACCCACTCCTGAAGCCAGAGAAAGGGGGAAACATTTCTGATGATCAGTCATTTGCCCAGGAGGCAATGATGCCAACCATACAGAGCTGAAAGGTGATTCAGGATAAATAAGCTCTGCAACTGATTTTTGGGTATTCTTGTATAAGTCTGCTCTCTATTTTGTGTCCTGGTTTTACAGCTGGGAAGGGTGCATACTGCTTGCAAGCCCTGACTGAAGCCAAGGACCAATGCTGAGCCACAAACTCCAGAAACTCATCCTCAGAATGACCACTGCTGTCTTTGTTTTTACAAAAACTTCACACTTGCAGGGAAACAAAGAAATGGGGAGAAATAATTAGAATAAGCAAACTTTTGCAGTATAGGCTAATTCTTACTTGGCTTCAGATGAAAAACCACATGATGATCAGAAAGTTATATATTAGGGTGTTTTTTTCCCAAAGACTTAACATCAACTGTGGATTTAAAAAAAAAAAATTAGAAGCATGGTATTATTACTCCAGATTGTTATAAATCCTATATGTAATACAGAAGTAGATGGAGGAGTTAAAGTTATTCCACATGTAACAGCTTCAGCAACAAATGTCCCAGATGGTTGCTCTTGGTGAAGGCTGATTTGCAGCAAGGTACAGGGCTGTTTTTAAAGGTACTGAGTAAAAAGTACTTGGCTCCTGCTGTCTTCTGTGAAAGCACATGGTCCCTCCCAGGAAGAGATGTGTCTTACCAGAACACATCCAAGAGCATTGATAATGTGCCAACTTCTAGAAGAATCAATATTAACTATGTTTTGTTGTGTTGTAAAGACAGGTTAAAGTAATACCAAAAGCAGCTGTTGTGTCAGAGTTGGACTGGCTTACATCAGGTCTTAGTTTGGCTTTGTGCTCTTTATTGACTAAGAGGTTTTTTGATTGCAATGAGATCTACTTTTAATTAGCCCAGTTTGGATGCTTGTACCCTGAGTCTTTGATAAGTTTACTTGATACTAGTGCAAACACTGAATATGCCATAGCTGTGTCATCTTTGACTCAGAAATTTCTCTTGAGAAATACATCAATTGAGAATTTCTGTGTGACAAGTGCAGTAAAACAACATCCCCATACTCCAGCCAGGTTTTCTCATTTTACCAGAGACCAACATTTTACTGTGTCAGCCTTGAAAACACTTTTCACCTGCTTCCTCTCTTAAATTTGTAAGTCATTTTAAGTGTCTCATTACACTGAAGGCTGGTCCAGAGTGGCTCAGAGCAATAGGGAGCAGCATAGTAATACAATTTTTGGCACCTTAGAAGAACATCCAGTTGTGTTTTGATCCCTTTCATTCAAAATTAGCTCTATTTCCATAAAAGCTTGTTTCATTCTATTGCTACAGTCTTGATGGTTTTCTACTGCCTTTGAGTCAGTCACTTCAGTTCATATTAATTCTAAAACATTACCAATTGTTTTCCCTTTAAACTGACCCACTGATTTTTGAAATATTAGCACGTATACAGGCTGCTGATGTGAAAATGAATCAACTTTGTGGTAAAGTATATTATATATCCTGTAGCTTGAATGTTAGCCTGGTCCCCTGGAGGTTCAACAGAAAGATCTGTAATACCTTTGAGGTCTGAGCCTGGCTCTGTCTGACTCAGTAGCCTTAAGTACATTACTGAGTTCCCAAACAACACAGAAATCAGGCACTGAGATATAAAGGTGAGAGCACAAGAAGCCCAAGGTTCATTGCTTCTCACTTGCCATCTCTCCATCACCAAAACTCTCTCCCTGCCTTTGTTTTATCTTAGAAAGTCTTTCAAGTCATTCCAGTTAAGTGCTCGGACCATGCATCCATGGTCCATGCTTGGACCTTGGCACATCAACCAGAGTGCCCTCCAGGTCTCCACACACAAGCAGTACACACGTACACATGCACACTCATATTCAGGCATCTTTGAATCACTCAGATGTGAATGTGTAAAGGTCTATTCAAGAGCTACTGATAAGAAACAATCTATTTAGCACATGGCAGTAATCAGGCTATGTGCTCATAAAAGCAGTAACAGAATCTGACCTCTTACTACAGGGTTACGTTTTTTCTGGTAACTCCAGTCTATACCATGACCTTTGTTGATCATTCTTCCTCTTTCTCTGCAGTGCACTTGCTGCAATCTCTCCCTGCCCAGTCTCTCCATGTGGCCCCAAGTGTATACTTAAACACCCCTTGCATGAGAATTATCAACTGGGATGGAGCCCTTTGGGTTTGGTTCTCATTTGCTGAATTCCCTCTGCTAGTGAATGTAATATGCAGAATTCTTGCCTATGTTTTAAAGACCTGCTTAGATCTTAAAAATAACTTCTTAGAAAACAATTCTCCTTTACCTTCTCCCCTAAGCCAGACAACTCATTCGTGTCCTGAGTTATATATATCTTTTTTTCTCATGCTTTCCTAATAATGGCAGTGGTGTTTTTTGGGGAAAAGCTTCTTGCTTGTCAACAATTCCTCCTCTCCTGCAGCTAATTTCCTCACTGGGATCACAATTCTCTGCAATATCTTCATGGATTTCTTCTAGAACTGTTAATAAAACTTAGTTCTTTATACATAAGGATCTGTAAATGTAAACTGTCAGGATTTAGGAAAGTGACTAGCGATTTTTGCAAGTTCAAATTGAGATGCTGCAAGAAAGCTTATTTTTCCAGAGAACGTTCCTCTGCCTTCTGAAACTAAGTTTTGCTCAGTAAAGTGGTTCAGGTTGGATGCCCATAATGAAGCAACCAGAAAAATGGATGCCTGCTACCCTGTAACCACCACTCACTATGTGGCCTATGAGCCCGAACGTGGAGCTTCATGTCCAGCTCAGCACACTGGAAAAACCCACGGCAGTCTCTACCCAGTCCCCTCTGCTGCTTACACAATTGCTGTGAGAGTCTTCCCAAGGCTACCACCCCAATCTGCCCCACACACACATATACACCTTCTCATCCTCCCATACAAAGCCTTCAACACTTAACTTTCAGCTGGTGAACCTGCTAGCAAGGTTCCCAAACAGATGGCAAGTCTCGCGCATGAGACAAATTTCTATTTCTAGCCCCATTTTGCAGAACACAAGAGCTCTGGAAGAGACTTGCTCACAGCCTTGCAGTGAAATCACCGAGCTGTGATGAACAGCCTGATGCTCGGACCTCCCCAGGCACCTTCCTCCAGTCTTAAGGCCGGGGTGGGAGTTGCCTTCTTGACAAGAGCTCTGTCTGCTCTTTCAACCACTGCTGGCAAGACACCCCAGGAGCTCAGGCCTTCAGGTAGGCCAGTGGTCATGCCTTTAAAAACCAAGTGGCTACAGACCATGGGAGATTAATTTTCAGGTTGTGTCTGACCGTCAGCCATGGGTTTCATATCCCTGCATTAGACTGCAAATGTGCAGCACAAACGAATAAAGAGTGATTGGAGAGTACAAGTACCCATGGTCCAAAGTGGAGAGCTGGTGAAGAGCAGAATTTTTTGGCTTTTCTTCTGTTTTAATCTGGCTGTTTGACACACTGAGAGGGTCTTACTGTGAGGAACAGTGGTCTCCTTCCCTCTCAGAAAGGGAAAGGTTATGGGCACTGCTCAGCAAAATGCCAGCTTCATGCTGTCTCCAGTGCCTGGAAAGTTCTTTTGCTTGTGAAGTTGGGCAGGTGATGGTCAACTTTGACAGCCAGGCTGGAAAACAGTGAGAGGAGGTCCTTGCTCCAAGGTGTCACAGAGAAGTGGATGTCCTTACCCTCTCCGTACAGCCTAAGTGGAGTGAGAGGAAGGGAAATGCCACACCAGAGCTGGGAGAGACTGTCATACAGACCAACTGAGACAACTTCCAGTTCTTCAGGCAGAGAACACAGTAACGCCAATTTGGAAATGAGGGTGGATTTAGAGTTGTAGGTGCAAGAAGCTGTTGAGAGAGCTTAGAACTGAGGTGTTAGAGATCTCCTGAGTAGGCAAGAAACACACCCTGTTGACTGCTCTGGCCACCACGGGTGATTGGGTCTACTGGTTAGACAACTGAGCGTGGTCAAACTGTTCCTCTGTGTGCAAAAGCAACACACCTGTATTATGGTGGTTTTGAAGCAGGTGTCTCGTGGGAGTGAATCCTTCACAAACGAGTTTTTTGTAGGCTGTTTTAATAAATCAAGAAAGAAAGCATATTCTGACCAGCAATTCCTTGTTATTATTTCAGCTAACTGCGAACTCTGCTACTATTTTGGCGCAGCCACCTGCTCACAAAGCTTAGTTTGTTGCTAAGTGTCAAAATACCCTAAATCAGAACTGATGTCTCAGCTAGCAACCAAGCAGCAGTAACACTAATGAGTCTGCAACATGATTTACATGCAGGATCTCAGTGCCTGCTACTATAAGAAGAAGAGCTATAGAGACTAGTAGGTCTGTATGAGCTTAGACATAAAAATTTATCACAATTGAGATCACTTTTTGAAAAAAAGGAAAACCATATTGAAATGTATTCAGGGGATTTAGAACATTTTAGGATCATATACCCCCTTCCTGAATTACGGAAACTTTAAATTTATGCTATATAAGAAGGCTTAAGTAAATATTTTTTCAGACATGATACAGAAATCGTTTTTGGATGTTGTAGGGCTTTTTGTTTTTCTGGTTTTGACTAGAAATCAGTATTTTTATATAGGACAAATAAAAGCTACATTTAATTTTGAAGTACTTGACTCTAGAAGCGTTATGGTCAGCAGGTTAGAATTTGGCTATCAGGATGTTTGGATTACGACAGCATGCGACTTTGTTCCTACTTTGTTTGCTCTGGTTGACTCTGAGTATGCTCTAGTCAGCAACGATCGGTTGCACAGCTCATTAACATTGCTGAAAAATGTTCATGTGTGCAAGTGATGAGGCTCCAAACATCCGAATACTCATCAGTGGTGACTCAGAGACCAGAAGACATTAACTCATAACAACATAAATCGTGATGCTGATGCTCCCAAACATTTTGAAGTCTGGGACGGCTGGGGCAATTAATTACATAAAATAGCCTTAGTGGGCCACAACTAATGACAGTTGAGCAGTGGGACCAGCAGGGAGCATGGGACATCTGCAGACCTTCACCTGAGGTTCCTTTTCCTGGTGATAGTTGACAAATGCACAGGAAACATCAGCATTCAGTTTTGACCTTCATTCTTTGAAAGCACACAGGGAAAACTGAGGGGGGAAAAGTGGATAATAATCTCTTCCCCTTTCTTTCCCTCGTTAAACCAGCAGGCTTGACCCAGCAGTCTGCAAAACAGTACAGCCCTGATTTTCCTCTTCTCTCTCTGCCCCAGTGGGAACCATCAATACCTCAAACTGTGCCATGGTGGGAGACCCGCCTGGCAAGTCAGCTGCTCAGCAGCTGGGAGGTTGCAGACATTTGCAAACAAGAGGCCCAATTCAGAGATGCTGATAGAGGTGCTGGAGACTGGCAGGATCAGGGCAGAAGGGTCAGAGGGTCTTAGTTTGGGAAGGAGGAATAACAGATCAGAGCAGAGGAGAGTAATTTGCAGCACCCAGAATTAGCTTACTGGTACTCAAGCAGAGGTAAAGCTAGATCTCATAGGCACACTTGATGCTTCAGTTTTAAAACTACATCCAGTTCAGCAAAGCATGAGAGCACTTGATGATGTGTATGTATGAAGAAATCACAGACATGCCAACAGATGAAGCATATTCATCTTGGACACTCTGCACTGCAGAAACACACATAAGTACATTTTTGGCATGGTGCACAGAAAGATAGCTTTATATATAGCCATCGGTGAAATAAAGAATATTAGTAATGTCAGCTATCTTATTCATAAAAAACCTTACTCTAAGAACAGGAAACTAAATAAAATACATATACTGCCTCCTTTCTCCATCACCACACAATGTACAGTAAAAAGGTATTTCAAACAGCTATAAGTGGGTAGAGTCTAGCTTGAAAGTGTTCAGAAAGGACATAATTACAATAATCAATGCAATAATGTGAGATAAGACCTTGTATTATGACTAGACCTGCACCTTGATTCAACAGGTTTTTCCCTAAAGCCATGCCCTGAAGTTGTTTTGCTTTCTCGGGTTGTGGCTGAGAAGACATGAAGCAGTACTTCCTCCATCACTCCTCCATTTCAGATGATGAAGTCTGACCCTGTCAGACCCACTCACAGCCTCACATGTTCTGATGAGGAGCTGGAGAAGACCATGGACTTACTCACCAGACCACCGTTCACTTATAGCAAAGTCAGTGCTACCCTATACATCCATTAGCCAGTTTTAAACAGCACACAGAAAAACAACTGCCTAAAATTGTCATGAGCTGAGATATTGGTCCCTGACACATAAATGGAATTCTATTTCCAGCACAACAACTTGTCCTGCTGCACCTGTAAAAATCTGCAGGGCTAGACCCCTGCCTGGCAAATGCCAACCGAGCAGCCCAAGCCACTATTCCCTGTTTCACTGTTTTAAAACAGGCAGGAGAGCTTCTTTGTTGCTCTTCATCAGGCCCTGACCCAGTCAGATTGGCGAGCCATAGTGAGTCACCAGTCACCTGGTGTCATAGGACAGTGTTCAAGCTCTGGGGAATGAGGAAGGTGAGGCATTCTCCGTACAAACCTAAATGGTCATACCAGGATTGAGACCACAACGCTGCCTTTAATGTAAAGGATACTGAAGCACCAGTCAACAGGCGTTCAGGTTTTCTGGCTAGGCATGCCATAAACCTGTTTCCTGTGGTGGCAGAAGGGCACCCACCTATCAGGAGTTTCTCCAAAGACTGGAGAACATGTAGACATTATGGCCCATAAGGGTCCATTTTAAGGAGGGGCTTCTACACCAAAGCATAGGGTGGCCCTGCAAACACTCTTCTCATGGCTTGAGCTTGTACCAAAGCAAGGAATACTTCAACAAAGGTCTGAGAGAGTGAATTAGATGTAAAGCTACCTAGGTTTCCAGGAATGTCTGTATGAAACATGTACAGATATTCTTGCAATTGTCTAATCAGCTACCCACCAGTGATGGAGGCTGTATGAAGTAGCCAAACTTCCTGGTTTCGTGCTCACTCTTATGATGGACCACCTACATGAAAAGAACCAAACCTACATTTGTAAGTGTTGAGTGGGGAGAGATATCTTTGGATGTCTCAGGCAGTCAACAGTCAGAACTTTCTAAAGATGAGGTGATGTGAGATGCCCTAGCCCCAGAGCAATGAGAGTGCCAGCAAAACAGTTGCAGCTAGCATTTTCTTTGTGCCCTGCAACTGCTGGAGGGACCTTCCTACCACTGCAAGTGCACAGATCTTTGGAAATATCTCACGGTATCCATGCAGGCCTTGATAATGAACTCCAAACTTAATTATTTTGGAGTTCTGCGATAATTCAAAGGAAAATACTTTATCACACCCTTTGCTCGAGTCCCAGCACCACTGTATTCCTCAAAACCTTGTGCTTATCTATGTGAAGGTCCAGCTGTGTCCAGTTCAACAAATGATCCATTGAACAGGCACCACCAACATTTTGCAGCACAAAAACCTGAGTGCCGTTGGCTCATTGATCATGATCAAGGGACTCTGAGGCACTCTACAGCAGTCAGGCTGTAGCTGACAGGGGAACATGAGATTTACAAGGCTGCTACTTGAGTTAAACTGTGAAGACTCTGCTACAATTTGCACAGGTCTCCAGATGAAGCTCAGAAAATGGTAGTACGTAGAAAAGCACATTATCTAGGGCTGCTGGATGGGCCTTCAAATCTAGGAGGTATCTGAGAGAGGAATTTGTATTCTGTTATACTGGTGCTTGGCTAGTCCTTCCCCTCACCAAATTCAGCCTTGACCAAGCCAAAAGCTCAGTTAAGAGCTGATACAAGATAGATGGTTGAGATAGAAGGTCAGATCACATTTGATTGTTTGGATGATTCAAGCAGATTCTGTCCCTCTTAACAGAGGGGTTTTCATGTGGCAGGGAAATATGTCCAGATCATGGCAAACTCATGTGTGTCCTCCAAGATGACACTGGAGCATTTTTTGAGGGAGTGTGAGGGAGAGGAGGGCAGCTTATCATCACAGCTTAGAGATATACCTCTTGCTTCAGATAATGAAGAGTGCAAAAGAAAACTAACATTTTTTCTCATAGAGAGAGAATTTCAGTGAGAAAGGCTGGCAAATCTAGCCTGGTTGGTGGAGCAGGGACAGAAGAGTCTGCCATGTGAAAAGAGAGGTGATAGAGAAAGGGAAACTATTAGAAAAGGATGGAGTTGGAAGTGACAGAAACAGAAAGAGGCATCTCAAGAGCAGGCAGTAGCAGAGGTGTTACTAGTCATAGTAACAGAAGGTTATAGAGACAGAGGACTCTTCTGATATATGCAAAGACAGTATGTGCTTCTTGACCCTTGTGGGGATCACAGTCACGTGGATTTTCAGGCTCATGACTAACTTGGCACAGTTTGGGTGAAGGACCTGGATGGCCTCAGGCAGACTACTGGTCTTCTCCAAGCTGGTGTCAAGTTTATCATCAAGTAGCTGAGGACACTTAATCTGTTCAGACTGGAGGAGAAGGGACTGAGGGAAGACTCATTGCAGTCTACAGCTTCCTCACAAGGGAAAGCAGAGAGGCAGGCACTGATCTCTTCTCTCTGGTGACCAGTGACAGGACCCAAGGGAATGGCATGAAGCTTTGTCAGGGGAGGGTTAGGGTAGATGTTAAGTAAAACTTCTTCACCTTAGGTGGTTGGGCACTGCAACAGGGGAAGTGGTCACAGCACCAAGCCTATCTGAGTTCAAGAAGTGTTTGGACTACACTCTCAGGCACATGGTGTGTTTCTTGGGGCTGTTCTGAGCAGGGCTAAGAGTTGGACTTCGATGATCCTTATGGATCCCTTCCAACACAGGATATTCTATGGTTCTGATTCTTTGATTTTTCCAGAGGTGGTGCAGCATAGGGCAGATGCCTCCTCAGCAGGTGTATCTTATGGTGTGCAGTGTGGGTGCACTTGGGACAGACAGCTCATGAGGGGTGAGGACACTGACAGAGTGGTGTCAGTGAGCAGCCCTGTGTAGAACAGTGACAAGATGGTTATGCTGACCCCATAGTCATTTAGTTCACTGTTCCCTGCCTGCCAGCGGCCATGTATTATCTTTCAACCATCTGGTTCCTGGGCTTGGGACTCTCTTTCATGAAATGTGTTTCATTCAATATCCAGCACTGCCATATTGTGGTCCTTGACTTCTTGCTGGAAGGTAAGTGGAGTTGAAAAGCTCCACCATGGAATGGTACTTCAGCATAGATTAGGGGTAGGGGGAAAGGAGGAATCATTTGAAAATATTGATGTCACAGCCCTTCCCTCTTCCCTTTTCACTCTAGCTCTCTAATAAAAACATTATTCTAAAAAAAAAAATAATAGAGAAGCCTTCCACATTGACTTATGAAACAATCTTTGCTCAAGAGCTGCAAGATATCATCAGGTTGGGCAGCCTGTCAGCAGGTCAGCTCTGTGACAGAGGTTTATTAACAGGGCTGACAAGGTTGTGCCGGTCTGTCTGTGCCAGCAGCAAACCACAAGGTTTCTAATTCAAAGCCCCTTATCAACAACAGTCCCTGTTCCTTGTTTTTATTTGTAGGACTGATTGAGGGCACTGTAAATCTGTAAGTGAGCAGTCCAAGGACTTGAGTTGGAGTCTGGGGGCAGTCTCAGGGGGGAACAGCTTTATAAGTATGTGATGCTGCCTCGATTCCCCTGGTTTGCTGAGATAGAAGCTCCAAAAAAAGGAGCATGCAAGGTAATACACAAGAGAAGAAGGTTACCCATGAGTTACCCACATTCTTAAGCTCTCTTGCCTCTAGAGAATGGTACTCTTGGAAATACACAGCTGTCATGCAGACCTTATCAGATAAAAGGCAGTTTGCCTGAAAAAAAATTGCTTTATTTACTGAATTCTGATGCTTTGTACCAGATGACTCATTGTCACACTTCTTTTCCCTCTTCTCACTGAACTAGAATCATGTATCGAGTTACTTTCATGCATTGTGGCTTGCTGATAAGATGAAAGGACAAATTTTAACGTTTTAAACTAGATTTTTCCTACCCTGTCAGAGATTGGGATCATTAAATTTTTCTCTCTGGTCATCTGGTTGGCATTTGGAGCCATTTAGCATTAGTGACCCCAGACCTAAAATTTAAATACTTTATAGACTTCTTTGCATTGGTTTTGGGACCTCAAGGTGGGGGATGAAGGTCGTTTGAAGTCACCAACTCTGCTTGTTGGATTTTAGCCAAGGACATTTGCATAAGTATCCTCTTTGGGTACAGTATTTAAAAATCATCTAAATTACAGTTTTCCCTGTTGTTTCCCAGAGTCTGATCTAGCTCTCTACAAAGCTGGCAAGAGAATTATTTGATTTTAATTAGAATTGGATAAAGACTCAGAATACAATGGACGAGCTATTCATTTTGCATGAAGTCAAGAGAGTACAACTGGCTTCAATAAAGATGTGCCAATTTACAGCATGTGAGGAACAGACAACATACTGTTTCTTAACAGCTAAAAAAATGCACTAGCTTTACAATCATGGGTTGATCTTAGGATTTGGGTGTCAAAACATTTTGATTTGAGCCATTTGAAGCAACAGGTGGGGTGAATAATGAAAAGTAAGTAAATATTTTCTCCTAATAGTAGTTCCACCTCTGTTATTCTTTCATGTAATGTGTTAAAATCCCAAATTTTTGCATATGAGACATTTTGGTGTGCGCTAAGGCGAAAGCAACACAATCTAGTACAGACCTTCTAGTAGAGCACATCCCCCAGCTTTTAGACCAGAAGCAGCAATATGAGTATATTTGGCAGATTATGAAAGCTAGGCAGACAAATAGACCAAGCCCTTAATTACATGTCCTGGAGAATTTCTAGATCCTATTAAATTGCTTTATTCTATTTTTACTAAATGAGAAAAAGGTCCACATGTGGGAGGCTCAATTTGTAGAGGAATAAGAGAAGATTAAGACAAGAGCACTACTTTATTACATATATCTGTTTTCCTTATAAAAAAGGTAATTAGTTAAATTAATTACTTTAATTAAACAGACCCATTATACTAGCTTTTCATCATGTTAAATAATGACGCAACACTTACGAGGTAAAGTTCACCTAAGAAGAGTCATCACAGTGGCCATTTGGGCTCAAAGGGGTGGCTGTAGTTGGGGCATAGCAGGATTTTATGTAGATAGAATTACAATAAAGAAAATTGATTTTAACCGACCATGAGGACCACAGAAAGAAATTATCACACTCCTTAAGGGAACAGAAGTGCAGTCACCCCCCATGGGAAGAGAATTAGACTTTGTTTCTCAATGAAACTGAATTTCAGCAAGATTCAGTAATTAAACTGCTTGCTTTAACAGTCAGGATATTTGCAGTCAAATGAATGTTTCTTCCTGCTTAATTGATAGGAAGGCACATTTGCATTCAGGGCTTGCCTAAATCACAGCCGCATCAGGCAGTTTTTTTGCTTAGAGGCCAAAGACTGGAGATGAATCTGAGCACTCAATAGAAGCTAGAGGTCAAATCCCACCACCTGCACTAGTGTTGAACTCCAGTGCCTGTTCTTCCAACCACCACAGTGAGCCCTCCTTGTCACTAGCTATTCTCATCCACCGATGGGAAATTTTGAGATAGAAACGGCAACTCCTTCGAAGTTATGCGTTTCACAGGCAGCTTATCTGCTTTAAGTTGCACTCGTCTATGTTGAAGAAAACATTTGCCTTGGGCTCTGAGCCAGTTTGATTACAGTTATTAGCGCCTGGACAAGCTGTCACAGGCAATGGGCCACTGTCACATGAGAGCTGTGTGTCACCAGCATGTTATGAGGAGTTACACAGAATGAGGGGTTAGAGGTATTTGAGATTGCTTGGGATTCCCCCTGAATTTATAGCATTTTGCTAGTGATCCGAAGGCAATTTCTGTGATGCTCCTTTTCTCCAGGTTTTATGAATTAAAAATAGAGCTGGTCATTTGCACTGGCCTCTGCCTCCTCCCCACCCCCTTCCCCCATCATCATCAAATCTGTGAGCTGTCACCCACTGTTGTTTTCTGGAATACAAAGAAGATGGTCCCAAAGGGTACACAGAGTGCAATGCCAAACACTGTCTGGGGCTGGCTGACATCCCTGGCCACTGCCTGCAGCACCCCAAGCTCCCAGTGCCACGCAGAGCCTCTGGTTCAAGCCCTTCTTGCACCACACAACAAACCTGATCATCCCACTGCTGTCCGCAAAGCAGGTGTGACAAGCCGGAAGGAGACGAGGGAGGAGATATGAAACAGCAAAGGCTGGGAAAAGAAGTGAATCTGAGGAGAGAGAAAGAGAAGAGGAAGGAGCCAATTATTATGGCATTTCAGTGGATCGGTAAGGAGGAGAATAACTATGTCTGGGAAGAATTACATTTGCTCACTCCTTTCTAAATCCAGACTTGTAAACTAAAGTGAAGAAAATAATTGGGGAAAACAAGATGCAGGTGCAAAGCAGGAGGCAATGCATGGCTGGTAATGAGGAAGAGGATTTTTCTTTGTCACATGGAGGAAATGCCAGGGTAACAAGGGAAGCAGATGATGCTTTCTGGAAGCTTGAGTGAAAGGTAATGTCAGGGAAGTCAGGAGGGGACAAGACTTGCCACTTTTTGGTTTTTTCAGTCCCCATAATGTCCCTTTTTATCAGATTACAAGATTATCTGAACTGGAGAAAAGAGTGAAAATGGATGTCTTGCTGCTTATACATGAAGGACAGCAGGGCAACAGCCAAGTGGAACGACTCTGATGGATCCCAACTAGAGACAGAAACACATCAGTGGGAAGAGAAATACCAAATGTTCTCCCACAGCTTGTGTACAAGCAAAATTCCCTCTCACCTTCTCAAGATCCCTGGAAAATTTGAAGCACTGGAAAACTATTTTCTGTAATATAAACAAGGAGGCCAGTTACTAAATGGGAATCTTTATGGAAACAGACTATAGACAGCTGCTTAAGGGATTGTTTTCCTTAAAACTTCAAATTTATTATAAGATTATATGAAGGAACTTTAAGCTGGATGTTACCAAAAGAAGGCTGTTCTGCAGCCCCTGAGGGAACAAAGGACTAGATACTAGCCAAGCTGCTGCTGCAAAGCACCACCATGATGCCTACTTAGACCCATGGCTGGAAGAGCCACCAACTGCTCTTGACAGTGACAGCTAATTCATAGCTGCAAATGCGGACTGATGTTGTCATGTTGGTCCACAGATCAGACAATACATTCCTGGGCTTGCCAACATCAGGGCTTGACATGAGTCATAAACTTGAATGTATGGATTGATTACATTAATGGGAGGGAGCCACAATACTTCTTAGAGGAACATTATTTATTTCAAAACCACTGAAAGGTACAGTGTGGCCTTCTCCAAGAAGTAAATATCACCACCCTGACTGCATCTTCCAGCAGTCATCAAGACATTACTACAACAGGTTGGCAACACCACCTGCAGCAGCAGCTAGAACATGACTCAACGATTCCTGCAGTCACTCTCTCCCTCCTACATAATTTTCATTCACTGCCTTATTTCTCTTCTTCTATATGTTGCTTTTTGTGCTTGTTAGCTAATAACCAGCTAAGTCAAAGTCCCCTTTTATCATGTGTGATTCAAAAAGCATCCTAAAAGTAATACCCGTAGCAGTGAAACATAGTTAGAAGCTTGCCAGTTCCTGATACAGCTGCAACGACTCTGTGTTTCTCCAGACAGGCTGCTAGGGAAAAAATCAGTGTGGAAGACAGTAATCTTTGACATGGGATTTGGTCTGGGTTTTTTTTCGCTTTGTACGTGGTTTGCATGTTGTCTCTTTAAACAAGTAACCAGAATTAACAGCCACTCCCATAGGTCAGGAAGGATTCCCAACTCTTCCTCTATCACAAAGTAGGACAGTGTAAGACCAACCCTACATTCACCAACAATATAATAACATTTAAATTTTTCCCTCTAATTGGTAAGGGAGAAGAAAAAAAAAAGATGTTCATACAACAAAAATTTACTGCCTTATATATCAAGTGCTTTAGCTGCTTGCCCCTCCCTTTTTGTGTCTTCAATAAGAAACTGAAAAATTCTTTAATGGTGGCTATTAATACAAATACAAGCCAACAACCACTTGCTATAAACCCCTGATTTAAAACTGATTGTTTAATCTTGCAGCAGTAAACTTTACATGAGACATAAACTTGATTCTTTCTTTAGCCCAGGACACTCCTTTATCATCAAAATGTACATCAAAAGGCAAAATTTAGCCTGGAGAAGCTCTTCCTTTATGATCTTCCACGCAAATATTACTTCTCTATCTCCTGAGGCCATCCAGATATCCTGAAGAAATTAGGGACAAAGATAGAGTAATTCTCAGCTTGAGTGATTAAATCAGCTTGAAACCCAGGATCAGTTAAGAACATTTCTTCCTAACTCCCTGAGCTCCTGGTGGGCTCAGCTCTGGGGCAGGAATGAGCCACTACCCACATCCTTAATCACATCTCCTGAGAGATGGCGTGTGTGTTGTCTGCTGCATTGTATAGGGTATGTCTCCCAGTTAGAAAAGTCCAGACTAGTTTTCTCCTAAGTTTATCAGACTAATTCAGATCACACTAATTTAGATCTCACTTCAAAGAAAAAGAATGCACCCCATGTGTGCCATGACTTTACACTATTTTCTTGCCTTTAAGAAAAAACAGTATGTTAACAATTCAGCTGGTGCAAATTTCACTTAGTGTCTGAAATAACCAGAATGTATTTCAAAATAAATTCTTTACTTCTGCCGTAATTTTCCCCAGACCTGAAGAATAATGAACAGTTTTATGTCCCCCACCAGCTCTGTGGGTCCTCAGTGGAATTCTTCTCTCCAGCTTTCCAAGTTCAGTCACTTTCTCAAGATGTAATTTCAAGCTAATAAGACTAATAGTTCTGTGCCTAGCAGTCCTCCACAGTCAAGGACCTGGAACAGGATACACAGGAGAGATGTTTGTTTTGGGTTTGCTGGGGGGGCAGGTTTTGCCTCTTGTGACAAGTGTCATCATAGAATTTTCTTAAGTTACTGAAACTGCTCCTGGAGTTTGTTACGCTGCTGACTTCTAAGTCAGTGCATCGATGGAATCTGCACCCTTATACACTTTGTGGAGCTCATTACATTAATTGTTTGACCTTTCCTATAATGAAGTGAACATACTGCTGCTCTCACTACTGTCCTTTCTGTGTGACGTTTCCAGATCTATGGTAGGAAAACAGATTCTCTTGGGCGAACAACCGGCTGACAGGTCAGGTAAAAAGGTTTCTAGTGGATGGGGTAACATCAGGCTGGTGACCGATCACTAGTGGGGTTCTGCAGCACTCCATGTAGAGCAAGTGCTCCTCAACGTTTTCATAAATAACTTGCATAACTTGAAAGTATAATAAGTTTGTTGATGATACTAAGTTGGGAGGAGCTGTTGACTCCCTTGAAGGCAGAGAGGGCCCCTCATAGAGACCTTGACAAATTAGAAGGCTGAGCAATCACGAACCACATGAAGTTTAACAAGGGAAAGTGCCAGATTCTGCACCTGGGATGGGGCAACCCAGGACATACGTACAGACTGGGGAATGACGTGATGGAAAGCAGTACCACAGAAAGGGACCTGGGAGTCCTGGTCAATGGCAAGTGTAATATGAGTCAACAGTGCCCTGGCAGCCAGGAGGGCCAACCATGGCCTGAGGGGCATCAGGCAAAGCATCGCCAGCCAGTTGAGGGAGGGGATTCTCCTGCTCTGTTCTAAACTGGTGTGGCCTCACCTTGAGTATCGTGGCAGTTCTGGGTACCACATTATAAGATATAAAGCTACTAGGGAGTGTCCAAAGTAGGGCTATGAAGATGGCGAAGGGCCTTGAGGGGAAGCTTTATGAGGAGCGGCTGAGGTCACTTGGTCTTTTCAACCTGGAGAAGAGCAGACTGAGGCGAAGAACTCATTGCAGTCTACAGCTTCCTCACGAGGAGAAACAGAGGGGCAGGCACTGACCTCTTCTCTCTGGTGACCAGTGGCAGGACACAAGGGAACAGCTTAAAGTTGTGTCAGAGGAGGTTTAGGGTGGATGTAAAGAAAAGGTTCTTCACCAGAGGGTGGTTGGGCCCTGGAACGGGCTCCCCAGGGAAGTGGTCACAGCACCAACCTGACAGATTTCAAAAAGTGTTTGGACAACACTCTCAGACACATGGTGTAACTCTTGGGGCTGGTCCTGTGCAGAGTCAGGAGCTGGACTTTGATGATCCTTGTGGGTCTCTTCTAACGCAGGATCACAGAGTCATATCATTGAATGGATTGCGCTGGAAGGACCTTAAAGATCACATAATTTCAACCCAGCTGCCATGGGCAGGGACACTTTCCACTAGACCAAGTTGCGCAAAGCCCCATCCAACACGGGCTTGAACACTTCCAGGTATGGGGCAGCCATAGCATCTCTAGGCAACCTGTTCCAGTTCCTCACCACCCTGACAATAAAAAATTCTTCCTAATATCTAATCTAAACGTACTCTCTTTCAGTTTGAAGTCATTCTGCCTTGTCCTATCACCTTGTAAAAAGTCGCTCTCTAGCTGTCTTGCAGGCCCCCTTTATGTACTGGAATAACGCTCTAAGGTCTCCCCAGAGCCTTCTCTTCTCCAGGCTGAACAATCCCAACTCTCCCACACTGTCTTCACAGGAGATGTACTTCAGCCCCCTGATCATCTCCCCAGCTGTCCTCTGGTCTTGCTCCAGGAGGTCCATGTCTTTATGTTGGGGTCCCCAGAGCTGGATGCAGTACTCCAAGTGGGGTCTCACAAGAGCAGAGTAGAGGGGCAGAATCACCTGCTCTGACCTGCTGTCCACACTGCTTTTGATACAGCCCAGAATGCAGTTGACTTTCTGGGCTGCAAGCATGCCTTGTTGAGTCATGTCAAGCTTCTTATCCACCAACACTTCAAAGTCCTTCCCCTAAGAGTTGCTCTGAATGCATTCTCCACCCATTCTCTTTGTGCTCGGGATTGCCACAACCCCAGTGCAGGACCTTGCACCTGGGATATTCCATGATTAAATGATTCTATGAGCTATCAGGGGAGCTTTTAATCAAATGTAGTCTGAAGTGGGCTTCTGTGGCTAGGTTTTGGTAGCAAGGGGGCTGCAGGGGTGGCTTCTGTTAGAAGCTGCTAGAAGCTTCCCCTGTCTGGTGGAGCCAATGCCAGCCGGTTCCAGGATGGACTTCCTGCTGCTGGTCAAGGACAAGCCAATCAGGAGTAACAGTAATGCCTCTGTGATAACATATTTAAGAACAGAAGGTACTGCACAGAAAGTATTCCAGCCAGGGAAGAGTGGAGTGAGAACATGGGAACTATAATGTAGACACCAAGCTCAGTGCAGAAGGAAGGGTAGAGGTTCTCCAGGTGCCAGAGCTGAGGCCCTGCAGCCCACGGTGCAGACCATGGTGGGGCAGCTGTGCCCCTGCAGCCCATGGAGGACCATCTGGGTACAAAGACCACCCTGCAGCCCATGGAGGAGCCCATGCTAGAGCAGGCAGATGGATATCTGAAGGAGGCTGTGACCCTGTGGGAGGCGCAAGATGGAGCGGGGTCCTGCCAGAGACCTGCAGCCTGTAGAGAGGGAAGCCCACACTGGAGCAGGTTTTTCCCTGTAGAACTTGCGGCCCTGGTGGGGAACCCACGTCAGTACAGTTCACTGGTGAAGGACTGCACCCCATGGAGGAGTGACCCACGGGACAGCAGCTTGTGAAAAACTGTTGTCCAAGGCATGGACTCATGCTAGAGAGGTCCATCAGGGACTGTCTCCCTTGGGAGGGACCCCACGGGAGCAGGAAAAGGACTCCTCTCCCTGAGCAGGGGCAGAAACAACAACTGACTGCAATCCCTGTTCCCCATTCCCCTGCACTGCTGCGGGGCAGGGGGGTGAGGGGGGAAAGAGGAAGAACATTGAAAGGAGAGATGGGGGAAAAGTGTTTTTAAGATTATTTTAATTCTCGCTTTTTGCTCTGACCCTGTTAGTTATAAATTCAACTAATAACCCCTCTTTGAGTCTGTTTTGCCCATGATGGTGATCAGTAAGTGACCTCTCCCACCTCTAATCTCAACTCATGAATCCCTCACTGTTTTTTTCTCTTCTCTGTCCAGTTGCAGAGGAAAGTGAGACAGCAGCTGGAGTGAGTACCTGGAGTCCAGCCAGGGTCAGCCCACTACATAGTCCAATATGGAGAGAAATACCGCATGGATCCTTGTTAATGGTAGCAGATGCCCTGTTCAGTTCCAGTCAACTCACACATGAAAGGACATGAGGGACCTCTGACAGGTGCTGCTCAGGCAGCTGCTGCCATAAGGAAGCATAATACAGTGAGTGAACATGAAGATGGTTCCTTAAAAACCTGTAAATGTTAAAAAACCTAATCAATAAATTATAAGTATAGTCACAGTTTTCAACCCTACCAATTTAAATAACATTGCTAGGATGGATGTGAGATTAGAACCTCTTGGCCTGAAAGTAACACTGGATTTAGCTATCTTGGAAGAGAGATAGCTGAAACAACCTGGACCATCACCCAAAACAGAGGCTGCACATTGTGGCCAGTGGAAAGTCACATGGTGCTACTGGCAAATCTTTATAAAGTGAATTATGATGAAGTACATGGCTGTGAACAGAACAGCAAGAAAAGAGGAGGAAAGGAAGAGAATGTCATAAATATTGGAAGAAAAACACATGAGAGAAAGGGGCATAAGTAAACAAAACCCACTATATTAAAGTAAATTTCTGTGTGGGAAAAAACCAAACAAACAACATGGAGAAGAAAAACAGAAATATTATTTCTTGATGGTGGATTCTTACTGTATAAGGGAAAACAAGACATATTCCCACAATGGACCACATGAAAGAAAGAACCAGCTCCATCAACCATTCTTCCAACAGTCTAAAATTGGGGATGAAGAAAATAAAAGAAACAACCAGGATGATATCCAGAGAGATCTGGTTTTTTAAGCCCACAAGCTGCAAAGCCAAGAAATACAAGGTTAAATATAGGCCAGCTGCAGAGCTGGATGTGTCCCCAGTGAGCAGAACATGGGCTAGGATTTGAGAAATCTGATAGCACTTCAGATTTATCTTCCACTTCACAGTGCTGCATTTTAGTCTCACTGATGTGAAATAGAAATCTTTCCTACCTACCAAAACAAGCAGTAAGAGAGAAAGTAATTTAGCACTCTGGAGATGCTGGTGTGGTTTGCTGCCAGTAAGACAACTGAACACCAAGAAGGAAAGGCCAGCTAGGTTTTCATTTTATCTGGGATTTCTCTGCTTGAATAGAGCCAGCAAAGCTCCTACAACTTACAGCTCTTTAGTCCAAATATACTTTCAATGCCAGACCTGAGTCGCACCAAAGCTGTGGGAGTGTGGTCACCTGAGCAGACACTGAGAGGAAATAAGCCTTAAGGTGATGCTGGTGTTAATAGTGCCCAGCTGCCTGCAACCCGGCACTGTGCCTGCATCAACGGCTTCTAGCAAAAGGTATGCTAATCAATAAAATTTACAACTGAATTATTTGGAAAAGTAATAGATAAGCTATTTACCTTACTACATAAAATATAATATTTAATTCTGGTTTTTAAGTAGGAAGTCCAGAATGAAGATTATTTTAACTGTCCAAAGAAGCAGGGCAAGTCAACTACCCTTCTCCCCCAGTGGAGACTTGGGGTTGTCTTGGCCACAGTGATCACAAAGGGATAAAGTTCAAAATCTCTGCTAACAGGAGGAAAAGTACCAGCAAAACCTCAGCTATTGACATGAGGAGAGCAGAATTCAGGCTGCTCAGGGAATTAGTAAGTAAGGTCCCCTGGGTGCTGGAGTCCGTCAGTGCTGATCACTTTTTAAACATCACCTCCTTAGGCACAGGAGCAGGCAATTCCCAAATGTTGGGAGTCAAGCAGGTGAGGCAGAAAGCCAGCTTGGTTGAGCAGGGATTTTCTCTTGGAAATAAGACAAAAATGGAAGTTGTATGTCCAATGGAAGCAAGGTTAAGTGACATGGGAAGAATTCAGAGATGCTGCTTGTACTGTAGGGAGAAAATTAGTGCAGTCAAAGCTCAACTGGAGTTGAATCTGCCAGAAATGTGGGGGGACAATAAAAAGAGCTTTTTTAAATACATTAAAGGCAAAAGGCAGTATAGAAATATCATCATCCTATTCCAGGATAAGGATGGTCACCTCACAAACAGGGACAGAGACAAGGCAGAGGTGTTTAATGCTTTCTTTGCCTCTGTCTTCAACACAGATGACAGATCAAGGGGGTCTCAGTGCCCTGAGCTGGAGGACCATGACTGAAGGAATTATCAACTCCCAGTGGACCCTGAAATTGTCTGAGGTCTGCTGCTTCAGCTGGATCCCTGCAAATCCATGGGACCTGATGGGATTTATCCCAAAATTCTCAAAGAGCTGGCTTATGTCATTTCAAAACCTATCTTGAAGATTTTTGGCCTGTCTTGGGAATCCAGCTGACTGGAAGGTGGCAAATATTGTCCTGATTTTCAAGAAGGGTAAGAAGCAGGACAACAGAAACTACAGACCTGTCAGTCTTGCTTCAGTGCCTGGTAAAGTTATGGAGAAGATTATTCTGGGAAGTATTGAAAAACAGTGAAAGACAACACTGTCATCAGTCAAAGCCAGCATGGCTTCATGAGAGGAAAGTCCTGCTTATCAAACCTGATTTCCTTTTATGACAAGGTAAGGCACCTAGGTGATCAAGGGAGCCAGTTGATGTAATCTGTGTGGATTTCAGTAAAGCTTTCGAGCCCTCCAGGGCTCCGTCTTGGGTCCTGTGCTCTTCAACACCTTCATAAATGACTTGGGTGCAGAACAGGAAGGGATGTTAAGCATGTCTGACACCAAACTGGGAGGAGCTGCTGACTCCCTCAAAGGCAGGGAGGCCCTGCAGAGAGACCTCAGTAAATCAGAGGACTGAGCAATCAGCAACCATATGAAGTTCAACAAGGGAAAGTGCTGGATTCTGCCTGGGATGTGGTAACCCTGGATGTACGTACAGACTGGGGAATGAGGTGATGGAAAGCAGTACCATGGAAAGGGACCTACCTGAGGGTCCTGGTCAATGGCAAGTGTAATATGAGTCAGCAGAGCCCTGGCAGCCAGGAGGGCCAACCGTGTCCTGAATGGCATCAGGCAAAGCATCGCCAGCTGGTTGAGGGAGGGGATTGTCCCACTCTGCTCTGCACTGGTGCAGCTTCACCTTGAATATTGTGGCAGTTTTGGGCACCACAATATAAGAAAGGTATTAAGTTATTAGAGAGTGTCCAAGATGGTGAAGGGCCTTGAGGGGAAACAATATGAGGAGCAGCAGAGGCCACTTGGTCTGTTGAGCCTGGAGAAGAGGAGACCAAAGGGAGACCTCATTGTAGTTACAACTTCCTCGTGAGGGGAAGAGGAGGGGCAGGCAGTGATCTCTTCTCTGTGGTGACCAGGGACAGAACCTGAGGGAATGGCCTGAAGTTGTGTCAGTGGAGCTTTAGGTTGGATATTAGAAAAAGATTCTTCCTCCAGAGGGTTGTTGAGCACCCAGGCTCCCCAGGGAAGTGGTCACAGCACCAAACCTGACAGAGTTCAAGCAGCGTTTGGATGATACCCTCAGGCATATGGCATGACTCTTGGGGATGGTTCTGTGCAGGGCTAAGAATTGGACTCGATGATCCTTGTGGGTTCCTTTCAACTTATCATGTTCTCTGATTCTGTTTTAAGCTGCTTGCCCAGTTTTCTCTAATTTTCCTAAGTTTGTCTTTTCATTCACAAATTTCTAGTATAGACAGAAGAGGGTTTCCCATTCTGTTTTTCATGTAAAAGCACAGCAACTTAGTAGGGAGACAGACTTTTTCTTTAAATAAGAGCATAGGTTGTTGCTGACACAAAGCAGATTAAAAGCAGAGGTATGTGTTAAAACAATTGCACTGCAGAATTCTTCAAATTTAACAATGTCCTTGTCAAAATATTTATAGAGGAATAATTTTTCTGAGAAGAAAGTTAAATAATCACATTATATGCTTCCATACCTTGAGTTTTGAGATAGGGTGTTTTAAAATAAAATAAAATTAAATTAAATTTTAAAAAAATAAAAACAAAAACAAAAACAAAACGAAACACCACCTTAAAATCCTGTACCAACAAGAAATCCCAGTCTCAATGTAAAGACTTATTTCTTTAAGATGCCTTGTCAGATTAACCACAGACTTTATACACACAAAAATTCTGCTCTGGCTAGAGAAAATAATTGAAAATTTGCAAATAGAAAGCAGCTCTTTTTTTCAGAAAGTCAGAAAAAGGAGACTTAGCATGTAAAGCTAGGTGTAATCTTCACAATGGGATCACTGGAATATTCTTCACATATGAAATATTTTAGGTTTTAAACTCTACACCCTGTAGTCTCACTGTATTTGATTTATAGAGTATCAGACTGCTAGGCTTCCTATTGTTTTTCCTGATACTTTTTTTTCTGTTTCAAGACTGTCTATTGGAAAATGGCAGAATCCAAACCCAGATGTAGTAGTTGAACAGCTGCCCCACTTTCGAGATGAATGGTGTTTCATCCTCTAACGCACACAGTGCCAACTGATGTAATACACTCTCCAGGTGCTCACAACCAACCTCCAGTCTCTCAGCAGTTTCATCATGGGAAGACAAGGGCATTAGGTGTGGGAATGGGCTGGTGGGCCTGCAATAGCCTTTACCTGCTGGCATGAAGGTCTTGCTTGCAAAAGATATGCCCAGCCAAAACCACTGCTATGAGCTGTGGCAAATGGTTCTGCTCTTGTTTTCACAGAGAGAAGCACAGTCCCACCCAGTTCTTCCCAACACTTTGTATTGCCTTGATGCTTCTGGTCTTGGCTGACTTCTTCAACCTAACTCAGCTGGTTAGAGACTTCCCTTTAACAGGAGGGCAGAAATACCACCTGTTCCCTCACAATGTGAAAACCAGTTTCTTGTCACTTTGGTGGAAGCTTGGAGGAGGTGAAATCCATGGCCTTCTCTGCTGAGGTTGAAGGTAAGTTTTCAGAATGTGGATGTTTAGCAGGACCAGGAGAGGTCTGATGAAGACTTGCCGAAAACGTTCACAGGCATGCGAACCCAAAATATTGCCATTTCCTTGAGTATCATTTCTTAGGCTGCTCAGTGTGGCCCCTCCTTTTGGTAACAGCAATTCTTGGTTGCATTTTTTCCCATTAGGCAGAGTGCTTGGATGCCAGTAACTTCATTAAATGTATCATATTGCAACACAACACACTGCTTCAGTTCTTGTACAATGTTCAGCACTTTCATGAATTATATCAACTCTAGAAGAGTCTGATCTTGCTCTTATTGAAGTCAATGACAGGACTTTTCCATGAAACCCGATACATGCTCACTATCTATTTAATCACTCCTCAGAAAGCATTGAAAATATCAAGTGGCAGGAGGCAGGCGAGAGGAAGGTGTTGTGCTGACTCTGCAGCAGCCAGTTCTTGAGATCAGCCCCAGCATTAAAGCTGAACGCAGCTGGAATCGACAGTGTGGTGGGGTTTGTCCTCCCCTCCCATTTCCAACACAAGATCTAATTGATCTGCTGTCCAGTACCTGCTACTGGGGATACATGTTCATTAAGGATAGAACTGATCTCACTGTGATATATGGCATGTACTGCTCTACCTAGTGCCATGCAGCTAAATTTCCCTTAGACATTCTTCCCTCCCCTGCTCAGTCTGGTAATCTCCGCTGAAGAACTCCCCACAAGAACAAAACAAACTGTGAATTGCAGGCAACCCAATTATGATACCAGAGCAGGAATTTGCTAGTGAGTTTCCCAGATACTTTCATTATTTTATTTTTTTTTTTAACATTTTGGGGAAATCAGTGGGAGAGACGCTGGAAAATTTGCACACACCTCATACACTTCTAAATAAAAGTAAACCCCTGCATATGTTCACTGATATGTTAAAGAGTTTATGTAGCAAATCACTAGCTGTTCGGACATGTAATTATGTGTTAACATGCCTAATAGGGCAAAAAATAGCATTGATTCAATAATTGGAGTATGGAATGCTTTCCTTCCTTGTTTCCCTGTAGATTGAAGAGAGCTTATGCACCTTTATCTGTCAAAGTTAAAAAAGTAAAATAAAGTGACCTTTTAGGAGCTCTTCAGCAGCTTTGCTCTTATGTTGTTCTAGTTCTTCCAACAATCACATAGTCTCACGAACAACATTATTTCCTTGTCAGAGGACTATAGAGCAAGCCACAGTTTCTCACACAACCAGCTTCCTTGGACTCCTGAAACTCATACTGCACCTGCAATGCTTTCCCCTGATGACAATTCAAAGCCTGGAGAGCTTCATTTTTTTAACCTATTTAAAAATAAACACATGTTAGTTTTAGGACAAAAGTAAAAAATCTCCATTCTACTGTGCTGTGCAGTTCTGCTGCTTGGCATGGGCAGAGGGCTCAATGCACTGTTGCTGTGAGCAATGGGGAGGGCTGAAAAGGAAAAATCAATGCCATTTCTTGTTCAATTAAGTTCATTGTGATTCAGAACCACCTCCTCACACTGCAGAGCCTGCAAGAGATCAGTGCTGCAATCACTACCTTTTAACAGCTTGCTTTCTCTGTCTGGACTGCACAAGCCACTCACTGGCCGGGCATCACACTTTGCTCTGAGAAAAAGAAAAAATGGGGAAAAGAAAATAATGTCCTTATGGGACCCTCTGAAATACATTGTCATGAATCATGGGTCTTCAGGTGGGCATGTCACAGGAGGGGAGAGAGGGCAGTTTTCTCAATGAGTCATTTTATTTAGATGTCAGAACTACTGCTGCCTTTTTTTAACCTTCAGCAAAAAGTTTTCTCTCCTTGCTGCCTCAACGAGAAATATCTGCAATACATATCTTACAGCTTGGTCTTGCTCAGGTTAAGCAGTGTGATGGTCTGTCTCAAAGACTTTTGGAAGTCAACAGAAAGATTCTGGGGACTCTGCTGGACTACAGATAGGATCAACCCAGGAATCATGGGTTAGTAATCACAGCTATCAAGAGGTCATGACAAAGGATTTTTAGGGGCCCTTCCACCCTCTTCCCCACTTTCACTATTCTAAGGGATCTGTAAAAAAAAAAAATATATGTCTTTGCAGTAGAATGGGGTAATCTGGAGAGTTCCTAATCACAAGGCTCAGCCTGCTGAAGATACCAAGGTGTATCTTCATGGTGCAGGATGCCCCCTCAATGCCACCATGAGTACCAGCACCCCACAGGCCTGCTCAGCACCTCCAGAAAGAGGAGACCAGGATGCTTGTGAGCATGTCTCACTCTAGTGACAGGACAGACAAACTACAGCAGCTTGCCACTTCCCAGTCTCCCTTTAATGGCTACTGCCTATTCCCCAGCCGGAGAGGGCTTGTCCAAGGCCCTTAGGGTTCAGTCCCCAAATTACTAAGGTCTAGCAGAGCAAACAGTTCAATACAAAATCCAAAGATGAGAATGATCAGAGGTGGCACAGGCAAAGAACAACATGAGAAAGAGAAGTAATGTTACTAGGCAAAGGCCTTTGATGCTCACAAAGGTGGTTTTAGATCCTGGATGCATGTAAGCTAATGGCAATGGATAAATGATGCATAAAAGGTCTTAGTTCACAGCTACCCACATCCCTTTCCAGCTTTTTTATTGCACTGCTAGATCATGCTCAGGAGCAAGACAAATCCTCAAGGAGGCTGCTAGCTGTCTGGTTGCTCCATGCACTTATGAACAGCCACGGTGGAATTGCTCTTGACTTTTCCAGCTGCAGTCACCTGCATGGCAGCTGACACATAAAAGTGATATTTGAGTTAATTGTGCCAATTGTGGCATGCACAAAACAAATGTGGCCCAAATGCAGGCTCTGAACAAGGATGGGTTTTAGTGAATGTATACTTCTCTGCTCAAGTCACGATTTTGAAAACAGTTCCCAGTTCACATTAGGAAGAAGCTTTCTACTCAGACTCATGGGACTGATCTCTGACCTTTGCCAGTTTTCAGTGTCATAAATATGTTCATAAAGCTAATAGTGGAGAAGGAGGGAGATGAAGAAGGTTCATGTCCCTCAGCATCTTTGCAAATCAGACTGCAGATGCGTGTACAGATAAATCCTGCATTTCCTTGTCACAGAGCCCTTTTCACCTTTGTATACATTCTTCCTCTCAGATTTCATCCTTCCTAGGAAAGTGAGATCTCGCTTGAAGTTCTTGCAATGCCCGTGTGAGTGGCAGAACATCTGTCCTGGCAATGTTCTCATCAGCCCACAATTAATTAACACATTGGTTTCCTGCTCCCTAAATCCCCAAGTTCCCCTGAAACTTTGGTTCTCATGACTAAGGACTGATGAAGAAAAATTTGAAATGTAGAAGCAGTACCTTCCTATGACAGCTGGAAATCTGATATGGCTTGTTCTTTAAATATATGTTTATGCTTTTTTTTTCTAGAACAAATCATATTGACTGTTATAAAGAAAACTCAGAGTGGTATTTCAGTTATTGAAGTCGTACTGTAACTGAAGGTTAATAGCTGCTGTGGCAGTAGATACTCTATAAATCAATGGCAGAAACACGTGAATCAGAATATCACCTCACTGAGGTACATCCCATCTCACTGTGGTCAATAGAAATTGTGCTGCCAATGTCCATGGAAGCAGGAAATGTTCACAAGTCAGCAACTTTTAATACTAGTTATTGATACATATTGAGGATATAGGGTTTATGCACCCAGTTTGTGTTCTGAGAATTGCACTGTTACTCTGGCATCAAAGCTTGGTTCTGAACCAAGATCCAGAACTTGGTTACTGGCATTTGCAATCAGAGAAGCCAAAATTATCATAATGCCATGGGAGTGCATTCAAGGTTATTATTGTGCACTCAGGATGACAAGTATCCTGGCCAAGGTATCTATTAAGGATGTTGGAGAGTGATCAGCAGCTCTGGCATAATACATACAGCTCATCACAAGCCTTCCAATTCCTTATGGGGTGTGGATTTCACCATAATGAAGCAATCACCGGAACAACCTCCAGCACTGGAGGTTTCCAAGACATGACTGGACAGAGTGCTAGATAATCTAGATTCCCTTTTCTATGTAAGGTTGAACCAGATGATCTCTGGAGGTCCCTTCTAACATGTGTTGTCCTATGGTTCTGTGTTCTATGACAATAGTAATTCTGGATGCCAGGAAATCCACTAATACAAGCCTTTTCACAGCCATTTTCTAAGTCAGTAAACTTCCCTTGAGCCTATGATGAAAAGTGTTCAACACTTCCCATCAAAGTAAAAGAAAAACCTAAGACTGGCCTTAGGCTTCTCCTTCTTGAAGGAAAATTTCAGTGGTAAAGAGCCAAGGACTGATACTGCTTTCTTCTGAGACTGCTTTACTGAAACCATGCTACTCTTTTGAAACATTCACAGGCACTTTAAGCAAATCATGTGTTGCAAACATAATTGTAGTGGGTGTGAACTCCATCTGGCTAGAGCAGCTCAGGCTCGCATACCCCCTCAGCTTGCCTGGGCTCAGCAGCAATGGCAGTGCCACAATCCAATATAAAGGGGTCATGCTCATAGGATGCAGCTTTGAGTGAGCGCACAGGCATCCTCCTAAAAATATATCCCTGGGGAGTGCAGTTAAATGCAAACACTACTCTTTTTATAATAGACAGTGCTTTCCTTACTGGATTGGCTGGCACAAGCTGATCATGGTCAAGTGATGTCTTGGTTTTTCAAGACTGCTTTTTAAAAGAATAAAGTACTGAAGAATGAACAGAGAGACTGAGGTTTTCAAATGAACCTAGAGAAGTCTGGTGTTCTGGTATTTCCCTTTGAAAATCACAGAAGCTGGGTCTGAAAATTACATTATCCTAATACTTTTCTAAGTTAATATCAGATCACTTTTTCTGTGTCAAATACCTTAGCCAGCATTTTTTAGAGATTCAGTATCAAGCAATAATATCCCTATAGCATCCATTCAGCTACATACTTTTTTCTTTCACAATTTTGTATTTGAAACCAGAGCACCATTTTTTATTTTAAAAATATATTTTCACAGACATCAAATGACAATGATTTTCATGGTCAATGTTAAAGCGCCATTTGAGCACTAATTTCTAGACAGATGTAGGACAAAAAACCTTAATTTCTTCCGCTTTGCTAAAGTCAGACACATCCAGCCAGTAATGAAACCAGATGTCTTATGAACAAGACCACCCCAAAAAAGCTTTAGAAGTCTGGGTGTTATCGAAAGGTATTTCTTTAATCCTACCTGTCACTTTTTCAGTGTAATTTTTCTGCTTAAATATAATCTTGGAGGATCATACTTTGAATAGCTATTCATTTGTCAGCTAGGTTTTATATTTGCATGTATTTTTCTGGCTGGCCACCTTCCTCTGGGGAAGGTAGCAGCTGAAGACTGGGAGCCACAGCACAAACAAGGAAAGCCACCTCTGCAGAACTGTAAAAAGCTGTCAGTCTGTCCCTCCTTCTCGGGAGAGCTCTGAGACAGGAGGGTGTGGAGACTAAAGTCACTGACTCCAGTTTCCCATCAGCTTCACCAGGGCCAGGTCTCCGGCTGACGGTGAGGGAGAGAAAAAAGCAAACGGTCACCTCCTGGTAGAGGCGGTGTTACTGCAGGATGAGCTAAGAGCGAATACATTTCTCAACACCCATGGGAGGGACTTTTAAATATCACCGTGATCACTGGACCCTCCCCTCCAACCTGAGCCGATGCTCAGAATAAATCAGTCTCTGACTGACAGCACAGAAGATTTCGGTTTTTATCCCTATTACTAGCCTGTAAACATGAAGTAAGAAGCCCATGGTGTGAGCTGTTTGAAGAGATATTTTGTAATACTTAAAAAAAAAAAAAAAAAAAAAAAGAATTGAAAAATAATTGCTGAGATGCAGACAGCTTTGCCAGGGAAAGCAGCTCTCTGTTACCTTGAGCCGGCTGCCTCTTTTGAGGTTCAGCCATGACAGTCAGCCAGCCGAAAGCTAAATGTGAAAACACATCCTCTAAACGCGGTGGGTCCCCTTGTGGTAGATGATTTCGATGGAGCTGAGCTGGATTTAAACCAGCTGCCCAGCACACTGCTCTGTGCCCGCCAGCAACAGCACAGGGCTGCCTACCCAAAAATTCAGCGAGCCCCTTGGGCACACGATGCAGCCCACACTGCGCTCGTCGCTATCTCTGGCAGAGCTATATCTGGCCAGCAGCCGTGGGCTCTGTCCGTCTGCCTCCGCCACGGCAGCAATCACACACAGCCACGGGACGACACGGCCGCCAACCCTAACAAGCGGAGCATGAGGCTGCTGCCAGGACGGAGCCCTTTTTCCTTAAAAACAAGGGCAACATCGTGCTGATGAGCAAATTGTCCCAAGAGGGACTGAGCAGGGCCCCGTCAGACACTCCCCTCCTTAAATACAGACAGATGTCTCTTAGAGATGGGCTGATATTCAAGTGCCTTCTAAAACATTACACCGTCTAATACCATGCTGGGAAAAAAAAAAAAGAAAAAAAATAAAGAAAACAAAAGGACATTTTGATAAACAACTGTCCCCACTTCATTCTGCTCCCCAGCTCCCAGTAGAGCTGAGAGTGCTGCTATTTGAGATGGGCTGAAACTGCTGGCTTTTGTTCAGAATCTATAGTGCAATGGGCCCCTTCCTGGGGCAGGCAAGGTGGTAAGGCTGGAGCCAGGCTTGAATTTCAGACAGAGCTGGACTGCCCCAATAGTCAAGAACATTTAGAGGAATTTGGCCAGGCCCTTTTCTTCTCTGTAATTGATGCCTCTAGCTGTGAGATCTCTTTTTGTTACGTCTTGGCCAGAAAACCCCCAGAAATGCCCAATCTTATGAGATTTGTGGCCAGATTGCCAGAGGCTCCAGTCATTTCGGCAGTGATATACATATCAAAAGCCAGATATTAAACTCTTCCTGATTGTGCACTGGAAACTGCCCCAAAGTTCATTCCAAAGCAGATTTGCAGAGTGCAATGTTCAACACAAGCCTCTTGGAGCCAGCCCAACCTTTAACCTGATGTTATAGCTTGTCTGCCCTCAGAAAAAAAAAGGAGTAGACAAAACGTAGCAGATATGAATGTACAAATAATCCAATAGAGTTATCAATAGGGAAGAGGAGTGAAATGAGAAATTCCTCTTGCTGCAACCTCCACAACCTCGTGCTCCTGCAAAGGTGCCTTGTCTGTCTTAACAGCAAAGGCAGCCACAAATGGTCAAGCTGCCAAGAATTGGTAACTTCAGCATTTATATCCATGTACACCCACACTCCTTTCACCCTCTTCCTTTTTTATGCTGATAATGCACCAATTATGAGAAATAAAAGATCTTTTGGGTTATCTAACCCAACCCTCCTGGGAAAAGAATAGGGCTCCACATTTTGATATCTGCTTCATTCTCTCTGTCGCATTACAGAATCACCCATCACCACAGCAGCAAAGAGCTGGGTAAAAGTGTTTTGCCTTAGCTCCAGCTTAAACTCAAAACTTTTCTTACTTCGAAAGAGAATTTTATGCACACTGCGAAGCTTAGCCTTAGCCTCCTTGCCACTGCCAATGTCTTCAGGAGCACGTGAAAGACAACCCTACTCTGGGGTGCAGTTTTATGGTGGAGTCAATGGAAGGGCAAGCTGCCAGGGGACATGGCCCCACAGCCTGTGCCTTGCACTTCGTTCACTACCACGTGCCCAAGTGCTGAGAGGGCTCTGGGAGCTGGCTGAAAATGAACCTTTTTTATATTTTAATTCCTCATGTTAGTTTTCAGCTAGCTCTGTCCTCTAATTCATCTCTCATAGTGGAGATCTATAAATAGGAAGAAAAGGTGGACCAAAAAGAAATAATGGGAAGGTGCAGAGGAGACAAGCCAACATTTTTCATCTGTAGGTCCAAGCTGGTAGCCAGTTTAATTACCCAAGATTATCCCTGCTTTTGAGTTGGAGAAACAGTGGTTGGAGTTTCATGGTAACTTTGAGAGGATGCACTTGCAGGCTGCCACTGAACACATTATGTAGACCTAAAGAGGCAGTGGCACTCACCAGGACTATTTTGTGAATGGAGCTCTCAGCAAGGAAGCTTTCCTTCTTGCCCTCCGGTTTCCCTACATTCAGTTGCACTGCCATTTAACTCCATGCAATCGCTGTCTTTGCCAGGGGGGCTTCAGGCATTTGCAGCCCACAGGGATCATGGGGACCCAGCCTGGCAGCTGCTATCTGCTGCCATTCAGGTCTGAGTATTGACAAATGTGGTTTGTAAAAGAGAGGTACCAACCAGCAGCCCAGCTGGTCCAGGGCCCTGTAGCACTGTTGACATTGCAGGACTGCAGAGAAGGGGGGACCTGGGACTGGGAGAAGAGGAGGCCAACAGTAGTTCTCAGTCCAACCAGCTCCACATGGCTCCTGGAGATGCTACAGATGGCTGGCGAAGGTCAGTGCTGAGCTGGGGGTAAAAACTCCACAGTGGAAGACCCACAGGAGAAGGTTGTAGGATAGGGTTCTGTCTGGTGACGTAGCACTGGGAGAAACCCATGCCAGCACCTTGAGGCCACTCTCACACTGATGGAGGGAATGGCCTTGAGAAAGGTTCTGTGAGGGTGCCAGGCTGACAGAGAAACCCCAGCACAAGCCTTGTCCCTGGAAGAGCTCATTGGAGCCTCGACCAGCCCCATCCCCTCCACCCAGCCCCACACACCTGTAGCCTGTCCCCAGAAGACAGGGTACGATGGCGGGGTGCGACGGCCCCACCTGCAGACCAGCCCCACCGCGACTCCCCAGGGCAGCCCCACGCGTGACCCTTTCCCCACGCCACCCTCTGCGGTGCCACAGCCGCGCTGCTGCCGCCGGGATGCAGCACCTGCCGTAAGGCCGGGAGAGACATCCCCCCCTCCTCCGCACCCCCCAGACCTCAGCCTGGGGGTGACGTCATGGTGGGGGAGGGGCGGGCAGGGGGAGGAGACCCCCGCACCTTCCTTTCTCCCTCCGCGCTGCGCAGCGCGGGGGCTGGGCCGGCCAGCCCCGACGAGGCGGCCCCGGGGGCGGAGGGGGTTCTGCCGTGCTATCCCCACCCCCGGGGAGGTGGCTCCTCCGTCTGCGTGTGCATGTGTGTGTGTATGCGTGTCTGTGTGCGTGTGCGTGTGTCCCCCCCTCCCGACCCCGCATCTCTCCCGCCCCGGGGAAACCGTCCCGGCTGCCGCCCCCGTCTCCACCACATGGGGCAGGAGGAACGCGGGGAGGGGAGTTTCCCGGCGATTAATGGGGCGGGGGGACACGGGGAGAGCGGGTAAATCCAGCCTGCGATGCCTATAAATGGCGCTTCTCTTCCAAGGTGCACATTTATATTAAAAAAAAAAAAAAAAAAAAAAAAAGGGAAGGGGGGAAAAAACCCGGCCGGTGTCATCCCCCCACGTCAGGGCCGGTGGTGGGCGTGAGGCTGTACTTCCTCCGCCCCCTCCTAATGGAGCGAACCATTCCCAGCCAGCCTTCCTCGCCCTCTCCCGCTGCCTCCCTCTTCCTCTCCTTCTCCTCTTGTCTCCCCCCCTTGTCTGCAAAGTCCTCCGCTGCTCGGAACTTGTTGGCAATGTCTATTTTTCAGCTTTCCCCCACGTTCTCCAAAGTAACTATTTAAAGATCTGCAGCCGCAAATGGTTTTACTAAATGTAGGATGGGACTTAAGTTGAACGGCAGTTATATTTCTCTGATCCTTGCTGTACAGATAGGTAAGTGGACTGCCAAATTTCGTGTCAAGTTGTGCGCACCCAAGCCCGGCTGATGCATGCAGGAGCGAAATGTCGGGATAACCTGCGCGGGGTCCGCGATGCGGGGCGGCGGCGGCGGGACCCCCGTTCCGCGCTCTCCGCTGCCCGCGTTCGCTTCGCGGTGGCAACCTCGCTGTTCGGCACGCTGTCAAGGCAGGGAAGTCCTCAGGAACCGATTTCTGATTCCTCTGAAATCACTTTTGTTGTTCGTTTTCCTGAATCGGTGCATGCTCGCTCATACTTTGCTTTTTATTCTCCTCCCTTCCTCATTTTTTTCCCTCCTATTCTCTCCGTCCCCACGAACGGTTGTATTTGTATCATGGTTTTCGGATATCCCCTGCATTCCTTTCCATTTACAATTTGATAACTCCAGTGCTAAGAAATTGCCCCCCTCCTCGAGGGACAGAAAAATAAGAACCGGCATGAAATGACTTGCGAGAGATATAGGTGTAAAGTTTTTTTGCAGAAAATCAGGGGGACAAGCGAAGGGCTCCCTTTGGCAACTTGAAGGTCTTCCCATTTGCAGAGTAGCCTAAAATCAAACAAAACCTGTCATTAACTTCAGGGGGAAAAAAAATCCTTCCAAATGCGTGAATTAAACAAATACAAAATATTTTTTAAAAATCGCGGAGTCCGACTGCCCAATCGTTAATTTTGTGCTTGGAGAGGCACTGTCAAAAACCGAACGGGTCCAAAAAATTTCTATATACGCTGTTACTTAAAATAGAACAGATTTCCTTCCATGCCGGTATGTGTTTTTGTGTGTTCGTTGCTGGTTTTGTTTAGTATCTCGGGTGTTTTTATGGTTGCTTTTGTTGGTTTGCTCTGGGGTTCATTTTATACAACATTTCTTAGATGAAAATTTTTTGAGTTATGGACATTAAACAATATCCAAGTTAATGACTACTTTAGTCCTATACAGGCAGATTTTAAAGATTATATATTGAATATGCATATTCCCTAACATGATCCAAAACTGGGCTTTAAGGAAAGGGGGATTATAACATATCTTTTATTATCTAGACTGCGAGGTGTGAAGAGCCCTTTGAAAATATTTGCCTGCAAAGGAATTCTGATACAATTAATAAAAAAAAAAGAATGCTCGGCATTTTTATTTAGAGATCCTTTTGCTCGGTCACCCTTCTCTCCATAAAAACCTCTGCAGCATTTTGTGGGTACCAAAGAAAGAAGAGGGGGGAAAAAAACGGAGGAGGAGGGGAGAGAATTTAAAAAGGGAGGCAAAATCCCTTGAACATTTCCTCATGTGGAAAAGGAAAAAAATATTGCAATGAAATGTTGACCTCTGGGAAATGTGGTTAAATGATGCAAACCCCTCAATTCGTATTGCCATTCCATTTTAAATGAGGCTGAACTCTTCAGAAGGCCATTTTTTGTACTGTCAGAGAAAGAAGGGGAAAGGCTTTATTTGGATGTTATTCTTAATTTCAGTCCTTGCATTTTTTGTATGTGTGTGGGTTCATTCGTTTGGAGGAGGATTTTCTTTCTTGTGTGTTTATTTGGTTCAAATGAGGAAGGATTTTATTGACGGTGAAATTTCAAAAGGCAGCTAGAGTCCCTGGGAAACGCCGTTCCCGGGCTGGCGTGAGCATGAGCAGTCATTCGGAAAGTTACCCCCAAATACTGCTGCACACCGCGGGGATGGTGGCGGTGCAGTGGCTTTGCGGTGCCCTGGGAGGGGACGGCTTTGAAGCTCGTGGAGGGCTTTTCTCCTCTCTGCTCCTCCTTCGGTATTTCGGGTAACCTTCCCCCTCCCTCCTCTCCATATACTTCCCCCCTCCCCGAAATCAGCTTCTGGTTGTCGGTGTGGGGTTTGCAAAGGGCCGTTTGCCTTTGCCCCGTCCTCGGTAGCGGCTCGTGTGAAATGGATGTTCGGCTCGTTCCCAAAACGTCTGTGCACCGGGGCTTATTAAAAAAAAAAAAAAAAAAAAATTATTTAAGGAGAGAGGATTGGAGCTGTCCGAAATCCCCAACATTCTGGGAGGTGACCGGGGTGGGGGGTGGGAGGGCGCGGGGGACTGAGTCTCGGCGAAAGGGACAGGAGGGATGGACCAGTAGCAGGACGGGGGACCGGCTTTTGGGAGGGGGCCCGGTCCGTCACAGAGGGCTCCTGCGGTCCTTCTGCATAGCACATTGCTGCACACTCTTATCTCGGAACTGGGGCGGGGGGTGTGGAAGGTCGTGGCCACTGCAAGGCACAAACGACCTAGTTCAAGAGAAGTCCCACTGTCTTTTAACCAGACAGGACCCTTGTCTATCCGCTTTTGCTTTTTTTTAAAAAAATTATTTGTAATGTTTAAGGCGTCTTTGGACCAGGGGTATCCTGTGCGGAGGGAGTGGCGCAGGCAGACAGGGCCAGACTGCCCCTCGGGAGAGGGATGCTCGACTCGCCACTAGTCCCAAACCTGATCCTCTCCCACACCCCGCCCCGGCCTGGGGCAAGGCTCCTTTTCGAACCCTATATTTTCAGCGAAGCCCGACACGGTTTTGGAGGAATTCGCGGCAATTCCCCCTCCCCTTTCCCGCTGTAGCTGCCCGAGCGGGATGGCGCGGGTTTTATAGGACATGGTTTTACCCTCGGGATGGTCCTCGGTTCTTCTCTATTTGTTTGCCTGGCTTTTTTTTCCTATCGTAGCCAATGTCTGGAGCCTGCTGGGGGTTTGATATGACGGCTGGTGTGTGTGTGTGTGTAGAGGGGAGTGGCCACCAAGTCATGTTAGCGATGAAACAAACAGCAAGAGGGGGATTTGGGTTGAAACAGTCTCTTTTGGAGTCAGCCATTTAGCTTGTAGCTGGTAACCGGCAAGGAAACACACACACCCCCGTCACAGCCATGCCGTGGGGACACGGGGCTGGGGGAGACCCCCACCCCAATACCCGACGGTGTCGCGTGGGCGGCAGGGAGCTCCTCCGCAAGGGAGGGGGCAGCCCCTCCCGCCCCTGCTGGCCGCAGCGGCATTCCCCAGGCCTAGGGACACCACGGTGTCCCCAGCTCCTGTCACGGGCAGGAGAGCTGTTGTGGATCAGCCCCCTCGCCGTGCCCTGGTAGCCCAGCTCGCTGGGCTGCTGCCGGCGTGTGCGCGATGCTGTGCGCGACACAGGCCGGGCCGTGGGTCCTGCGTCCCGTCCCGTCCCGTGCCCCCTCGGGGCACACGGCAGGAGTCATCTCACGCACCCCGTTAACTCATTTTTTTCCCCGTTTGCAGGCGGTTGTTCTTGTCTTGGTTACTGTTGTATTGAACCGAGCACCCTTTCCTAGACCCATCCCGAGGGATGCCTGGGGCAGCGGGTCTGGGGGACAGGGGCTCACCTCGGCTCCGTCCTGCACAGGCATGGCCAGGCTGACGCCCCTGCAGCTGCCTGCGTGACTTCGCGGTCCCTTCTTTGAGTGTCTCTATCGCAGCTCTTTCTAGCGATTTTTTTTTTTTAAATTTATTTTATTTTTTCCCGCTGCGCCTTGCTCGGTATTTGCCCTGCGACCTGGGAGGCGACAGGGAGCGTGTCCGTGTGCTTGTGCCTGCTGCTTCAAGGCGGAATTTTCTAACAAAGGACCAAGTCCGTGGAGAAGCAGGCAGCGCATCTTCACCTCCCTTTCTTCTCGCCATTCAAATTAAAAAAAAAAAAAAAAAAAAAAGGGGGAGAAATTAAAAATTACTGAATTGAACGCTGCTAAGCCACGGGCACCGAATCCTTCGATACTAAAAAAGCAAAGGGCGAAAAGCCCCTGTCTCACCTGCTCGACTGTCCGATGGCGACCCTGGCTCAGTCCCACCGCCCCTCTCCTGCCCCAGGTCGCGCCTTTAGCAATGCAATACGGGGCGGGAAGGGAGAGCGGAATGAACGGGGGGAAGAGGCGAGTGGGGGGCGGCGGGGCGGAGGGCCGGGGCGGGCGAGGGGTCGGCGGTGCTGACCTGTGCCACTGCCCCCCCAGCGTACCTGGTGCAGGCGGTGAGAGCGGCGGGGCGGTGCGATGCGGTCTTTAGGGGCTTCTCGGACTGTTTGCTGCGGCTGGGCGATAACATGGCCAACTACCCGCAGGACCTGGACGACAAGAGAAATCTCCAAACGATCTGCGCGTAGGTCTTTCCTCTCTCCTTCGGGGCCACGGGGGAGAATGGGACTAGGGGGTCACCCTGGGCTGGGCAAGGGGGGCGAGGCTGGATGGTGGAGGGAGGGAAGGAACAGAAGTAACGCGGGGTTTACGCTTTGGGACTGGATTCTATGCCCCCAGGATCCCCATTGCCGTGGGGACAGGCCGGGCTAGGGGAATAGTGAAGTCTGGAGGGAATTTTTACAATGTCTTTTTTTTTTTTTTTTTTTTTTTTTTTGTCTCCGTGAATCTGGGGTGGTTTGTTTGGGGCTTCACGCCCCTCCCCTCCTTAGTGTATTTTTTTCTTCCCCTGTTTTGCACTGTGGTGCTGACATTAGGTGCTCGGGGATGGTTATCCCTTTCCTTATTGCTGCCCTCGGGACACACGGTCACTGGCAGGCTCCGGGGTTCCCCCGAGCGCGGAAAGCAGAGGCAGGCCCGGGGGAGGCAACCTACCCTGGCTGGGGACAGCCGGCGCTGGGGAGGCGATTCCTCGGAAAGCAAAATGTAATTAAAAGGAAGAGCCCAGCCATGATATGAATCACCCAGCGGCAGAGGGGTACCGTCCCAGCGGCGTCTCTCCTTTGCCACCTCCGTGGCCCCGGGAAAGCCCATTTCTCCCCCAACCTTCGCCCCGCTCCCGGCACAGAGAGCAACAGGAGGAAGTGCAAAGATAAAGGGCAATAATAATAACAACAACAATACTACTACTAATAATATAGTCATGATGATGAAAACAACAATAAAAAAAAATTAAGAAAGGGAGAAAAAGAGCTTGCCTTGCAAAATTGGCAGGAGCATCTTCCCAATTCCTCTCCGAAGCTGGAGGAACCAGGACAGCTGGAGGAGCCCTTACGTTTGGGGTAATTTTCCCCAGATCTCGGGGCAACAGTGGGAGGGAAACCTAGGACAGTTGCCGGGGGCCATGAAGCCGCCAGCTTCGGCCTCGCCTGCTGCTCTGCGGGTCTGCAGGGAGGAAGAAACGGTCATTTTCGATATGTTTGGCGGGGGTGAAAAACACACAAAAAAAATTAAAACAAAACCAAAACCAAAACCAAAAACCACACACACAAAAAAAACCCACCACAAAAAACCCCAAACCAGCTCACCAACCAAAAAAGCCCCACCAAAACAAAAGAAACACCCCAAAACAAAACAAAACAAAAAAAAAGGACGCTGCAGCATAGGGTATTCTCCCATCTTTCCCCCGTTGCTGTTCTCCAGCACCGACTCCCCGTCAAAAAAAACAACGAACAAAATAAAGAAAAAAAAAAGAGAACTACATTTGAAATATTTTTCTCCTGATTTTGCTGCACGCAAAAAAAAAAAATCAAAAAACGAATTACATGAAATGGGAAAAAGGAAAGGAAAGGAAAGGAAAGGAAAGGAAAGGAAAGGAAAGGAAAGGAAAGGAAAGGAAAGGAAAGGCAAGGAAAGGAAAGGAAAGGAAAGGAAAGGAAAGGAAAGGAAAGGAAAGGAAAGGAAAGGAAAGGAAAGAAAAGGAAAGGAAAGGAAAGGAAAGGAAAGGAAAGGAAAGGAAAGGAAAGGAAAGGAAAGGAAAGGAAAGGAAAGGAAAGGAAAGGAAAGGAAAGGAAAGGAAAGGAAAAAGGGAAAAAGGGAAAGAAAAAAGGAAAGGAAAAAGGGAAAGTAAGAAGAGACTCTGTAACACTCCTCTCTTCCTACCTAGAGATTTCTGAGTCAAACACCTACTAAGGCTGGCACCTCACTGTAAATGCTGGGCTGCGGTTTACCTTGTGTCCTACATCAGAAATAAATACCCAGAGGCAGCAGCGTCCTGATATGATGTTCTTTTACCCTGCAGTGCCAGACCAGAGGTGGTCCTGACATGTAAAAAGTACCTATTTTACAAGAACGACCCTTTCCCCTACCACATCCCACCACCCAATTGCCTTCGCCCTGTGCTGGGATGTGTATTGAAAGAAGATGGTGAAAGATTTAATTTTCCTTTGGGAGATGCAATTACAGCAGAAATACTGCAGGAGAGGCACACTCTCAGACTCTGGCTTCTCAGTATCTCATTATTTATTACAAATGTAGCAAACATTGGGAGTCTACAACCAGCTTAAGAGTGCTCATAAATTAGAGGCTGTAGGACTACTTTGGGGGAGGGGGGGAAAGGAAAAGAAAGAAAATCGAGATCCAGGGTTGCAGACGTCTGCCTGGAGGCATGGGGGAAATAGGAGGCGGAGGGGAGATTCGGGGTGGGTTTCGATAATACAGACGTGGAGAGGAAACCTCCTCCCGCCCCCTCCTCAGGTGGGGCCATGGGACGGGTTCTGCCCTGGTGACAAACCCCGGTCCACTCCCCGTGAAGAAGGGAATTGAAAGGAAAAGGGAAAACGTGAGGTAATTGCTGGAAAATATCCTTAGGGGAAGAGAATCCCTTCTCTGCCTATAGACCCCTGGCCGGGTCTATAGGATAAGGGGTCCCTCCCACCGCCCCGCTGCGGGTCGGTGCGAGGCGCCCAGGAGGGACGGAGAGGAGAAGATGCTCCTTCCTCCTTCTCCTATTTCTTCTTCTCATTCTCCTCCCTTCCTGCCCCTGCAGTAAGGGCTCGCTCCCGCCCCGGAGGATCCCTCCAGAGGTTTTCTAACGCCACACTGGGACCCTCCAGGATACTACCTCCTGCCTGGGAAAAGCGGTGCCTTTCCCACCCCCGCCTCCACGCTCCCACCGGTGACGAAAAACCCTCGGGACGAGCCGGTGGGCTCCTAAGCTGGCTTCTGCCAGCCGAGGGGTCCATGTCCTCTTTCCACTTCAGTCAAAGACCCCTCCGCCAGGGACCCAGCAAAGCAATTCTTGCATCACCCCGCCCGGGCTGGTGCCGAAGGCGGGGCTGGGGAGGGGGGACACCCGAAACCAGAGCCAGCGGCTCCTCCCCGCCTGGCGCCAGCCTCCCTTCAAGGCTGCGCCATCGGGAGGTGGGGGCGGTGGCCCGAGGGGGCGGCCCGCTCCCTGGAAAGGTGGGCGCGTGCCTGTTCTGATGCCGGCTGCTCTCCCCTCCTGCAGGTACTGGGATGATTTCCACGCCTGCACCCTCACAGCGCTCACCGACTGCCAGGAAGGAGCGACAGACCTCTGGGAGAAACTGAGACGGGAATCCAAAAACCTCGATTTCCAAGGCAGCTTATTTGAACTGTGCGGAGGCGGCAGCGGCGCGGCACCGTCCCTCCTCCCGCCGGCCTTGCCCCTGCTCCTGGCGGCTCTGTGGGCCGCCCTAGTGACCTGGCTGCCTTTCTAGGGGGGCGAGCACACTCACACCCACACCCTCTCCATGTGCTGGATCTATAGAGGAAGTGTCCATCCGTTGCTTTGGGGACGTTGTGCTTTTCTGTGGTTGATGATGATGATGATGGTGGTGGTGGTGGCTGATGATGGTGAAACACCCATGTAGGACTGTGGAAGCGTTCTCCCTTTATTTTTTTGTGTTTTATTTGCCAAATGTTACCAAACAGGCAGCGGCGCGCAGCCCAAATCGGACCTCAGCTTTACTAACGCTTCGAATCAAAAATAGAAAAAAAATATAAAGAAACAAACTCGAGCCCTCGTTGCGCAAAAGCAATCTCAGGAACGGCTCTGGGCCACCTACTGCTAAGGCTGTAACCGGCCGGGTACCTCCCGGCGAGCCACGGGCTCCGCTAAAAATGTGGCAGTGTGCGAGGCGAGAACCAAAACCGCAGACAGAAAAAGGCACTGGCGAGAAATCCAAGGTAGATGTCCACGTGTGAAGCATATGGTGAATAATTCACAATCTCTCATCTTTCCTCCACAGTCGCTTGTTTTTTTTGGTCATTCCACTGCAAAAAATTTTAAAAAATAAATAAAAAAGAAAAATTTTCCTCAAGGGGAAAAGAAAGCGAGAGAGGGAGAGAAAGAGAGGGAAACGAACAGTTAAGAAAGGAAGGAAGGAGGAAGAGAAAGAAAGACGTGTCTAAATGCCCGGAGAAGTGAAGGAATGCTGCTAACATCTCTTGAGAGTTTACCTTTACTTGCTGTTCGAAGGCATCTTTCCGAATTCACTGCCTTTAATTTTTTCCTCCTCTTTGTTTTAGATGTTACACATACCAGTAAAATACCTGAATATCCAACCGTAGAGATCACAAAAAGGGGGCTTAAATGTAAACCTAAAGAAAAAAAACAAAAAACAAAAAAACACAACAGCAGCGAAATGATTTTGAAAAAAAAAAAAAAAGAGCCGTGATTTTAAAAGAGATAAAAATGTAATTTAAACAAAAGTTTATTATAAAGTCAATTCAGCAAAAAAATAACAAAAAAAGATTTGCTACAAAGTATAGACAGAAGTATAAAATAAAAATTATTGTTTGAAATGAGGGTGTCGTCCTTTTTATAAAATATGCCTAGAATATCTTGGAAAGGACAGGGCTTTTAAGGCAAGGAAGTCTCAATCCTGAACCCACCCCTTGACGAACATGGCAATTTCAGTTCAAACAAGGACAGGGTGGCTGAGTCGCTTAGTCGGAGCCTTTCTGCCTTTCTTTTTTTTTTTTTCCTTCCTTTCTTCCCCCCCCCCCCCCTTCATTTATTTGTTAAAAATACGCTATAATTCCTCCCACCTTCCTCCTCCTCTCGAAGCCGCGAAGCGCAGCACCCCAGTTTCCCAGCCGCCCGGGACTGGCGAAGGGAGCCCCCCGCAGAGGAGGGGGCGGGCGGCGCGGCTCTCCCGCGGGCGCGGAGCCGTGCGGAGCCCCGACGGAGGGAAGGCAGCAACCACCATTAAAGAGGAGGCTGCGGAGCCGGGGCCGGGGCGCAGAGGAGCCCTTTCATAATTAATAAGGCAGCTCAGCCGAAGGAGCAAGGGGAAGGGGGGGACGGGGTATTGATTTCGCAGCAGAAGCTGCTCTAACCTCGGCTATTTATAGGCGCCTGATGCCTTTATAAAGAAATACACATCAAAGAGTAAACACGTCCTTTTTACTTATAAAGCAAGAGCCCAGCTGGCGACCGGGGGTGGGTGGGTGGGTGAGTGGGTGATGGGGAGGTAGGGGCCACGAATTGGTGCGAGGTGATTTATTCCAGTGGGGAGCCGTTGCCTGTGCACTAGCTCTCTTTGCCGATGTGTAGGGTGGCAGGGTCTCTCCTTCGCCCCCTGTCCCTGCTCCCCTCCCTTCCCAAGGTCCGCAATGTAATGTGTAAGCAATAGCAAATGTAACAGTTCATAAATCAAACAGTGGGTCGCAAGCCAATCTGCATTTCCCAAACGGATTGAATCCCAGCAACGAATGTGCTCAAGAACTGGAGCCAGGCGCCTTTACCACTGGAAGCAATGTTGATTTTTTAATGATAAAATACATTATGCGCGTGTTAGGGGGGCTTTGCAGAGCTCAGCCTCGCTTCGGCAGACACAGGTCTGCTTGAATTTCGTTTTCCTTTGGCCTCCCTCTAGACTCAGTCCCCACCACCACCAAAGAAAAAGGAAAACCCTGGAGAGCAGAGCTTTGTTTAAATGGTTTGGGTTATTTTCCCTCCCCACAGAGGATCTAGACCTAAATTGATTTTTCTGTGCACATCTCTGTATTCATGAGGTCAGGCGCTGCTGTTATGGTTTCCCTGTAGCACGAAATGCCAGATGCCGAGGAGAGACGGAAGAGAGAGCCCTTGCTGGGGTACGGGGGGCTTGGCAGCCTGCTGTCTACGCCGGCTTGGGCCCCGGGGACCCCCGCCAGCGGCAGCCCCTCTCCGCCCCGGGGTTCCCGGGCGCAGGTCCCGCCCGCTGCCGGCATTCCCGCCGCCGCCCCCGCCTTCCCGGCTGCTGGACGGTGCCCATCCGTCGAAGAAAGGTGGAAGGGAACCTCCCAGCTTTCCATCTCACCCCTCAGAAGAAAGCTGAGGGGGCGTAATAAGGGGACGATTTCCAGCTCGTTAAAGGACTCGAGTTATCTTCGCGTGAGGTTCTATTACAAATGGATAATCTCTCCGTAATTAGCACATCCCCCAATTAGCCCTCCATCGAGGAGGATAATAAACGGTGGCAAACCGGGGAAAAATAGCCCAGTGGGTTGAGAAGAAGCCCTGTGGTCTTGCCCGGGTCCCTTCCCTCCCCTCCTGCCTTCCCCTGGACTCTCCTATCTGGGGCTTCTAATTTTCGGCTGCTCATCCCCGGGGCGCAGACCAGCCACCGGGCCTCCCGGGCTAACCTAGCAGCACACCGGGATTTCCTGCACAGACGGCAGGGAGTGTAGCCCCGGTCCCGCCGGCTCCGCTCCTCCTGGGCAACTGGCGAGCGAGGCACTCTCCGCCGGCAGCTCCGTGGTTTTTTTTCGGGGAACATAAGCAGAATGAACTCCCCCTCACCTTCCTCCCGTTCATTCTATAGAGCCCCTCAATGCGCGAGGCATTGGTTGTTCCCTTTTCTGCCCCTTCCAGGGTTATTTCTGAAGCCTGAGAGCAATGGTCGATTATATATATATATATATATTTTTTTTTCTGACCCTAGGAGCGGTTGCTCTGCCTTGCCTTGTTGTGTGGCCAAGGAAACATGAGCCGTCCGCCAAGTCCCAGAAAGGGACTGAGTGTACTGGATTTGCCTCCTGCCGCCTTGCACCTGTAGGGTTTGTAAGGGCTGCGGGGGAAGGCTGGGGCGTCGCTTGCCAGGCTGGTCCCACTGCCCCAGGCAGCAGCTGCTGTAGCAAGAGCTGGAAGAGGTTCAAACTTCTGAACATCCCTTCTTAACTCCTGGGCAAACGTGAGCTGGTGAACTGAAGAGGGGGGAAAAATGCAATAGAAAAGCGTTTAAATGTTGACAGAGACCACAGTAAAATTATCCCCTGCTTAAAAAAAAAAAAAAAATCACACACACACACACAAAAGGCATAAATGCAGATCAACAGGGAAAAAAATCACAGTCAGAACAAAAAACAAGACAAGAGCATTTCTAGCTGGCTGGATAATCGGAAGGCTTGCAGCCATTGCGGCTCTGCCTGCCCTAATTCCTGTCCCCAGCTCCGACTGAGCAACCGCAGCCCCGCAGTCCCCGGAGGGCCGCGGGGAGCTGGCTCCTTCCCCGGCAGCGCTGGATGCACCCGTGCTTGGCAGGCGGCTGCTCTCCTCCTGCCTCCCCCTTTTAGCAGCCTGGATGAGCCCTGAAGGCAGGGCTGAGCCTTGCCCCTGCCTGGGCTGCCCTCTGCCACGGCAAGACCGTGCCAGCACTGGGCTGAGGTGGTGGCGGTCGATTCTTTTTGCTTTAAAGGGAGGAAAAAAAAAAATAGGTCCTTTCCCATCTGTTCAAAGGCTGTAACAGGGAGATGGAGCTGGCCTGTGCTGGGAGAAAAAGCTTGAATACAAACATACAAAACTGAGGAAAACCTAGATATGAATGGTAGTGAAGGCAGAGTGATTGGTGCTTACAGAGGGAGCAGGGAGGTATGGTATAAAAGTAAGCTGCAGTACTCACTTCACAGGACTTTCTGGTGGCTATGTCTGTGTATTGGAAGAAGCAGTCAGATACTGTTGGTCCCTGGCTCATTTGCACAGTCTAGGGATGAATAGATTGGTGACTCTTCAAGCCCACTTCCTCTTCAGGGCCCTTTTAAAATCTGTGCAGCTGCTGTCCTGCCCAGTGAAACCCAGTAGATTCTGTGAAGGGCTGACAACCTAAGGAGAGAGACGCCAGTTCAGCCTTCCTATTCATCAGGGCTGATTCATTAATGATTAGTGCCATTAGGTCTACTACAGCAGTGCCTGAGGGCCCCAATTAAGGGAAAGTGAGCTTGTTAAATCCAGAAAGCCAGATTTTCCCTCTGTTACTCCTGCCTGATGCGGAGGTAGTGCCTCCAGGGTGGGCAGCAAGAATAACCCTGGCTTTCTAGGTATGCAGCCTCTGTACCTTTCCCCCTCCCTTCTTCCTCTTTTCTCTCTCTTTCACCTTAGCTGCAGATCCTGCTTACAGAGTGCTGTAGAGTGAGGCTAGTGCAGGAGTTGGCTAGCAGGACTTGCAGGAGGAGGTGTCAAATCAGGTTATTTTCCTGAGCCACTTCTTTTTTCATCACAAGTGGGTTTGGGTGGGTTTTTTTGGTTTATTGAGATTTTTTTGTGGCTTTTTTTTTTGGCAGGGTTGGGGGCAGGCAAAGTGATGGGGACTGCAGAGGAGTCTGTTACAAAATCAGATACGATTTTAGCTGTCTGAAAGAGTTCCTTTAGGCTACAGGCAGCTGATGATCAATGGTGCTGTTGGCAAATGTGCTTCCAGCTGGCTGCTGCCTCTCTTGAGGGACAGTTTTAACCCCAAGGCTCATTGCAATGGTGATACGGCAAGGGGCTTTCATTTGCTTTGGGCTAAGGATCTTCTGCTGCCCAGTTCAACCAGTGAGAAGAAAAACTGGAGGTGATGTAGGAGAGTGACAACAGCACTATTATTGGTGAGTTACTGGCTGTTCCTTTCCCCTCGAATTCCCACGGTGGGTCTGTATTAAAAGGTTTTGCTCAAAGCCCCATACTCTTAAACTGTGGGTTTGCTAACAGATGGACAGACTGCGCTAGCAAAGGGCTTTGCCTTTCAGGAGGTACTGAAGAAACAGGTTTAAGTGGATCGAATTATCAGAAACCCAGCCTGTGGCCTGTGCCCTAGCTTTTTAGGCTTTATTGTTTGTTTTATTTTGTTTGTTTGTTTGTTTGCTTATCTCCAAAGCTGATATAAAAGAAAGACGGAAAGAAAGAAAAAAAGAAAGAAAGCCTCCCGAAGGTCAAGGTGAGACTGACCATCATCTGAGTGCTGGTATTCACCAACAGCAATAAACCCCTGTCCCCAGGTGCTGGAAGTCTCTTCAGAAAAAACCCCACAACATTACTGCAGGGGCAAACAACTCATCCTGACCTTTACACAGCCATTCTTTGGGAAAAAGTATCACCTGAAGTCAATATGCATTCTGCCTAGGTAAGGATTTTGTATGCTCAGTTTTACCTCAAACAGGAATGTTATTCAAATATAAACTCCAGGTTCATGCCACCAAAATACGAAGTGCTTGTGTGTGTATCATGCTTTGCACCTTCAGGTTTCTTGCCTATGATATCAATTTATTAAGGACTGTGAAAAACTTACTAAATCTCTGAAGCATCAAAGATCAAATCTGCAGGCACTTTTTTTGCTGTGAAGCAGCCTCAAGAATGGATGGGCAGTGCATCCTTTAATATCACTGGACTACCACTAATTTTTTAACACTTTGGAAATTATTGGATATTCAAATTAATGGAGGGAACAAAATAACCAAACCTCAGTCAACCAAACGAGGAAAAGAAAAAAAAAGAAAAGAGACATAAGAAAGCATAAGAAAGAAGTAATCACTTATATTGATAGGAGTTGTTTTAATCAGATTTATCCCACCTTAAACCATCTGTTTTGCTGCAGACACTGTCAGTAAGTTTCCTTTAGGTACATGGTCTAATTCTGCCAAATGCACCTCTTCAAGAGGTAAACCATGTGTCTAGTATAGCATCTCTCTTTGCCAGAATTTCTATTCGTAGTATCTTAAGTACAAGAAGTTTTGAAGTAAATTGCCAGTTTGGTATTTATGCTTCTTTTAATGCATTGTGTTTTGACTGGATAGTGTAGGAGGTTTTTTTCCTTTGCTGTGCTCCCTTGGGGCACTTTCAATTTTCCAGTCCCCTGGCACAAGCTGCTTTTTGCAAAGGAACAATTCCTGTAAAGCCACTGCCTCGTTTTGTTTCCCATATTCTAAGAAATTCTTAAATTATGTTGTCAAATAAAAAATCCAGAACATATTTTGTTAGCATGGAACATTGGTCACATTAGTTTCACAACGCCTCATTGAAGGATCCAATATGTCAGAAAATTGTCCTAAGCTTTGCTTTTTATTGAGGCTTAATAGGTGCCCTTGTCCCTTTTACTAGACCTGTGATGCAAGACTTGGTTTTATTCTGTTACTAAGACATTTCGTTTGATCTCTTTCACCTTTACTCCTAGTGTCTATTAAATGGGAGTAGCACTTTGAGACATTTGGTGGGTGAAAAATGCGACATGAGGAGGTAGGCATTATTAATTAGAACAATCATTTTATCTTTTAGCTTTCTTCAGAAGAAAAATGCCTGGATTGAAGTGATAACAACAAATAATAGGTAAAGAATGCTCCCCTATGGCTTCATAGATCTGCTATGTAACAGAAAACATTCAGCCCTGGGTGCCCAAGAGTTGTGGTTCACATCTCCCTCTGAAGAAGCCTCATCTTAAAGGATGTTGTAGCATACCACACTAATGCAGATGCTGCTCTGCAGGCATTTCTGGCTGTGAATTTCAGGCTGTGCCCTTGGCTAAGCTGTCGAGGACAAGTTGCAATACCTGTCCTTCTTGAAGAGATTCCAGTCCATTTTCAGCCATGTCTCTCACTGCTTGCAAGCTCCTTGTTTTGCTGTGCATCAAAGGTTCATTTAATTACTTTCCCTCTCTTTTCTTTAGGTGTTGGTGATTTGCACTCTCTCCAACTAAATCAGGTATCTGGCACATCAATACTTAGAAGGCTTAGGAGAAGAGGAAAACATCAATATTTCACTGAACACATGAAGTCACACAGCTCCCCAGAACTCCCAGTCTCCATTTTAATGTCCACTGTGGCTAGTTTGTTTTGTTTTTTGTTTTGTTTTGTTTTGTTTTCTGTCAGATGACTGATTTCAGTTTCTCTCTGAATCCCACCTGTGTGAATAGCTTGTTTTTCTCCCTAGCAAGTGTTAACAAGGAACTGCAAGGGTTTTGTTCAGGCTCACCAGTCAGGCAGCCCTGAGGTGGCTGACTTCTAGGAAAAGCCACAGCAGGAACAAGCCAGAGCCAGCCTACGCACCAGACACAGCTTTTGCTGGTCTTTAGTTTATGTTCCAGCTCCTGCTCGAGTTAAACGGATCGCCGTTAGCAACTGTAATACAGACAAACACAAGGAAGAACAAGCTGGACGCTTCATTGTGGAGCTGCGCTTGGAAGTGATGGCCCATTGTAACGCAGACTCACCCACCACAGTGGAGCTGAGCCAGCTCATGGCAATTTAGGACTTGCTCCTCTCTTTTTACTCCATGCTCTGAAGTTCCCGGTCTCATCCTTTGTGTGAACTGGATCATGCAAATGGGGGCACTGAAGTCACAGGGAAGTTGAGCAGAGTTCTGCATGAGCACTGGCATGAGAAGGAGCAGCAATTAGCTCTAAACTCACTCTGCTGGCCTGTCATTTCTGAGCTCTACCCCTGCTGCTCTATAACTGGAAGACTTTCACTCTAGAAGATGGGGAGAAGAACATTTTACTCATGCTCATATTAATCAAGTCATCTTATGAGCTGCTGAATCTGTGAAATTGTATCTCCTGTGGAGTTCAGTGGTAATGACTGTCTCTGATGTGGACTCTCTGGTGTCTAATAATACAGTTTTGTTTCTGCAGTGGATGCACTCCCAGAATTTTTTCTCCTCTGCCTGCCTACTTCCACAGCACATGTAGGCTGCTGAAACCTCTGAGACTTCTATCCCCTGTCAAGTTTGATCAAACTCAGCTCACAGGCTCAAAAAATTATTTAGGAGGGACCGACTGGCACTTGCACAAGACAGTGTGATCTCATAAGCTTCCTTTGCTTGGGAAACTAGGCTACCAGCCTAGCAACAGGGGGAAAAAATGCCATCCTGCTAGAAAAAAGGACCTAAACACTGGGAGGAAAGAGGGGAGGTGGGAAAGTGAAGCTGTTTTGAAGGGAAAAAAATAACTGCCTTGTGGATACAGAGTTCTCATACACTTAAAGGGCCAACCTTGGAGACACATGCTGGAGAAAATATTCTCCAGGAGATGATAAGCTCTCTTGTGAAAATTGGTAAGGGAGAGAAATCACATGGACTCATCTCACCACCAGGCATGCTAAATGGATATCTGTATGGTAAAGATTGTCCCCAGTGGTATCTGTTTCCCTCTGTGGACTAGAGGAAGCCACAGACACAGCTAGCATGCAACTCATGTACCTGCAGTATCTAAAACAAGGTGGATCCTATCCCAAAGGGAATGGTCTTCTTACCGCTATGTCCTTCAGACCAAAGTTTTCCATGGTGCTGCTGCAGGTTTTGTTACTTCATGTACTACATTTGTATGTTAGAAAAGCTGCTTTGTGTCTTAATAGCTGCAGATGTATGCATGGTTTTACTGGGCATTTATTAGCACTTACCCTCTTTGCACTAAAACCTTTCTTGTCCTTGTACCTTATGGAATAAAATTCTTTAAGTGAGCTTTAATGATTCTATGATTCTGCTTCTTTACAAATTAGGAGCTGTCTCATCCTGCTTTTATTTGCTATCACATAATGCTTGAGGCTGTCAAAAGTATTATGGTACATACTCATATAAATTGATATTTAATTTCAGTAATTATAATGTCACTAATTGTATTTTTGCACCTGTTGCAATTACTGACATTCAGCTCTTTAGCTCTACTTTGTTCTTTCTAGATTTAGGCATTCCTTACTCTTTAATCTTCCCTGCCTATGGTAAATCGTATGCACAATGAGACTTGGAAATGAAAGTTCAGACATTCCCATCAATTGCTGTGTGCCAAATGCATGGGATAGTTTAAAACTATGTGTGTACCTACTGCAGGATATGCTTAAAGCGCCATTGCCTATTTATATGTCTTTTTTTATGAGGCTTAGAGGCGATTGTGTTATCCAAATATTGCACAGTTCTTAACTACTTGTACTGGCCCATTGCTAAAGGTTTTCCAGTTTTTAGGGGCCTTTTTTGGCTTGTGGCCTTTCACTTAAAATTGCACCAGGGCTGCTCTGGCAGCCCCTTGCACCTGTTTTTTTCTTAGTACTCTCTTCCTCATAGCCTTGCACTGGTGCATTTGTTACGTTGTATTCCCTGGAAAAGGATTTGCTTCCTATACCTCAGCCATCCTCTTGTCCTCTTGCCTCTATCTCATTGCATTGCTCTTGAGTTATATATAATTCATAGTCCGCACTGAAGTTCCCACACAGTCTCCACTTGGTGCCTTCATACCAGTGAATTCATATTAGAACAAATATTACATATAATGAGTAAATAATAGTAATTTTAATGTAGGATAAGCAATACCTAATTACAGACGGGTACAAGGCTTATCAGCCAATTAACACGCAACTTTTGTACTTAATTAAGCATAATCCAGTCAGTGCCACTGTTGTCATCAGACAAAGATCATGGAAAGGCAACTTGAGCAGGCTTTAATGAAGGGTGTAATTTTACTAGGGAGTGGTTGTCGGTAGGACTGTGATCCCCTGCTGCACTGGAGCAGACACCCAGGAGAGGATGGTCACCTGAGGACTCCTGACTTCATCTCGTCTTGGTTTGCTACAGTTTTCCTTTTAACCTTGAACTTGATGTATACCATCAGCTACAAAACCCATGAATAAAGCTTGTGCTTTGTGTCTTTCAACCTGCCTCAACTTTCCTTGCGTTATAACACAAAATAAAAAAATCATTTGGGCCATGGAATTCCTGCTCTGTACCAGCAGAGTTTGAGGACAGTGATCCCTCTTCTTAAAGATGCCATTGGTCTCTAGGTTATAGTCCACACAGAAATTTGTTTTGGTTCAATTTCATTAATAGAAAACCTTTAGTGGGCACTACATCTCTATTATTATTGCCACATGTCAATATTATTGCCATCTATTATTTCACTTTAGGAGTGGCTTTTATTATTCTAGCTTTGAAAACTGTCCCCAGCTGTTTTAAATTAAACCAACATAAATTTCATTTAACCTGAAGGGAATGACTGCTGCCCAGACATTTGCCATGTTTCTCTGCTGCTAGCACTACATGGTGCTGCAAGATTTCACTTCCTATGACAGAGCCATGGCTGCATCCAGGCTGGACTGTCCATGTGGTAAGGAGGACTGACTTCACTCAGTTTTGCTGTTTGAGCTCATCTGTAAAAACAAGCCCTTTGACTGAGTGACCAAATTCACTGCTTGCTACAAATGTATGTACTTTATAGACCATAACATAGTGGTGGGGCCTGAGCAGGGTGCCCAGTGGGTGATGGGGTACTATGGCAATAGACAGGTATAATGCAAACTGCTGCTTGTACAGTTTGTTGCATAAACCTTTATGCTCTTTGGAGCAAAGACCTGGAGGTCTGCAGAGATGCTATCTTGAAAAAAATTAGCCTAAGACAACAACAGAAGTTAATTTGCACTGAAGTGTCTGGAGAACTCAACCTTCACAAGTTAAGTAACTTAAAAAAGGACCTACAGCCCTTAAATCAGTCATATCTGAACAAAAAAATTACATCAAGACACTCTCTACCCAAGTATCCCAAGCAGTGTCTCCACAACAGGCATCCATGTGGCCACGAGAAACATGGCTTATATCTAGTGATTTAAAAATCACCAGCGAGGTGCTTCTATACATCCTCAGCCTTTCTTGCTGCACTTTCTTCTTCACTGTTAAAGATATCTTTCTCCTAACCTCAAACCGAATTTTCCAGCTTTAGAAACGTCTATGAACAGGTTGGCTAAACGACTATCAGGAATGACACAGGTCACACATGGGCATCATGTGGACCTCTCCAACCCTTTTTTGTGGTTTTCTAGGATTCCAATGTGATAAATGAACAACCTCAGGAAATACTTGCTCTTTTAAAATATTTTCTTTTTGCAGAACATATTCTTTTGATTAAAAAAACCCAACATTATTTGGTCATCAATCATTACCATGTTTGCTGACCAGCTTTTCTGAAGTCTCACTAGGGTAAAGACTTGCTAACAAATACATGAGGTTACTCTTGCCTCTTTTTAGCTCCTGGCCTGGGCAGAAGGAAAACCTTCTCAATTAAATCCACTGTGTCCTCCTCTACCATGGCCTTTTTGCAGAACCTTTCCTCAGCAGCTTTGTAAATTATATTCCCCTCACCAACCATGACTGTGGTCAGCTGAGACCTCCAAATGTCAAACTCAGTAGTAGGAGTAGTGTCCCTTCACGGCACCTCCTGGAGAGCTGATAGACTACCAGCAAAAGGAGCAGATTATAAGGCAGTGGAGCTTTAGTATTTTTACACTGTGACAAGGAAACTTTTGTATCTTAGGTTACTTATAGAAGCTGCTTCAGAGGACAAAGGTGTAGGAGGAAACATAGTCAAGAGGAAAAGGCTTACCCTGAATATTTCCATTCAGTGTACAGGAAAGCTACTTGGTGACATGCAGAGGTTTGCCCCAATTTTCTGTGTAAACAGCACTTGGCTTTAGCATGTGGACTTAGCACCTTGTTTGGAGGAGCTGGGGTCAAAATTGACCTGCATGTACTCTGCATTTGGCACTGAGAAAATTTGGCACCTCCCTGAGGGCTATGGAGCCCTGAGATAGAGCCTTAAAAATGTATTTAAAGGTCAGGCAGCAGCTTTGGCTACTCATTTTAGCTTTTTTCCTCTGACATGTTCCTAAAATGGGCTTAGACTGTGAAGGCAGCTCTTAAAGAGTACAGTGTGAACATAATCTTTTATGATCATAAAAGCGGAGTTTCAGGTCTCGTAGTTTTTGAGAAATATAGCTCTGGAAGAGAAATTTAGAGCAAAAAAATACACTGACTGCAGCTGGGACTGCTGCATTTGGTAATGGAGATGATCATGTGGAATCTGCCTGAGTAATATGGAGAATATGCCCCATGTATTATTTTCCAGGTCAGTGAAGTTGTAAAAACTAGATGCAACCATCAGAAAGTTTCCTTCAGTCTATGCCTGGTGGCAACTTTGAGTGCCTCTAGACTTGATTTTCAGAAGTTCCAGATTGTCTCAGTTTCCAGTGTAATCAAGTGGAACTGTGTCTGCTGATCTTCAAGCTTAAGCACAGCTTGAGTTATAGACTTCAAGACTCTAATGAAATATTTTGTTCTTAACCTGCTGTGCAGATATGGGTTAGCTGTAGCTTTGGGTCCCCTGTCTTAACTGCCTCAGGGTTGGATTGATGGGAAAGTTGTTTCTAAAAGAAAACAAAAATTATTGGTTACGTAGAAAAGTGTGGAAACAGGCCATTTTCAGTGTGTTTTTTGCTGTATCCCACCACTTTTACCTGTCCTCCCTGAAAGGCAGGCTTGGTTGTATGCACTTGTATAGTCTGAAACTAGTTTTTGTTCACAGACTTAGCCAGACTCCCTTAGGTAATGTTAATTCACTTGTATCGCCAGGCAAATTCTGACACAGCTCATCAGCAGGAGGAGGGGCTTGTCCTGAATCTCCTGTGAGATCAGCTGATGGAGCAGTGTTAGATAATGCAAGTCCCCAGGTAAGATGCAGGGTTGCAGATTATTCCTCAGTAAGTTTCTCTTTATATTATACCCGCACTTCTCACTCCGTCTGCCAAAACTTTTGTGCCAACCAGTCTCTGGAGCCCCCCTCCTCTTGCATGCTCAGGTCCCGAGGACAGGCTGAACCCAAGTGACAGATCCAGTGAGGTGTGGTGTGAGCTGCAGGGCAGGAACAACACTCACACAGTTACCTTCTGCCAGCTGCCCTCTGGAAGCAGCTTCCTTGCTGGATCCCACCCCACAGCACATGCGAAAGAGAGACTCACTGGTGCTGCAGGGTAGGAGCTGGCAACGTGGACACTCCCAGACCCACGCCCAGCTGACGCCAGCCTGGGTGGGACGAGCCTGTGTGTGTCCCCGGCAAGCACAGAGCCCAACCTGGCACTACCTTCTGGAAGCATCCGCTTTTCTCTTACCACTGACCAGGAAGTCTCTGTAACCATTTCTGTAGATACCTGTGATGGCCCAGGAACAAAGTGGCCAGAGATGGCCTGCAAGCATGAATAGTTCCCACAGGTGTTTTAGTCTTGTCAAGGGTATGGTGTTTTTCCAGTCCTGCATATAAATTAAGAGAGCAGAGACCTAATTACCTCACAACATTCCTTAGAATGATAGTAGTTTTTTAAGTGTTTTAGATTAGGCTAAGGGCATGAAAAAATAGAGAAGAAAGCCAAATCTTGAGCTTTTGTGGTTTTGTTTTTGGTTTTTTTTCCCCAGGACTACCTTGCTGAAGGATGCCTGAGGAATGCCTGGAGCCCTTGGCTGCAGGAAGGGGGCAAAAAGAGGTGAACTGCTTTGCCTATCGAGTATGAGGTTATGCAATGATAAATTCTCCCAGATGACTTGTCAAGTGCCTCTGCTGAGCAGGGACAAGTACAGAATAAGGGCAGCATCACTCAATAAAATTTGCAAAACTGAAAGACGAGAAGAGAGCATTTGCAACCCACAAAATGTCCCTTCATAGCTTTGTTGCCTGACAACTTGGCCGAGCAGCAATAACGTCACCTGTCACAGACTCTTGTGGACAAGTCTCATCTAGCTCTGGGCTTTCATTTGCAGCTGGAACATTTTGTCAGATGTCTTTTAATTTACTTGGCTGCTCAACAGGCAAACACACTAGACTGTATTCTTACCCATCCTTTAGCAAAGCAGATAGCTCAACTAATATTAATGTTTTAAGGTAACTGCTGCTTCCTTATTGCATACCATGGTAGAGACTTCAACATGTACAATATTAATTGAAATCATCCATAGGAGATTTAGCAGAGCTCACCTCAAATGCTCTCCAACCACTGGCAAGGGCAGCCAGAGCCCTCAGGGAGAGGTTCAAGTGAGTGTGGCTGATTCACCTACATCATGCCTCTATGTTGTTTCCAGTCATCTATTCCTGATTAATACTCTGTGTGAATGCTGTTTCTGCAAAATCAGAGTACATTGTTCCTGCTTAATTCAACCTTCGAACTGCTTTTAAGAAATGGCAACGACACTTTATATTTGCATCTCACCTTAATCAGTGCTAACTTGCAAGTGCGGGCAAGTCCTGGGGTACGTGATTCATTATCTTAGAGGAGCAAGAGCAATGTAATGAATATGCTGAGTGATCTAAGGCAGGATCTTTTATCCAGCCATCTCATGGAGGGGATCTGAAATGAATTTTGCCTTGGAGAGCTTTTGGGAAAGAAATGGCATAGTTTTCTTCACTTGATCAGTTAAAAAAAAAAAAAAAAAGGAAAGAAACCAAAGAAAATCAAACCAGCATTTTAATGGGACACACTCTTTGCATTGTTCTTGCAGAATAAAATGGGGAAAATACCTTTTCACTCTCATGTAGATTGCCACCTACAGATGTTGCTTACTGTAGAGGGTTGCCTGTTTTCATGGCATCCGTATCAATGGCAGGAGCACTTATGGACAGCAGACATCCCTCAGATGTGGGAGGAGGAATATTGCCAAGTTACCTGGGCTCTCATCAGTCACACTGAAGATGGGCAGTTAGTCATTCACTCATGTGAAGTAAATTGTCCTGGACCAAATCTCTCATTTGTCCAGTGACAGACAAGCACCCAGATGAAACTGGTATTTCTGGGAAGACAAAAGGAGATGTTCCTTACCAAGTGTGTATATGTGTGACTTGGCACCCTGAGAATATCTCTGAAAGCCAGGCTTCCCTTTCCCTTTCCCTTTCCCTTTCCCTTTCCCTTTCCCTTTCCCTTTCCCTTTCCCTTTCCCTTTCCCTTTCCCTTTCCCTTTCCCTTTCCCTTTCCCTTTCCCTTTCCCTTTCCCTTTCCCTTCTAAGTAAACCACACTACTTATCCTTGTACCTTCATAGCCATCAGAAAGCATCACCTGGTGTTTGCCTCTCATTTTCTTCTCCACAGAGATAGGCCAGAAAAGCCAGTGATTTTCCTGTGAGAGCTGTAGAGTATTTTAGAGGTGAGATCCTCTGTGCAGATGGAAAAAAACCCATGGGTTGTGTGATCTGGGGAAGGTCTGCTTCTCTTCAGAGCACAAGAGCAGGGTGAACAATACAAAATCATTGGCATTTTGCACAGGTGTACTTTACTTTGTTCAAAAAAGAAGACAAGGAATCTCACGGTAGTTGAGATGAATTATTTTGCTCTCTTGTTTTTGAGCCATGAGTGTCCATTTTTATGGTTGGACTGGTTTCTGAGAGCTGATTCACATCTGGACTATTTTCTGATCTCCATGGCAAACTCCACACTCTTATACAGCTAATATCTATATGTCCTTCTGCTATTGTGGCTGGGAGCTTCTTTCCCCTACTCCAAAAAGCCCTTGTGCTGCAGTAGATTTCTTTTCTGGATATCTCTGTACTGCTGATGTAGTCTGAAAAATTGAAGAGAGAGCTCTCCCTTGTTCTCAGAGTAGGACTCGGTGTCCTAACTCATTCATCAATGCACTTAAAATCAGCCTGCCAGTCTGCAAGGTGAGTTTGGAAGGCCCTGTGAAGGAAAGGACTTGATTTGTGCTCAGTCTGCAAATCCCAGACCCTGGTGTTTGAAAGGACTTTGGCCCTGAGAGCTCAGGAGCAAACCGTAGGCTCAGTAATACGGGTCAAGCCACAATAAATGAGTTGATCATTGACCTTGTCTCATTTTCCTGTTTGTGAATTACCCAAGAATGCACTCGCTGTTTGCAAAGGGTAGGTCAACCAGTTCTAAATAAAATTTGTACTTCTTAGCTTTGCTCCTTTTAATGCCTGGAAGGAAGAAACAGAGCCATGGGAATAATAAAACAGCATGACCACAAACACCATATAAAGCTCTAGTGAGGAATCACAGCAAAAGACATAGCAAAGGTCAGACTCTATTGCATTTTTTTATTCTAAAATGGGATTTTGTGTGTGTGTTTGGGTTTTTAAATGACCTTTGGTTTTGTCATGATCCCTCTTAAAAAAAAAATCCTGAGTGCACAGTGGGCCCAGAAACTCTGCCACCATTCACTCTTGTATGCCAGAGAACCAAAGGAAGTGGCCACTGCAAAACAGGAATGGTGGGTATGATGGGAAATGGGATGGTGAGTGCAGACAGGGGTAACAACAACAGCATTACACGTTGCCAGATCCTGACATATCCATTCCGATACCTCATGTGTGCTGAGTGCACAGGACCTTTGGGCTGATGACATCCAACTTTGCAGGTGTGATGTCTCTACCTTGATTTACATCACAGCATTGTATAACAAACAGTTTTTCAGCTCGACAAGGAGGTGGACATGCATGGCAAAGGGTGGAAATGGATTTGTTACTGTCACATGGGAAATCTCAACAAGCACAGCTTTAACCACAGGGACTTTGCTTGCAGATGAGCCCATAGCTCCATCTGTAGATACTCTTTGATGGGATGTGCAATCTTATTCCTTTTCCAAATACTGCTCCCTCCCACACATGCATACACACCATAGAAATGCTGGCAGGACTTCCAGGTCACCTACATCCACATGCTTTGGGCTGCACTGTTAGAATCAACAATTCAGAGAGGGCACCATGAACTAGAAAAGTTTTCCTAGCAGAACAACAAGGAAATTTGTGATGTCAAAACCAACTCACTAACCTTTTCTTCTAATGAAATGTCCTGGCTCCACATATGATATCTATAATCTAGCAGAAGTCAGATCTCTGCCACATGTCAAAATTTAGTTTGGTTGTTCTTAGCTAGTTGGAGTGAAGTAAATTAATACTGGTTATTTAATAGTATGATGATGAAATATGGGTTACTCCACACTTGACTCTGTGTCCTAGATAGTAACGCATGAATTTTTTAACAGGATCCACTTTCCTTATATTCAAAATCAGTCATGAGAGTGATAAATGAGGCTAATAATAAACAAACCTTGCAAAGGCCTTTGGGATCTCACAGAAACAAGGTTCAGATGGCTGCACAGTGATGGAGATTCCCCACAGCTCACATAGAGGAATGACTGCCAAGTGTTAGCAGTCACACAGTGGCAGCTCCCAGAGGGCATTTCTTCACAATGGCAAAACAAGCTCAGCCAAGGGAAGGGTATGTAACATCCAGGTTAGGAAGTTCCATGGCTTCTCATTGTTTTATATGAACATGTTTTCTCATGAGAAAAATTGCACTGCACATGCCTGATTTTCATAATTTCCCTCCCCATGATGCTTCAATTGTCCCTAGTTGAAGACAGTCTACTGGGATTATTATTAGCCAGAGAAGCTGCTGCAGCTACAACTATCAAATGAAATAAAGGAGGCAGAGGAGCAGTCTCCTCATTTTTAAGGTAATTAGCGATGGATAAGATTTATGGTCATTGCATTTATCGACTGTTTAATTTATTGAGCAAATAGCCCTGTGACAGAAACAAATGTAGGCTGAGTAGAAGTATTCCAGTGAAAGATCAGGCTGGGAAGTGTCTTTAAAATAGTAACTGGCAAATGTTGTGTGGGGACACAAGACTTTATCTTGCAATAATACTGTTCATCACTTCTCTAGCATCTGAATGGCATAGGTTTTAAGACTTTAATGCGTGCAAAAGACCAAACTTTCTCCTCAGAAGTGACTAGGCAGCTCAGAGGGCAAAATTACAGATTCCCAATCATTATAAATGCAGAGAAAATAAGGATCTAGAACTATAATAGGTCATTAATAATGATTATCAAGATGCCTTACAAAATATAGGTGCAGAGAGATCTCATTCCCCAATCTACAGAGCTGCAATGCAACATCCCTCCATTTCAGGCCTAGGGGAAGGAATGACAGGCCACCAGCTCCAGCCCTTCAGGCTGTGGCCTGGCATGGTGTGACAGATGGAAACAGAGGGCAGATGTCTCCTCCCATGGCATTTCCCATGGTCCCTTTCTACCAGCCCCTAAGGCTAAGATGGAGGGAGCATCACAGGAAGCTTGCTCAGCAGCTGGTGCCTGCTTGTGAGGAAAAAATGACATTTTGAAGCCAGGCATTTGGCAGGCTGGGATTTAAAAACATGAAGGGGTTATTGCTGGAAGTTCACAGGCACATACACAATGTGGAAAAGATGTCACAAGATTATCGATGAGGCTAGGTCATTAGCCAAGGGTGACATGTATTTTGGTGGATGATTGCCAACTGAAATGATCATCTGTGTCAAATCAAATTAAACCAGCCATCAGTACACTTGTCAGCTTAAAATAAAAAATAAAAAAAAAAAACAAGGAAGCAAGACTATTTTCTGAACTGTCAGTTCACTTCTACAACTGAAAACCTGGGCTCACCACTAAATAGATGGTGAGCATGTACTTAACTTGCAACATTCAGGTCAACTCTATGAGAAAAAAAGACATTACTCTCAGTGCAAAATATCCTACCTCATTAATGACAAAAAAAACCCAAACCAAAACAAAAAAAGCTAAGCATTATTTTAGCAAAAGAAAAATCTGTTTCTGAGAGGTTTCTAATTTTCTTTAACAAAGATGAACATAATTTTATGTCTATTCTTAATGAATAAAAAACCATCTCCCACCTGCTCCTTCTTTGACTGGAGTTATTTCAACCATCTTTACCTGAAAACGCATTTTTCTGTGAGGAATGAAAATAGAGGATGGGATGTGCCAGCCTATTCCCTGTGCCAGCCTAGTCCCTCAAGCCTCATAGTGTTGTTTATCAGTTTGGTTAAGAAGAGGTGCTGTGGAAAGGGAAAGACTGCATAGTTTGTTTTTCCGCCTGAAAGACAGGATTTCCCTATTGTTCCTTGGTCTGAATAGCTGTGTATGGTGCTCTCTCTCCTCTCATGCAGTGAGGACTCCCCATCCTATTTCAGTCTGCTGAAATCACCGCCTTTTCCTAGAGTGCTACAATTAAACCCGCTTAATGAGTTTGCATACGTCAGCCAAATTTCCTTCGGTGATATTTAAATTAATGTGATTTATTTCACAGTTGCTGTGGATTAATGCACAGGATCAACTCCTGCTGTTCACCTTATGCCTGGTAATAGGCATTAAGTTGCTCCCATACGATGCTTTGTCTGAGCCCTCAAGCCCTGAGGAAGCAACCCCAGATGCTGCACTGAAGCCAGTGTGTTGCTTAACTTGTCCAATATTATCTGGCTAAGAGTGGCCAGGTTGGACAGCTCTGTGGAAAAAAACCAAACCTTAGCTATGACACAGACTGCCTTTCCTGCAGATTGCATCCTGTTCTACCAAAGTTTCAATCCTGAAACTTATGATTATCTTCTTTTTAGTCTTCGTCTTTTGTTTTTCAGGATTAAATTTTCTCAGTCCAGATATCCTTTTCCATCCTCAAAATATCTTCCTCATTAATATCTCCAACCAAAGGAGAATATATATATATAACACCGCTGAGAAATGTGGGCCATCTGATCTTGGCCACCAGCTGTTTGGGTGCTGTTTGGGCACTAGTTAGCTTTTCACAGACTTTCCAGGGGTTTACTGAAGTCTCAATTAGAGCTTAGACCAAAATAGTAATTAAAAAAAAGGTGATCAACAGGAATGAATGGAAACTGAGGACCAAGGTCACACTGAACCCCTGATATTCTTCTCTCTATCTTAAGTGAGAACATTTATTGACTCCTTTGATTGTCTTGGCTTTGAAGGTCTATCATTTCAGTGGCCTAGGTGGGAAATTGATGTTCTGATAATACAGATCCCATCAGTGGAATGAACAGCGATGAACTCACTGTCACAAATCAAATCCTGAATAGCAACCAGCTTTTTACATCTGTAAGTATTTGCTTTAGGGTCAAAACATTTCACACTTGGTGCAAGCCCAGTTAGAAAAGTATAGGTAGCATTTCCACAAATATCCAGTGGCAGTGTTAGATTTGTGCCAGCTCTGAAGATGAAAGCCTCTCCTCTGCAGAAGAGCAGTGCAACAGCAGGATGCCTTTTAACCCAGGAGGATTTAGGGAGTGTGAGAATTACAAGAGTAGTTCTCTGAAACAATACAGAAATACACTTCTGGAAGAGTACAGTGAAATGCATTTTCACATAACGTCCATGAATATTTGCTGAAATTGGATTTCGAACTGACTACCACAAAGAGTCAGGTAGGACGTCAGACAAACACAAATGTATCATTGAACTAGTGTTGGTTCATGCAGTTTAAACTACAAATATTCTTAAATACTTGCAAAACAATTAACAGAAAAATACTCCTGGGTTGGATGAGGGAATTTCATTAACATTCATATGACAAATGATTAATAAAAAATTAGTCTACACAGTCCAATCATGAAGTCTGGGGGATTTTTAGGGAGTCAAAAAAGAAGAGAAAGGGAATAATTCTCATTACAATTATGGCAAGAAGACTGTGAATGATGATGCACTGAAAAACTTTACATGTTTCTGTACAGTAAAAATTAGTCTCACCTTTTCCCCCTGCTCTTTCATAATTTTAAACTCGCTTTTAAAAGTTCAAGCCTGTCATGTAGTTAATCCTCACTGAGAGCTAGTGTAGATGACATGTTTGAAAATAATTGGTCATAGGAATAAGAAAGTTATCAGTGCTGAAATTCACTGGCTTCTTTTAGAGAAGACATTCTCTAGAAGACATTCCCTACAAGACAGGAAATTCATTTACTTATCCTACTCTTGTGAGTGGATTTAGTAAAACACAGCTCAAAACAGCTCAGTTATAATTTGACTTGAAAATGAGCTTTGTTTTTGTTGCCAACTTTTATTATCTACCACTATTCAAGCTTTCTACTGTCTTAGTGGCACAGGACCGGTGATGAAAATCTGTGTCAACTGACCACTCTTGCTGCCACCTCAGCATTACCAGTCAAACTTCCCTAAACTAAAAGAAGGATAAGATTGAATATTCAAGCACTCAAAAGTTTGAAAAGTCGAGGAAAAATTATAAACTATAAGTTTATGTTAAAACACAGGCTTAATTTATGTGGTGGCATGTAATATTTCAAAAAAAGTGTCGTCCATACACACCATTATTCAATATTTTTTTGACAGAAAATAAAATACGCAGCACACATGACAAAACACCAAACAGAAGATTATTTAATTTTCTCTTCAATGTTTCTAACACTTTAGGAACTCAAGGAGCCAACTCTGACCCCAGTTGAGGGGAAGGGATGAAATCTCTGCTTTCCCCTTGTGATCTTGGTTCTTCTGTGTAAAGTCAGTGGGTCTGTGGATCTGGGTGAGGGAGCTGCTGCATTTTGGGGCCTTTTTCTCTTACCTGCATAGGTTTCCTGACAGAGGAGATGTGCAGGATCACATATATGACACAGGAAATGAAAAATATCTGCTGGAGAGGAGAGACGTGTTCCTAGATGTTACAGTCCTCTGGTCAGTCCTGTGTCTTTTTAGCACTATCTATATCTTGAGTCAGTTCTATAAATAAGTAAATGTTTTACTCTCTAACTGTGTTTCTGTCCCTTTCTACACTGCTTTTGTAACGTTGTCAAAAAAAGCAGTCAAGCTTTGGGGTTGTTGGAAAAGCAGGGCAACACAGGCACAGATCACTATCCCTGTGAGGCTCCAGAAGCTTTTACAGCTCAGACAATTATCACAAGTTTGCCTGTTGCCAAAGCTTCTCTGCTCATCATTTACAGTATTTCAAATGAGAAATACATCCAAAACCTCATACTATCCTCCAGGATATAGGCACACAAGGATCGAAGATCAGTGACTTATAGGTAGCCATGAAAGCAAACCTTTCCAGAGATGCTGCTATGCAGAGCAGCACATAAACTCAGTTGAAACATCTGACACATATAAAAGTTTGCAGGAAAGAGTCCCAGGTGTTGATAGAAATGCTACAGCCAAATCCCTTCTCTGAACATCTATTCATAAAAGTAGGTCCCCAGCTGCATGAATCATTGCCCCAGGAAGTGAAAAATGCATTGCTGAGGTTTTGATCTGAGTAGGCTGTTGCTCACTCTCTCAGTTTCATTCAATGCTGTTAAAAATGCCCTACTGCATCCCAGAGGTAGTGGATGAAAGAAAACCTGTGCCTATCATTTCCACATTAGTTACTTATGAGTTTGAAACATATATAGAGATTCTTCTGAGTTTATGTGTATGGGCATAAATATATATATAGAGAGATCTGAGGTTAGCTTAGGCAGTTAGAATACAGTGCTAACAATGCCAAGGTTGTGGGTTTGATCCCCGTAGGGGCCATTCACTTAAAATTTGGACTTGATGATCCTTGTGTGTCTCTTCCAACTCAGAATATTCGGTGATCCTGTGATCTTTGTATGTCTATTTGTATGTATACACACATAGACATACATAGTATGCATTATAGACATGGACCAAGTTTGTTATAAAAATTATAAGCAACAATCAAAGAGGGTCATGAGACATTGGAACAGATTGTCCAGAAAAGCTGTATATGCTCCATCCCTAGGAACTGTTGAAGGCCAGGTTGGAGGGAATTTTGAGCAACCTGGTCTAGTGCAAGGTGTCCTTGCTCACATCAGGGGGATTGGATGATCTTTAAGGTCCCTTCCAAAGCCAACCATTCTATGACTCTGCGATATGACTCTCTGAACTATGGAACTCTATATGAGCATGAGTAATGCCAAGCAAATGTCAGCAGTGACAGTGCTGGCATGTTGATGAAAATAAAGGTTTCTGTCACTGAGCTGGTCTTTCAAGTATCTACCTGAATATCTGTCTAGTTGTCTATCTAGATAGACACAAATTAAATAGGTCAACAAGTTTCTTGCAAACCCTAATAGCTTTGACATGGCAAGCATGCACTAGACAAATGCCTGTCAGGATAGTTGCTGATGGAAACCACATGTTTTGTAGTCATTCGGTTAGAACACAATGCAATGGATTAAAGAGTGTATTACGTGCCTCCTGTATATGTGTATCAAATGTAAGTCTCCTACAAGGTGTGACTCATAATGTTAGGATTGTTCTTGCTAGACAGTTAGACCTCACTGGTTTGATGCTTGCTACACTGACACCTCTGATGGTGAGCTGAATCTCTAGCCAGACAGGTCAAAAGGAGAGGTAGACTTTGGAAAAAAAGCCAGACACAAATCTGCTCCCTTCAGGTTGGTGTTTGTAGGCCACTGCTCTAGCCCATACACCAATTATTCTGCTGCTCCTTACTTAGAGATGCAGGTTATGGAGATGGGGAGAGCGACAGAAAGATTTCACCTCCTGTTCTTTTGAGTTTGTTATCCCTGTTACTCACTGAATTCCCCTAGAGGTTAGCTAATAGTGATCTCCTCCTGCAAACAATGCAAGATGTATACTGGGCCTCAAAGTCCATCAGGACAGACTTTGCTCCTCAAAAAACAGATCTCCTACCATGGCACCTCAGGACAGCCCCTCCAATCATTTCCACTTCCTCGAGATATTTTGCCTTTCTGCAAGAGTAGCCACAATATTTGCAGTTGGTGAAAGACAGTGTAAAGGGCTGCTGACACCTGAGATGGCTACACGAGTTATGGCACAGAGCAAACTAACCAGAGTGATATGCACAGCAGATTTTATTTTCCCATCTGTGAGATGCATATGGGGCTCCACATTCCTGTAAAAGAAAAACATTAGAATCGTTCACTGTCTCTGGAAAATTGCTGAATGACAGCATGGGGAATAGGGTGTTTCTCATTGACAAGGCTGTCTACTAAATAAGAACTAGCTCCAGTCAGTGTTACCTGTGCTAAACAAGAGTACACGAGTTGACTGTGTATGTGTTCACATCTCCATGGTGAGATATAACTCACAGACCCTGGTGCAAGGAAAGAAATGGTATTCTCCACTCCAGCTGTACACTTATACCCTTCCACCTTCAGCCCAGCACCTGAGTCTCCCCGGTCCCGAGGCTGCTGTGCAGCTGAATATCTTACACCTGAGAGACGAGCAACCATGGTGGACACATTATGCTAATCTGTTAAAAATCAAGAGTTCCTCAAAGTAACTGCTGGTGCTTCAGTTCCTTACTACCCAACTATCTTGCCAGCATGACTGAAATGTGCTAGAGCTGCTCTTCAAGGGCCTCTTTGCTCAGAACTGCAGAGTAGAGAGCGCAAAGACTTTGTTGTCCCAAAGTATGTGAACTCTTCTTCCACAAGTGAGTCCTCTGAAAAGAACCAGACCATGTTACCTCAGATCCTCAGATTAAATTACCATTTTGTGGAAGCCCTGATGACTTCAGTCATCTCTCGAGCGGCAGCGCCTGCACGTGTGAGCACACACATCCACACCAGCCATTCTGCACAGGACTGTGTGTCCACACGCATGTGTACATACAGCTGGTGCATACACCTACACACCGGCACACCATGAATAGCTACATCTACACGTCGTCTCATAGTTAAATGAGCAGCTTTTAGTACGCAGACATAGGTGTGGGTAGTATGTGTGTCTCCCTCCCACGGGCATTTGTAACTGCGTGTCTCTCTTCGCACGCATGCACAGCCCGTATCTGCATAAAAAGGCTAGAAGCTGGCATCGGCAGCATTCTGCTCTTCCTGAAGGAAGAGCTGATGTGTGTAATAGCTCCAACAGAAGCAGGAGTGGGCAGCTCGTCCCAGCAGCACACTGCAGTTTCCTAGGTAACTGAACTTGAAATAAGGTGATGTCTGGAGCTGGGTTTTATCAAATCAATTTGCTGAAGGTGCATACATTGGGGGAAAAAACCCTCATGTAGGATCCTACTCACTGTAAAAGCCAACAATATACCACTTATTTATTTTGGTAGTTGAGGAGTTTGTTGCCTTTTAATGACTGGCAATGACATTTTCCCATTGAAGCCATCTGTGCGGGTAGGGACGTGTAGAAAATATGACTGTGCATGTTATGCATTATTTACACAAGGCCACAGCTATGTGCTTTGCAGACAAATGAAGAAAAGACAGATCCTTGCCCTGAGGAGGCTGCATGATGAGCACAGGTCCCACCTTGCCTGTTTCTGGTACCTCACTTTACCCATATGAGCAGCCTGAGTACAGCAGACTGACACAGGGTAAGTTCCCTCTTCTGTCATAGAGTTCCTAAATGATGGTGGGCCACATGGTTGGGGCAAGGTCTACAAAAATATCTGTGTGTTTACCTAGGGTGTCTGGGTGAATCTGAGATCAGTGGGAGGGAGAGCAGTATCTGTAGGAAAACAAGACATAGCTTCTCTAGGTATACCTCTGTCCAGGAAACCAAAACGAGATGAGGGCATGTGCCTAGGATCCAGAGCACATTTGCCTCTGCTGTTGAATTACATCCATCATGATCTTGGCTTGTGCCAGGTAGCACTCAGTCAAGCAATACTTAAGCACTGCCTGGGCATGGCATGGGCCAAACAACGTAGGAAGTGATACAGAGTGTGCCACTTTGGTATGTCCTCCTGCACTGTCCCCCAGAAGAATTTCTCCTTGTGCGGTCCTCTCACACTAGTCCTCAAATCACTCTGAACTCAGCATAATCTAGTTAAAAAGCCCATGACTAGCAGGATCTGATTTCTGTACAGTTTTAACTAGATGAGACAACTCCACTTGTCATCTCAGGATCATGGAAGTAAACAACACAGCTATTCCTGTGGTAGCCTGGCAGTGATGGCATTGAGCAAGAGTGGTGGACTCTCTCACTACCTGCTTTTAGACTGTGGGAAATGGATCTGAGGCTTCCACAAGCCTTTTGGCCAAGTAGGGACAAACTAACACAGCTAAACATTGTTTACAAGCACGTGTCCAGCCAGACTGACCTATCCATTGGAAGTCTTGATGCTAAACTGTTCTGGCTCTGTGAGGGAGGACTGCCATTGTGCCCCTTTGCAAACCTGCTGAAGACCAGAGATCCTGCCCATCTGGCTTCAAGTACCCCTCTTTGTAACCTTTGTGAGGAATGAGAGGCTCAGCATCATGGGTGTGGATGCAGAGGATGCTGAACACATCCCACCATTCCCTCAACCAAGGGTCTTTTATAGAAACTGCATCAAACAAAGCAGCAGTAGCCTGGAACCACATCTGTCCAGCAATCCACTGTGTCACAAGCTGGGAACAACCTCCTTTCCATACCCAGCATGTAGCTGGGGTAAACAGCATGACTTTTCCTGGCTGAATACTGGAAGAATTTACCCTTTCCGTCCCTCTCCCTTCCCCCTCTCCCTTCCCCCTTTTCCTCTCCCTTCCCTCCCTTCCCCCTTCCCCTTCCTCCCCTTCCCCCTTCCTCCCTTTCCCTTTCCCTTTCCCTTCCTCTCCCTCTCCCCCTTGCCCTTTCTTTCCCCCTTTCCCTTCCTCTCCCTTTCCACCTTTCCCTTTCCTTTTCCCTTTCTCTTTCTCTTTTCTCTTATTTTTATTTTCCCCAAAAAGTAAATTTCACAATGAAAATTGATATATCCCATTAGTTATGGTCTAAAACATCTTTTTGTGCGTGCAAACGTCTCAACATCATTTATTGCAAGACTTGGGACACTGGATTTCTGCCACTGCATAATATTTAAGGCCATCCAATGGAGACACACTTTACCCTTCAGGCAATAACCTACCAACACAGGTAGCCAGTAAAGAGCAGGGCAACCCAGCACTCTTCAGTGTGGTCAGTCAGCAGCCTTGACAGAGCAATTTGTGCTTCTCTGAAAGCATACTTTGCTTGCTGGCTGGGTGCTGAGAGCAGCAGTAGGCACTACATCCCCTGCCTGTACAGCACAGGCAGCAAACAGCAAGAACACAGTGACCTGTTCCAGGAAAGACAGTATGACTCCATCCCAACCTCATCCTGAGGAGACCATTTAAACTTTACTGAGGGAGGAGGAAGAAAACCCAGAGCCTTGTAGAAGGTATGAGTCTGAGGTGAACATGGTTAGGTAAGGAGAGGACCTATTTTGTGAGGATGCCCCACAGAGCAGTTGTGAGGATAGCAGTTTGTCCAACAGCCTCCAAATCCCCATGCCAATCCAAGCTAACTGCTGATCCCATGCTGCTTGTACCTGACCAGAAGGGATCAGAGACTGGTAGTCTCCAGAGGCGGCATCTCACTTCTGTGCTGGGATGGGATTGATCTGACATGGCCAGCCATGCTTCTGCCAGCCCCAGCCTAAAGGAGGCAGCTGTCCCCTTCCCCCTGGGCCTGGGGAAACAGCAAAAGCCCCAAAGCATCGTCCCTGCTACTGGCTGCAAAAGCAGAAGCAGTACTCACTTGACCAGAAACTGCTAACTTGGGGGTGAAGCTTGCAGACCCCAGTTCTCAGAGCTTGAGCATGTCTTGGTGCATCAAGCATGTGACAGGGCAGAGGAGACTGGGGGATGTGCAAGAGGCGTGTGACCTCCCCTATGGACACAGTTCATGCCACAGCCTGTGCCTACTAAATTGTGGTACCATTCAGAGGGGTGACACTGTAAGCCACCACAGCCCACGTGGTGCTTCTGGCCTTGGGGGCACCAGACAGCTCTGGGAATGTTTGTTACTATTATTAACACAGACATGGTGTCTGTGCCCATCTGCAGCGCTTCCCTTCTCTCACCAGGGTGTTTTGAGGACATGTACCTTAAAAGACTGAGCCAAATGGGGCATCAGAGAAATGGAGATCATAACAGCACTGGTTATAACAGCAGAAGATGATGACACATCAGTGCCCGTCCTTCCATCATGTTTTTTCTTAGGCTGATGTTTCTAATACCCGTGACAGACCTGTGTCTAGGACAAAGGCCCCCAAGGAGGTTGGTACAGCAGGTCCAGGAATGTTTTGTGCCATTGCCACTGCTGCATTCAAAGGGGCACACACAGGATTTCAGTAATCTGAATATCTCACTTTGGCTTGAATGCACTCTGCATTTAGTTTCTGCCTTTTTCTTAGTGTGTTTGGCAGTGGTTTGGGGTGCACAGCAGTGCTGCAGTTTGGGCTTTGGTAGCTGCAGGATAGAGAAACCACCAGAGCACCCCAGAGCATGGCCTACCCCATATCTTCTGCACTATGTGCCCCACAACTGCCTGGCAGGCAAATTGTTGGCATGCTCTGATATAGGATTCCTGGCTCCTCTGAGGTGCTTGACCATCACGTCTGCAGGTTCTGTATCCCTACAGGTATTAAGGACAGCTGGCCTCAGAGCTTTCCTTAGCTTGCAGCATTCTCCAAAGCTACTCAGCACCCCAGCATGTTAGAAGTCTTTAAAAGACAAGATAATATCCGAATTTATCCTGTGGCAAAGCAGGCTGGAGCAGCTTAGCAATCTGCAATACCCATTAACAGAGATGCTCTGTGATTTCCAAGGAGGAATCCATGTTCCAACAGCTTCTTCCAAACTAAATTATCTTCGCAATACTTGATTGCAAAGCCGCAGCAATTAGCAGATGGCTTAGGATCAAGTCTTAGGATCACCCGATGTGACCGCAGTCAAACGTGGAGAGCAACTTCATCTTCCAATTCAGTCCTCTGTCATCTTAATGCAAGTGAGGGTTTGGTTTTGCTTTTAACTGATGTCTAAAACGAAAAAGGAGGTATCTATTTTTATTTAGCAAGATATGCAGAAGCATTATCAGCAAAAATATTGCCTGCAGTGTAGAGATGTTACATTTCATCTCAGGCAAATGCTGTTAGGGCTGCCTGGGATGTGACAAAACATCTGACTGATTGTTCTCCAAGTGCTGCTCTGTAGCCCTTGGAAAATCAACACATTAAGTTTTCACTATAAGCAAGCAATTAGGCATAGAACCATTCAAATGAAATCAAAATCAAATCTGGAGAGAAAACTACAGAACATTTGCTTGTCATTTTACCTCAGAAAGTTTCATTACTGCTGTGCTTGGCACCAGCAAGACCAGCCCTGGGACAGTGCATCTGGAGATGCGGTTCACAGTGGGGAGGCTGAAACCCTAGAGAGGGTTCAATGGTGAGCCTGAGAAATTGTTCTCAGGTTGCTCAGCATTTGTTAATCTGGGATGTTCTGTGCATCCACCTAGCCCAAAGCTGTACATGTACACATCCTGTGGTACATCACCAGGTCCCCATACCTTTCCCACCTCCCTTGGGGAGCAGATGAAGATGCTTTCTCCCCAGTCAGTTCACCTGGGCTTTTCTGGTGCAGAAGCAGAGCACAGTGAGTGGTGACAGGGGCAGGCTACGTGCACCTCCATGCGAAACCAGGTCATAGCCCAGGCAATCACCCAGAATTAGGAGTTAGAGAGAGCTCAGGGGCATCCTGGTTAACCCATGGGTTTAGGGCTCAAGGGAGTGAGCTAACTTAATAAATGGAAAATCTATGCAAGGCCTTTAGTGATGCTCAGAGTCCTATGCCCAGGAGGCAGAGTTAAGAAAACAGCGTGCCCCTCTAGCCAGTATACTAACATGGAATAAGTCAGACTGTTGCAAGCCATACAAAGAAGACAAATAGGAACAAGTAATGTGTGTTATTATACACATTATTACTTACTGTGTATTTAATAGAGGAGGAACAACTTACCAAGGGCAGCAGTGGATTCTCCTATTCCATTCTCCATCTAAGATCAAGCTGGTCTGTTTCTCCTGAAATATGTGCTCTAGTTCAATAACAGCTCTTGCTCTGAAGCAGGACTTCAGTTCAGTGAAGTCCTGAAGTCTGTGCTATGGGTGAAGTCATACTGAATTGCCATAACGGCCTCTTCTGTCCATAAAAAGTGGGTGGATCACTAAGTTGTTCTTTCCTTTTCATCCAGTCTCATATTTCACATTTGTTGCTTTTCAAGTCATTTTATGGCACTCACATGAAATATCTGAGTATCTCACAAGCTATGAATCACTTCTGATTCAGACTCCCTTAAAGAAGTCTATCATCCCTTTCTGTCACATGTGTCCCAACTTGTACCAAAACTTTGGGTCAGAGCTAAGAAAATCTCATACCGTGCCATCTGCTCCTGCACCACAACCCCACCAGTATGCCTCCAAACCAACATATCTGTGTTTCCCCTTCTACAAAGAAATTGCATAACATAGTGAACAATGTTTTTATCCATAGTTTTTAATTGGGCAGTGTCTCCTCCTGCCCCTTTTCACAACCTGTTGGCCTGATCAGAGGCTACCTAGATGCCCATTTACCTCAGATAGGAATCAGAGAGGGGAGGTAGCTCTGCATTTTCTTTGCTTATCTTATTCCTGGGCCTAGACACAATTTTAAACAAAAAGAGGGTGAGCACTGGGCAGCTGCATGAAACATGCAGCTCAAGGTAAGCAAGCAGAGAACTAGTTATGTGGAGTCATCTTCCAGTAGTCTGGTGCAGAAAACATGCCATATTCACAGTCCATCAAAGCCACTAAGTCTGAAGAAGGAACCCCTATCTTGCAAGCCTGGGGAGCCTGGGGAGGATGGGGATGATGTAGATGGCAGGTGTGGACTAAAGTCTACTGGACTTCCACTGGAGTAAAGATTTGTTTGCCTTCATCATATTCAGCTTCACCCTTGTGCTCCATGTTTGTTTATATCTACCTTATCAACTGCAGTGGTGCTCCGAGAGAGAAGTTTTCTATTTATAGGCACCAGCAGTACATCCTTTGACTGCAGGGCAATCTGAACATTCCAGCTTCTCCTGCTGCTGGCAATTACTTCTCTATCTGGGCCAGAGTCACAGGCACTCCTGTGTCCATGTGAGTTAAAAAGAAAGGAATTTTGTTACCAAGCCCCAGTCTCTATCGTCCTCCACAGGAGGATAGCCATAATGGTTATTTCTATGTTCCTCTCTTCATGTGATTATATTTAATCTAGCAAATAAACAGTGATGGTTGATATGCTGAAATGCACTAGTAGCTAATACTCAGACAAGCTAAGATGCTTAAAGCATAAGGGAATAGTTCATGTCTGAACAAAAAGAAAAGTCTCCTGTAGAGCAAGGGGTCTAAGCTTAAACTCCTGACACCCAAGTGGTGTCAATGTGGGCTAAGGTACACCTCAGAGTGTACATCTGCACTAAAGTGAAACTGTCCTTCCATTTCTTTATCCCTCTCCCACTTCGTGAGCAGTCCCTGGGAGCATTCAGCCAGTCAAGTTCCACTTTAGCTCATTCTGAGGGAAAAATACACACAGTTGATGCTTCTGAAAATGCTCTTAAGGATCAAAGAAAAAAAGTCTGGAGACAATCTTACTAGATCATCTATTCCAGCTACCATCTCCTCACAAAACCTATCTCAGTGCTTCACTGTCACAAACATTGGAAAGCTCTTTTATTTTGCCTAATATTAACATCTCTTGCTGCAATTTGACTTCTTGTCCTATCCACTACAGAGCTGACAAATAGATTATATGAAGAACAACTGGTAAAGTTCAGGCTAGAGAAGTGGTCAGTGAGGCGAACTGAAAACTGGTTGAACTGCCAGGCTGAAAGGATTGCAGTCGGTGGAATGAAGTACAGCTGGGGGTTACTCAGCAGCAGTGAGCCCCAGGGGCTGATGCAAGGGCCTTTACTGCTTAACATCTTCATTAATCACCTCAACGCTGGGACTGAGTGTACCCTCAGCAAGTCTGCAGATGACACAAAACTTAAGGATGCTGATGCACCAGAAGGTTGTGGAGGCCTCCAGAGGGACTGCAAGAGGCTGGAGAAATGGGCTGATGGGAATCTCACAAAGTTCAACCAAAGGAAGAGCAAAATCCTGCCCCTGGGAAGTAATACCCCCATGCCCCAGTAGATGCTGGGGGATGACTGGATGGAAAGCAGCTTTGCAGAAAAGAACATGGGGTTTCTGGTGGACACCAAATTGATCTTGGGTTAGCCAAGTGACTTCGTACAAAAGAACGGCAGTAGCAAAAGGTCAAGGGAGGTGATCCTTCACCTCTTCTCAGACCTGGTGAGACATATCTGGAGTGCTCTGTCCATGCCTGGGCTTCCCAGTAAAAAAGAGATGTGCACATCCTGGAGCGAGTCCGGTGATGGGCCACAAAGATGATTAAGGGATGGGAGCATCTGACGTACAAGGACAGGCTGAGAGAAATGGAACCGTTCAACCTGGAGAAGGAAAAGCTCAGTTGAATCTTCTCCATGTGTATAAAAACCTGATGGGAGAAATATAGAAGACAGAGCCAGACTCTGTCATGCCCAGTGACAGGATAAGAAGAAATGTGAACAGATCGAGATACGTGAAATTCCATTTAAATATAGGGACAAAACCTTTCTTAGGGTTATTGAACACTGGCACAGGTTTTCCTGAGAGGTTGTGGTTTCTTTATCTTTGGAGGTATTCAAAATGTAAAAGTAATAGCCCTGAGCAACCTTATTTAGCTGACCCTACTCCTAAGATGTTCTTAGATTAGATGATCTTCAGAGGTTGCTGCCAATCTCATGAATTCTCTGGTTCTGTGACTGTATTTCCTTCCTCTCTCACAGTAGCTTCTTACATTCTTGAAGGTGATTATCACATTTCTCACTCAATTAAAGTTAGTTCAGTATTTCTTCAGAAGACTTAGCTCATGGACTCCTGTACCTTCTTCAGTCAGTCTATGCTCTGCTCAAAGTGCAGTGCCCCACACAGGATGCAGCACAGTAGCTGAATCTGAATGACAACAGTAAGTTGTTAACAGGCCTCAGGGAGAATCAGGTGAGAAGACAGACCTGAAAGAGAGAAAAGACCAACAAGCAGACAACAGCTGCTACCTACCCACTGCGTGCCAGCAGATAGTTAAAAAATTTCTGTTCTAGGTGTTATATATGAGATATCTTTAGAAATTTTCCAGAACTTTATGTTACACCTGTTTGGGAAAGAATATGTTTGGTTTGGCTTCTGTCCATTTATATTAAATTCTTAAATTGTTCCTTTTTAAAAAGCAAGGGATTGAGCATCAGCCTTGGCTTTACATATCCATTTTGTGCCATTCACTCCTTTGAACTCCCAGTGGGAGTTGGCAGCCTTGCCACCTCACTTGAGACCCAACTCCCCCCATGTGCCCAGCAGAGGACTAACTTTTCAGAGGGCAGACGATGCTGGTGACCTCACCTGTGCTGTGCCTGCAAGCTTGGCAGGAGGCAGACTCTTCCCAGTACTCCAGAAGCCAGGACAGGAGCCAAGAACCAGGAGCAAGAGCAGCCAAAGCAATCAACTTCAATGTGCTGTATTACAAAATAAATGAGCATGTGTCAAAGTAGGAAAGCTCACAACAAGGGATGTTCTTGGACTGGCTTGTTTATGGTTTCATTCCCTCACCCTTACCTTCTCCCTCATCTCTGTTGCCAAACGCAGGTACATAGCCCGTTTCAAAATACGGTAGAAACCAAGGGAATAAAAATTCTTAAAGTCATACAAGTATGAATTCCTCTCTGATAAAGAAAGCCATCATCTTAGTACCCTCTCAGCCTAGGCACTGACAGTTGTCACCCCTGCAGAGCAGGCACCAGATGGGTAAAGGAGGGAAGAAGTTGTGCTTTTCCTTGACTAATAGCTGTATTCTGAAAACCTAAGGAGGGTGTTTTGAGCAGCTTGATGGTTTCTGCCTGCTAAATTACTTGAGGAAATACAGTGAACAGCACAGGAAATGCTTCAAAATGAAGTTATACACTGGGAGAAAGCAAGAAAGGGTGCTACGAGCAGAAAATAACAGTAACCAGTGACCCCCAAACACCTTAAGGTGTTTATGTGAATAAATCTGTACATTTCAGTATACTCCCAAATCCTACTGCCTTATTTATCTCAGAAAAGGTTTTCAAACATTTTAGCCTGCTTGAGCAATATCCCTACAAACTAAATAGGCCATTCCCTGAGCCAAGCTGCAGCAAAGTCACTCTTTGTTTTTTTGGGGGAATTTTTGTTTGTTTGTGATTTTGGTGGTGGTGGTGGTGGTGTGGGGGTTTTAGTTGGTTGGTTGTTATTTTGTTGTGGGTTTCCACACACATCCCTCAACCCTCCCCCCTCCTCCCCCTCCATGAATAGACGAAATCAGATATCTTATTGTTTGGAAATGATTTAGCAATATGTTTGCAAAATTAGGAAAGGCAAAACCTTAACTGAAGTCTGATATGTCCACTATGATATTGCATGTATTGCATGTTTCTTTGCATGTTTCTTTGTTTCTTGGTTGGTTTTAACTGCAATTTTTCTCTGTGTGTTTATTCTGAATAGAAATATCTGGGTGTAGTACCAATGTGTACTTGTATAATACAGGATTGTAAGATCTAAACATAATGTGAATGTAGGAATCAACTAAAAAATGCCATTGTTTTGAGTGAAGCACAATAACAAAATCAGAATTTAACCCTGTCCTCTTGTCCAAAATTTGAAATGAAGAAGTCAATTTAAAAGCTTCCCCCCCCCCCATTCCTGATTTTGCAGGCATATTAGTGAGCAATGAGGTATCTGCTAATATTTCATTAGAAGGGCTCTTAGCTCTTTGCTTGTTTGGAGACAGTGACAGCTGTTCAAGGGACAATGGGTTGACTGCACTCACTGCTGTGGATCTGAGGTGCTGGTGGAGACCTCTTGAGGTCTGTCCCACAGAGCAGACCATCAGTCGTGTCAGCCTCACTCTTTGACATGTAAACTGACTTATGGACCTTTCTTTACATTCTGGTTCAAGCTTCCTTTGCACTTCACTAAGAAGATCACAGGGACCAACAAGGATTATCACTCTGCTGTGCCTGCTGTAGAAGACAAGACCACCTCCTTGGCTTCTCCTCTAGGTGAGGTGATCTCTGTAGGGGTGTCTGTAACATCCCTAGGTGACATCGCGAGTCTTCAGCTTCCCTAAGAGCACTGGTGATACTGCACTTTTTTTTTTTTTTTTTTAATCTACTAAACTTTCCCAGCTTTATTGAGATCTGAACTCACGAGATATGGTGATAAATGTTAAGTCTGTCCTCCTTGCTATCCTTTCCCTTTTTACAAATTGCAGGCTTGGTACTCCTGAATTAGGATATCTATTTCCAGAATAGCAACAGGGATTTCAATCTCTGATGTATTTAATGAGAAATTATAAATTAATAGGTCTTCTTCATATAAGATCTATGCTAAATCCATATGGGATCCTTAAGAACTGAGCAGTCAAAATAATTGACTGTCTGTACAGCTGTAATAAACACAATCTAATCTAGAAATATCAGAATGGCCTAAAATATAACAAACACCCACAAAAATCACATGGCAAAAGGGTTTAATTTGTCCTTGGTAGACCTGGTTATGCCAAATTTAATTAAGAAGTTGTATTTGTGTCAATAAATTATCATCCAAGGTAAAATAAAAGTCATTCAATTTGTTAAAACTCAACTTTATTTAGATGCACAATTAGTGGGTTTATCTTATTGCAAAATAATTCAGCCAAGGAGTCAATGTTAGCCATGAGTACAACTGAGTTTACAAATAGTCTTCTGACACTAACTGGCTACAGCTACAGACAGAATGTTTTATATAAATGGCATACTTCTCTTTCTCATACACACAGAGAGACAGATATCTCTGTAACCATTTTCTAAAAATCATTAGCTCAATGCTACTGTAATACTACTAAAACTAATAAATGTTTTCTTACAGAAATTGCTGAAGGCAGCTTCAGGAATGAGACAAATAAAAAAAAAATAAATAAAGTATTTATAGTCTGGTCTGTCTGCATTTTCTGAAAGTCTATGCCTTAGTCCTATCTTCGTTTTGTACCATTTTCCAGTAAAATACGGGTGAAATCAGATCAAGGAAATGGTACCAAGAGCAAGCCTAATGGACTCTTTAAAGTAAGCTCTCTCCCATCATATTTCTGCAGCAAGGATGGAAAAAATTTCAAATGCTGCCAACTATGCCAAAATGCCTGCTGACCTGTTGGTAGAAGCCTAGTTGTGAAGGACGGACAAGATCTGCTCATGAATATTTTATCTAGGAGGCCTTGATAAGCCCACCAAAAAATGAATTGCAGCCTAGAAAATTGTAATCACCGGGAAATTGTCACATCACCTAACCTGAGACACCCAGCAGCTAATTAAGGCAGTAGCTGCCTAATATGTCTGCACTGGCAAATTGGGTCACTCCTCATTTCACCCAGCTCCACTGATTACGCATCCTGTATGCCTGTTAGCTCCCTTTGGGAGTGAACATTCAGAAGGCTCCCTGAGGGAACAGCATCTCCCAGGGTCTGCAAAGAGAGGGCACTTGGAAAACAAAAGGCACACTCCTTCAATTCTATCTCAGAAGGCTTTGCTCAAACCTTTCTTTTTAGAGACAGGGAATGACATGCCCTTCCTGTTAAAAAAACAAGACAAAACAACAAACCCCCACTTCTCTAAAGGCTGGAAGAGAAGCTGTAATTAATATATGTATTTTGAAGAGAGAAAACACCATATATTTCACAGAATATGCTGAGTTGGAAGGGACCCACAAGGATCATTGATTCCAACTCTTAGCGCTGCACAGGACCATGCTCAAGAGTCACACCATATGCCTGAGAATATCATTCAAATGCTGCTTGAACTCTGGCAGGTTAGTGCTGTGACCACTTCCATGGGGAGCCCGTTTCAGTGCCCAACCACTCTCTGGGTGGAGAACCTCTTTCTAATATCCAACCTAAACTTCCCCTGACACAACTTCAGGCCATTCCCTCAGGTTCTGTCCCTGGTCACCACAGAGAAGAGATCAGTGTCTGCCCCTCTTCTTCCCCTCATGAGGAAGTTGAAGACTGCAATGAGGTCTTTCCTCAGTCTCCTCTTCTCCAGGCTGAACAGACCAAGTGACCTCAGCCATTCCTCATGCAGTTGCCCCTCAAGGCCCTTCACCATCTTCTTTGCCCTCCTTTGGACACTCTCGAATAGCTTAAAGTCTTTCTTATGTTGTGGTGCCCCAAACTGTCACAATATTCAAGGTGAGGTCGCACCAATGCAGAGCAGAGCGGGACAATCCCCTCCCTTGACTGGCTGGTGATGCTTTACCTGATGCCCCCAGGGCATGGTTGGCCTTCCTAGCTGCCAGGGCACTGCTGACTCATATTACACTTGGCAACGACTAGGACACCCAGGTTGGTCCCATTCTTTGGTTCTGTCACTATTTCTTTTAATCCCCAAATTTAATCCCCAGAACAGCCAATTGTCATCCACGGAATCGCTACGCCCAGAACTGCCAGGAGAGCTCCACAAGTTCAGAAGTTCAAGTGGGCAGAACCTATCTTGGATACAGCCTTTCCTGCTTAGAACTTCTGATTCCATGTGAGGAGCCAGATGCTGAGCAGTCCTGAAAGCCCTCATTTTCTAGACAAGAGCTCAACTCCAACAGATCACAGTGCAGACCTAAAGTGCCTTTGACTCTGAGCTGACAGAACCCTGTTCTTCTTGTCCACACTTGCCTTCCCATAGAATGGAGAGCAGGAAAAAACTCTCCAGGGTGAGGCCAGCAGTGCCAAGTTTACGGTAGAGGCACAGAAATTACCCTATTATTGCCTCCAGGATGACATGCTTGCCCCAGGGCCCTTCCATCAGGGAGCTTTTGTTGGATTGTTTGGTTTTCGATCAATTTATATCACTTTCAGCAATGTCAGCTTCCAGTGGTGAGAAGTCCCCAGAATCAGGTGATGAGATGACCCTTGGTAACAAGAACTTTTCCTTAAATGGCAAAATCTCCAGCTCCAGCATCTCGCAGCACGGAGAGACCTTTGCATTATTTTCTTCAGATTAGCAATATTCTTTAATTCATTAGAAACTACCACATATTTGCAAGATAGTAAAGATGCCTTGGGATGAAATTCCAGCCATGTGTAAGGATCTTCTGCAGCCTGTCTCTGCCTCAGGATTTCACTATAGAACATAGACACAAAATCATGACACAACAGTTCTGAGTGTAGCAGATAATAGGGTGTTTAATATACATTTAGACTAAATAATGAGGTTACTTGCCAAAACTCATGAAGGAAGCTTTTAGCACATCCATTGATTAACTCTGACACTTTCATTTTGTTCTTCTAGACCCCAAACCATCTTTCTTATTTCTTATAGATAGCTGTCTTCATCCATACAGCAAAGAATAGATGAGTTAAGGTTTATTTTGTTTATAAACCAGTTCAGTCTTCTTTGGTATTTCTGACACTGGTGAAGAGATGTTTTCTTTGAACACTAGGGTAGCTTTGTGCATGGAAATATTCATGCAACTGAGCATCAGTTGAAAAAGAAAAGTGTAAGAACATACTAGATTATTTCTGCTTAAAATAGCTATCTTTCCACCCTAGAACATAAATCAACATTCAGGAAAAGACATTTACTAAGGTTTACGTTCAACCAAGCTTTGTGTAATAGGTATTAGACTAGTCTATTAGACCTTACACAGCTTTCCCAAATGCTGCTGGGCAGGATGGGTCAGTGCAACAATTCAGCAGTGGTGCAGCTGAAACAAGAACCTTATATCTCTTCATCTCCATAGGCAAATGTTGCTTTGAAATGTAGAGAAGTTATGTGACTCTCACATTCAGTTGCATTTAAAATCATTTCAAAAGGACATTGGCATCTGGAAGAGGCTTTTTGGTCACAAATGCAAGGAGCGCAGATATATTTTTATTTCTCTTTTAAACCCTGATTACCAGGAAGCGGAAGTGTTTCTCAAATACCTTGGTTCCAGTGTCCTGAGGTTTTTAATGGAAAGGGAAAATTATGAAGGTCATGTATTAATATTTCATTGAACACCAGTCAAAAATGGTTGCCTGGCATATGTTTTATGCCTTCCCACCTGCACAGAATTGTCATTGCCCTCCATTAAGGACCTTATTCCCATTAGTTTCTTCCAGTGGGTGGGGGAAGGGAAATATGTTGTGTGTGCAGTGCTGGAATAGGGAATGAGATTTTTGCAATCTTTCATTTAAAAGGAAATCCTCGGGGGCCTGTGAATGGCAGGCTGTACTAGTGATCACTCAGAGGTGTTCAGACCTAATGGCCCGATGACACCAAAGCTAACCTTTCTTCACCAGCCTCCTTTGTGTCAAGGACTGACATTGCTGATTTCAGAAAGAAATGATTGCTTCTCCCCTTGCATTACCCTGTTGAGGAAAAGTCTGGTTGGAAATCACTGTTTTCTGTTTTGATTGAATGCATCAGGGCTCTGGATATTTCTTTTTCTTTAAAGACTTGCATTAGAATGCTGGGTATCTGGAGCTCACTGTGGAAAATATTCTAGTTGGGTTGAACTGCCTGCCAGAAAAGACTGATGGTTTGCTTCAGTAAAGAAAATTAAACCAAAATAAGATCTGAAGCTCTGGCCACAGCCCGCGTTGAGGTGTGTTTGTGTTTCTAGAGGATTCCTAAAGAAACTTAATTTAATCCTAAAACCAGAAGAAAACATTTTGTATTTGTGCTTATTTTTTTCTGATGCTGGCTGAAGTCAGTACAAGTGATATCTACAAAATAGATAGTCAAAGATTTTTGTCTTAAAGGAAAGTTGGAAAAAATAATAGCTCTCTCCAAAACAATTGTTCTTATGAGACTGTTATGAGGCTAGTTTTGCAGACATGAGATCTGCAACTAATCACAGTAAAATCAGACTGCTTGATGCTACCTAAGACACATGTTGAGTCCTTGAAACCATTAAGGTGGGCTCTTACACAACTAGCAGCGTTCTCGAGAAGAATCAAGCACCTATGTGAAAATCATACATTTTTCTGGATCTGAGTTGCAGGAGTTTGACCAAGGTTTGCTCCACTCAGCCCTTTTGTAACACTCTCTGGGCACCTTCCCCTCTCCTTGCAGTCTTGCTCATGTTCTCGCAACCTTTCAGAACTTTCCAGGAGTTCATCAGTTTGCTGTGACTCCATTCACTCTGTTCATCTTGTCCACATGCACTACCAAGCAGCTTTTCCTTCTGTGAATATCCCTGGGCAGAGATCCCTGGAAAAATGCTTCTTTCTGCAACAATAACTCCTAGGGTTGATCCACACCATAAAGGGACAGTTGACAGTAAATGACAGACAGGAGCTACCTTTACATGGTTCTTTGGGATACTGGGACACAGAGAAAAGATTTGCTACAAAGAGATACATTTTCATAAGGATGTCCCCAAAATTGCCACATACTGTGTTATGAATCTTTGCAGCTAGATAGTCCCTACCATCTCCAAATTTTAAACAAACAGTTCTTGAGATGAGGAGTGCAGGCAGAGGACATTTTGCCTTAGAATTGTCCCACAGGTTTTCTGCAAAATGTGCATGAGCAATAACACTTGTGTAACAGGGCACAAGAGTATTAGCACAAGGGTTTGGATAAGAAATGGAAAAATTCTCTCACTTGAAACTCAAAACCATACATAGATCAAAAAAATAAGTCAGAAAAGTATGTGTATTTTCCCCAGAAAGCATTAACATCAGAACTGACTGTATTATTATTTAAGAATATACATTAGTAATTGGATAGAAGAGAGAAAAAAGAGACAGCTCAAATATCTTTAACGCTAGAAAATGAGGGAGGTACATCCATGTAACTGTTGCAAAAACCGAAATTATGAAAAAAATCTATAAAATCTTACTTTTTATTGTTGTTCTAAGCTCATTTCCAGTAGTCTCCCCATTACCTACTCTACACGAAGAATCATTCTGCTTTTTTTAAGATGTTTTTCCCCATGTTTGTTTGCATCATATATTTTTATTAAACCAATTGCCAAGTAATTTACATCACATTGCTTAATTAAAGGGAAATTGTTTTGCTGAGGAGTCTGTTGGAGGATGAATGGAATCAATCAACTTCAATCAGGTAGCCTTTTCATAAAGCCATTCATTTCCAAGTTTAGTCCTTGGGAAACAATAAATGGAATGCTATTATACTGCCCAGAAAATATGACACTGTGGTATATCTTAAATGTTTATGACAAGTCCACTGCACTATGCAGGAACATCTTTTTTATAACTCAGGCAAAAATATAAAAAACAAAAGGGCCTATTTTAACAAGGGTTGGAATGCTAATAGGTGGCCATTAATTGTCCACAGGTGATTAAGGGAAAAATGAGGCAGAAGAAAAATTTTCCAGGCCATCACTTTCACTGGGAACACCAGGATTTCAAACACTAGTAAGAGTTAGAAGAGTGTATTGGTGAAATAAAAAGATATTGTACCTATTTTCCTGTCACTAACATGTCAACTCTGTCATACTTATTGCAGTACAGCAGTCATGCTGAAAAGCTGATAATTATACTTCTAGCAGTTCTCAATATTTTACTAGTACTAGTTATAATTTGTTCCTGTGGCACCATGCCATGCTAGACCCTTGTATATAAATGAATAGAGTGCTGCAGTCCTAATATGCTCTGAGTTACCCTGATGACAATTGCTTCCAGAAGATCTATCATGCCTAATATTACTAATTTACAAAGTGATTGGATAGCATTTCTAAATCTGTTTTGGACAGGAAGCTCCTAAAATCTTTGCATACTCCTCCTTTGCTTCTCCAAAAGTCCTGTGTCCTCCTCTCTGCCCTGCTCTATCATGTACCCTATAACAAAATCCTTGAAAGACCATTCCTTCTTACATTTAGCAACATTGAGGGGGGGTGAAAAGGGTGTTTCTATGTTATCTGCCTTCAGCCTCTGCTCTGAAAGCTAAAGAGAGAAAACAGTTTGGATGTCTAGTTTGGCTCCACACTCCTGTGTATGAATTTTCTCAATGTTGTTGGAAGTGAAACTCATGATAAATAGCACAATACTATGGCCCTCTGTTGTTCTGGAGGCAATGCAAAGTGACACCACACATGGCTAAAGGAAGCCACGGTTCCTTTGGTGTGAGCAGATGTTTGGGTCCATGCAAGCAACAGCAATGGCTGTTGGACCTGGTGCTGGGACACTGAATCAGGAACAGCCTTTGTCATCATCCTTCACACCACGGTTTTCACTCAGTGGTTTCACTTTTCCTGTAAAACCTTTCTTATATATTGTTTTTCTTCTTTTTCTTTTTTTCTTTCTTCTTTTTCACCTTCACCCACCTTCAAGGCATTTATTTGCTGGGGTAGTGAGAACATTTGCTTAGTGTTACAGAAAACAAGATTTTTTCTTTTTCTTCTCTTTTTTTTATCTAATGACAAACAGCAATTGGTCTTCATTATGCAGGCAATAAAAGAAAGAAAGGAAAAGTGAGTGAAGCCTCAGTAGCTCCTCATATCTCATAACCATTTTTTTGCTCTGATAAATTAGCTTCAACAGCACTTAACTAAAACAGCCTGCAATATGATTTTGTAGCTTTGGCCTGGTACTTTGAGTAAGAACTAACAGCAGAGCAAAGCACAGGCTACACTGAAACCAGACATTCCTTAATTAATCTCAGATGTGTATTGATAGAAACAGTAATGTGGAGTTTGAGTTTACTTCCAGTTTGCTGATGACATTAACTCTTTAGGGCTTTATTTCTGAAAAGGAGACATTCCTGATTTTCTGTCATTTGTATTTCAGTACACTTCTTTTTTTTTTCCAAACAAAAAATGGGAGTACTGAGGATTTTTCCTTGCCACAGCTAAATGTCTTCATTTCAGTATCATTATCAGTTATGGACACATTTTTTTAATGTTTATTAGTCATGAAGCAGAGGTTATGTTTATCACAATCCCTATAGGCAGTATATAAAATCCATACTAATCATATTTGCCTGCATTCCCTGAGCAGGAAAAGTAAATTAGCCTCCCAGAGTGTCTGTTTTTCTCCTTGCCTGGGACTCCACTTTCTGGCATAGGATTGGTTAAGAGAAACTCCAGGATAGCCTGTAGTGTCAGCCTGTGCAATTTTTTTTTTTTTTTTTGAGAATTTTGTGAGTACTGCCACACATGCTTTATGCTCTGGTAGAAAAGAGAATAGCAACAACAGTTTTGCAACCAACCCAGCAAAGGGTTGCCTTTTACAATTCTGAAGTTTCCCACCCAGCTAGCTAAGAGATGTTGGAGACAACAGTAATTTGAAATTATTAGGTCAGGACCCAAAATGGTAGAAATGCTGTTTCTTACCACCAGAAAATTTAGGCACAACCAATGAAAAGACCAGACTCTGAGTTTTAGAAAACAAAGAGAAGAAAATAACTTTTCTCATGGGATAATGTTCATCCATGCCCATCATTGTCATTAGTGGCAGCAGAGTAAGTGCATTGAGACAGTGACTAGACAAAACTCACATGAAAATTGGTCTGTGAGTGGCTCCAGTCATAAGGAGCAGTGAATAAGACTATCATGTGCTGGTCAATGGAGTCGGCCTTGGGCACCCTGGAATGAGACATTGTGTATGCAGTATTTCATGGTGGCAATTGCTCACCACTCTTTTGTGAGAGAGACATACACAGAATACAGAAAGTCAGGTAGATGCTGTAAATGTTGTTAGCTCTGAGTTTCTGGGTTTGCCAGCTTGGGAGAATTGGTTTGAGCTGACCTGTGCCTGTGGATGACACTCTTCAGAGTTAATTCTTCAGCTGGGAAGGGCAGTCACTTCCCCAATTGACCTGCTAGGTGTTGTCTGACAAGATATATAGGGTGGTGAAATGTTCTCTCTTAAACCCTTATAATGATCCTGCAGCAATGCCAGATTCCACATTTTTGATGAGCGTGGTCTTCCTGGTGATGGATGAATTCAGAGGGAAAGCAAAGGCTTTCCCCTCTGGGGAAATATCTGGGTGAGATGTTGGAACACACCATGAGATACCGAACCCAGAGCTAGTCTGCCCTAACCTAATACTGCACTGAGTCAGGGGCAGCAGCTCCTCCCTGCTCCCACAGCAAGTGTGCCCATTTTTAATGTCTCATTTTCTTTCCAACAGGGATTTAGGCAGGGAAAAGGAAGGGAAAAAAAGGGGAGAAAAGGAGGAAAAGCCCCCAGTGCTAAAGGACTCTGGAATCACTTGTCTTAAAGGGGGAAAATGTCATTAAGGACATCAAGTTACTTGCAGGTAGCGAAACAGCATAGGGAAGCATCTATCCAATGCTTCCAGTCAAAACAGGTAATGTTGAAGAGATTTTAATTTGGTTATAGGTGAGAGAGGAGGAGGTGAAGACAAGCAGGGTCATTCTTGCTTCGATCAGGGAAAGGGGCAGCAGAAACTGTGTTATTTGGGACTTTCCCAAATTTCACCTCCAGGCACGGAAATTCCTTCCCCTTACTATTACTACACCAGAGTTTTTCTAAAGGGTTTGAGTTCCCCAGTTCTTTTGAACTGCATAGGATAGGCAAGGCATAGATTTGGACACCTCTCTTAAGCTTGTGTGAAGAAAATTTTGAAGAGTCAGATTTTGGAGCAGCTACAATAATTTCCTACTGTCAGTAAGTGCTGGGAAGCTGTGTGTTAGTGGGCCAGCAGTTGTTTAGATATTGACCCTGTAAAACTTGCTCAAAACAAGAGTAGACTTTGCAAAGATTAAATCTGGGGCTAAAGACATAACACCTTCTCCTTATCTAGGCAATCTGATTAGGCTCTGAATTTACAAAGGCTGAGGTACGTGTTAGCAGAATCATACAGTAACTCAAGTAGAAAGGGATCTCTGGTTGTCCATGGATCCAACCCTCCTGCTCACAGCCAAGTGTCGTGGTTTTGCTCACTGGCCAGCCCCTGGGGCTGAGGATGGTTTTGTCCAGGTGGATTTCCGGACAAAAAGGCCAATAAAAACTCTCAGTAACGCCTTTGCTAATTACATATTTAAGAAAAACAGAAGAGAAGGTTGGCTGCCCAGTTGGAATTAGAAGCAGCAGCCATGTAGGAGAGGAGGCAGGCCTCGAGTGGGCCAAGGCCCCCTCCTCCCCCAGCCTGGGCCGGGGGCAGGTGTAGCACTGAAGCCCCCCTTCTCTCATGTAAGAGAGTAAAGAAAAAAAACTTTGGAGGACTGACTGCTTGGACGAAAAACCGCTGCAGAAGAATTTTGGCAGAAAGATAACAAAGTGTCCGAGGTCAAAGCTGGCAGTCCGTGGAGAGAGAAGTTTGAAGGGGGGGCTGTTTCTCCCTCCTTTCACTCTCTCTCTTCAGCAGAGAAAAGACTGAAAAATAAAATCCCTGCCACCTTTGGAAGATTGTTGGGGTGAGGAGACCCCCATGTGGCTCACAAAAGAGCTTGTGGATGTACAAGGAAGCCAGAGACTTCATGAAAAAGACTGAAATGAGGCAGAGTCCTGTTGAAGATTTATGACCCTGAAAGAAACGAGGCTTACGCTGGAGCGAAAACGGCTCGGGTAAGCTTGGGATCTCAGTGAGAGATCCATGCTGCTGGTGCTGGAGATTTGTGACCCTGAGAGAACCCACGCTGGAGCAAGAACAGCTCGGATAGGGATGTTGGGATCGGTGTGTGGGATCCATGCTGCTGCTGAAGATTTATGACCCTGAGAGAGAGGCTTTACGCTGGAGTGAGAACGGCTCAGGTAAGCTTGGGATCCAAGTGTGGGATCCATGCTAGACCCATGTCGGAGAGGTCTATTCAAGGACTGTTCTCCCGTGGGGAGGGACCTCCACAGGAAAACAGGAGTGGACTCATAAGCCATTATCCCCTGTGACCCTGTGGTGAAGATCCATGGTAGGCAAGTGTCCCCTTGCAAGTCCATGGAAGAGAAAACCTTCAGGGCCTGGGTAACCCCCAGCCTCCGGTCTTAGCCCAGGAGGAGGGTAGGTCCAGCCCTGGAGGCCAACACAGAGCAAGAAAGAAAGAGAAAGAGTTCCAGCTGCAATGAGAGTGCTGCAGAGTTATTGAAGAGACCTGGAGCTCCGAGAATGGAGAAAGAGACTGCTTCTCCTCCTTGGACTGATATAAAAGGGGAAGAAGTATTTCTGTAAATACATAGTACTTTTACTTAAGTAGAATTGTTATAGATATAGTTCTTTGGTTTTATCTTGTTAGTAATAAATGTTAATATTATTTTCCCAAATCCGGTCTCTTTTGTCTGCATAAACTTTCTCTCAACTAATGGTAATTGTGTGAGGGGGGGTGTGAGAGCAAATCGACCCAGAGCAAAACCACGACACTAAGCCAGCTTTAAATTTAGGTCAGGCTACTCAGAGCTTCAGCAAGCTGAGTTTTTAACATCTCTGAGGATAGAGATCCTGCAGTGTCTCTGGGCACTTGTCCCAACGTTTGGCCAACCTTGTTGAGAACTTTTTCCCTTAAGATCTATCTGGAATTTTCCAAGTCCCAGCTTGTGTCTTGTGGCCTCTTGTCCTTTCACTGTGAGCCTCTGGGAACAGCCTGGCTCCATCTTCTCTAACCTTCTCAACAGGTAGTCGAAAACAGCAATAAAGTTCCCCTTCTGCCTTTTCTTCATAAGGCTGAATAAAACCCACCCCCTCAGAGCTACAGCTAGAACAGGCCTAAAGGCCTGAGTTTCAATTTACAGTAGCCTGGGCTGCATTAGGAGGGGTGTTTCATCAGATCAAGGGAGAAGACCTTTCTCTGCTCAGCACTGATGAGGCCACACCTGGAGTGCTACATCTGGTTCTGGGCTATCCAGTAAAAGAGAGAGTTGGAATGACTTAGCATGGGTTCACTAGAGGACCATAAAGAGGATTGAGAACATCTCTTATACAAGAAGAGACTGTGTCTGTTCATCCTGGAGATGAAAAGGCTGTGGGGAATCTCATCAGTGTGTATAAACACTGAAGTAAGGGCACAAAGACCAGGGAGCCAGGCCCCATCCAGCGATGCCCGATGACAGGACCAGAGGCAGTGGGCACACACTGAAATGCAGGGAGTTCCCTCTGAACACCAGGAAACACTTTCTTGTTGTGAGGGTGACTGAACGCTGGGCAGAGGTCACCCAGAAAGGCTGTGGTGTCTCCAGCCTTGGAAATATTCAAAAACCTCGGTAACCAGCTCCAGGTGTCCCTGCTTGGACCAGACAGCTTGCAGACACCCCTTCCCACCTCAACCATTGTGTTTTTATGAAATGTTTTCTGAGAAAACTGAGGCTCTGGGTAGAGCAGAGTGTCCAGAAGCAGCATGAGCTGGGCTGCTTCCCTATGGAAGTGAAAGGCCAGAGCTATGGTTATATGGGTGCTGGGAGAAGGACGGAAAAAGAGAATGGAAGCTGGAAAAAGCAACCTCTACTGGGAAATGCTTAGTCTGTGAGAGGACTGGGATGTTGTTTATAGGGTTTAAACTAGGGTGAGGGCCAGTGTAAAGGAAAAGCAGAAGCCTGCAGCCCCACTGGACATGTGTCAGTGAGGCTTAAAGAAACTGAAAACTAGTAGCAGAATCCATCTCTGAGGAATACCAAGTATCTGGACAGTGGGGACCCTGTCTTAAAGGTAAGTCAGTGGCTAAGATTGAGAAGTCAATGGTTAGGGTTGAAGGAGAGAAGGAAAAAGCTCAGAGCTACCTTTGGTGTGGTGCTGGACAGGGACTGTCACAACCTGAGGGCAGCAAAAATGTTTATCCACAAGGATCTTTTCATTGCTGAGAGGTTGAGGTGCTTACCTGGAGACTCAGAATAAGGTCAGCATAATTGTTAGAGGGTTGAGAGAACGGAAAAATTTACTCTGAGTGGGGCTGGAAAATTATGCCCTGAGTAAAACAGAGGGCTGACGCTGTTTAGATGCCTATTGTCATTGCGATTTACCAGTGATATTTTTGCTGTATGCATGAGGCCCTGGTCAGTACAATCTTACTTGAGATTTCTTACTGAAAATATAGAATACTCCTGCTTCTACATTCCAGGCAAAAATCACCGTCTCAGCCACCTGCTGCTGCAGGGAGGGGTGTGTCATGGTGATGCTGGGACCATTCAATCTTGCTGTAGTCTGCATTAGGCTCTCAGCTGCTCCGTTTGATATACAGAATAAAAAGAAAACAACATAAAGGAATCAAAACACTTTAAAATATCCCCTTAGGGCAGTGGTAGAGCATTTATGCAATAATGTCTTAAGTCAGAACAAAACATTGAAATATATACCAGGGGTGGGAATTGGAGGCTCAAACCATGTTTTTCTCCTATCACGTAGAGTGGCTGCTGCTGTCACCAGCCATGTGCCTGGGGGAACACAGGTCCCTGACAGGCCTAAACAGGCAGGCCTCAGCATCAAGGGACTGAAGCATCAGTGCCCTGCAGGTGAAAGATAATTTTGAAGAGATTTCACAGATTTATAGGCCAAAATTTTAAAGTGTGGATCCCTCTATTAAGAACCTGAATTTAAATTGGGTGCTTCTATATCCTGCAAATGCTTGCACACAAGAGTAGCTTTAGGCTCAGCAAACTCAGCAGGAATGCCCTGGAGGGTCTGGAACCAGATGATTCACAGAACCACAGAATATTCTGAGTTAGAAGGGACCCACAAAGATTATCACGTCCAGCTTTTAAGTCAATGGCTCATACAAGGATCAAACCCACCACCTTGGAGGTATTAGCACCATGCTCTAACCAGCTGAGCTCATCTCAGACTCTTGCAGCAGGGATGTGGTGGCACCAGATGTTCTTGGCCTTCAGATGTTTGTTAGCACTCCAAGGACTCTCTGATGCTGCACAACAGTGGCTGTGGCATGGCAGGTTGTAGGTCTGGGTGTTTTCCTGTAATGCAGATCATTTCAATGACTAAGTTTCCAACCTGGCTGGAGAGAAGTGCTGGGACACTGGGAACTGCAGGACACTCACCAGCAGGAAGGAAATATCCTGAACTGCTTTTCCTGCCAGGAAAATCTATCATTTCACTAACCACCTGAGCTCTCACCTCTTCCATTGTAGGCTTTTACGCCTTACCTTACTTTCTTCTGCCCTGTGGATGCCATCCAAGCAACAAGGAATATTACAGTGACTTTTTCTGGAATTTAATCCTAATGACTCCTGAACCACCCAGATGGGTCAAATCCACATGTAGTATTAATATTTAGTACAGATTAGCTCGATACTTGTCACACTGACTGAACTATAATGTACTGTCAGGTACCTATACCTCACTAACCACCCTGTGGCCCCTGGGATGGAAACAAGAGTGATGTCTAGGCAGAGAACTGCATTTCTGTGGGAGATGCTATAGCTGTAAGTACTCAGTCCCGTACTGCAGAGGGGATGCATTTGTCTATCGCTGCTCCCAGCCACAACAGTGATATACCATTCCTAGTTCAGCTAACAAAACTCAGCTGGGAGGCTCCTTCCTATCTGAGATGACCTTTGTGAAAGTTGGCTCCAGATTAGGATTTTCCTGAGTGTAAATCACAGGAGAGTAAATGTCTGACTAGTGTTCAATAGGACCAGCAGTCCTTTGTGGGCTGTTTCTGAGTCTCACCCTCTCCCTTCTGTTTCCTACATATCCCTTGCATTGGATCCAGAAACTCTGCAACTGAATGGGGAAAACACCACTGGAAAATTAATTTTGCCAAGGGCATGGGGGTGTGTTTGCAATCACTTCATCTCATTACTGGTTGTACCATGGTTCAATCAATGCAAGGGAGCTGGCAGAAAAGCAGCAGTGAGCCAAGGGGGAAGGAGAAGGATACAGCTGTCCTTCCCACAGCAGTTAGCAACTTTGTCAGATTAGGTATGCCACCAAACAGAAGACTCTAATTCACCTAAAAGTCTCCGCTATTTCTCCACATCCACTGAAGTTTCATGCATCTGGTCTTCAAAGGAGAAGGGAGAGCTGGCCTCTGCTAGCAGGATAGCCAAGACTGGGGACACTTCTTGGCCTCCCAGATATGAAGAAAATACGTGGCTGAGATTCCCTCTGATGGGTTGGAGGCTGAATGCACTGGGCTGGAACCAGGGTTCCCAGCAGGGCTAAGCCTGGAGCTGCTGGTCAAGTTGCACCAGTGAGGGGAGATAGGGAGCACAGGGACCAAGTGGGCTTCCCCAGAATTGCTCCAGGGATACAGCACAGCCCTGGGCCACCGACCTTTTCAAGGATGTCTCGTACAATTTATCTGGGGCCAAGTAGCAGGAAGGGAATACAGATAAAGTGGATTGTCTGAAATGGTGAAGTCATGCCACGCAGAATATCCCATCAAAAGCAGCTTCAGGAGAATATAAGGCAATTTTATTATGTAATTTTATTTTCTGTTGTGCTACTAGAGAATGTTAACCTCTAAGTTAATACTTAGAGTACATCTGAGGTACAAAAGTACATCTGAGGTGACAAAATACGAAGTTTCTCGAGAGACAGAACTTTCTTAGAGCCCCAAAGAGAGAATCAAAATGACTGACATTTTCTCATACTCTCTATCATACATTTGACAAAAGCAGCATAATGCAATCCCCTTTACCTGGTATCAGGAGAGATGGAATAGCCTGTATAATAGGGAGATAAAGAAAAATTGAAGGATTTGCAAAGGACATTGGTGAATCCTGAAAACCAGAAGGTGTTCATTATCAGTGCATCAAGTGCTCTTGAGACATGTGCCTTTGAAGGGGCCCATTATGAACGCTGTTGGGAACGATGAAATTCAGAGCTTCAACTCACCCTGATTTAAAAATACCTTTGCAAGGTTTTGGGGAGGTCGTGTCTTTTATTGTATTTTGATTTGCAAGAAGAGACCGATGAAGTTACAAATCAAAAGTGGCAAGGCTTACCTTGATTGAGTAATGTCGGGTAGTTGTGTGTCCCGATATGCTTAGCTGATGTTTGCAGCTCTCTCAGCCACGACAGCTCCAAAACCACAGAAAATTCACATCTCCTCTGCTTGACTGTGTGAGTTCACCTGGAGGAACGTGGCGATGACTGCAAAAGTCTCTTTCAGGCATGAACAGAAAAAGATGCTATGCTCTCACTCTGTGCCTTTGTGGATGGATCATGTTATCTAAAGATACTTCTTGCAAACCGATTTTGTCCATTGTATGATACTGCCTGGATGAAACCGTGAGAACCCCTATTCCAACACAAATTAGCCACCTCCTTGCTTTCCAAGGAAAATTCCAATGTACCCTATCTCTAACTACTTCATACTATCCTAAATGAAATGAAATAAAAATAAAACTAATCATCCTGACTGCACACTTGCACAGATGAACCATAAGTATCAGATTAGGAAATTTTACCTATAGAAACAAAGTTATTTTCATTTGATGTCTAAGGAAATCATACTGGACTCAATTCCTAAACCTGTCCCGACTGAGGTCAGGGGGGATTTTTCTGTGTCATTTAAAGATCCTTTAATTACTCTTCCGTTCCATAGGACTTCTCTGAAAGCATAAGGAGGTTAATTACTTCCTCAGTAGTATGTGCTTCTTCTTATTATTAATTATTTAGTGATTAATTATAAGGCATTGCCTCTCAGGGATGTGTGTGAGCTATAATAGGCACTGATGTAGACAGCTTCTCCCCTGAGGAGTTTCCAATCTCTTTTTTTTTTTTTTTAAATTTCTATGACCGACAAGATGTAGATTCATTTATACAATAGGTTGACCAAAACAAATGGAAAAGATAGACATCTGTCTAAGGCTGAGGGACCAGAGGTTTATGGGATGGGTTTTTACATCCAAGTGACATGCTCACCCCCCAGAGAGCGAGAGCAACTACAAATATTCAGCCTCAGATGGCTGTTCTCTGAGAAATACACACCTGGCACTTGTTCACAAAATCTGCCTCCCCAAGTGGCTGCCCTAAGGGAATGCCCGTACAGCACAAGTGGGACTGAACACAGGGATAAAAACCCAGCCCTCTACAGACCAAGACCAAAAGATTCTAGTGGGAAAAATTGCTGTCCATCCAACATCCTTGCTGCAGTTCTGGATGTGAGCTCTGGCTGCTGAAAAGCTGTTAAAAATACACTTCTTTCTGAGGAGATACAACAGAAATAGCGCCCAACTATTCCTCAGCTCCTGCCAGTCTGTGCTGCAGTCACATGGGGAGCTTCCGAGCAGAGGCTCTGCTCCACCGCCTATGAACGCCTCTCCAGTGCCCCCACCCTGATAAATGCACAGGGTAAGTAGTGTTCCCACTATCAGACCACACCCCGAGTTACAGAGAAGAGGCATCCCAAGGGCCATTCTTCTGCCTCTGGAACTGGTAGTGAGGGGAGTTCAGATGCATCAGAGCAAGACAGTATGCAGCAGGCTGTCAGACTTGACACCAGCTAGGGATTTCACTGTTTAAATCCTAACTTCAGATTCAATCTGTGCAGCAACAGGCTGAGAATGAAGCAGCAGGCAGTTTTTTCCAGTATTTCCTAAGTTCAGGTACCCAGCTGTTACACCCACTTGCTGGTCTTCCCTACTTTTTCTTCTGTGCAGCAGACAAGCAATTGAAAACAGCATCACAGCTTAAAAGCCTCTGTGTAAAAACAAATCTGCTCTTCTACACAATTAGGAATTCACTAAATCAAAGTCACACCATCGTGAGGCTGGTGCCCTTTTAGAGGGTCTAGAGATGCTGCTCCCTGGTTCAGCGCCTCTGTGATGCAGACTTTTCCTTGGCATCACGATGTATGCAAAGCAGCAAGCAGCCTTCTGTGCAAACGCGAGGCTGCCCTACTTTCTGCAAATGACTGCCCCTCAACCACCCTCACCAGACAGTCTGATTATCTCTCTCATATTGCAACACAGATGTTCATAACTTGTCGTCTGCACCAAGAAAACCAGCCAAGTATTCCAGCTGTATAATAGCTTTTTATTGTTGATTGAAGAGTCTCAGTACAAATTACTTTCCCTTATATCCCTGGAAATCACACAAATATCGCGCAAGGCAGAGAGCGATGCTTTTAGAACCACCTCTGCAAAGTGCCACAGCAATGTTTTAACGAGGGTTGTCCTATTCCAAATGCTTAGCAGCTCCCATTTGCCAGGGCTCCTTCTCCTGAGAACATACAGAAGAGATGCTGTTGAGACATCATGGCCAGGCACACTTTTGGATTTCAAGGATCCTGCTCCACTGTTTGGGAATCCATGACAAAAGACAAGTTATCTTGTGATGACTTGATGCCTTTAATTCTAAAATCACCAATGCTGAGTACAAGGAGACAGGTGGGAAAACAAAAACCTGGAAAACCAACAACTGAAGAAATGAATGGATTTGTAAGGGATAGGGATTGATTAGTTCCTTCCAAGATAAGAAGCAGGGGACATAAAGGTTCATAACAAACACATGGGGATAGTTTTCACCATGTATGTAAGGGGACTGTGGAACACCTTAACACAGGATGCTGTGCACATTAATTTTTACATGTCTCAGAAAGGACTGGATGGCTGCTTGGAGGCAAAATCTGTTGGGGACGTTAAATACACAGACAATACATCTGACCTAGGAAATGTCTGACCTGCAATTTTTTGCAGCCTGGGGTTGCACCCCTTTATGTTTTCCCTGTTCATCCACTATTTTCACATTATCCTCTGTTGGCCGCTGTCAGAAATGGGATATCCTAAAAGGCAATAGGTTTTGTTCTTAATGTGGATACATCTAGTGAACATAAAAAAACTAAAAAAAAACAAAACAAAACAAACCCAAAAAGCCAAACAAACAAACAAAAAAAAACAAACCCCCAAACAAACAAAAAAACCCCACACACCTATCAACCAACCAAAAAAAAAAAAAAAAAAACACAAAACACCCAAAAAACCAAAACCCAAAAAACACCCAAAAAACAAACCAACCAAAAAAACCATTCTCTCCTCATTGAAGTCTATGGTACTCACAATGATGACAGGATCCAAAGTGCATTTCTTCTTACAAACTATAGCCACCAAGAAATAAAGTACAGTTGCTGGGACTGGCTCCGATGCTGTTTGCTGAACTCCTGGCAGATCACATTACTAGCAACATGATTATGTCCATCACCAGGGACTGAAGAGTTTGCTTTGCAGTTCTGCTCTGTGGAAGTGATACTTGTGGAAATACAGGAGTTTGCCCAGAAATGTCTGTAGTGCAACTGCTCCCAACTTTTCTCAAAAAAATCCCCATGAGTTTTGAACACTTCCTAGGAATATGCCAGATAGCTGCTTGGGTACATTAAAGATATTTTGGTAATTATGTTTTACATAGTTCACAAGGATAGGGCAAAATGTGTTGCTGCCCAATTTTTTTGTTGGCAGGCCAAGCTGGGATGGAGGAAACCAAGATCTGTTCCACTTCACTCTTCTTTAGTAGCTTTACCACCACTAAAAACGGAAGGCTTATTTCTCTGGCCAGGTTCAGACAAGAGTATACACTGTTACCCAGTGTACTAACGATTAACACCTTGCATGTCCTACCACCTACCCTCTTTGAGCAAGCCAAACCCCACATTTTTCCTGCAAAATTTTAAACTTCTTTCCCAAGGAAACTAGGTTCACTACTAAGCTTTCTAACCATACATCTGTGTTTCTGCTACAACCATTCCCTTCTACAGTCACTTTTAAACTGTTGTCAATTTTTAAGAGTGGGAAAGATTCAGAAAACCTGAAGTTTCTCTATAATTAATAGATAAAAGTCACTGAGTAATGAAAACAAGCATTATTGATCACCTCACTGTGGGAATAACTGCAGTGCCGATACAGCCCGTACTAGACAGCAGAGTTCAATCTCTAGAAAGGTCCTTAGGAAACTACATCTCATTGCTTCTGCTGCTTATGGACATACCTTTTATGACTTAAAGATAGTGCACTTCACCACCTGCAATCCAAATGATTACAGGCCCTGATTAATATTCCCCACTGGCTGTATGATGAAATGAGAAGGTAGCAGCAAGGCTAGATCAAGAAACAAGTGCAGAGAAGGGTTCTCACTGCTGTAGAGAAGGTAGAAAAGGATTTTGCCCTGAAAAGCATAATACCATCTTAAGTGAAACACTGGAGGGGCATCTCATAAAAAAAGAAGTCTGACAGAGTGGGACTGATTGAAAAAGCCCATTTCACCAGGGCAGAGTAGGACAACTGGGATAAGATAATTAACAATAGCTCTACCATTTCTATTGAAAGTCTAGAGTAACCAGAGTTCTATGTGGTGTTGCTGAGACATACACATGTTGAATATGACCTTGTCTACTTTTTGACAGTTTATCTGGGGCACACCATGCACCAGAGTCTCTGATGCTTTGGCTCTGATATGGATCATGACATAAGACCTCCCTCTAGCCCTCTGTCAGTGCTTACCTTTGCAAGTCCTGCATGCCTGCCTTTCCAGCCTGTGCGTCTCAATTCAGCTGCAAGCTGGCACACACAGTTGCCTGGTCACTTGTGGATGACAGAAGAAATGGGGCTTTCATCACCTACAGCGCTATTTCTTACCCCTCTCTCTGTGGAATGGATGTCTGGCAAAATAAAAAGAGGCCGTCAGTTATGTGAAGCCTACCAGAAGAAAACTACTTGAGAATGCCAACATTTAGCTCCTGGATTTGCACCTCCTCAGGCAGGAGGACTCACTGTAACCACCCTGGGGAGGGAGGTGCATGTTTGGGTAGGACTTCTTGGTGACACACATCAGTGCAACAATGCTGTCCTCCCCCAGCTGCAGACAAAGAGGTATCCCTCTTCTGTTCCTACAGGATGCTTGGTACAAGTATGGCATGATCTTTATCCCTCATTTCTGTGGCTTCAGTCAAAATCAGTCTTCTCAGATTTTCTAATCTCTATGCCCTATAATAAATTCTGGTTTATTTGCAGTTTAAAAAAAACCAAAAAAAACCAAAAACCCCCACAAAAACCCAAAGGTAATTCAACTAATAGGTTTGGTGCTATCTCCTCAGAGACTCAGAATTTTTTCAACAATAAAATTTCTTCTTCCTCAGGCCAGTAGTACTGGGATAAAGACTCAACAAAACTCTTCAGCAATCACACACCAGCTATAATATCCTTTCCACTCAAAAGGTACAGTCTTCCCCTTGTTTTAACTCCCTCATGGATATAAAAGATGAACTTCCCTATGATGAAAGTAGACACATGCTGGCTGCACCATGGTTAGTTTTATACTGGATTAATCCTTTCAACAGGGATGATCAAATTCTGATTACATTGGTGGAAGAGCTAGAATATCCTGAGTTGGAAGGGAGCCACAAGGATCATCGAAATCCAGCTCCTAGCCCTGCGCAGGACCACCCTAGGAGTCCCACCATGTGCCTCAGAGCACTGTCCAAACACTTCTTGAATTCTGGCAGGCTTGCTACCATGACCACTTCCCTGGGGAGCCTGTTCCAGTGCCCACTCATCCTCTGGGGGAAAAACCTTCTCATAATATCCAACCTAAACCTCCCCTAGCTCAGTTTCATACCATGAACCAAAGTCTTTCATGCTGCATACTTCAATGCAACAGATTTGAGCACCCTTACCTCCTCTTTTATGCAGTGTGATGCAGTCCTGGGACTCCTTCACTAGAGTCCTTTGGAGCCAGCCACAGCCCCAAGCCTCAATTGATAAGACTTGCCTCTCAGGTGAGCTAGTTTGTACTTGGCTGCCACAAACAGACAATTTTCAGTTCCTGAGGTACCTTAAGGGGTTTTCCCCCTCACTTTGCTGACTCTGGGGGTTTTGTTGGCTGTGCAAGGAGTCCCTGGCAATTCTAAGGACACCATGTATTTATGGCTGAATGTCTCAGTGATTAGGTTGTCCAGGTGTAAGAGAGGAAAATGAAGCTGAAACATAAAAGAATTCCTGGGCAGACACAACAGATGGATGGAAGGAGAAAAGGGTACATCCAAGGCCATTTACCCCAGGGAACAGAATTGATAATCAGGGCTGAATTAATGGAAAAAAATTTTCTGTTCGTCAGCCAGTTGAGTCTTTTGAAAAGGTATTGCTGTCAGAGGAAAACAGAGGACTTCAGGTGCAGGTGAACCTATTTGTACACAATTCATGAGTCCTAAAGCTCAGTCAAGCTTAGAAGGGGTATCATGAAGCCGTTAGGGAGCCTTCTCAAACAAAAATCCATCTCTCTGCTTTCCCTAGCTCCATGGGTTTCTGGACACACATTTATTACCTTTCACTGACAAATATTTTCTCCCAAACTCGTGTCACATTTGTATTTTCAATCCTCTCCTGATTTCAGTGTTTAGTCCGCATCCCATATCTGCTTCATGAAAAACTTTATTTACATGGTCCCTGGAAGTACCTCTTTTGTGATCAAACCAGACCCTTTGCACAGAAGCTGGTGTGCAGCTACCTCTGCGTAGCTGCATTTGTAGTCCCAGGGCTTTGACTGGTTGGCATAAAGTCATTTGTAAAAGGACAATAACAAGCATGATGAATTCTAATGCTCTGTGTGTCATGGTACTTAGGTATCTCATAGATAACTCCATCACCAATATTTCACAACTCTCTTTAAAAAAAAAGAACCTCACAAAACCAACACTTTATCATAATATTCGTGGACAGGTACAAAAAAAAATCAATGGCTGAGGATCTACATCTATCACATCTTGCAGAAAACCCTCTGCTAATATTGGGTCAAGGGAAGCTGCTCTAATTGCCTGGTTTCCTATGTCAGCTCATATTCACCTGACACCACTCACTGGCATTAAAATAGATTTTCATCCCCTTGCTTCATGCATCATAGAAAGCATAGAAAATAAATCAGCTCTTTTAGAGATAGTGTTCATGACAATGAAGCTGCTGCCACAGAGAGGTTCCCTCATTAGCTGCTGTGTCTCTTGCACTCGTTGCATTTCAAGTCCTTCAGGGATCATTGAAATCCCAGAAGGACCAAGGCACCTGGAGAGTTTGGCAGGAGCTGGTAACACACTGTGATATCACTGACACCCCAATCTTCATTCATGCATTCCCTTCCAGCTCAGGAAAGTAGCATGTCCTACTTTTGAAGTATTGAGGTTTTGAACTGTGCCGTAACTTTGCCAACGTGTCCACCACAGGAAAGTCATTGAGCAACACAGAAACATAACACTTAAACAAGAACTTCTCTAATCATTGTTACAACTAAAGCTTAATAGCAATGTAATCATGGAAGGGATCCTCCTAGAAGCTATGCTGAGGCACACGGAGGACAGGGAGGTGATTTGAGACAACCAGCACAGCTTCACCAAGGGCAAGCCCTGCCTCACCAACTTCATGGCCTTCTGTGATGGAGTGACTGCATCAATGGACAAGGGAAAGGCTACAGATGTCATTTATCTGGATTTCTGTAAAGCCTTTGACACAGTCCCCCACAACATCCTTCTTTCTAAATTGGAGAGAGAAGGAATCGATGGATGGATGGATGATAAAGAATTAGTAAGACAGCCACATCCAGAGGGGAGTGGTTAGCAGCTCAGAGTCACAATGGACATCAGTAACAAGTTTTGTCCCTCAGGGGTCCATACAGGGACCAGTGTTATCACTGACATGGACAATGGAATTGAGTGCACCCTCAGCAAGTTTGCAACTGACACCAAGCTGAGTGATGAGGTTGACACACCTGAAGGACAGGATGCCATCCAGAGGGACCTGGAGAAGCTTGAGAAGTGGTTGCATGGGAATCTCATGCAGTTTAAGACCAAGTGCAAGGTGCTGCACCTGGTTGAGGGCAACCCCTGGTATCAACGCAGGATGGAGGATGAACAGGTGGAGAGCAGTTCTGCAGAGAAGGACTTGGGGGTGCTGGTCCTCCTCATGAGAGTCTGGACATGACCCAGCAGTGCGCACTCACAGCCCAGAAAGCCAAACGTATCCTGGGCTGCATCAAAAGCACTGTGGCCAGAAGGTCTAGGGAGGGGATTCTGCACCTCTACTCTGCCCTGATGAGACCCCATCTGAAATGCTGCATCCAGGTCTGGAGTCCTGAGCACAGGAAGACATGGACCTGTTCGAGCGAGTCCAGAGGAGCAGCTTGCAGTTCACTTACAGCTCAGAGACTTCTTGAACCCGAGGCAAAGTCCTTGTATGCAATAACTCTCAATGGATTTATCTTCTGTGGGCATGTTTCATGATCCCTTGATATCACAGAAATTTCCAGCACCTCTACCTGTTGCAAGGATTTCCCACAGCCTGATTCTGTGTGGGTTTTGAGCCTGCCATGTTCTAGCTTATGTGTGCTGTCTGCAGTATGAAGGAAGGATAGAAGAACTGTCTGAAGCGGTTGCAGCTCTCCATTCCGGCTCTAACAAGCCTCCACCTCTTTTCAGTCTCAGAGGTTGAAGACCATCAGTCTATTTATTTGCTCCTCTTGAGGAAGCTGGTTCATATCTCTGATCATCCTTGTCATTTGTTCTCAGTGTCTGGAGCCAGGACCTGTCCTCTGGGAAGGAAAATGGAGACGAAAATGAGCTAGGACACAATCTGGATAAAGGGATGTTTCACAAACTGTCAGAGACCATCTCACACTGAAGGCAAAAGCAGAACAAAGACCATGGCAAACACAGCCTTCATCCTCGGGGATGGACATAGGGGAAAAATCCACATCTGAATTTGAAAGGAAGTGCAGGAGACTGACGGAGGAGAATTAAAAAGTGCATTAGGACTCTCAAACATGTCACCACGAGTACTCCATTGACAAGTGCTGTCATGCTCCGCTCAAACAATGCTTCAGGGAAGCCAGGGCAACACTTCTGAGGGCGGGCATGAGAGCCCTGTTGAGATCCCTCTGTTTAATACATTACAATGAACAGTTAATGACAGAGCACTCACAATAAATGGCAATACCCACTTCACTGTGAAGCATCCCACAGAGCAGAGGGAATCCATTGTCTGCCCAGCAATCTCACCTGGCTCCCTGCTTTGTTCCTCCTGCGCAGAGACACCTCGTGTCGCAGAAGGTGCTGCTGGAAGACAGCACTCATTTCAATAGTCACGTAAAGGAAATTCCTCATGAAATATCTCATTTGCCTGTTGAAGAGCAGCAAGGCTCTAACCTCAGGTGGTTTCAATCCTGCAATCTGAAAGCTAATTTTAACCAAAAAAAGATTTTTCTTTTTCCTCACAGAAAATCTACTTCTCTCTCGAGGCTCTGTCTGCTTAATAAATAGCTCTTTACAGAAAATGCTTAACATCTCATCACATACTCTGGGTGAAGACTGTTTTAGCAGTGAATTGAGGGTATAATGTACTAGCAGCACCAATATCTGCTGCCCCACAATGCAGTTGGTCTGGCTAACCTTTCCCTGATAGATACACCATTAAGCAGGAGCAACTTTTACTAGTGTGTACAAAAGGGAGAAAGGATTGAAATTCCAAAACTTCCTCAACTGATAAGATCCCCACAAAAATATGTGTCCAGAGCTAATGGTATCTCAAGTCATTAAAGTGCCTTGCCATTTTTTAAGCCCCGTGGTGCTGCAGCTCACAGCTCGGCTGTTGATCATTTCTTGCCCGCTTTTGTGTTAAGTCTTACAGGTTATTTCAATCACCATCAGACACATCTCACAAATCTTTGTGCTTATGTATTAAGAGCACTCACAGCCTGCTAATGGACTGGAGCTGCTGGTTTAAGGTCTGCAAGCAGCTGTTGGTATGGGGGACTACAGCCCTTGGCACACCCACATCTGCAATGTAATAGTCCAAAAGTCTTGGCTTTCCAAGCTGATTTGATAGCAATAACAAGTGTGTCACCTGATACTCCTCCAGCCACAGGACACTGAATAGGTCATTCTCACTCATTTTACCTCATCTGCATCTGACAGTCAAGAGTGGTAGGTAGGCAAGGCTTTGGCTCTCTTGGCAGACCCCTAAGCCAGAGGAAAAACTGGCAGCGGCAGTAGAAAGCTGTGAGTAGCTTTATGGGCAACACCATCCACCTTAGGGATCTGCTTTTTCTACTCTTTCTTTTATTGCTGCTCAGCCTTGATTTCGCTTCTGTCACCATGAATTTTCCTAGGCAGGAAAACTCCTCTGCAGCTTCTCTTTGTCTTGTAGCAGTGTGTCAACTAATTATAAGTGCAGAGAGCCGAGTCAAGTCCTTGTTCAGCTGGGCCTCGAGTTAGAGAGTTGCCTAGAATTGCCTGGAGTCAATCCTGAAGTTGCTGTAGTGAAACTTTGAAGGATGGCACCATAGGGCTTTGTAAGTGTCCCTGAGTTATGTGATGCTCCTTGCCCATGAATCAGAGGATCATAAAGGACGTTGCTCCAAAGTACCCAGATGATGACTTGTAGCCTCTCTCACTTAGTGGGCTACGCTCCAGGTATCAGGGGCTCCCATCACTCATCCAGGCAGCCTTCTCCCAGCAAATGTGAATTGGCCCAGCCTGGTTGCTGAGTCTCAAATTAAGCTCATGCTCTTTATGAAAAGGCTGATATCACTCATCTAAATGATTGCTAAGCAATGCAGAGTCCTCTCGGCTTAGCAAGTGCTTCTTGCTCTGTAATGTGCATCCAGACCCACATGCACACATTCCCCTGGCAGCTGTGGGGAGCACCAAAGTGCAAGAGGGCCAAGGATGAGCTGAGGGGAAAAAAAACTGGCTTTCCTTCCTTCCTTCCTTCCCTGATGGTCAAAGTCACCTTATGTATTGTAACTTTACAATATTTTTTGATAGAGGGGTACAGTGTCCTCTGACGTGTTGGCTCTGGTTGTCACTTGTAGAGCCAAACCAAAACCTGTGCCTTGGCTCCATCCTCACTTTGCATTCAAAGGTCAGGACTTACCTGCTTCTGGAAGAAGGAAAGAAGTGAATTTCCAGAGGCAGAACTGCAGCCTTAGCTTTATACCTCCTCCCACAGGAGCTGATATAAAATTATTCCAGGTTTGCTGAAAGAGGGCACAGAGTGTCTGGTTAACTTGGGGCTGTGGAGGGAGGGTGTCACAGCTGCACTGCTCATTTGGAAGCAGGAGAGACCAGCACCTCTGCCCTCCTCCCACCCACTGACACTGCCTGCATATTGATCAGAAAGGATTTGCAATCAAGTGGATGTAAACTGCTGGTGTAAATCCCCCTTCAGCCTGGTGAGAATAAATCCTTCTCTACTCCCCTCCTCTTTTACAGCCAGGAATGATATTAAGACTGTGGGACCAAGGATTTCCAGATTTCAAGCTTTAGAGTATTTTAGTTGCACTTCAGGGTAATTCAGAACGGAGCAAATGAAACATTGCAGGCAGAGAAAATAGCTGCTCTGAAAAACATCTATAATTTTCAGGGATTCCTTTTATTGTTGACTGCATCCAAATATTTCTGCCCTTGACTAAGTGCTCTCTCTTCCACCAGGCCTCTCAGCAGTCCTTGCAGGGACCAAACAGAATAGCACTAGAAAGAATAAACAGCCAAAGCATGAACATAAAATCCCCCTGCTAATGAAGGGGACTTTTCCTCCCACTGTTTTAGTACAAACCTCCTGCTGCAGACTAGGGCAGGGCTGGCCACTTGCATGTGCTGAATTGCAACAGGGACATGGAGTTTGGGGGAGAAATGCCACCAATGCAGTTTAGGGCCTCCCACTCCAGAATTCCTCCCTTATGGTTTTCACGCCTCTGAGGGAAGCCCCTGCTCAGTCTGACTGTTGATATTCATTATTTATGGAGTGACGCAAACGTGTCTAATGCAAGGATTTTTTTTTTTTTTCCCTAGCACCTTAGGGGTTGTGAGAAGCAGAAACAACCAGAAACTAATCCCCCTTCTGATTTACCTCCGTCCTCCTACTCACTGGGCAGGTGCAGGCACAATTCCTTCACTTGCTAAGGCTCATACCCTGCTTTTCCAAGTGATGTTCGGAGGTTGCTTTCTCAAGCTTGGTGACAGGCTTCTCACTTCAGCAGCATAAAATGCCCATAAATACCAGTCTGTGCTCTTTCTAAATGTTTGTGTTATAGACATTTGACATTTATTTTAGACTGACCCCAAGTTTGGTGCAAATCTTTGTAGCACAGTAGCTTTCAACTCCATCCTCTTTGAGACAACAAGGATGGCTTTTGACACAGGTTGGCTCATGGGTTAATCCTTGTGTAGATGGGGTAATTTATACTGTAGCTGGCAGCAGCTGGATAAAGCAAACCCAGAGGGCCACGCAAGGCTTACCTGAGCTGGCTGATGCATCTAAGGAACACAGTTTGTCTTTTCCACACAAAGTTGTACAAATCTGCTAATGATGTCTTCCATCCTAGAGAAGACAAAGTTTACGTGGTCACCAGATTACTCCTGCCAACACCCTGATGGCCCTAAGTATGTGACAATTAATGAACTAAAATTTACACACGTGCACACGCACACACACGTGCACACTCTCACGACTGCCAACCAATAACCATTCAGAAGAGAAAAAGGGGACATCTCAGCTCAACCTCTTGCTGCTGTGTGCCCACAGACATCAACAAATACTCAGAGGTGTAGGTAGTGCCCTCTAGTTAGCAAAAGGAATTATTTGTGGCACAATTCCCTTTACACTAAAATTAGCCTTGGGACTAATGATTTTCACTCAGAACTCAAGGCCCTCCCCATTCTCTGTCCCAAATGACATGGATCTGAATGCTGCTGCTGGGTTTCTCTGAAGTCCATCCATGGCCCTTACCAACCATCATCCTTCTGCAATGCACCTGAAGGCAGAGCTCACAGCATAGGGCAGAGTTACGGGGATGCTCAGCCATCCCTGCATGCCAGGGCAGCTTTAATACATCTGACCGTTCTCTGGCAGACATCGTTTTTAAGGAATATTATCATATTTCCCATGCCCACAGCTCCTTCTTGCCCTTTTCCACACCAAACACAGTTATCAAAACCTATTCTTATCTGTCAAGTTTCTGAAACTGATAAACCAATACAACCTGCTCTTCTTTCCCGTACCTAACAGGCTTGTCCTTCCCCACACTGTTTGTAAGTAAGTGAGTATAGTCTGAGCTATTTATTGGATGCCTCTAGCCTTGGAGCCAAGGAGAGGAGAGCTCACATCCATATCGGTCCTCTGGGGCAGCTCTCATCACAGTGAAAACAGAGCCCTTGCTGTCCCTGCCGGCTTCCCACAGCTATTCATCGCCTGGATTACGTTACTCCGTTGTTTATTGCTCACAGTGTTCACATCATTCTCACAGTGCTGTGCTTTGGTTTGTGGGTTGCAGGAGTACAGGCTACTAAATGACACAGAGGATTCCCAGCTCCTGTCTTGAGCCGTGTCAAGGCTGGTGATTTCTGCAAGCAGAAATGAATGGCCATCAGAAATCAGAACGGCAATAAGGCATCCAAGCATACAGGAGTGGAGGGCTCTGAACCGCGATGAAGGGAAGACAGGAATGTTTGCAGTAATAAACAAATAACAAATGAACTTCTCTCCATATTCAGTGAGCTCAACGTGAAGAAAACCAAGCAAAATTCTTTCTCTCTAAGCCAATGTTTAATACAGTGCACAGTCCATTGAATTCAATGCATATAAAACATGTTTATATATACACGAGTGAATGTACACATATGTGCATGAACATACACCCATACATAAGAAATTATGTCCTTCAGTGGCACCTCCTATTAGGTGGTGATACAGAAATCCTATTGCTACAACCACGTTTGACTTGCTGTTCATCCAGTCACATTTGCACACAATTAGATGAAAAGGGCCAAGATGCCTACTTCTGTCTTGTTTCATTATGTAAGACTGGGCAATGTGTAACAGAAAATATGGCATCCAGCTACTTGCAAGAGAGTGCTCGCACTGCATGTTTCCAGTCATTTTCCCTTCCTACCTTTGCCACGCCTTCTCTCCTAGTAGAGCTGAGCATCAGGAGTTTGTTGCACTCCGTGGAAGAAGGTCCTGAAGCTGAAACTAAGAGATTTAGCTTGTGTTCTTCCCTCTAGTCCTGATAACCTGTATCATCTTAGGCCAGGCATTTAATGGATCTGAAGCACTCTTTCCCCACTTGGAAAGGAGCCACAGTAAGAGCATCTGTAGAGCCCTTTGATAACAACTGATGAAATGTGCTGCAAATCCTAAAATAAGAAGCTAAAAATATAGGCAATGTCTGACTGACCCAGAGCAATGGTCCACGCAGAGGAGGGCTCTGCCTCTTACAGCAACAGCAGCAAATTTCCCCTAATGAGAGCCAGTCAGTCAGTCCATTATCCCCATCCATCCCCAGCATCTACAGTCATCAGACCAGACGGGTTGGAGGGCACTCCTCTGCCCATTCCATTTATTTATAGATACATTGTTCACAAATGTCTGCCACATGCAGAATTCTCAGAGCTGCTTTAATGGGACACCTTGACAGGGACCTGAGGCGTGGTTCAGCCCATGTCCTTCTTACTCATCATGGTCTATACCTTGCTTTCCTCATGTCCACTGCACCAGGTAGAGGCGAGGGCAGGAAAAAACATGACTGTGATGATGATAAGTGGAAATCTCAAAGAAGGCCATGGATTTAAGAAACCAGGTAAGTAGCAATTAAAAATAAGCGGGCAGAGGTTGTACAGTCCCTTGCCCCATCTGGAAATGCAGCGGTGGATTTAGTATGCCAATATTGACATTTTAATTAATCACTGCTTCTAAAATGCTTTGTGGGTGAAAGCCTGACACAATCAAAATTATTATTAATAATAATACTTCTGCCAGCATTTCGTTTTTATTATTACATTATCATGCATTAATATTATATAAGAATATTAATAATTACAATAGTATGCCCCTTAATATGGAAAGGGGCATCTTTAACTCCTTCCAGAATAAAAAGTCCAGTACTACTTATTAAAGACTGTCTATATTTTAGCCAATAGTCACATTATAATTTTATCATTAAATTAATTGCCTAGTTACAGGCTGGGACAGTCTTAATTAACAACAACAACAAAAAAAGAAATACAATGCACTTCAGTAAATAGAAGCAGCCCCCTCTTTCTTCCCCCCTCCCCCAAATGGTGCAAAATACATAGGGGACCCTGTTGTCATAGTAACTGGCATTACAGCTTGCTTTCGATAATTAATGGAGGGCTTTGCTATTACAGTATTCTTGAAATTTCACTTTCCCCTGTGCTGCACTGCAGAATGCAGTATCATTTCCCCATTCATAAATATTTCATTACCACAGTCTGCTGTGTTTCATCATCACTGATAACACTCAGCCTAATCCACCCATTGCTGAATTCATGTCGCCCTGTCGGTAGAGCAACTTTCATTTCCTCCTTCCACTTCTGCAGTCTTCATTTTTCTTATTCAGTGTTCTCCTACTGCAAAACTGTCATTGTAGGCTAAGTACAGAGACCTTTATTTTTCTTACTGTGAAAAATAAACGAGCGGTAAAAGCTCTGCCCCAGTAAATAGCATGCAGGCACACGCACGCGCAGTGTTTGTATCACAGATATAATTTGTATGTATCACTAAAGGGAGATATTTAGGTCAGCAGTGGAGAGCAGAATTGTAATATGGTACTGTAGCAAGAAATTCTGAGTCTGATTCAGCAAAATACTTTAGACACAGGCATTGTCCCTCTGATGACAGCCGTAAGGAACAGAAGGGATGTTCTCATCCAGAGGACCCGTTGGGGCATAATATGTTTGGTAACTGGCATATCAGTAGAGAATACCCAAAGCCAGTGGGGCAAACAGCTGTGGTGATACACATGGCAAGAAGGAAGCAATAGAAGAGTAGTTTAATTTTTTCCCTTAGTATCAAAACTCACAAATTAATTCTGACATGCTTATATATATCGCTTTTACTCATATCCATGCACAGAGCACTTGAGTTTCCTTGTTGAGCTTCACATGACTTATTTTTCTTCTCTTTTAAAATACTTCTCTCTTTTATGTTGCTGTCCCTTTGAAACAAGCTGGTAGTGAAAGACTGAGAGACTTGAAAGAGTGCTGGCCTCTCATGCCAATTGCAAGGTCTCTCTCCTCAAACTTATCTCCTGTGATAGACTTGCCTTAAATCGCCTTTCCAGAGGAGACTAGGGAGGCCAAAGGGAAGGAAAATGCCACGTATAACCTGTTAGACAGACCACTGCACAAAATCTGGCTTGTTTCCTAATAAATATCACAGATGGGACGTAGTTTTCCTCTGGGAGGGGTTAAATACTGGATAAGGAATCCAGATGTAAATGAGCATTAGTGGAGACCATGGCATGCAACTCTTGACAGACACTATATAAATGCATAAATGTATATATAAATGTACGAGGAAAATTTGTTTCATCCATTCTGCACGTGGCAGAAATAGCTAGGTAAAAAATTGCACTGCCGATGCAATAAATAGCAGTTATTTGCCTATGCCATGCAATCTGCAAGACCTGCTAGGATGTCATTTATGTTGACACATTTAAAGAGAGAAGCTCTGCAAATCCATTTTCTTCCAAGCATCATAAAAAAAACACCCTACATTTTTTCCATGTATTTCCAATTCAGACTTGGCAGTTTCATATAGCGAGAAGGGAACACTGGAAGAGGATTGAGGGGTTCTTGGGTATTATGTAGCCCTTTGCAAAAATCAAATTAAATCAAATTAAAAAAAAAAAATCAAATCTGCTTTTCAAAATTCCATTTCTTGCCAGGAACCACAAAACTCTTCTGACCATCAACCACGACTGAATATACAGAGGAATATAGAGGAATTCACAACAGCCCAGGGTTTCTTTTTCTCTCTGCATGGGACATGACTCTGATGAACAAAATTAATTTCTAAATGAGCTGATGGAGTTTTTCACTCAATCATGCTGCGATGGACAGTCTCATGGAGTTGGACAAACCAGTCAAAGCCAAGAGGGCTTGTGCCAATACTCAGGAGGGAAGTTTAGAGTATGAGTTAAATATAGGATTAAGACCTGACTTGCCTTCAGTCCGCTGTGTGAATCTCCAAGTGTATGTTAAGGGATCATCCCTGGAAAGGGAGAGTATGAGCACATTTAGCATGAGCTCAAGCTTTTGCTCATGGAATCCAGGCAGATGACACCAGCCTTTTCTGAGCACATGATGGCCCCATCTCCCCAGAGACACCCAAAGCTCAGCCCTTCTGAGCAGAGTGTTAGTGCTGTCGCCAGCAGCCTGGAGGGACGGCACAAGTTTAAACCCAGCTGGCAGCCACTCATCTTCATCCTGCTGCGCAAAACCACTGTGCAGCCTGTACAATCAAAAGGAATCACCTTGTGGGGCATCCTACTCCCAAGCAAGAGAAGCCAGCTGGTGATTTTCAGCGATGCTTCTTGCAGGCTGGACATGAGGGGTGGGAAACCCTCCAGCTTGCAAGGCATTTCAGGAGTGAAATGCTCGTGAAGCTGCAGCCAGGTTCCCTGACAACCCCAAAGGCAAAGGGGCACTGGCTGAAAGCCATTCCTGTGAGGAAAGGTGAGCCCTGGTTCCCCATGCAATTACCCTGCTGCCTCCCTTGGCGTTACTGGCATAAAAATAGTTGCGTTTAGCCTTCATCCATCCAAGAGCTGTAAACATGTAGCTCTTCAACTCCACAGCTCACAGGGGCTTTTTTCTTGTTTTGTTCAGGTTTAGAAGAAAAGAGCAGACAGATGAGTTTTATGCAATATATATCTGCCTGCTCTGAGAATTTGCTGGTGGTGACATGTGAAGAGAAATTACTCTTGACAATAAAGGCTATGATATCTTTTCCCTACTACTTCGGACAGGTAGATATGCCTGAGTGCGTGGGTGTAAGAGAGAAAGCAGGAGAGTAAGTGCCTGCGTGGGCTTATATGCAATTGCCATTTTATCTTGTTTTTCTTGTAAGTTTCCCCATGCTTTCCCTAACTTTTAAAGAGACTTCCTAGGCCCCTGTCTTCTTCCTCTCTCGTCTTCAGAAACTCAGTCATATTTTCATCAGCAAGTGTGGCCCACAAGGCACATTTCATCATTTGCAGTATAAAATCTATGCTCCCTACCCTGCAACCATGTCCATTTGCATGATGCTTCATCAGCAGGAAAGTTCTTGCCAGTTTTTCCTTCAAACTCTAAATTAGAAGCAGCAGAGAGCAAGGAAGTTCATGTCACTTAACATTTCACCCTCTAACCACTTGGTCCTTTCCCCATTTCCAAGGTGACCTTTATGACACCTTTCAGTTTCCCTTGAAACAGTTTTAAGTGTTTGCCTCCCACCAGCTCTCTCACTGCCAGCAGACCATTCAGTGCACTCTTCCAGGCAAGATCCTGGTCACACAGCTGCAGGCCACCAAGGAAAAATCTTCATGTGCTCATCAGGATGTGGCACCAAATGACTGCTGCCTCCCCACAGCTGTTGCTGCTGCCTGGAGAACTGCTCCTGGAGACCAACTGCAGATGAGCCGAAAACCAGCAGAAATCACCCAGGAATGGGGCCCATGTGCAAGATGCTGACCTGGCACCATGGGCCAGGGAAGTCACACCTGATGGCATGGCAGAAACACCCAGCTGCAGTGAGCTGCTGGGATGTGGAGGTTTCTCAGAGCCCCTCTGGCAGTGAGCATGCCTTGTGCAAGGCACATAGGCTCTAGGCAGTGGGATTCCCACTTCACCATGCTAGGAATGTTTAGCACAAAAGGGCAGTGACAAAAGTTAACCACACACTACCTTCCCCGAGAGGAGCAGCTAAATTACCTGGACCCTTCAGCAAGTCAGTCTTTAGGCAGCAATTCATCATGTTGAGTTGGTTCTAGCATGAAGTTTCCTTGGTTACTGCTGCATGTTTCAGCAGGCCTTTGGCAGCCAAGACACCACTGTTCCCAGTCCTTTATTTGGTGTTGAGGAACCTCATTGTGGCTCTGCATGGCCAACTTGGCTCTCCCCTCACTGCCTGTTTGTAACGCCCTGGCTAGATAAAGACGAGAAAACCTTTAATGCACACAACACTGCAGACATCAGGGTACTGCCCCACTTACCTTGCCAAGCTTAGAGAAACATGGACAACAGGAATGGACCCCTCTGGAGTGATATCAGCTCTCTCTAGTCCTCTCCTAAAGGACTTCTCCCCATTGCAGCAGGTGCTTGCAGCAAAACTCACCATGAGGGTTGGAGACCAAGTTCCCACAGGGCTTGACAACACCAGAGCCCACTGCAGGGTACAGACAAAATGCCTTTCTCCATCTGAGGAGCCTGAACAATCCTTCTCTGGTCTCTCCTCTAGGCTCTGGTATGACCAGTGCCTCTGGAGCTGACTGAAGGAAGAGTCCCTGTGCTAGAAATGTAGCTGACTCAGGGATTAAAGGAACACAGGGCAGCAGCACATATGTAATGATGGGTAGAAAGCAGGTCAGCAAATGGTATTCACCAGCTTTTGACACCAAGCCCTTGCAGAAGGGCTTCAGCAGATTCCTCTCCCACCCACTCTATCACCAAAAAGCCAAGGGAACTCTTCCCTGCAGTGCATTCTCCATTGTGTTTTCCATCTTTTGGCCTATATTTGTTCTGGAGAAGAGGAAATCCCAGAGTTCAGCAGTGTCTCCCAAAGCTCAGATGCAGAAAAGCAGAGATATTTCAAAGCGCAGCCTTGATGCTGTAAGTTATCCTTAACAGAATATATCACTCTCCTCTTTCCTTGCTGCGCTAAGCTGTTCCGTTGCCATGGTGACCAGGGAAGTTCAGGGACGGTTTTGGAGTAGCCCTTCTCACTGTACTGCATCAGGTACTGTGGATGGTCCCTGTACGCCCAGGATGTGCCGCGATGTAAACGCAAACATCATCTCAATAAAAATCCACGCTGATAAAGCGGACTGTGCACTGTTATCTAGAAGTCTCAAAACATGTAGCAGAGAAAAACTGACGTCATCATTCCTGTTTTACAGACTGGCAAACTGAGGGGATGTGACTTCTTCGCTGTCTCACTGGTCAGTGCCACTGTGGGAAATAAAAAGTAGAGCTTCCAACTCCCTTTTCAGTCAAGCACAAAATTTATTATGGTACTTGAACCTTTCTGGCGAGTCAAGATCTGTCCTGTGCCTGGATTTCGGAATTACATCCCTCCTTTACCTAATAGGAGTTTAGTATTTAAGTGGGAAGCAATGTTCTCTGACTCATTCACGCCATGGTTTTGCTGTTTGATCCCAAATCTTACCATCCTTTTCCTACAGCAAGACAGTATATCCAGACTGAGTGTTGTATCAGGTAACAGCACCTGATGAACCACCCACAGCTTGAGAGATTTTCTCTCATGTTATTAAGAAAGGTAGGATTGGTAAGATGCCTAAATGAAAAAGGAATATAAGTCACATTCACAAAAAAAAGAAATCTAGAAACATACATCCTACTAAAAGTCAAATACTAATCTACAGTCTATGTCTTGGGACTAGTTGCAAGTTGTTAGTCTGAAAAGTTTCACATAAGGAGGTCCAGAAAAAACGAAGCCATTTCAGAGAAACCTTGCAATTTTGGCAGCTCACATGATGGAAGCATTTTGTCAGCTACCATAACACTACAAATCTGGAAGCTCTGGGAAACCCAGATCGTGAAGGTTTACAGTGGCTTTCAAGCTAACTTCTCCCCAAAACATAAAGAACATAAAGAAGTAGCAATTCCTCTAAAATCTCAGAATGCCTTATCAATTAAAAAAAAAAAAAAAGGAAAAAAAAAGACTGTCACATCACTTGTTTTCAAATAAATATTCTTTTGGCTCTGATATTTTGGAAGCAGGAGAGTGGCAGGATTTTGTCTCAGCCCTAAATTCATGGGCTTTTTCTGGTGAATAAAGTGAGAACTTTATAATATAAAAATTCAAAGGAAATTTTGGCTGATTTTTGCATGACTAGCTAAGAGCCAATAGCACTAAATCTGTAGGGACTATCGAAAAAAATCTTGAGTATTGGTAAATCTGTCTGAAAACTAGAGGTAGTCAAACTATACAGTACCTCAGCTATTCAGTAGTCAGTGGCACTTTATACAGGAACGTTTTCCACCTTCATTAACAAACGGATAGCATTTGACTAATTGTGCAAATAAAAAATATTACATTAGACATAGTCTTGCAGATAGCGTAAATGAGAACAAACAATTTTAAAGCCATGTGAGTCAGTTCCACTGTGAGCTTGTGGCTCCAGAAGGATGACAAGTTCAATTCGCAAGTTCTCACCTCGCTCATTTCCTTCCTCTTTCAACTGAGATGACTCTTCAAGGCTGTTGTCTAAGAAAGCCTAATTTCATGGGTGATAAACAATACAGAACATCTGTGTTTGACCACTTCCTCTTTCTTCTAGACTTGTTACTGTTATTTAAAAAAAAAAAAGGGAAAAGAGAGCTGGTCTCCACGTAAATGATAACCAACACATTTCACCAGTTAATAATACATATCCAGCTTTTCCAAACTGCCTGTTCTGGTTCCATACAGAGTCTTTTCATATTGCACATTTTCATACTTTTCTTTTCCAGTAGGCCTCCCTTGTTTGCTAAAAGAAATGAGAGTGCCTTTGTCCTCTAGGAAATCAGAGTCTGGAAGTCAGGACTCACAAAGAGGAGATAAAAAATACACGAGGCAGCCCTTGCATATTGCTGCCGCACTCGGGCATCAGGCCCAGATAATATGACGAGATCAAGATATTATGACCTGAAACAAACTACTATGGCCAACAGTCTGGAAAATTTGGCATTTGCAAGAAACCTTTCTTGAAAAACCTTCAAGAGGCAAGAGTATGAGGGTAAAGTGGGACCAGCGATGTCATGACCAGCGAGAGTGACATCATGCCCACCCTTGATGCCAGTCCAATGTGTCTCAGCTCATGCTAGTTCAGCAGACTTCTACATGTCCACCCAAAAGCAACTAAGGAAGACGTCACTGTTACTAGACCCTGCTGCTTTAAAAGCAAAGACAAGAGAACGGGCAGTTGCAAAAGAAACTGCTGTCTAGATAATTCATCAATTAATGAAATCCTGTCAAACCACAACAATTCTTCTACAGTTTCAATTATAGAAGTTATACTCCCTCTTAAACTGCTGCCTGGTGGTGCTGTTCACCATTAAAACAGGTTGTTTCAGTCCAGTGGTTGCTGCATTTCAGTGTCAGCTAAACCAATTCCCCATTACATGAGTCACCTGTGCAGAGCCCCAGTCTGAAATGCGCTCTTGGATACTTTGGGACTACCAGGACTCTGTGAAAATAAATCATTACTATAATCATTACCAATTTAACTTTTTGCTTCCCCATTTGCAATGCTATTTTCAAATGGCACCATTGACCCAAGGAACTCTCACTCTGGCACTTTTCATAACTATTTAAAAAAAAAAATACAGTTATTTTCTTAGTTATTGTTGTTAAATCTTTTTGCTCAGTTTTATCTTCCTGTTACCCTCTAAGCTTAAAACCAGTCAAAACTCATTACAGAGAATATCATATCACAGGAGCCAGAAACAGAAGGGACCTATTAGATCACCACTTTGTCCTCCTGCCAATTTACACTTGCTGTCTAGATTACCTTTCCTAATGCTTTGTCCAGTCTGGCTTTAAAAAGGACAAAGCAGTTGGGCTCCTGCCCTTTCCCTTGGGAAACTGTTTCACAGCAAAATACATCTCACTGTCAGGAAATTTCACCTTACATTCAGCCTGACTGTCACACTATTAGCCCTTGTTATATCCCTGCGTGTCACACTAAAAATTCTTCTCTCACGCTCAGGAGAGTGGGAGGGTGTTCGTGCTCATCAGAGCGCTACATGTCTCACAAACCACACATTTGTTAGTCATTCCTGAGCTAAGCTTTGCATCATTTTTTATTTGAATTCATCTACCTGTACTTCCACCTCTCCTGATTAACTTTGTCACTCTCCTCCAAAGATTTTCCAGATTTGTCAGTACCTCTCCGGTTACTGAGGGTCCGGTGTTGACTGTACCAGTTATTTTGGGATATGGGACACCAGGCGAAGCTAGATGGCAGGTTCAAACCAATTCAAAGCACACTCTCTTTTTAACACGGCTTAGTTAAACTGAGCTTCTTGCCACAGGATGTGAATGACAGAAGTTTGCATGGGTACAAAGAGAAACAGAATTGGTTAGTGCAAGAAAAATAATGCGTTGAGAGCTCCTGCATACATAGTCTCATATGTAAGAGCCTGCACTACCAATTTATTCTAGTCACATTGAGATAAGGACAAAATTCTATTTGATAACTTGATGAAATGCTTACCAGACTTTCACAAGAGGAAGTGTGTTTCAGTCACCACCACATGAGTCTTAGCTCTCATGGCACCTTATAAAGATGCACCTGAGTTAAGCTGCCTTAATTCAAGCACTGGGTTCAATACAGGGAAGGACCAGAGGAAGGAGAAGCACTGCTGTTCTCTGCACTGCCATGTCTGGAGTGATGCCCTGCAGGGGTAAGCCTTACCACTAAGCATTTCATCCCTCTCCTTACAGCAAATCCAAAGTGCCCAAGAGCTCCTGATGGGGAAAATTAAATCTTCTGGCAGACTAGGCACACTAAAGCCCCAGGCAGAAACTGTGTAGCTCCTGATATAATTTCAGAACACCCACCAGACTGAGATCCTTGCAGAAGTCACATACACAGAGGACCAAGGTCCTGTGAATGTGTTGCCAGTTGCTCCCTTAGCCTCACTCAGTAAATGCTTTAAAAGAAGAGGGTGGGGAGGAGTGAGGAAAATTAGATGCCTGGTGACCCTCCTTGCCTCAGTTTCCTTCTTTCATCCTTTGTCTCTCAGTCATTGTAACAATTCTGATTTGATTTTGCAATTCAGGTGCAGACAGCCATCAGTGTAATTTATTAAATGCCACTGCAATGTAGAGAAACAGAATAGGAAAGTGGGGCATAATCTTTTCCAGTGCTGCAAAGAGCAGGAAAAGCACCAAGGTACTCTTTTCCTTCATTCCTGAGGGCCCACACCACCTACAGAATGGGACTCTGGATCAGAGAGGATTCTGGGACACCTCGATTCAGGACTTAATCTGTAACACAAGGCAAACACCTCAGCCTCTCCAGTCATCAGTTCACGTGTCTGATAAATGCGTATCATTTGACCTGCATTGGAAGAATGTTTTAAGATCCTTAAGATCTTGTGGGAAAGCTCAGGGTTATTTGCACCATTAAGACAAAAATCTAACTATTACGATCAATTTTGTGTTCTCCTTTTTAGGTCTGCCACTAAGTGGAAGAGTTTCATAGTAAGCTTATTATTACCAATTAACAGGGTGTGCTTTTCCAGAGAGCTTTCTGGATGGAGTCCCACACATCATGCGCTGGATTTACTTAAAAATAACTTGAAGGCCATGTCAGAAAGGCCACTGGTATCATCATGGCCTATGATAGACCTCACAATCTTTGAGGATTTCACATAACCCTTTAACTTTAGTTTTTCCATATCAGGAAGACTGCAAGGAGGCTCTTGGTTTGGCTCAGTGTCACCCTGGACTGTAGAGGTGGTTTCCAGGTGGAGATGGCCATGCATGATGCCATCTGCAACTACATCAGACAAACTGCCTCTTCCCCAGCAGCACGTAACAGTTGCCATCTGAATGCAGGGCCAGCTGTCCATGTGGACACCTCTACTCACCAGTGGGAAGTGTCAGTACTTCTGTTCCTATTAATCATGTCTCCATTGAAAACATCTCCATTAAAACATCAGCGCTAGGAGAGGCACTTCTCCAGCTGATTTCCTTCACAGCCCAGAGAACATGGCAGCAATCAACAGATCCTGTAAGTTATGAGCCCTTTTCCCATTTGTTGCCCCATCCTATGCAGAGCCTTTTCCTCTCGGCAGGTAACAAGGTACCTTTCAAGGATGTAACTGATAAATCTTACAGTGGCTGTCCTGAAAGACACTAAAAACGAGGTAGGAATTTCTCTTCCCTCTCCCTACCATGTGTTGTCATCCTTGGCCTTAAAATGGATCTCCTTCCAGGTGTCACGGGGAGCCTGCTCAGCTATCAGGGCAGAAATGTGTTCACAGACACACTGGTTCCTGCTCAGCTTGGCAAACACTTGCCCATGCACAGGAGCCCTCCAGAAGTCTGTTTTCCTCCTGCAGAGCAAGCTCTGATCTGCAATGACATGGAAATGTTACCACTGCACAGACCTGCTCTCTAGTAAAGATCAAAACTGACTTCTGTGCCTAAGTTTTCAAGAGGCTAGATTTTTATTTTTGTCATTATGGTAGACTTTAAAGTAATTCAAATTCCTTTTATAAAGTTGGCATTTCTATTAAGTCACCTTTCTTCTCTGAAGGTGGAGAAAGACCTGCATTGTCACGAGCAGCATGTGTTGCACAGGAGCCTAAAACAGATGCCAGGAAGTCTTTCAGACTGGAAAAAACGTCTCAAGTGGGAAAGGGAGTTGGCTGCCCATAATTTGATTGCTCTTTGAAGGGAAAGTGCTCAGAAGACTGTTGGCTCTCTGACAGCAGGAGGCACCAGAAAGTATTGAATTTTTCTTGGAAAAGGGTGATTTCTGTGTATTGGAGCAAAGCAGAAGGAAAAAAAAGTCTCTAATCAGACAGAATACAGGGAACAACAACTCTGCTTTTGTATCCATAGCACAGAAGCAAGACTCACATCAACCACTCCAACCAGTTTCATACGTGTGTTACATACAAATAACATAATTTGGTAAGGTGCTCAAAATCTCCTTAGCAAGGCTGGGTTTCCCTCCTTGACATAAGGGGTCATGCTGGAAGACCAGGAATATCAGAAAATCATATAATTCTTAACCAAATTAAAACTTTTAAGTTTCTGGCAAGTAGAAAGGAATGAAAAGTAATGCAGGCCATAACACCGCAGCTTGTAAACACACTCAGAAGGCTGCTGTTATTAGTAATCTAAAATACATTTGTAATCATTTTCTGGAAGCACATGCAAGGGACCATGCTGGGCATCAGGTCATTACTAATATGCTGTCTCTCCTGTCTGAACTTTCAGTTAGGATACACTTATTTATGCTGACAGCCTTCATTGCAATCCTCCTATTTCCCTGTCTCCTCTTCTTGAGGAAGCAAAGGTGTGTGCAATAGTGATGGATGCTCACGCTCCCAAGTGTCAGTGACCTTTGCTGACTTTTGAATCCAAACACATCCACCCTGGACTTCAAGTGGAGGGTCTCTGAGGTGTGATGTTCTGGCAAACTTTGTTAAAAAACAGCAGCTGAGAGGAGATACCCATGCGTTAAGGCATCTGCACAGGGATCATCCAACTGGTTTTCTTGGTCGCTTGGCCACCCAGCATGAAAGCCTTCCAAGCAAGCTTCTGACAAGGCACCAGGCACTGAGTGGGGCATTTTGGTAGAAAGGGGAGAAGAGCTCAAGTCTGGGGAGGGAGAATAACTAGAATTTAGGAGATTTCAGACGAAAGGAAGTGGAGCAGGCGAGGGCCCACGGAGGTAGGCTCTATGTGTACTGGCTCCATCAGTGTTGCTGTGCAAGGCGTGATGTGTGCTCAGAGTGCCGAGTGCCCAGGCAAGGTCTTCCTGATGGACTCTGGGCAGACATCTCTGGAGAGCTGTTTGGTGATCCCAGATGACCCCATTCCTCCTGAAATCACCACCAAGATGCTTAACTCCCAACAAAAGGGGCCTTGGTGTGGGTACGAGATTAGACGGTTGACTTGAGCCAATCCCTGCCCTCATGATCTGGAAGACACAAACCAACCTCGACCTACACTTCCCCTCCCACATGTTTATTCAATTCCTATACTGAGATCTGTCAATAATGACCCTGTGAATGATTATGAGTTTCTCTACCACCAATGAGTAAAGATTTGGCATGAGAATCAATAATTTCTTAAATTAAATTATCAGTTACAACAATAACTGATGACGAAAAAGCCTGTTATTTTACTGTATGTCTATGCAAAGGTAAGCAGTCAAAATCACATCCATGCCTCCCTGTAGCATGGTGGTAGGGAGTATAATTCAGAGCTTTGAGCCCAGGATGACAGTGCCTTGCTTCTCAGCTACCCTGTGGTTTCTCCCTAAACCTGCTGCCTTGTTCCAGAAGGACACTGGTGTCACCACAGCCACTGAGTGCCAGGTTACAAAACGTTTCAAGTGACTAAACATTTGGACAGATCCCTAGCGGGACTTTCAGACCTGCACAGACCTTGACAAAATCCCACAATCAGTTAAAACTGTACCTGTTGGGGAGCTTATAATTTTTTAATCCTGACCCTTGGTATCAATGTGCCTCACATCTGTAGACGGAGATGGGAATAACCATTTACATGCACACAGTGATTCTGCAGACAAATGGCTGCACAAGCACCACATCACGAGATGCATCTAATTGATGCTTAGCTGCAGCAAATACCAACACAGCGCTTCTGGCTTTATCACACAGTGATATGAGGGAAGCTGCAGGCACTAAAATAAAAAGAGAACAATCTACTGCCCATTTAAGTGGCAGCTGCTCTGGATGACTGCAGTGCTGCCCAGCAAATTACTGAGCAGGCAGAGGCACAATTCCCTGGACTGCATGTTAATCACCTGCATCCAGAGGCTGAGCACAGAGAGACCCTGCAGTAATGCGGCATGGGAGCACAGGCTGTAGGCTGTGGTATAATAAATCTCCCTGCCTGCAGCCTGACACTGTTTCCTCACCAAAGTTACACCAAATTTCAGTAGCAAGAACTGCACAAGAAGGTAAGCAAAACTGAACTGGGAAAGCTAGATCATGTCAGTAGTCCAAGTATAATAGGCAGATTAAAACAGACTCTACTTAGTTAACAGTGAACATAAATAGAATAACAGAGGCCATATGAGAAAGGCACAAAAGCATAAAATCTGCCAAACATTTGAGTGCGTCAGATGTTAATGATGATCAAAGCTTATACAACAGACTCTAGAGAAGTCAGTGCCTTCACCCAGCTCTCTGTTGAACTGCACTAACATTTGAAAGCAGGTAGTAAGTACCAAAGACTGGTTTCTTGTCCCCTACAAATTTGTTCAAGGACCTCACAAGACTGCTTCAGTTTTGGTGGCCTTTCAGAGGCAATGCTCACAAACCTTAAAATTTGATCAGGATGTGTGTAATTAGTCAATATGGTCTGTTCTACACAGAAAGCAAATCTGTTTTATGGAAACAGTCTTCTCTCAGAAAGGATGCACAGCAGACAGCAGCTGAAGAGAGCTCTGAGCTTTAAAAGTATGGTTGCTTATTTCAGAGCTGAAGTACAAACTCATTTCCTCTCCCAGATGGTAACAATTCTATCTTTGATGGAGACAGTTCAACGATACCAACCAGCAACACTCAAATACCCAGCACCACCATTTTATGTGCTCGCACCAAATTTGACACAATGTCCTTGTGTCTGTGTTGTTTGGGGTGGTAGTGGCAAGACAGAGTGCTTTCTGACCTTGCTTTAACTAATCAGCACCAGCCAATCTTCAGTCAACCCACAGCAAAGACAAAGTTTTTTAGCTTTACCCAAATATGAACTCAACAAGATGGACACAATTCTGCTTTTCGGGGCAAGACTCCCTGTGTTTACTTCAGTGAATCATCAAAGAGTCCTCTCTTACCTGTAAGGTTATCTGGGACAGTTGAAATGCACTGTAGATAAAAATTACCAAACACACAAAAAGCCCACAACTCTTTTTTTATTTTTACTTCCCCCATTTTTTAAAAAAAACCCTAATCCCTACAAGAAATTATTCAGAGCTTGAGACCAATTTGTTTGTACTTGGGAACTCAATACAGGTGCACAGAGTAAGCAGAGAGTAAATTCAGTGCTGCAGTACGGCCACCAGCTGCAGAAGGGACAGCAGTAACACCCTCAGTGGAAGGGAAACGACGGCCACCAGTGATTTACTAACATAGTTTGGATTCTCTGTACAAAACTGCTTCCAGATTTGTGCAACTGTTTGATCGTGCCTGGCAATACTATGGCAGAGGTCACTGCAGTCTCAAGGGTAAAGACACAGAGCCATTTACTGCCTACCTAGATCTCAACACATTTCCATTGCAGCACCTTTAACAGGAACATCAAAACCAGGTAAGACTTAGTGCACTGTAAATCTGCTGCCAGTTTACTGGGAAGATCCCAAACTGTGTGTTAAAGCTAAATCTTTAGTCTTTGAGGAATCACGGTTAGCTTGAAAACCAATGGCAACTACAAACAAAACCAGCACCCAGAACATTTAAACCATATATACTGTTCAGTCACATAAATCCCCAGCTAGTATTCCTGGGGATGTGTAGCTTCTTTTGCTACAATTGACTTTTTTCTCTTTTATTAAAGGATGCTGATATAAAACCCCGAGGCACACAAAAATAAACACAGGCAGCTGAGAAAAACAAGAAGCAGTGCATTGTGCCTGTCACTACACTAGTCAGTCAGCATGCACATTAATTACTCGAATGCTGTTCCCCTTAATATTCCCATATGGCACGGCACCACTTTGATATTTAGCAACTCATCCACCTTTACTAGACTTGTAGCCCACCCAAGGTTGAGGAACGTTCATGAGACAGATTGTAGGGTAGCAGAGACTAGCAAGGGATCTTATCTTGTTAGTTACGTTGTTCTTGGTCTTCAAGGTAGTTCACCTACCTTTGTGCTAAATATGTCTTGAGAAAAGCCAAGTGACAGCAGAGGGTAGCCCTTTCTTTGACAAGAGTTGGTCAGTGACCAAGGACTTCCTCGGTCAAGTTTTCCACGCTCCCCCCAAGGATCAGTCCAGCCTCTGAGATGCTGTTAGCATATTATGTCTCTGATCAGTGGTAAAATAAATAATGGCTATTACAACCTTAAGACTCTTATGGGCTCTCTGTTGGTAACCACAAGGGATCACACGGTTTGAGAGTTTACTACTATCCATAACGAATTTCCCCAGTAAAATTAAGGTCAGGTTTTAAAGGGAAAAACAGATTTTCCAAAGGACAGCAGCAAAAATGCAACTCTGATGCCTTTTGATCTGAGGTCTGCTTTGCTAGTTGTGGTGTATCTTTGTCAGAACAATAGGTCTTTAGAGCAGATTAATCTAAGAATATATGTGACAAAGTTTTACCCAAATATTTATATTATGCTCACAGCCAGCCCATATGATTTTACAGGTGTCCATGTGATTGAGTTGTGACTGCTCCTGAAGAAGCTGCTTGGTTTTTTTAATGTTAATAATTCACATTTTTCTGTGAAAGTTGCTGCTATGAAAACATCTACTCTGGAAGATGATTCCATGGTGTTAGGTCAGCTTCAGGGAAAGCTTTGCATTTCCCCCTTATCCTATTAGCCCATGAGATTAATCTTTCAGGTTTCAAAGAACAACATTACTCCACCAAGGCCTGGTTGTTGCAGTGAGCCAGGATGTGCTGGCACACACAACAGAGTGCAGGATCATAGAATCATAGAACTGTTTAAGTTGGAAAAGAGAGATCATCGAGTTGATGTTAGCGACTGGAGACTGGCTGATCCAAGAACATCCAAATTGCCTTGCAAAGCCAGACCAGTGGCTGCAGTGACAAAGACTCATTGTCCAGTTTTCTCCTTGCTTTCCCGAGATTTTTATGCTCCCAAACCTGGTTGATCAGAATGAAAGAGGTACTGAAGGATTTAGGGAGCAGAAAGGGGAAACTTCAATAAATACTAAATTAAAAGGGAAATCCTGTCCTCTACTTCACCCCAGATAGTGTCTTGTTTTCCCAAGAGACTTAGTTCTTTCATACAGCAGGCAGGTTATGGTACTTTTTCCATAAGCAATTCCATCAGCTAAGATCCACATAATCTGCTGCCCCATGTGGCAGCATCGATCAGGCCCTGTCTTGGAACAATTACTGCTCAGTGCAATTCAAGGAAGTGCTCCTGCTCTTCAGTGGTCCTCACTGAGAATCCTGAAAAGGCAAAGGATGAAGGAGACAGAGAAACATCAAATGGGCTAGGCTTTATTTAAGGATCCTAGTAGATGATGGTTTAAAAATACCCAAGTAGGTTTTTCTGGTGCCTAAATGGCACCCATTCTTTTTGCCTTGTAGAAAGTCTAGCATACTGTTTTCATAATCAAGTTACTTGGATAGCAAAACAATGATTTAGATTAGGATTTGTTTACACAGCTAAATATGTTGAGTAATGAAATTAAAATGAGCTCTCTGCTTCTGTCACATCTGCAATAGTGACTGGCTTCTTATGGTTGAGTACAAGCCTGCTGCACAGATGTTTCTTGATAAGGTATAAATCTGTGTTAGATGTTGTTTATTGCAGCATTTTTATTGCCTTCTTCCCTAAAGGAGGGAATGTTGCCTGCACAGCAACCAGATGTGACCTGCAAGACTGTACGAAACACCATTACAAGCAAAAACAGGTCCCATATTCCATATCAGCATCTGCAATGGCTCATCAAGTATTTATCAGATCATTTGAACACTTCTACAGGCCCTAGCATCATACCATCACCAGAATTTACTTATTATAACCTGCAATGAAAAAGGCAAGCATCCTGTAAAGCGACTGGTGCCTCAAATAGCGGGAGATCCCATTTTAGCTTGGTTTTCTGCCTTAAAGGTCAAATTCCTGAGCAGAACTGCTACTAGAAAGTAAGATACTGTGATAGATCAAGGCAGCTACTTTTCAGGGCATTGTAGGGAAGATTCTCTTTTCTGCCATCCTGCCCCAGGTGATATCAATCCTTTGATGGTGACAGGGGAAGAGACTTATCTTGTACTGGTGCCTATTTGAGAAGTGAGACAAGGGAGTTTCTTCCCTGGGGATGGTGCCCCAGCTTAGAGCACCTCACTAAGTCGCTCTGCTCCTGTGGGAGCAAGAGGATCTAACAGGAAAAACTTGCCAATGACCCCAGCATTTGAAGACAGCCAAGCCTGGCCCCAGAACCACATTGGCTCCTTCTCTGTAGCTGATGAAAGTAACACACATGGGCTCTGAAGGTAAGAGAGCCAAACCTTGCAAGATGTACTTCTTGGAAGGCTTCTTGAAGGAAAATCTGACATTTCTTATTTAAAAAAAAAGGGGGGTGGGCAGCAAGATGGGTTATTCTTCCCTGAGCTAATCTATGTCTCTGATTTGCTTCACTTGTTACACAGACAGAAGATCCTGTCAACACAGAAATAATGCCAAGTATTTACGGTTTAATGGAACCCAGGGACCAATTAACAACACAGAAAACCACCGGGCAGTGTATTTCTTATCGTAACAGGAGGGAAATCTTACATTACTGCTGTTCCCCCATTTCTTAAAATAAAGCACCAGCGCTTCGTCAATGATTTCTCAGTAGTAATGTTTATTACCTGCTAGTTTTACCACTGCCCATTTATCAATCGCTTTCCATGTTCTACGTTCAGTCACAAAACCCCTCTCTTTACTTGCAACCTAAAACCCCGAAAAGAGAAATAAAAAGAGAAAAGAAAGAAAGAAAAAAGCAACCACCATGAGGGTTTCAGACCAGCAGTTCTAGAACCTGCCCTCAACCCCAAGTTCTCGAACTGCTGACTCTTCAATAGCTCGATGGATGCGATGCACCTCGTCCTGCGTCAAAGTCCTCTCTGGGTGGCGGTAAACGATCCGGTAGCAATGGCTGACCTTCTTCGTCCTACAAAACATAAACCAAAAGAGGACTCATAAATACATGTGCCTACAAATGCAAATACAAGAGGCCAAACACTTACCCTCTGGATCATTTTTATTTGTGGTCTAATTTTGTTCCTGTTGCTTGAAAATCACCTTAATGCTAAAATACACAGTCCAGAGAGGTGGGACTGAGCTGAATTTTAATTTTTGCAGAGGCCTTTGCTGAAGTCCACCTTATATCTCAACTTTTATTGCAGTCGGGGAGCTTCTTACCAGAGCAAACAATCCCAGGAGGAGGGCTGTGCTTACTAACACCACTGATCTGCTGCTGACACCACATCTATCTCACTGTCTCATTTCAGTGCTAATGGGGCTATTTGAGGGAGCACTGGGCACACACACCCAGCTCAGATCAGTGGGGCTGGTGGTGATGGGCATAAGGAAAACACCGTGCAACCTCTGTGCGCTGGAGCGTGGCATTGCCAGCTGACGTGGGGCATCTCATAGCCTTACCATCCCGGCCTCAGCCTGGGGAAGGAGACTGAATGAACAGCTGCAAAACAGAGTACAACATTTCTTTCTCATTTCTTTGCCTTCACTGGAAATTAGAAACAGGAATGAAATGCATCTGAAGTATTGTGATGACCAAGTATCCATTTGTGGGAGAAGGACAGAGATGGAGGATGAAGGCAGTCATCACTCCCAAAGTGGAGCACCAAACAGCAGTGCAAGATTTCTTACCCTGTACTATGGAAAGAAAAAGACAAAGGAGAACAGGGAAAAGGAATAGTGAAGAGGGTATGATGGGGGCAAAAACTATTTATGAGTTGCTGGTTAGGCAGACAAATTAATGAAAACACAGGACAAACCTGTGAGTAAGAGTGAAAAAAAAATCTTGCTCTCCATGAAAAGCAGGCTGGAGTACCTAGCTCTTGCAAGGGCATCTCTGTAATTGGAGTGCTTGTGTTACTGAATTTAACTGGTAGTTCTGGCATACTTTTTAGTTTCAAATGGAGCCCACACAGCTTCTTCTTTCAAAGGTAAACAGTCACTTCAGTGAAAGAGAGAAAATCTGAGGGGAAAAATAATAGGAAACCAGAGATCAAGTGCCAGGGAGAAGGAGCTCCCAGACTGGCAGAACTCTGCATTTAATAGCACACAAAGGCATTCAGCAAGCTTTGGGTCATCTCTGTCCTGAAATTGTTTCATGTTAGAAACCATGTTTATTACGACTATTTGATTAGAACTAAGATTGTAAGTGTTCATAGACAAAGACAATTCTCAAGATATTAATTTTAACCTCAAATCCTACTAAAACCAGGCACAGATAGTTTTTACCTCACAATAGCTATTTGATACAATTAGTTTTTACCTCAGAATAGCTGTTCCACTCGACATGGGTGGGAAGCTTGCCCTGCTCCCACTGGCAGTTTACAACAAAAAAGGTTACTTCAAATTAAAGCATTCCTCCTTCTTTTGTGTGTTCTGAAGATAAAGCAAGTTAAATCTGGCTGGCATTGGAAAGGGCAAACGCATTTCATAAAGTGTTAAGCTGACTGCAGTTAACTGCTAAAAGCCAGCCAAGAGCTTTCCCTGTGTGCAGGTTAAATGCTGTAGAAAAGTGATCCTGGAGAAAAGAAGGGGAGGTGTAACTGCCGGGAAGGTGTAGCTCTGCTCTGCTCCACCTCCGCAAAGCAGTCGAGAAGGCAGACCTGGGGGAAGCAAGTAAATGGAATAACAAGGGATTGGCCAGATGCTACATCGTCAGTAAGAACTTTGAATGAGACAGAGGGATAATGAATCGGGGCTCAACAGAAGCAATTTCCAAAACCAGGCTGGCAAACATCACTACAGCTGCCAGTATTTCAGTTTTTAAAGGTGTTACAGTAATACACCTCATAAAAAACATCTGCAAATTGCTTTGGCTGAAAATCTCTTTAGAAGGTGTACGGTCACAGGCTTGATCCTGAAGTCTGGTAAATATTGGGAATATAAATAATAATGGCCAGTCTTCGCGAGCGAAGATCCGGGGAAGGTCTTTCCACCTTCCAGCCTGCGCATTGGATTTTTTAGGTGAGACACAGTGTGCGCGGAACTGAGCCCACCCTTTAATCCTAAGGTTCATCTGCCGGGGCCAAGCGAGCTTGGACGGTGGCAGTGAGGTCCTTAGGACGTAGGTGGGTTGCCTTTAAGGGCTAACGAGCCCCACCTGCCCGGGAGTGGCCCTGACCGGGAATCGAACCCGGGTCTCCGCGGTGATAGCGCGGCGCCTTTACCCCCTAGACCACCAGGGGCTCCATTGGGGGGATATATATTTATTTTATTTTAATGTGATGTAAACACAAGTTTGCTTAATGTAGGTGTAAGCTGATATAGGAGTATCTACAACATTGTTTCTTCACTGGTCATAGTTAACTGAAGGTGACAATTAATCCTGACTCACGTGTTTCTGTATCCCCTCTCCATCCATCCCAGAGAGCCATTCATTCACGAGGCAAATGAAATATGCCAGAATGGGATGATAGTTTCTTGTGGGTGTTGTGGAAAACCAGCAGCTTTAGGAGGTATTTAAATTAGGAAAGTGTGGAGGTCTTACAGAACAACACAGGACTAGAGTTCTGTTAGCTGCATTAGAAGTTAAGCATTGGTGCGGGAGAAATAAAATGAGGATTGCATTAAATGTAATTAATCTAAATTTAATTATAGGCAAAAAATGAAGTTGTAACTACACATGGCTGGCTACACAAGAACTCATGTGGATGCAATATTGGATGCTACATTTTTCTCCCACCTTTTAGCTTGGTTTATTTGCATCTTTGTTACTAATTAGAAAGGAAGAGTATAATGGTTCAATGCTATTTCAAGAAAAGGCACATTGTAAGTTTCAAAACCTTAAGCATTGTTTCCAGAGTTCTAATATTAACCTTTCAAAGCAGATGGGGAAGAATACTTCTTGTCTCTCTTCCTTCCCCTAATACTTCCACCCCTCCCACTCCCAAATAAAATACTGAGACACTGTGATTAATCCCTGCCATGAGCTGCAACTGAAAAAAAATTATTGTCAGCAAATACTACCTTTGCTCATTCCCTTTCTTGCTTTTCTTTTGTTCTGCAGAGCCATAGAGTGTTTGCCTATCTTAAAGATGGCTCTGCTAATGCATAATGAACTCTCTGCTGCATGTCATGCTGCAGCCTGACAATACGGAAGCTGTAGCTCTCTATCCTGAGAAAGAAAATTTTGAGGCCAAACCCTAGAACAGCAGCTTCACTGGGTAAAAGAAAAAAACCCATTTAGGAGCTTAGCAGTGAGCACACTGGGCTTTATTTGCCTAAACTGCACCGCCAGACAAGTCCACGCGGTTTGCAGTCACGCAGACTCCTCTCCATTAGGCTTCAGCTGATCTTAGTGTCACAAGTCTCCTCTGCACCAGCCTGCGGCTTTCAGGTAATGAAACGCAGGGAATACAGTGAAGCACTGCTCAAAGGGAAAAGGAAGACAGGGATTTATTCTGACGCCACGGGAGGAAACAAGATACGGACCATGAACAAACACTGGAGTGAAACAATGCCTAATGCTCTTTTGTATGATTTTGGGAGGAAACAGCTTTGCCTCACGTTTTTCAGGACTGTCACGCAGCTGCCTCCACGCGCTAGGGAGCTGCTCCCTGCCAGGTCAGAGTCACGGCATGGGGTCAACCTGAAGGTCATTGTGTACGTTTGGATATTTCAGCTTGATATCTAAACATAACAAGAAATTAAGGGGCCTTAGTCTGCCCCTAGTCTAATAAAACCAACATGAAAGCAACATGAAACACTGGCACTAGGGCTATAATGAAAGGGTGTGTTAGGCAACAAAAATTAATACATGTGTGTTAGCTTTCCCTTCATGGAAAACCACAGAGGGATGCTTTTAAATGCTACTTGTCTAGAAGCTACCAACAGCAAAGCACTTAAACACCCTTACAGGGGAACCTGTCTCAGTCATTATATGAGACTAATCCCAGAGTCATTTGGTAACCAAAATGTTGCATACAGAATAAATGCCTGGCATTGGCATTTGTCTCTTCTACATGCAATACTGTAACAAGAATGAAAACTTCTCCATCCTGTACTGGAAGAGGGAGATAAAATGGGCAGCAGTGAGTGGGGAAAATCCCTACTGTTTAACTGTGTTTTACTCTCCATTTGCCTTAAAGAAAGCACAGAGACTTCTGTAGGGAGGTTATCCCTGCTCTTTTGTGGTGAGAACAACACAGAACCACACACTTTTCTAGAAAGCTGGATTTACTTTGAGGAACAGAAAACTAGAGGAGACAATCACCCACAGCATGAAGGAGCAAAAAAGAGTACCATCTCTTTCATATGCTGAGCAGTTCACTAAGCAGTACTACTCACCACCATACCTATTATTGCACCTTTTCCTACAGAATACTATTTAAAATGAAAGATCTACGCATATGGTAGCACAAATATTTGAGATTATTCTCTCTCTGTTTAGTGAGTCGTGTTAATGAGGTTCTTTGAGGGTCTCCCAATTCCTGCCCTGGCAGTTTGTATCCTAAAAACCCTCCAAAAGATTAATCAAGTAATTCCCTTGCATAAACCTTCACACAGTACTCAGTGACCGCTACACCCTTCACAGAGATCACATCATGCTCTGAGCATGCATGGAATGACCTCAACGAAGAGAAAGGCTTGTTTTGTTTGCACCAGTGTCCTGAAAGTGGTGGTGCTGGGAAGAAACGAAAACACTGTTTCGTATTAGTAGTATCCTAGTAGAAAAAGCCATGCGGAGAGCACAGCTTTGGTTTTGCTTTGTGGCTCCAACAGTTCCAGAATGGTTCACATTTTAAGTGGAAATGGGGAGGAATATTAAACTGCAAGAAGGAGATGCAATTAATTACCTGTTCCTTTTTGTTTCATGCTTTCAAACCACATCCATCTCTATGATAGTAGACATAACTGCTAAAATATCCTACTATAAATCTTAAATCGACAAGTGGCACTCTTTGCTAAGAAGTACATCATGGAAAATGGCAAAAGGCTTCTGCTGTATACCTTATGTCAGTAGCAAATAATTCAATTACCACGGTGATAGGCACATAGAATATAGCAGTAATTCTCTGAACAAAGGTCTTTCCTAAATATGCATTCTCATCAGTCCTTTCAAATGCTAATACTTCATCTCTCTGGAAAAGCATATTGTATACACATCATATTCTTTAAAAGGGACATGTTTTGTTTAAGGTGATTTTGATGCCAGTGAAAGGCATCACCTCCAGAAGAATGGATTGTTTTAAACACATGGAAAGCAGAAAATGGTCATTTCTATTGCACCTCTCTTCCAGCTGATATCTGACAGAAGGATGGTTCAAAGATAGTTTAGGTCAACATAAGCATGTTGAGACTGTGAACATTATTTGACCACTGTGGATTTTCTTGGTGGTCACTTAGAAAGAGATGTATATTCACTGACATACAGTTGGACTGAAATACTGTTCTTTTCTTTCACAAAACTGAGGAAGTAGTGGACTTTTTGCTCTTTTCTAACTGGACTTGGTGAAATCTGTATCTGAATACCAAAGCCTGAGCCTGCTTGACCTTTTCATTCTTTCTTTACTATTAATTCCATTTTAAGCTTCTCTCCTCATGTAGGAAAAAAAATCAAAATTCTGTTAATAGCCAGATTACTGAGAGAGATAAAGAGCACGGTATGGGATATAATGACAAAGAACATAAATAACACCTTCTACTTAAGATAGTGAAAGGTGGATGAAAAATGAAAGCACTTGGAAACTTTTCAGCTTCTCAGTCACTGAGACACTGGTAGATGGCCATGTGTAAGATCTAAGCCATCGTCCAGTATTCAAAACACAATGGATTCATTAGAAAGCTTTGATCATGACTTCCTTTTTCTGCCTAAACCTATCAACTTATTTCTTGCATGCAGGAAGAGATACAAATAGATAAATATTGAAAAAAAATATTTCATAGGCAACACTTGAAAGAGGAAGTCACCTGGCTGTAAGATGTACTCACTAAATGTTTTGTGAAACAGTTCAAGCAATTACTTGTGCTTTGGCCCAGCACTTTGGCCTCTAGCGACCTTTTTTCACTCCAACAGATCACCTTGGTTTGTTGACACAGGTCAGCGAAAGAACTAATGTGAGCAGCGCAGGGGTCTTTTCTGCTAAACTTTTGTAAACAGGTTCAGTCACACAAGAAACTGAGAGAGTATTTCCCTTGTGCACTGTTACAGTAGTGTCAGTAACCAGCCAAAGATAATGTCAACCCATCTCAGATCCAAGCACTTCCAATTAAAAAGCTCTTAAGCCTCACAGCACCAACAGTAATGGAATCTATTACATGCAGACAACAATGAAATATCACTAGGGTGAAGAAGTACCATTCTCCATTATACTAAAAGAAAATCCAGAGTACCCACAGGATCATAAGCTAATTGTGATACACACTTTTGCTGCCACCGAAGGGCAGAAAAAAACTGCTAAGTCAAGGAATTTGGGATTGGGTTTTTTCTTTTTTTTTTAAAGACAATAACTCATTGATTCCTTGAAGAAAACAATGATCAGTGGTGGTAAAGCAGGTATGAAAACAGTTCTCAAGGGGATGGATTTCACCATCGGTGATGACTGCTTGTCCTATCTCTGTCTCTTTGGTGAAATCATCTACTAAACACAGGTGACAGAAATTTTCATCATATCTGATCCATGCCAATACTGAGGAATCCATTTCATGTGGATTGAAAGTTGGATGTGACTGAGAGTTACCCCTCTTGTAAGATGAACTTTGTGCACTCAGTTCACACTGGGTCTCCTCCACTTTTAGGGGCTTACCAGTCCATCGAGTGAGTCCGTTGCAAATCCCACTCTAAATCCAGGAAGATTCAAGAGTAGGCTAGAGGCTGAATATCTTCAAGACTTGCCTTGTCAGCATAGTAACCCCAGAGCACTCATCATGCCAGATAAATTCAACACCATGCATGGGATGATCTCTCAATTTCCCAAGGCTGAGCCCTTCAGCCATGAAAGAAATCCATGCAGTAGTGGGCACGCACATAAAAACCAGAATGTGTGCAAACATGTGAGACTTGGAATGGGGTACAAAAACCTACATTTTCCTCAGCATTATCACTATGACAGGAATAAAGATAGAGAAAAGCAAACTTTCTGATACAAACACACATACACAAAATCCAGTGAAATAACTTCTACCCATTGCGGAGGCAAATAAGAGAAGGTTGCTTGGTAAAATATTTGAGACACTTAATTTTATGTACTAAACATAGAAAAATAATTGGATGCTGAAAGTAAGAGAGAAAAATAAATAGTCTCAGCATCAGACAGGACAGAATACAATACCTGTTCTGTGTTCAGCACAGGGGTTTATTTTGCTTCACTTTCCCTAGGTTTGACTCAAAAGTTTCCATGCCAAAGGCTTTTCGAAGTCTAATCTTCTTTTCATCAAAACAAAATACAAGGGGTAATACTTTTTGTTATTTGTTGTTAAAAAATTGACCATTGGAGACTTAAACATTCTCTAACTGAGCAAAAAAATGTACAAAATAACTCGATTTGATACTGTGTCTCATGAGAACTGGCATCTAAGCTCCTTGACTTTCTCCTTCCCTGTTTAGTTCAGAAACCTTGGCAGGACTACATTTCCCATGAGAGATCAAGGCAAAAAATTCCTATGATGGATCATGTCCTCTTTCTGGAAAGAAACTTGGCTGACATAGCTGATACTGACATACTGAGGAGAACAGAAGCAAGCACTACCTGGAAGTCCTGGTAGAACTGGCAGCTGAAGCATTTTGGCTACCAGCCAGAAAATTGTTAAAGAAAAATTCACATTTTAAGTGAGTAAAACAACAACAAATCAACATATTTTCTGTCATTGACGGCTCTCCCATTTTTTCCACATTTTTCCTGACCTCCTAAATCCCTGGTAATTTAGTGGTACAAGAAGGTATCTCTGGCAGCAACAGGCTCTGTTGTACTGGTAGAATTTCATGACTTGGGTATCTCATTCACAACCCCCTGTGCCCTTCCAGGGCAACCGGCTAGTACCAGATCAGATAAGGGACACAACCTGTCTCTGTTTCGAGGAATCTGAAGACACAGTGTTTGCAGAGTTGCTGTTGCTTCTTGTGCAAAGACATCATATTCATCTCCCTCTGAGCCCCAGTGTGCAAATAAGAGGATAGAGGAAACCCTGGTCATACATCTTTCAAACAGTAATATTAATGGTTCCACTAGTGGTCATTAGGTGCCACCGTATCACTCGAAATTTTGCAACCACTGGCAGCTGAAATGCCACCTGTACTTATGAGTGACAACCCATCTCAATAATCTGAACAAATCCAACAAGAGAGGTGAATCTGGAGTCTTTCAAATGCTATCTACAATATTTATAATAAAAATGTTAAGTGTGATACCTTGTCAGTTCTTCTGAGTGAAAGATCAAAGACGAGAAGTATAAATATTTAGCAGTTTTTTCCACCAACTAGATGTTAATACTAAGGACTACAAAAAGTATTACTAAAAATAACATTGCTGTCAAATTAAAACATATTTAATAATTGAGTAAAAAGAGAATTTATATGAGAATTTAAAACAATTCATTCTCCTAAGAAATGAAGATGGATGGGAGTGACAGCTGGTTCAGATGTATCTCCGCTGAGTACTAGCAGAAACCAGAGTCTGCAAAGTTAGATAGCAGACAAGTGCATGGGAAGGTCTGAATTCTGTTTTGGGCACTTGTAGAGGATTCATCACTGAGATTAGTGGTTTTGTCTGCACCAGGCCTAGGAGCTAGATGTTTAAGTTCCCTCTACACTTGTTGAGAGTTGAAGTAAAGAGGAATGTGGCTCTGGACTCAGACCAAAAACCTAAATGACTTTGCCAAGGTCAAATAGCAAATTGACAGAGAGAGGGAACTTATGTAAGTGCAGGTGAAGACCCTCTGAGTTGCCCTTCTTTCAGGTTACTCTTCCCATACACACATTTCCAGTCACCTTTCTTTTCTGCAAGTTGTACAGTAGTTCTGGAAACAAAATAGGCCATGGCAGAAGACAGCAACTCATCCCATATAGAGTAGACTGGTCAGGAACAGTGAAGAGCCAACAACAGGATAACCAGATATGCTGCTTGTTTAGTGGCAAACTAAACCCAAGAGAAAACAGGAGAAAATGGAATGGTGAGAAGAAGAATGGAGAAGGAAGACATGAGTTAACCTGAGACTAGAAGACAAGAGGGACTTTAAAATTGAAAGCAGAGGTTAAGAGAAATCACTGGCCCACTTTTTTTTTTTTTTTTTTTTTTTTTAGGAAAATCAATTTATTAAAAACACCTGCCCTGCCCCCCTGGCCAGCCTGCAGCACTAGAAGGCAACTTAAAAATATTTGTAGCTCTGTGTGTGCAAATATAGGGGGATTCTCAATGGGACTGCTTACAGTACATGTCAAAGCTGGTGAAAATTCTGCAGCCACTTGTGCAATCAAGTGTTGTTTTAATATTTCCTTACAGTCCGTATGATACTTTTCCTTTCAGAAATGTCAGGTTTTATGAGCCTTAATCTGGCTAACTGGATTTGTTTTGGAGATGCAGAAATTCCCCACTTTCCCTCCCTGAGGATAGAGTGGTTCCACACAGATGGTCACAAGAAACCTGTTCTCATCGTTTTTCTGACAGCTGCTGCCTTGGGAAGACAACTCAGAAAAAGTCCTCAAAGTAAGGATAACTATTGGCCAGCAGATTAAACTACTGTTAACACACAGGAAAACACTCTGGCCGTTCAACATTTCTCTTGGTAGATCCCATTTATACAGGTAATACATTTGGACCATAACACACAGAGAGTCCAGACCTTGTAGGTGAGGTTTTGAATGTAATGATGGGGAAAAGGTCCCAACACTATTGAAAGTAGCCAAAAGATGACAACATATGCCAATGAGGTGCACTGGCCAGAGCTGTTACAGCTGTCAAATGAACATTAGTTTGGAAAACTCTAGCTGCCATGTTTGGTATGTTGCAGCCTTAATATTGTGGTTACTCTTCATGAAGATAAAAATGTGAATGTGATCAGAGGTAGGTATAGTGAACACCTCTTACAGTAAGATAATAAGAGCATCATGCAATAAAACATCATGTGGACATGAAGACTAAAAAGTCAGGGCACAAAATGGGATGCATGATTCCATGAGTACAATTAAATTATTGGTCTGCCACTCAAGAAAGGAAAGAAAGACATTGAGATATTACACTAGGAAGATCAAAATACAGTTTTGCTATGACTCTACAAAAAAAGCCAAGTGATTCTCCCACTAGCAGGAATTAATATCAGCAAAGAAGGAATGAGATTTCAGCAGAGAACAGGGAATACACAGGGAGCACCAGAGTAAACCAAATGTTCTCAAATTGCCCAAGACATGAACCTTGCCCTAAGATATTTTAGGAATGAGTAGAACAAATATCAGAGCTGCTATCAGTTGTCTTTGAGAGTTGGTAGAGGTCAAGTAAGGTAAAAAATGTTTGGAAAAGGTCAGAGTGCTTATTTTTGAAAAAGTGAAAAAAAACCCTAGGAAGCCATAGAAACTACAGACCATTTGCTTCTACTTTAATCTCCCAGAAAGACTGGTGCAGCTAATGAAATGACTTGAAAGCACACAATGGAAACAAAAAGTAAAAAAATAGAAAACATGGATGTATTGAGCAAATCTAGTCAAAACAACCGAATTTCCATCTATAAAGGGCTAACAGGCTAATAAATCAATAATCAATCAATCAATAAATAAAACAATAAATTCCAGGAATTAGCAAACACTGGGGGGGTAGGTGTTTGTGGGGGTGTGTGTATATGCATATGGCACATATTTTCACAGTCAGCTAAACCAGATAAGAAAAAATGGTCTAAGATCAACTTGTCACAAAACAAGGATACATTGGCATCTCCAAGCAATTTGTTTTTCAGACAAACCTGAAAAACCTTAGGAAAATAATTTAAACATTATAATAAAAAAAAAGAAAAATACTAAATCCAATTAATAAAATTAGGTAGTAAAAACCTGTCTCCCAAAATGTTTTACGTTGGAGGGAACTGCATAATGTAGATGAGAAAATTGGTGATCCATACTGGTGATTACTACAAAAAGGTGATATTGCAAATGGTTGCAGTAGTTGTCAACAATGAGTTGTTTCTGGGAGGATTTATCCACAGTTCAGCCAAATCTGAAGGATCATTCTTGCAGGGTTCTTCAACCTGACTCCTGGAGATGCAATATTTTCACTAATGGAATAGGTGAGGCAGCAGAAGTGTTTGTTAACTGGCATATTACATTAAGCTGGGTAAAACAGTAAGCATAACTGGAGACAAGATTGGAATAATCCTGACAAACTGAAAAAGCTGAATAATTCTGACAACCAGACCAAGTGAAAGCTGCTGTATTTAGCCAAGAACAACAGTCTGCATGCACAGAGGATGGGGAAGCACTAGATATACAGTATCACTACACAAAGCACCTAAGGACCACACAGAATCATGAGCTGAAGGTGAACCTGTGATGTCACTGTGCTGCTTTAACCTAAACAAGCACCACTCTGGGACGAACCATTGGAATGCACATGGAATGACATCCTTCTGCCCTACTCGACACTGTGATGTTGGCTAGGTTGAAGTACCCTTTTCACACCTCAAGAAAGATGTGAGGCAACTGGAGATCACTGGGGAGCAATGAGAACAAGCAGATGTCTAGGTAACACAAATTATAAGAAAAGACTGAGAGAACATAGATTGCTCAGCCTAAAGAACAGAAAGCATGAAAACATGCTTCAAAGACATAAAATGCTGCTGCACAGTTAGGTAATAATCTGTTCATCAACATTCACAAGCAGCAAGAGATGAAAGTAATGATCTCATATTGCAGAAATATTCAGCCTGAAAATTCGCTTGGAAAGGCAGTGAGGTCCCCATTGCTGGAAATCTTTAAGGACTGGTTATACAAGTGTCTGTCAGCAATGCTATAAGTAGAGCTGATCCTGTTTTGGAGTAGGAGGATGAACTAGGTGGCAGTACTCTTCAACTCTTTAGCATAACATAATGTAACGGCCTTTAAAATGCAGAAAGTTACTTGAGTAGCAGAGACAGCTCAGTGTAACTGCAACTTATCACACATCATGTATTTGTGATGTAACCTCTTCAGACCAGCAACCCTTTCATTAGCCCTATAGACAAATGTTGAAATACAGCAGATAAAAAAGCTAAGTGCTGCTCAGTTACCTTTCATTGCCTAAGTCAATAAAAAAACCCCATCCAACCAAATAAAAAAGCCCAGAAAAGTCCACTAAATAAGACAACATCCCAAAGGGAAATTGTCACTCAACTGCTTGTCCCATTTGCTTCAGGGCTGAGAAATGTCTTAGGAAAGCTCTAAGGAATAACCACAGAAGATGCTGCATATCCTTGATAGGTTGAACTGCATTTTTCTCTTCTAAGCTTTTCTGAGTTTATATCAAGAGGTTAACACTCCGCTTTCAGCTTTCCAACTTCACATTCAACCCCAGGCTAACTGAAAATAAGGGCAAAGTCCTCTTTCTAACAAAACAATGTTGCAAACAAGCCAGTTGAAATTCTGCACTCCAAGGGAATTCAGGGAAGTCCACGGAATAGAAGACATCTGAGATGCCAATCCTTAAATGAAGAAGACATGGCTGTTTGGTCCCAACCCTGGGGACTATGGCATTCTGACATAGAAACTAATTAACTTTATGCACCTGTTGCATATTTACTGTACCTGTTCCTTATCTATACAATAGCTGTGAGGAAGGAGCTGCCTTCATTTTACAGACCTATGCTGCCTTCTGCAGCACAGAATGAGAAGCCGCCACAATAACCCCATGTGCTTGTATAAGAGTATGTGTATGTAAGTGTAAGTAAGTCTATGTGTACATTGCTGCAAGGGCTAGTTTTTTATTAAGCTTTGCAAGTTTGTTTGGACTGACGAGATCACCGGTTTTTGGGAAACCTTGATATTTACTAAGTAATTTTCAGGGATTAAATATTGATCTCATACAAATTCCATTGCATATGTTTTCTTCTGTTCTTACATGAAATGTGAAGTCGCCAAGGAACAAATAAACTATTTATGACTTACCCTGTACAGTAACAAAGAATGGCTTAATGTGGACACATACTACTTTGAAAGTACTGCAGCCTGTTGTTCCCTGAACTGCAAACTCTCTTAGCCAAGTTTAAGATGTATACTCTCCTTTCTCCTCAAAAAAAGAGATCAAATTCTTGACATGACTGCCTGAATCAGAGCAGAAAGACTCACACATGCCACAGGTTCCTGCACCACAGTCCCACAAACATGCCTTACTTGCAGGTAATTCAATGTAGGTGACAATTACTAATCTACACTGCTAACTGAAATGAACTAAAGTTATCCTTACATTACTGACTTTCAGAGTTATAGAAGAGGTGAATGGTATTTATTTTTCGTAAGATGTAGCCATTTGGTGGCATAACCTTAAACACCATCTTCTCTGCTTGTAGATCTTCTTTATTTGAACTACAGTAACATACAAGGAAGGAGATGCTCCTTCTAAGATTATAAGTAGCTACATATAAACAGTCACCTTGACAAGTGTCACAGGGAGGTTACACCACTAAGATCAGCAGAGTTTGTTCTCTACTTTGCATAGTTTGACACACCAGGATGGTTGGTGTTCTAACATTATGTTTCAAAACATACACAGTACCAAAGAATATGAAAATATGAGAAGGTTGCAGTGCTATTCATGCTCCCTTCTGCATCCACCATGTCTCTCCACTGCACTCACATGGACAAACTCTCTCCCCGGCCAGTGACACTATCTCTCTGCAGAGATGGCTGAACCAACACAGGTGCAGTGTGTGTGGATTCAGTGAGACAAGTACCTCCTTAAAAGAGGGATGACAGAGGATACACTGTAGCCCTTAAATAGGAAGAAGATGGAGACTATAATACCCCTGTGACATTTTGCACCCTGGTCTCTACCAAAAGAGGGACAAAGAGACACAGTTTGGACAACCCAGTAAGATCAGATTGCTGAGCAGCATAAAGTAGATAATGGGAGAGAGATATCTGCAGATCCCATTTCTGAAATCCACACATGATACTGATCCACCGTATCATGATACTTGACACCACTGTTATTTTACTTTACCAATCCACTTGGGGAAGGGTTAAAGTGATGTCACCCCCAACACAGTTAATCCATCACAGAAGCCAAAGCATCAGTCCAAAGCACAGTTTGCAAGGGACTTGGACAGTTATAGGCCAGTCAAAACATTAATAAGCACTTCTAAGCTGGATCAAAGCTTTCTTATGTTGCCGGCACATTTGCACTGGCAGGGACAAGCTTAGTCTTCTGTATCGCAACAGATCTCAGTTCTGTATATCCCACAATACATCATAGAAACTCCACAGGGAAGCATGGAAAGGATCTGGATCAGGCCCAGCATTCCCCTACAAAGCCCAGGGTTAGATCCATACTGCATTGAATCAATCTTTCAGTTTTGTTGTTGTTATTTTTGGTTTTATTTTTTAAAGGTTGAGCCTGTACCTATTTTCTTTTCCACAAATGTTGGGTGAGCATTTCAGTAGCACCTGGGTGAACCAATAAAACTGAGCAGCAGTGCTGTTTGCACAAATCCTTCTCCAATCTGGTCTCCAGGTGCTTCTCCCTGCTCCTCAGATTTGCCCTACTCCACTAAACCAGCACATCTGCCTGACTGGCTGCATGTGTGATGAACCTCACCAGCAAGCTGATGTGGTTGAAAATGACTAAATTCCCATTCTGGTTCAGTGAATGGCCACACCAGTCGCTGTGCCAGCACAGTGCAGGGGTGAAAACAGCACAAAGCAACACCTACACTGCCAGGAAAAACTCACATGGAAACAGAAGTTAAAATCACAAGCTGGTAATTTACTCAATCCATGTAAGCACTAAAGCACATCCTCCTTTCCCCCCTCAAGTTATACATCAAAACAAGACTCAGATGTAAGGGAGAGGGAAAAAACCCTGTCTGGCTGTCCCCAAAAGTTGCTGAGTTCAAGCTCCTGACCTATTCCCACTGAAGGCAACGGGATGTCATCTCTTTCTGCCAACTGAGGATTCAGCTGACGTTTTACAAAAGAAGAGGGACAGGTCCCTGGGTAGCAATGTTTTTAATGCTGATCAGCAGAAGCAGCCAGTTGGATCCTCTTCTTAAAAATGATGATACACCAGTTTAGTTAGGAAATGAATGAATGTGTTCAGGACAGCATGAGAAGAGGTAAGCGAAAACAGCGATGACAGCTGAACTCTGCAACACTGCAACACTTTTGCCATCAGATAAGCCTGAGGTCAGCAGTCTGATCAGACCTTAGGTGTGTAGGGTTCTTCGCAGGGCCTCTGAACTAGCACAAATTTCATTCCACGCAAGTGAAGTTGTCCCCTCCCACAAACGTAATACAGATCCTGGGAAGGAAGGCCTCTGTTTGTAAGCTCACTGTTTCAGTATTTCATCAAATATAGCAACAGTGTTTAAGAAGTTACCGCCATTGAAGATTAATCTGTCCCAAATCATTGCCTTTAACTACTCCCCTGTACTGTGGGACATCAGCCCAAGCTTTTGGCTTTTGGGTATTAAAAAACAAAATTGGATAGAAGTAGGGTGTGGGAATCAAGAGATAGAAATACTAATGGTGAATCACTCATTTGCTGAAAGAAAGCATGGTTGCCTTTAATGAATAGTTACATGGAGGATGTGAGATAATGTAAGTGGGACTGTTATGAAACTTAACTATGAGATACTTTGAGTAATGATCTATAAAGCTGCTAACCAGATTCAGTAAGTTGTTGAGTCATTGCCATGTAAGACTGGGCTGCTCGGAATGGCATACAAAATCCATATGGCTAAAGACATCAAGTGGTTTGCTTTTGGTTAGAGAAGATGAAAATGAGCATACTTGAACAGGGATTTTCAAGAATAAAAAATTAATATTAAAAAAAAATTAGCCACAATTATATACCATCCACACTAAAACCACTGTGTTGTTTATATTTTAATCAAAGCTGTTCTGAGATTGAGAATTATCAGGCATGAAATTAGAATGGATTTTTAATGTTCTGAGAAAAAAATACAGTATGTTCTCTGCACTGAGTATGTGTTATGACATCAACTCAAAGCAAAATGAGGACTGGGCCAAAGGATGCTGGGTACTACATATAAATCACTGATCTTTCACCTTTTAGAATATTTTCACATTCAAACTGAGATGCTAAATGGGCTTAGTGCTCAACAAACAAAAAAAAAAAGAGAAGAACTTAACGCCACTGTGGATATAATTCATTCTGGAGTAACTACTCAAGCAAAAACCCAGGGCTGAGCTAGTCAGACAACTCTATTATCTTTCAGCTGAAGAAAGTGTGATTAGTGGAGGAAATGCCACATTTACACTTAAGAATGGTTTCAAAGGCAACTTGTATCTTTTGGCACAATCATCCATTTAAAAATATACTGTAAGAGGCAGATACAGCAAAGAGCACTTTTTTTTATGATTTCTCACCCTTGTATTAAACCACCGAGTTTAGCTTGAATATCCAGTATCCCTGCAGTTGGCATTTCCCAGGCAGCAGGGCTGAATTGCTCTCTGCTGGTCCTCAGGGATGCAGCACCAGGGCTCTTGGAGATGAAGGATCCCTGCACAGTACCTGCCCTGCGTAGCATCAGCCTGTGGTGCAGCACAGAGAAGCAGGACACAGACCACAGGGGAGCTGCACCTTCTTCACTCCCTCTTCTACGAAAGGGGAGAGGTGGTCTCTGTAGCTACTCTATAGCATGTGGGAAGGGGACAAAAGCAGTCAAACTGGATGGAGGAGGAACATTTGCTAACAAATGTGCTTCTCCAGAGAATCTTCCTCAAAGGTCATATTGACAGCACTGCATATAAAATGAGCATCTCTTCTGAAGATGTTCGTGCACACTCACCACTAAAAGAATCGAAGCGTTACTCCCAGCTGCAGTGCTCTCTGGAGCACTGCAACATTCACGACCACTACACATGGACACTCCGCAGCCCTTATGGGTTTTGTTTGGTTGGGTTTTGTTTGGTTGGTTTGGCTTTTTCCTTTAAATGGCAACTACTCTCAGTCTTCTTTTTCTGCCTCTTCACTCTTTTTTTCTCCTCTACTTTTCATTTTTGACTTGGCATTTGCTGGCATTGAGCTGCGAAGCTTGTACTTGGAGTCAGTTAAAGTTACTGGGGAAATTCAAAGGAAATGAGCTGTAAAACTAACCAAAAACTACTTTCAGTACAGAGGTACCAGCTTCATAGTCACCCCTACTTGTAACCCACTGGAAACATCACACAAAACAAGACGCATAGAATAGACTTGGAAAGGATGCACAATTCCTTCTCTCTGCTGTGTTTGTACTTAGCAGCTTTCAGTTTCATATCAGTAGCACCTTTGACATGCCTCTTTTTTTTTTTTACTTTCCAACTCTTTTGAGGGCATCTGATAAATGGAGGACCTTCCACCATTACAGACCTCAAACAGAATACCACAAAAGATCAATCAATCTAGATGAACTTGATCCACCCATACTGAAATTCTGATGGCAAATTATCACAGCAGTTAAATTTGGCTTATGACATAAACTCCCCCTGCCTGCATTCACTGGGCTGCAGACATCCCAGGTGAAGTGTTGCGTGGCTTGCAAAGGTTACCACTATAAGAATGAATGGAATGGGATGAAATTGTAGAGACTTGTTTTCATCAAGAAATGAACCAAATCCATGCTTTGCTGAAAATTTACCCTCTCTTGTGCTACAAACATGCCTATGTGTACATAGAAACTATGATGTTCACTGGCTTTGCCCTTACTATTCAGGACAAGCATGCCTGTCCTCTCTCTGCTTTCTCAAACGAGCAGAAACCAAGTACACTTGGTCTTAGGAGGTAGAAAGCAGCACGGAAAGCAGGTTCAAGGAAGGAAAGCACTGACAGAAAGAATCAGTTGGTCTTTTGCTAGTAACCAAGATGAGTATCTCAAGAATTACAGACAAAGCCAAAATGAAATTTAAGTGTACTCACATGCTGTGATGCTTGAGCTAGAGAATTACTGACTTACCGTTCACCAGCTGAACTGTTGAACATGTTCATGTTTCTATCCACACCAGCAATAAAACACATTAGCTTAAACTGCTCCAGTAAAAAATATTCAAGAAAGTAAAACTTCCAGACTATGCAGATGAGCAGAGAGTTGGCAATTCATTCAGCTACAAAAATGAGATCAATTCCAATTACAAGCTCATACCTTATTTATAGCAGCCTGGCCTGCCTAAACTAACATATTCATCTCTGATAAACATCAGACATCTCTGACCATGGCAGCATATCAGCTAAGAAGGACAGTGAGTGAAAAGGACTTGCTGAATGTCATTCAATGAACCATTTAACCTCTCTGCATGTCAAGAGAAATGCAGGCACCTCACTCAGCCTTCCTAAGAACCTCAACTCAATAGAAACGCCCATGCAAATAAAGAGCTCTGAAATCCTTGAAGAATGAAATACAAGCATTTGACATACCTCAATTTCGTGTGTGGGACCATCTCTGCGACTACCTCTAGTCCTGCTGCAGGACTGCTCAACTCTTATGTGAGACAATGTGTCCTCTAAAAGGTAATCTGGCAGTGTCGAGTGGCAACACAGGCTATGACAAAACTCCTACTATGAACCTTGGAAAACAAGGAGGGTAAAACTTCATGCATAAAAGATTTACAATATATTTACTGAAGTAATATATTGTGTGCATAAATTTTCTCTTCATCAGATATTCCAATACAGGAAAAAACAGCCTATTATGAAACATCTGAGCAGACTGAATGGGTGGTTTACTTGACTTGAGAGCAATGACTAGTAGTTGATGTGTCATCCTCAAGCTTAAGAGACAAAAGTCTGTTTCCCCTCATCCATCATGGTGTAGAGTGGAATAGGTCTGAACACAAATATGACTAGTCTAAACTGCAATCTTTGATATAGCAATGCCTATAAAGGTTACCTGCAAAACTGAAAGGCAGCAACCAGCTATTTTTGCATGAAAAGGGCAGTGTCCAAGAGAAGATAAAGGGCATCCATGTGACTTCTCTGCTAGACATCCTCCAAAGCCATGGATTATTCTCGTGCCACAGCAAACACCACACACAGCCTCTTCATCTTGAAAGAGCATGCAACATGCAAGAGCAGCAGTCCTTGCTCTGCTTACTCCTGTGGCAGCACCAGCCCTGCTTTGTGGCCACACAGCTGGTTGTGCAGGGAAATGATACCCACTCAGCTGAAGCACAACCCTCTCCCCCTGCTTTTTTTTTGGAGGATAGGTTCTCAGCTAGATCAGTCCCCTGATTCAGATGCCACAACACAAGGGATGGCATGAGTGAAGGAGTGGAGACTGGAAATAGCTAATCAGAACATAAGTTTTTGCCACAATCTAAGATCATGGTTCCAGGACCGAACCCAGAGAATATGCCAGCTCAGCTCCTACTTGCTTTGGGCTCTCATAAGCAATTGCCAACAGAGGATGTGATGTTTTCAGTGGGTACCAGCTAGGACCAAAGCTTGAACATCTTGAACCTGACCTTTCTTAAGTTTGATTGAAAACATCCTTCATATCCCTACAGCTTCAGTGTGAGTTATGACAATGTAGATGATACTGCTTGCCCGTATGAGAACTGAGAGAACCCTGAAATGGGTTCACCTCGCAATACATTATGTTTGTAAGCAATTCTTTTTTTTTTTTTTCTTATAGTGCAGAGACTCATGGGAGAGCAAGTAGAAGCTTGTGGGATTTGGGATGTTTTTCTGGCTGGAGGCATAAGAGAATCTGATTCATTTGTGTTTCCTTTCAGAAAGGCAACAGCCATCAAACAATGACAAAACAGTGCCATGATTAAACAACTGATCGCAGGCAAGCGCAGGGATGCCCACACACAGTAAACCTGCTCTGATGCTTCCTGGGAAAGTTCACCGCCCGTGCCAGGTTCTGTATGGCTGTGTTAGACTGCTCCCTGTCCTCAAACTAGCTCATGCACAGTCTTTCTAAAAGCAAGGCAAGCCCTTTATTTAGAACTTCCATTTGCATTTACATTTTTAAAGAGACAACTGTGATTTTCCAAATAGTTAAATAACAGAGCCCAAAGAACACAAGTAAATATTGGAATGGAATTAGGGAAAAGCCACTACGTATCTTGCTTTAACTTTCACGCTGGTATATCTTTATACTGAAAGGCAAAGTAAGTGTAATTTCAAAGGTGGAAATACAGTTCTAACTGATATGGGTTATTTCATACATATATACTGTATAATAGAACTATGTATTGTTGTATTTAATGGAATAGTGCTCCAGTAAAATTCAGAAAGAAAAAACCCCAAAGTACTTCCAATACTTTTGTGTTAGTTGAAAATTGCCAATAATTTCTGTTGCAAAAACATTTTCCTTCCACTTTCAACATTCCTCTGAGACAAGAACAAAAATAGTTTAACTGTGAAAATGATCCATTTTACAGGCATCAAACTATTTTTAAACCCTACTCCTCAGTCTGCTCCTCTATGCCTAGATCACCAGTAATTTATTTATGAAATTTTCTGAGGAAGGGAATTTGGAAGGAAAGGTAGGTGGGAAGCAAAAAAAAAGCCCCCCATATATATGGTTTTTTCCCAAGAGGAGAAGTTACTAGGTGCCAAATTCTGACCTCTGACACAAAACAGGTACCACCTTACTACTCTAGCATGGTTCTGTTGAAGTCAATGAGATGTCTAGTGCCACCATGATAATCAGAACCAAAACCTATATGCTGAACATGCAGACTATGGAGGAAGCAGCAGACCCAGCAAAGTGTCATATCCATCTATCCCATGACATTAATCACTGTACAGCCACAGAGGAAAATCAGATTATATGCACACTTGTCAAATATGGGTGTTGCAGGATTTGTTAAGAATTCCTGCCTGCAAAAGGTGTTTCCTGAAATGCAGAATGAAAATATTCTGTTAGGGAAATATGAGTCCAAGTGCATGTCTGAAGCAGGAATTGTTGATGCCAATTCAATGAAGCAGCAGATTCTCATTACATGGAGCACAGACGAGGAAAATGCTTGCAGATATGTCTTTGGAAAATCTCCTTACAGGAACATGTCTGTGTGCACATAGAGGAAGGGCCTATTTTTTCCAGAAAAGGAGGCTTACAAAGCACTGTTCTGCAAAGGCTGCTACCTCTACTGGAAAAAGATAAGCACTGAATGCACATTTTAATGCCACACAGGACACAATTTAGATTATGGCAGCAAGAAAGGCAGAGAGACAGGCATTTCAGAGACTGTGCTCGCCTTTAAAAAGGCAAAAAAACCCCAAACAACACAAACTGAATTAAAATTCCTGCAATGTGAATTTTGTCTCTTCTGTTGGAGCCTAAGAGAAAGAGGTGTGAAAGCACAAAATCAAAGCAAAAAGACCTGTTGAGAAACGACAGGGAGAAGAAAAGTGCTCACATGACAACTTAGCCAGCTCTCCAACTCCAAAGAGAGGCTTAAATCATCTTCCTGTGAAACTGTCAAAATCCAGTCTAGCATATAAGGTCTGGCTTTTGGGGAATACCAAACTCAGAGTCCTGTACCACATGGTTTCAACATGAGCGCAACTTTCAGTCATGCCCTCTCCGCACAAAATTCATTCATGCCATAGTCACCCTTTTCCCTCCACCACAGGCAGTGGGTTGCAGTGCTGGCAGTAAGTGCCCTTTCACCAAGTTTCTGTGTCCCTCCTCCAACTAGATCTCTAACAGGCTGCTCTCTCTCTTTGTGGAGACCGTATCTTTTTCTTTTAGAAGACCACCAGGAAGACATTTCCACAGTTTGTTGTGGAGGCAGAGGGGAAATGGACAGTTAATGTGGGAATACCACTTGCTGTTTGCATGGGCTTAGTACATGCGCATCAGGATAAAAAGTCTAGGCAAAAACTTGCAGAGGTAGCTTCCTGCACTTCAGCTCATACACTTAAGCCCATAGATGTAAGAACGTATTTTACATGGATGTCCAACACTTGCAGGTTTTTCTTATCCCAAAGCCATTTTATTCACTCTAACGACATAACCTTCCTACTTAGCTATGTAAGGAAGTCCATGGATTTCAAAATTGACTTTCACCGCTGGTTTGGATTCCTCTGTTAATTCATGTGGGTTTTAATTCCATGCCCTTTAGGCCTATAATAAATATCACCCTTGATAAGCCAGAGTAAGAATTAAGCTAATATTGAAAGAATCTGTCAGACTACTTATTTATTGTTTTAATTTTATGACTGTCTTGATGTAAATTCTATCAGACATTGGCTGTGTCTAAACAGAAATCACTAAATCATCCAGTGTACTAATTCAATGGAAAAGCAGAAAAAGTAGTACATTAAGTATTTTACAAATGAAGTTATTAAATGATTCATTACTCACTGGTTTTGAAATGTATTCTGTTGAGTAACAAATAAAACTAAAGACCTGCCCAATAAAGCAATATATATTTTCAGGACATTTACTATGCCATATTTTGGACTTACCTTCTGCACAATGGAAGCATTGCTTTATTAGCACTTAGATAAAGCTTATGTAACACATTCCATGCTGCAATGTCTTTGTTAATATTTAGCTGAAGAAATATAACCGTATTTGTATTCAGGAAGAATTTATTTTATGTGAGTGTGGAATTTACTTTCATTGTCGACACTGCATAAGAAATCTGCAACTTGCAATTGTCTTTATCTCCCTCTAGATTCATTAGGAGCTGAATGCATGTATCAGCTCACAGGATCGGACCCAGAGCTGGACTTCAAAAACTGTTAATTAATCGTTAGTATTTCCTTTGTAAAACAAAAATACCACTTACCTAGAGGAATTTTATTTTTTTTTTTGCAAAGATGCAGTTGTGCCAGTTCAAGTGGATTTACTGAATTCAATTGCAGATGATACTTCTGATTAGCCAGTTTGCTATCCTATGAAGTCAACACGGGGCAAAGGGCTAAGGAAGGAAATCAGGTAAAGCTACAACTTGCATTTTAAATGCTCAGCAGCTATAGCTATTGATATTAAGAATATCCTTTTGATGAGGTCAGCATTTATGAAAACTCTGTAGTCACATTTATACACTATTATACACTAGTCAAAGCTAAACTGCATTGGTAACATCTAATCTCTGGGGTAAGAGTCTTTTCAACACTTTTATGACACTGTAAAAAAACCCCATGTTAATGCACACGGGAAAGAAAGAAAAATTAAAAAAAAAAGAAAAAAATAAACTAAAATTTAAAAATGAAAGAAACATCCTTCAAAATACCAGAGTTATTTTCATAGGTCTCTTTTTGCTACCTAACACAGAAACAATGGTCAATCCCTGTCCCAGATGGACCAAGGGAACTCCCCAACAGGAGCCTTACTTTTCATCCTTAATTAAAAAAAAGAAAAAAAAAAAGGAGAGAGAAAAAAGTCACCTAGAAACTTTATCTCTGTAATCAAACAAGTAAAACTATTCTGTGATCTATTAATGCCTCTGTCCCCCTGGAGACAAGATAAAAAGTTACTGAAGATGTTTCAAAACTTCTCTTTCATTGTTGCACTAAGGATCATGTGCTCCAACTTCACTGGCAGTCAGTTCAGGGAAAAAAAAGAAAGCTAATCCTATCATGTCCCTGATGGCATACTGTTCTCTGAAGGAAGGGACAGCACAGGATTCCAGTCTAAAAATACAGATTCTTTACAGATAATACTGGGACACATGCTTTCAAAAATGGACTTAATTGTGGGACAATCCTTTCACTGGGAAGCACCCTGCAGTCAAGATACTTTTTAGGACTCCAGGACAGAACATGCCAGGGGTTAAAAGGCATGGGCAATCTCTGCTGAATTAATGGCCTTCACAGAGGCCAGCGATGGCAGAAGCAAATAGCATTCCTTGGTGCAGCTGTCCCTATAGGCATCACTAACCCCACAGCAATGTCAGAGAAGAGGAGGTAACACTGAAGAGGAGACAGCTGCAGCAGTGATGCTGGGAACTCCCCCTTTAAAACACTCTCGAGGTTGCTCTGCTTTGCACTAGCTCTCTTTCTCTGTCTGAACAACCTCAGCTGCTGATGTGTCATTTGCTCAAGACCCCAACCATATTAGTGGCCTTTTGTAGGACTTGTTTTGTCAATTTTGTCCTTTTACTGTCAAAAATCAAAGCATTTGATTGAGTCTACCTTCCTGTGAAAAGGTACTCTAAGGCTGGAAAAACCCCACAAAATTCCATTCATTTCCATGCAGCACATGCTCCTGTATGTGAAAATTTCTCTATGTGCCCTTTATGAGGGATTCCATTCTTTCCTGCTGCAGTGGGGTGCCTTTAGGCTGTGACTCTAAATCAGAATAATCTGGAAGCTGCAACCATGTTTCCTTCAATTTGTATCCTTGCATTGTCCATTATTTTCACATCACAATAATTTTTGTTTCCATATCACCTTAACCATGCCAACAAAATGGTAACACTTTAATTTGCTATTTCTGCAACTGCTATTCAACCAATAGCTTTTAATTTATTATAAAAATAAGTTCTTCCTAAGCAACCTCAACCTAGCTAGTGATTCTGGTAATGGTATTGACTACTGCAAAGTGACCCAGGGAAAAATCTAGCTCCCTGAGTTAAATGTCAAAAAAAAAAAATTGTGTATTTCTTTGATCTGGAGGTAGTCATCTGCAAGTGAGTTTAAAATTAAGTGTTTTGCTAAGCCACAGAAAATAATCGTCAAATAGCAAGAGGTGAAATATGGGGACTGAGACTTAAACAACTTATAGTAACAGAGGGATTAGCGCTCTAGGTTGGATCAAGAGTGCCTCTTGTCCTTTCAAAGATCAAGTACTGATTCATCAAGAAAGTTGTCCCAAGTGGAATAAAGAATATTTCCCTAATAGCAAACCAATGGAGGAAGATTTTTCTCCTCCATTAATGACTGGGCTTATGTATCAAAGCAGTAAGATTTCATTCATACATTAGTCTAATCTTACAAACTCAGAGGAGCTCTTTTGCTCAAGAGATTCTCGTGTCAGTGATTATTTATGGACTTCTGTCATAAAAGATTTTCTTTTAACTGTTTTGAATGTGGTGCCTTCTAATTGCATTGGATGTTCTTGTTATATCTGCAAATCACTAAGTACAAGAATGCATCCATCCTTCTCCGCACTATTCATTATTTTTACATTCAGCTATCATGTCACCTGTTATTTGTTTCCTCCCTAACTTGAGCAGTTCTAAAACATTTAATTCATCCTCATGTCTCATGCATTTTCACATCTCTGGCAACTTCTTCTGCCTGGATATTTTTTCCTGATGTTTGTCAAGATGCAAGGACCAACTAAGAACACACCTTTTCACAAGGGAGACAGGGCCACCATTTATAAAATAGCATCATAATATTTACAGCCTCATACAAACACGTTTCACTTCATTTCCTTTGATGAGAAGAAAAAATCAAACAGACAGCAAATTTTTGAATCAAAGTGCAGGGCATATGACTTCATCCTCAGCAGAGAAATAGTTCTCCTTAAGGACTGCCAGTGAGTTAAAAAGACTACTCCTACACCAGCAGAACTACCTACACATACAAGCACTTGCAGTGCTATGTACCATTCTTCTTCATGTCAAAGTCATAAATGACAGCAGTCCTTACCTCCTAGGCCATCAACAACAATTTGTTCCTAAAGTATATTTAAAATTCATCAACATCTGCAAGAACTACAAAATATTCCTTTTCTGCTAGGCATTTCTCCCTCTTAAGCTGTGTTCCCCAAGAGATTTTATTGCTGTCATTGCTCTTCTTCTCCGCAATGAGTTTAGTTCATTCTAAAATAAGGCTTAAGGGCTTGTAGGTTGCACAGGAGCTGAATTTCACAAGGGATTATATATTTCCGTTGTCAGCACAGTCACTTTATTCAGTCTGAGGTTCCTTCAAAAATCCTGGCATCTTGCTGCAATTTACAGTTTTGTATTGCTCCTACCTCCTTCCTCCTCAAACACATTTAAGCTTTATTACCCCTCCCAGAGCTACTGTTTGCAGGTATCTTTCTGATAGATGGTACAGCCACACTACAGAGAGCAGAGCAGTGCAGAGGTGTCTGAGCTCACATTATTAGACCTAGGTTTGGAGCAGAAGCAATCCAGTTGCAACAGGACAGTGCCTGGTGCAGGACAATTCACTCTACTTCTTCACAGGTAGATCGACCTACATATGCAGAGTTTTCAGTGGCCAGGCTATTTCCAGAACCAGCTGACTCATTTAAACCTGGCTGAGGTACCCGAAGGACTCAGAAGCTGATTGAAGCAGATCTCCCACGAGCAAATCAGTTAGGTATTCTGAAATATCCAAGGCATTCTTAGTGTCTCCCATCTGCTTTGATGGTTTACAAAATTTCAGCGGCATTTTGTATTTTCATCAGTCTTACTAACACTGCATGTACATATTCAGACGCTCCCTCTTCAAAGCCCCTGTCACACTCCCTGCAGTCAGCAGACATTACAGGTGAAATGTCAATCTTGTTGAAGTCAATAGCGACCTGCTGCTGCCTTCTCTGGGGCCCACACTCCATCCCATGGGTCAGGAAACTGCTCAGTCTCGTGACTCTACCAGCTCTCACAGCTCTCTCCCCAGAGACTAATGGGGGAAACGAAGACATGAGTATGAAGGAGGTTTGAAAATTAAGGCATCAAAGAGACCTCCAAACCCTTGTGACAGGCTGATACCAGAGCTGAAACTGCAAACAAACAGCCATGCTCCTGCAGCCCCACGCCCTTGGCAGGATGGCTAGCTGTAGCCAGGTTGCCTTGGAGGAACAAACCAGCTCTGCATACTCTGCCCAGCATCCTCAGAGTCTGTAAGAAGCAAGAGGGATTCACGGGGAGGGCTGATGCTCATTAATGCAGAGGCTATGGTTTCTATTGGCCTCGCAGAAATTTTATCCAGGAAGTTTTTATTGCTATTTGTAGTAGCCAACATTGTTCACCTTATTCTGTAGGAGCAAGACAGATGGTGCTTTTGAAGATAGTGCATGCTGCCTCTTCCTAAGTGTCCTTTTCAGGTAAATTTTAAAAATAGACCAAGCTGGCACCTGCAGGTCAAACTCTGCAGTTCCTTCAAAAATCCAGAAAAACTACAGCGTGCCACACACACAGCTAGTGTAATTCCCCAGGCTGGCACTTAGTCATCAGTCAAAGCCACTCGCACAGCACAGAAGTAAATTTCTTTCCCCTCCATTGCTCTCTAATGTTATTGAAATAAAAATAGGTGGAACTGTAATTTTTCACATCTGATGTTGAGTCCTCGTCTAAGCACTAAACTTTGGCTTCTTTCAGAAAAGGTGTCTTCTATAAAAATAGACTACTTTTGTGCTGGGGCCTCCTTCATAATTCAAGCAAAATCTAGCAGCTGTTACAGCCCACAGCACACACACTGACCTACCTCATGCTGCTCACCACAATGAAAGGTCCATTCGCACTCTGTATTTCCTTTATGAAATAGCCTCAAATTCTTTCGCCAGCAGCATCAATAATTTTGAACAGGTCATTCCTTCTTCCACAGTCACATATTTTAACCTAAGTACCCACACTTCAAAACTTTCACAGCACAGGGGAGACACAAGTGGACACAAACAGCTGCAACCTCTCTGATCCTTCCAATATTACCTGTTCTGCAAGGCATCCAAGTTTCATTATATACAAAAGGAAACATGACAGGTTTGTTGGAAAAAATATATATAATGGGGCATGATTTTGGACTTACTGAAAACGTGTCCATTTTCAGAAGGCCCTTTGAGAGCTTTACGAACATCAGTTCTGCTTTGAAGGAGCCTGAGGTCAAGACGCACAAGAGCATTCAAGTGCCCACATTCAGCTGACTTTAGAAGCAGGAATACCACCGCTGACCTAAGCTGATGGTAAAGTCACTTTGGAAACTTCTACTCAATATTTCAAACATAATTATTCCTTCACAACATCACTTGCTTCCAAGCAAGCAAAATACACAATTCAGCTACCTACACTGAAGTAGTTTAAAACCACTATACCAAACAGAAAAATCCCTTTGCTTAGATGGTATTATTAATGCAACAGTTTGATGAACTCTGCGGTGAAAAAAAAAAGTTTTTGCAACTTTTTCATAAATTTGAATAACTTTATGAGAAAATGCAGTGTGTATAATCATATGGGAATCATAAAAACAAATACATAAATAAAGCTGTGGCTTATAAATAAATTACATTTAAATCAACAAATAATATTTAGGGATCATAAATAAATAGATAAATAAATAAAACTCTAATGCTCAAGTTTCAGCTGAAATTTGCTCTAAGCTTTTTTGGGTTTCCTTCTCTTTGCATCAGACCCATGAGATGGGGACCAGTGCCAGTGGGAACAAGCTTTACCTGACCCCCCACGATCCAAACCCACCATATTTTATTCCATGTAATAAATACTGGCAATATTAATGTTTTGCCTTGCAGGCATATTTACAATACTACAAAGATATTAAGAAATCATATCACTTTCCCTAGCTGATGACACTTAACATTCTGTCTCAAAAGTGCATTACTCTATATTTCTTGAGTTTCCCTCACAGCCAATGATTTTTCCTCTTCATTGTTGCCAATTCAATCTGCGAATTTAATTTGTACTAGCTACCATACTGACACACTTCATTTTAATGTTACAGGTATTGTAAAGAGTTACTGGTTGGAAGCAATTCATCATACAAGCATGTGAAAGCATTCAGTGGAAAGCTATAGGCATTCAGGACAGAAACACAGCCAGATACAATGTCTTTTCCTCTGTATGACCTGAAGGACCATAATTTGTCTGATTAGTCTTATTGTCCAGCATCTATGCGAAGGACATTTTAAAAGATGATGTTTAGAACAGACAGACTGATACTCTGACACAGCAGCTCCCATGGTAAGATAAAGCACCACCTCTGTATGTTGTAGAAAACCAAACCCTGCCTTGTATGTAGTTTATTTTGTTTATTAATTTTAACATCTGCTGTCTGTTCTTTTTCTCAGGGATGCATCAAGCTAGTCTGGCTTGGTCCTTGTGATTAGGTCCATGACCTCCTAGTAACTAGGTTCCTGCTTCTCATTCTGTAGACATCTCTATACCTCAGTTTCTATCTGAACTGGCTGCCTACAGCTGCAAGCTGATTTCTGCATCAGGAGGCTGCCATGGCAGAGACCTCTAGAGGTGGTAACACTCTGGTTTGCCAAGTAAAATCTTACCCTAAATTACTTCAAGTGCATCTCTTTGGCTCAACTTTTTGCTCATTTACTCATTGACAGGAGTGTTTTAATTAACATGTGAGGAATAAAAAAAGAGCAAGGCCAAAGCTGTGTGCATTGAAAACACTAACTGCAGTTTCCAGGCTGGGAAATCTGGCACTTTCAAGGCTTCTGATACCATATGTTGCAAATGCTAAAGAAACAAAGATCATTAATTACGTTGAGCCCTTGGTAGCCAGGCCCTTAATACTCCATGGGTCTGCAATTATCCAGCTTCATATTCTTCTATCACCGATAGGATAGCAGATGGACCAGCTCACTGTGGGGGCCATCTCTAAGCATATGAAGGATAAGGGGTAGTCAGCATCAATTCACAAAAGGGAAATCATGCTTAACCAACATGATTGCCTTCTATGATAGGACAGCTGGCTGGATAGATAAGGGGAGAGCAGAGGATGTTGTCTACCTGAACTTCAGGAAGGCTTTTGACAGTCTTCCACAATACCCTCACAGACGAACTCTGAGAGTGTGGAGGGGATGAATGAGGTGGATTGAGAACTGGCTGAATGGTAGGTCTCAGAGGGTTGTGATCAGTGACACAGAACTAGCTGGAGGCCCATAACTAGTGGTGATCCCCCAAGGGGATATTGGGCCCAGTATTGTTTAACTTGGATCAGTGACTTGGATGAAGGAATGGAGAGCCTCCTCAGCCAGTTCACGTACCTTAACCATTCTGTGATTTTTTGATTCTATGACTGCATAAAGGCCAGTCTGTTGTCCTTGTGTATTTTATTACCTAAAGATAGAATTTCCCCATCTTTCCTCCTCTCTACCCTTTTCTCTCCATGTGATCTCTGTCCATTTTGACATTTGTACAGTTCATCTTCCAATGAAGACCTGCTCTTGAACATCATCACCTGTGAAAGTTATCACAACCCTGTTTATCTCTACAGCCTGGACAAGAGAACCAAAATCTCCCTATACAGAGTTCTTGATGGAGGGAGGGATCACCCTTCAACTGAGACGACATCCTAAGACTGATTCACATGCAAGCAGACACTCAGTAAAAGTTGCACAGAATGAATATGTGATGGTGCATCGTACAGTATCAAGTCTTGGTCCACGTGGGGCTGATACACAGAGTCTGAGCCTGGCATTTTTCCCATGGGAACACAGGGAGAACACTCAAATCCCTGAGAATGAATAGCTCAACAAATGAGTTATTAAGAATTTAACTACACAAGTCCCAAGAGAAAACCATTGAAGCTTATTAAAATGAATTTGAAATTGCTTCTTTATATGGAAGATACACTAAGTGCCAATGTTGCAGGACCTCCCTGGATTTGGAGAACGTTTTTGGGTCACTGGGAAGTTTCTACTGCAGGAAGCCTGAGACAGCACTACTGAAAAAATCCACTCTGCCTTCAGGGGAAAGTGCCAGACTTGGAGCAACACCCCCTGAAGTAACCCACCAATTACTTCAGCCAAGTTCTTCTAGGTTTAAACTGAGTTTACCAACATCAAAGCCTGGCCCCTAATAAACCAGTTAAGCCGCTTAGAAGCCAGATCAACTATTCTGATTCTGGAATCGGTGCCTGCTTGGCCAAGCCTACCAACTTGGGGTTACTTCTGCATGTCAGCTTTGGAAGATATCAGACATTTGGGGGCTGACAAAGTTGATGATGCCAAGTGCATGGCGTACTGTCTGGTCCCTGGCATGCTGCTTGGTACGTAGGCAACCACAGATGTACACAAAAGTCTAGCCCACGCCTTCGAAGACAGCTTTTCTGCAGAAATATAATGAACACACCTACACTATACATGTTGCTTCTCTCCAACCAGTGTTTTCAGGAAGAATGCATCATTTACTTACAGGCATTGTACTTACTTTTCCAACCTCTACTTTTTTGTTCACCTCAAGATGGTTCTGCTTGAAAATGGTCTGATTACAGGAACACCTAATTACATTCTGCCACTACAATGAAGAACAAGACAAGAGCACTCTGTGTAGTACACTTCGTGCCCTCTGTGTCACTGTTAATGCCTTTCTCTCTTGAACAACCTACCTCTGGGACTCAAGGATCATCTGAGGGTTTGCTTTGCCTTTGGAGCGGCTCAGACTGTGATGGATGTCTGTATCTTACAACAGTTTCCAGAACAAGATACACAGGTCTCCTGACAAAGTTCTTCATCCATTTTAAAGTATAAAAATTGAAGAATGCAGTGTCCTGAACTATATTTTTCAGGAACAATGTGCAGACATTTCCAGAAAGTGCTCTTAATGGAAGCTTCTTTGCCAAGTACTGCCTCCTTCCCTAGCTGTGGTTTTGAGAAAACACATTTGTTCACTATAGGAAAAGGCAGAGCAGAACTTCCAGTCCTGTACACTTAATCACTGTGTCCCCTGGTAAGTGAACTAGAAGGGCTTTTTTCTCCCCCACAGGGTCTACACATGTAAACACTTCGTACTGAGCTTATGTCTACCAATCGGGATTGTAAGATGCAGTGAAATTCAAATCAAAATCAATAAAAGTGGTAGCATTAGACCCAGTAAGTCAAAATCAAGGGTCAAAGAGATTTAAGTGCAGCAGAATCACTTTTAAAAAAACATGCAAAGAACAAGACAGAGGAAGGGACAGGGACAGAGGGGTTAAAATTGTGAGATGACCAGAATACAGGAAGCAGAAACAACTCAAACTCCAAGGCACATTCCAGAGCAGACTTTAAAAGGGCCTGTGCTACTAAACAAAAGATAGGCTATTTATTTATTTACCCAACTCATATTGATTTGAAAAACTAGCAAGAGTATTGCAAAATAAAAACAGCATTAAAAAAGCCAACATTTTGATTAGCTTGTGCTGCCATAATTTGCAGAAGCGCATTGACATTATGTGTGATGGGACTCGATAAACAGAATTAATATAACATGGTTACCACTCAACATTTCCATAACATTTTATGCCTTCACACCACTTTGCAATATAAACTTAATAAATTAATCTCCATAAGGTAGGAAAATCTGATTAGCCTTATTTTCCAGATGAGTTAACTGAAGCCTGGCAGAAGTGATGTCACCCAAAGTAGCACAAAGAGCTGAGGGGAAAGAGCAGCACTTAGCAGACCAGTTTGGGGCCATGGAGACCCGGCCGTTCCTTCTGGTCAATTATTGTGCAGGACTCCCTCATTGCTACTGCGGTATAAAATGTAGAGATCTGCCCATCTGTCCGATAGCACTTCCACATTCCCTCAAAGCATTATGAATAAACACACACAGAATCTGACCGAGGGACCTGGTTTCTGCTGGTACAAATCCACACCAGACCCTGTAACCCTCTAGCTTAGTCTGCAACTTTCTCCTCCTAGACAGAGGAAGAAGTCTCCTGAACTCCTCCAGCAGCAGAAATCTAGGCAGTCCCAAAGACACATAAAAAGCAATAATTCCCAGAGAAGAAGCAACTCATCTCCTGCAGACCTTCCTCCCATAAGACATCACTGTGGGCCATGACCTCTTTCACTGGAGGTATTTACATGTTTCCCTCTCACTGCTTGACTCTCCTACTGAAAAACCTTTTTGAAAGAAGGACAGCTGCTTTGCCAGTCTTTCATCCAACTGCTGCAGAGACACCACTTTCTGAATTCATGAAGGTATTCAGTTTTCCCTGAAAGACTTACCTTGCCATTGGCATTTATTTTGACTGAATATCAAGTCACATCAGTACAATGGAAAGGAGAAGAGAGGATTCCTCTTAACAATGGCATTTTCTATTATGCTATAACAGCTGTCGAGGGGAAGTTACATCCAAAGGGGAAAAGGCGGTCTTTCTAACAGGCATTCAAACCCACCTGAATCAGTAGTGACGTAGAATGACTTACTCCCACCTAAATACTCCATTTCCAGATTTGCACCTTTTCCTACAGGTACTAGAATTCTCTACAAGCCTTCAGGATATAAAAATGTCAACCACTATTATACTGAGTCCAAAAATGTGACAGAAGTGTCACTCAGAAAGCAGAACTAAAAAATCTGCAAAGAATAGGGTTTGTGAATAAGCGTGACAGACAAATACAATCTGGGAGCACCTCACAAAACTGGTTTGCCTGCTGGCTGCATGACAGGTGGGTAGTCAAGTAAGCACATAACTACCCACAGTGTCGTCATTCAGAAGGGCAAACAAGAAATAACAATATGGTCCTTAATTTTGGTTTTCTGCCTGTTTCTCTCCTCCTAAAATTTAGTGCATTCTGTTATAGCAACAATTCTTCTAACTGTTGTATTGGAGACAGGGAAAATGTGCTGCCCATTAGGGCATCAAAGGTGACTTCTAAGAGCACAAAGAACCTGTTTTGCCAAGATTTTCCTTTACTCATGTCCCACGTTACCTGGTTTTGTGACATTTCAATGGTAGTCTGAGGCTTTACCTATGTCCCTAAGAGAAAAAATGGAAAGAAGTAAACCAAAGATTTTCTTTCATTTGACAGACTCCTGCTTTAAGTAGAGCAGGTGATTTCCTGGAGACTTGAAAGAACTTTTGGACAGAGGAATGACGTTTTTGTACATGCAACAGGGATAAAGTGCTGCTGTAGAACCTAAGCCTACTTCCACCTGATCTCTCCTCTCTTTAGATCTGGCTACTGACATTGGTACAAAGCAGTATCTGATATTTGACAAGGACCACATATTTGGTCATGGACTCTCCCTGCAATTATTCTAAATGGATAAAAATGATAATCGAGATAAGCCAGTGGAATGCTGCCATTTTGGATACACTTCATACATACATCCAGACAAATATACATTAGCCTATAGCAGACAACCACTACTGACACCTTTTGAACATGTCAAAACCTAAAGTAGGAGCTTAGGGGTACTCTGAAATCATCGTATACAACATGTATGATGAAATTCCCTTCTAGTATCTTCAATAGGAAAAAGTCAGAACTTAAAAGTTGTATCATGGATAGAGGGGAATATGGACAGATCAGGCCATTTACTGCACGCTTGAAGCAAAGGTCACTGCAAAAAAGAATTTACTTCATCAGAGCCCAAAGTGAACAAGTATGAACATCTGGGACTAGTCAAGCGATGGAAAAAAGAACAGATTGGATAAACTATCCCCATGGGAAAGACCTTACCTCAAAATATCTAATTTGCTGGAAGTGCTCTGATCTGGAAAGAGAGAAACTGCTCCACTCAGACCTAGGAGACCAGGCCACACTCACACGACAGACTGCTGGGAAGAACTCATCCACTGACCCTGGGTCAATTGTCTCCACAGACAATTGACAAACTGTCTGTCTCTCAGTGTAGAGCTGGTACTCAGCTACATGAGTTAGTGTCAGCGAGGATTAGGGAGGCCCTTTGCTTGTCCACTGCAGGGTTTTCTTTTAATTTCACAAAGAGATTGGGCCAATTCAGAGGACCAGGAACCGATCTTTAGGTGACACCTTTAGGTGTCAGGCCAGTCAGGTTATTCTTTTACCTTTCTGCAAACTTCGAAACTCCTCTTTTTTTTTTCTTTCTTTCTTTTCTTTTCAGGGCACAGTAGAGTTTGGTACATGTTAATCTTTTAAACAGATCTTTTGCTCTTCTGTAGTCCTCCATAACATCCTGGGGCCTTGTTTATCTATTTGCTTTGATTCTTCTCTGTTCCTGGAAGCCAACAGCAGTTCCCAGATGAGAGGCATAACTGCCCGTCAAAATGCTGGGAGAAGTGGTTTGGTTTTTCTACATGATGAAACACAAAAAATATAAAGGTTTGAAGTTTACTTGTTAATATAATCTTTTCTCGAGGAGCTTATGGCATTAAGGATACGCTCACTCAAAAAGCATTTCAAATGTCTATTCACAACCTTCACCAATTGTTTACGTATTCTAAATCAATTTATGACTTAAAGCTATAGACAGAAAAAATGGCTTGAGTGAACTGAAAACATCTCAAAACAGCCTGCTCTTTCCTTCAGCCTGAAATAAAATTTTCCTGTTACACATGGGTAGATTGGAGAAGTGCTGCCTCTTTTTAAGATGACATAAAAAAACCCCAAACTCAAACCAGTCCTTAGTGCTTTTTTAAATCATTTAATGCAGACCTTACCTGACATGAAATGTGCTTTATATCTTTAAAGTGCCAGTGCAAACTAAGTAATTAATCCTCACAAGATAGGACAGGTCAGTAATATCATACTGAGATAGACAGGTTAACATTAAAAATCAGAGCTACCTCAGTGCCTCAAATGGCATCCTGGGCCCTTCAGATTATGTCTTAAAGACTTCAAAATCAAATGCTCTCATTTGGCATGTAATAAAATTATTTGATTTTGTGCTTTAAAAGAGCTCTAAAAATTTCTGAGTGGACTTTGAAAGAGAGAGGACTGCTTTCTTCTTTTTGTACATTCATTCTGTTAACGAAAAATATGGAACTCTTGACAGCTGTCAAGAGTTTGTTTTCAGGATTATGTTCTAGACAACTTGACCAACACAACTTTTGGTACTTAGCAGTCTTGAAGAGTGGGCCACTTATGTCTGAAGGCTGTTTACAGTTTACTGGAAACAAGAAATATGCACGAGGCAATTATGGCCTGAACATTCTCTTTCTAACTCACAACAGGTTTTTTCTCACTCACTTCAGGCAAAGTGTTAAAGTGCTGCTCTGCTCCTGCCACCAACTCTAAAGTTACACTGCAGGATTTCAGGTTTGATTTCATCATTTATTAATTTTTCAGTCTTCAAAGAAAGGCATTTTGCTAAATGCCAGGCTCCTCCTGGTGCCTCTTCAACATTTCTGTTATCTTTTCATGTAACTTTCCCAACAATCCTGTAACTAGAGGATGGTACCGCTGACAGTGCACAACAAACAGACTCCAGCTCATCTTCCCACAGCTGTACCACCTCTGCAGCAATCACCACATTTTAACTAAATTCACTGCAACTGGCAGCCAGGAGGGCCAACCATGTCCTAGGGGGCATCAAGCACAGCATTGCCAGCTGATCAAAGGAGGGGATTGTCCTATTCTGCTCTGTACTGGTGCAACCTCACCTTGAATACTGTGTGAAGTTTGGGGTACCACAATATAAAAAAGACATTAAGCTATTAGAGATGTCCAGAAGAAGGCCACGAGGATGGTGAAGTGTCTGGAGGGGAAGCCATATGAGGAGTGGCTGAGGTCACTTGGTCTGTTCAGCCTGGAGAAGAAGAGACTGAGGGGAAACCTCATTGTGGTCTTCAACATCCTCACAAGGGGAAGCAGAGAGGCAAGTACTGATCTCTTCACTCTCATGACCAGTGACAGGACCCAAGAGAATGGCATGAAGCTGAGTCAGGGGAGGTTTAGGTTGAATATCAGGAAAAGGTTTTTCACTCAGAGGGTGATTGGGCACTGGAACAGGCTCCTCAAGGTAGTGGTCACAGCACCAAGCCTAACATGGGTTTAAGCAGCTTCTGGACAACACTCTCAGGCACATGGTGTGATTCTTGGTGGGTCCCGTGCAGGGCCAGGAGCTGGACTCAATGATCCTGACATGTTGCTTCCAACTCAGCATAATCTATAATTTGGTGGTTCTAACTCTGCACCAATCCAAGTACTTCAGAATGAGGGAAGCAGTCATGCCAAGTACCCCAAACTCACTCTTTTAAGCATTGATCATACTACAGAAACAGGAAAAGATATGTCAGGGAAGAGATTGACAGTGGGACTATGACTGCTTTTGGCTCATCCATGTACTGATCCAGTGTATCTTCAGCAAGCGTGCTGAACCTTCTTGGTTACTCACGGCCCTTCAAACCAGCAGAATTGCTTCAAAACTGAGTTCTGGAGGTAGCTTCCAAGGAAGGGGGAAATTGGTGCTGGTTGTGCTTAGTATGGCATTTTGACTGCCTCCTGAATTGTCTGGCTTGACAGAGGCTGAAAGCGCTTCACATTCCCACCATATTGGCCCACTGCTGATCTCTAGTGTGTCATGCAGCCTCCTTCATAACTATTGCTACCTGTCTGTTTTGATGTGGCCCACCAAATCTTTGAGGCTATTGATTCAGACCTACTGATGTGCACAGCTAATTTATTATCTGTTCAGCCCATTTGTTGGCCTAAAAAGACACCTCTTGTAAAAAGTAATAGAAATCGAAACATTATGATTGATCTTTTGCATTACAAAGCCTAAATTTCCAGCTATTGCAGGTGGCCATTTTATTTCAGGAGGAATTTTTCACATGATACAAAATGGAGCTGAATGATTCAATGCAGACAGTGATTTTTTTTAAAAAGCAACCACATTAATTCCAACTAGAATCATAGAAGAGAATAGATTTGTTTAGGCTGGTAAAGGTCACTAAGGTCATTGAGTCCAACCATTAACCTAACTCTGCCAAGTCCACCATGAAACCACATCCCTAAGTGCCACATCTACGTTGTCTTTTGAACACTTCAGGGATGGTGACTCCACAACTTTCCTGGGCAGTCTGTTCTAACACTTTACAAACCTTTCCTAATATCCAGTTTAAACCTACCTTGGAGCAACCTGAGGCCATTTCCTCTCATCCTCTCACTTATGACCTGAGAGAAGAGCCTGACACCAACCTCACTACGACCTCCTTTCAGGTAATTGTAGAAAGCAATAATGTCTCCCCTGAGGCTAAATAACCCCAGCTCCCTCAGTTGCTTCTCATAAGACTTGTGATGCAGACCCTTCTCCAGTTTTGTTGCCCTTCTCTGGACTCCCTCCAGCACCTCAATCTCTGTTTTGAAGTGAGAGTCCCAAAACCAAAGACAGGATTGGAGGTGTGGCCTCACCACTGCCAAATACAGGGGGACAAAAAATTCCCTGGTCCTACTGGCCACACTGTTGCTGATACAGGCCAGGATGCCATTGGCCTCCTTGGGCACCTGGACACACGGCTGGTTCATGTTCAGCCAGCTGTTGACCAGCAGTTTCAGGTCCTTTTCTGCCAGGCAGCTTTCCATCCGTTTTTCCCCCAGCCTGTAGGTCTGCCTGGCATTGTTGGGACCCAAGGGCGGGAGCTGCCACTTGGCATTGTTGAACCTCATATTGTTGGCCTTGGCCCGTCAATACAGCCTGTCCAGATCCCTCTGCACAGCCTTCCTACACTCCAGCAGATCAACACTCCTGCCCAACTTGTTGTCATAAAAACAACCGGAAAGATTTATGTGCATCCACATATGTAGACTAAAGCGCATTATCCTCTTTGGCCTCCATCCTCTCACATGCACTATTTGCTCTGGGATTTACTGAATTTCTGCTTTCCATATACTGGTGAAAGCAGAGCTATCATTCTGAATCTCTGATACAACTCTTTGTGAAGCTATTCCCAAAGTAACATTCACCATTTTCACACTATAGCCATGCAATGATTTTCATTAATTGAGTAAACAAACACGTCCATTTGCTTAGTGCTTGTCATTTCCATCAGTTTTAAGCATCTGTTCTTAGGATGCACTACCTTACAAACAGACTTACCATCCCACCACGTAGATTGATTCAATTCTATTTTAAATTCCGGTTACAGGAATACATTTTTGCAAACTGGTACCAGCAACCATTAAACAGTTCTTATATAATCAGTCTCCTCATACCAATGCCCTCTCTGACACCATCAGTAGTAGACCAAGCAATGTAAAATCCTAATGAGAATGAAACAAGAGGTGAGAGAAAAGTAAAGATATTGACAGCTCTCTGTGGGGATCCTCCTGTATATAGGTACAACGTTACATTGGAAATATTAATGCCATATAGATGTTTTTATACATAAATGCTAAAAAATAAAAAATGGGGTTGAAAAACCAGAGAACAACAGAGAATGTATTCTGAATGTGAATAATTTTATGCTCCACAGAAATCTGAAGATATAAATTCTATACATAGACTGAAACTGTGACTTCAAAGAATTGCTACAAATTTTGTCTCTGACAGCACACTTGGTTTCCAAATCTGGGTAATGCCAGCGTGTGGTTCATTCTTCAATAGATAATGAAAAGAGTGGGTTTTTATCAGCAAAAGCTACATCATCCTACAGTGCTAGAGCTAGACACATGCTGCTAACTCAAGACAGGGTATTGACAGGAAACTGCTGTGACAGATTTGTTTCCCCAAGCAAATATGACAACAAGGTGATGATCTCAAGCACTGCCTGATGCAGGGGAGTAAGGAAAACAAGAGGAGAAAAACCACCAACCCAAGAACAACTCCAAAGAATTGGGAATTGTCCACAGGCTCCATGAGCTTTTCTGTTTTAGGGATGATTGTATTTGTTTTGCTTTTGTTTTGGTTTGGTTTTTTCAATTTGCTTTCATTCCTCAAAAGGCTTTGGTCACAGATTGTTTTACTCAGAACTTATAATATTTCATCTTCTTTCTACCCAACGATGAAAAATTCTGCAGCAAATGCATTGAAGGATTTAACTCTAATGCAGCTTCTCGCATTACTGTTCTGAAATGCTGGCTTATACTTTTTCCTGATGATCCTCTTAACTGTAGGAATTGTCCCTACCACTTTCCAGTTTCTGATGGTGCGTTTCCCCCTTTCACTCAGTCGGGATCTTCCTCCTCATCTTTCCCCTACTTAACAAGTTTCAGACTGAGGGCTCAGAGCTAGAGGGATGCTATTCTCCCACGGAAAATAAAAACCAGCTCCACTAAATATGCCAAATAAGTCAGAACCAAAAGGCACAAACAAGTACAGACCTTTTGTCCATTAAACAAGATCATCACCCATGAGATCAATTATCTGGGCTGCAGAAATGCCCAAACTGGGCCATAGAAGCAGACACAGTCATTAGCGATTTGCTCTGTCCAAGAGCTGAGGAGGCAGATGGTGCAATTGAAGTCGAGTGATCCCAAGAAGAAGTGGGGCCACAAGTAACTGTGCCACAGATGGACAGACATCAGAGCTGGCCCCACGTCAGCAGTTCAGACCCAGATGGATTTATTCGCTCAGAAACAACACTGCTGAATGCAACTTCCCTGCTTCCAGGGCCAGCTCATCTGTCCCAGTCAATGCTGGGTGTTAATGAGCCCTTCCAGACCTGAGCTGTCTCTGCTCTGCACAGCAGTCCCTCGCAAATCTTGGCATCAGCCCCTGTCACCCCCAGGGTGATCAGAAATTTTGAGGTGCTTCTGCCTCCAGAGCCACAAGTCACAGAGAGCTGATTATATATTCGGTTATTTGCATTACTCCTACCCCTAAACAGCTTGACTAGGGAATAGAAATACTGCTAGCCACAGGGAAGGTTACCATCCCTCTTATAACCCTTTCTTAAAGGTTTTTTCAATATTTTTAAAACATAATTTTGTTAAAAAAATGTATACAGAGCAATATAATTTTGAAAAATGGTCAAAACTTAATGACACAGACTCTTACTCTGCTCTGTGCTTTGAAAGCACCAGATTGACAAACATGCTTGTAAAGTGTCTTCAGCAAACTAGCAACTGGGAGGAATACACATATTCAAGAGCAGAGCCTAAACTCTACTGTTCTTAACCCTTTTTGAAAGCATCCTGTAGAAGAGGTTCAAGGATGAAATCAGCCCAGCTGTCTGGGCAGGTGAAATGCCATCGGTGCCATGAAAGTAAGCCTTTTGTGCCTGGGGCTAATAGCTTTAGGTAGTTAGTAATGGTTGTGCAGAGTAAGAGAGTTTACTGCCTAGAAGTTTTGGGCTTATCCTAACATGGAGCCTGTCTTGCCTCCTTACCCACATGATTTATATTCCACCTTGGAGAAGGGAGGTCGTGTTCCTTCCTGAAAAATAACTGTGCCTTTCTACACCTTTGATAGACTCATATTAATCATGCAGTTTAGCATTTTCTTATGGTAACACATGAAAAATAATTACATGTCCTCAGACCATGTGAAAATAAAAGGAATTAATGGGCATTATCTGCCCCTTGGGTTTTGTATTTACTTTCACAGCTCTGCCTAAATGAAACACTGAATCGCTCAGATTCAAACACATGAAAGCAAAATAACTTTGCTTTTCATAAACACAAAGAGGTGCCAGTCCTGTCTACAAAACTAGGTAAATGCAGAAATACATGATACACCAATTATTTATTTGTTCTAATTTGACCATTCCAGGATTCTTACTGGTTGTCTTCCAAAATCAACTTCAGTGTGGTTTAGTCACAAAGATTTCAAGTGCAGAAGTATCAACAGGCCTCATATTGGAAATGCTTGGGTTAACTGAAAACAAAGTTTGCTATCCTCTGGAGAAAACATATCACTCTTATCTTTGTCTTCAGACCTAGAGGTTCAGATGAAAGCCTGTCTTCCCTTGCTTAAAATACTAAAATACACGTTACTAAACGAAAAGAAAAACATTTTGAAAATGAAAGTAAGTTAAAACTACCGAGGGACAGATCTATTTTACACTGTGGCAATTTTCCTGAGGTTTTACTTTTAATGTTTATTGTTTAACTTCATAAAATTGAGTAACTAGCATAATAGCACCTCAAATGCCTGAGAGAAACAGCCCATTAAAATATGAAGCATCTTGTTAATAAAATACACTCATCAGAATGCACCACAATTCCCAATAAGCTTGTGTAGTTTTAAGGCTAGTAAACATTTCCAGTGATCATCAGCAAAACCAAGTTTTCTTCAATGGCTTGTTACATCAGCTCTTTCAAAAAACATCTTGACAACATAGTTAAGCAAAAAAGAAAATGGTCAAATATGGTCAAATTGTTTCTTAAACTTCAGAGGGGTTGTAGAGTAAAGACGCAAGAAAATCCTGGCTGTAACAACACAGTTTTCCTCCTCTCATTGATGCTAGCTTATGCTATGCCAGCCTGGGAGGCACAGACAGAAGAGTTTTACCAACCACAAGGCAGAATGGAAGAAATGCACAGTTTTTTAAAAGAGAAAACAAGCATCTCAGTTTCAGGTAATATTATGCTCCAGCTACTGTTGAATCTGTTGAGGAAAAAAAATGACCAACTACACTAAAAAACCATTTTTTCCCCCTCCAGATCTTATGTGCAACACCTGTGAGATGAGAAAAATTCTTACCTGTACCACATGTATGAAGGACCAAAAAGACCTGTTAGTTTCTTTAGTTAGACGCTACTAGTTTCTTTTAGGTTAGCAGCTTTATCAGTCTGTCATCCTAGATTAATCCAGCAAACTGAAAGCTTTGTCTCCAGTGAGAACACACTACCAAACATTTTATTTTTGTTGCTATACAGCGAATGTCTGCTAAAGATGAGGAATTGACCACAATTCCCATTTTCAGGACACCACATCTTCACAGTTTTTGCTTCCTCACAGGTTTCCAAAGAACAGTATTGCACAGGGCACCAGTAGAGCACAGAAAAATAAATCACATGTACTCAACGCAAGTTTAAGATACTAGACCCAGAGAAGGAGAAATCTACCCTCTTCAGTTGATGGAAGACATAGGCTGAAGTATCTCTAACATCAAGGCCCAGAAGTGAAGGATTTCATCAGAGGATTGTCAAGACTAATTAACAGTTTCCCTGCATGTCTTTGGTTTGCATGTCAAAACTGACATCTTTTTAAAGGTCTTAATTGTCAGAGGTCTACTGCTCTTCAGAGTTCTGGGGAAAAGAGAAATCAGTCTTTTTTAGGGTCAGCAGCATTTAACAAGTTAAGTTACGATCTGGTTCCCAAGATCTTTAGAAAACATGAGTGCTACTCATTACTGATCTCCCTGTAGAAAGTTATTTCTTCTATTTCTTTCTGGTTTATTTTATATAGAGACTGCTACAATTGCTTTTATCATCCCCCTTGGAGTCATTTCAGGTAAACTCTCTTTACTGGATATACTTGCTTAAATACAGCTTGCATTTGAAGGTCCTCTTTGAACATAGGCGCTGGACAGAGAAACTCAGGATGAAAAGAGCAACGTTTTGGATTCAGAATAAGCTGTCTTAGTTACAAAGTAACTGTTTTTCTGAAAATTACAATCTTCCATACATTGTGGAATCTATAGTTAATATAGGCATCACTCTAATTTTTTCTAAAACATGCTGTTTCTCCATCTAAAAGTCACTTTTCAGCATAATGACCTTGACTTGGAATCTAATCTTCAAATTAAGAAATGTTTTATTAAAAAACCTCACAAATAAAAGAGTAAATAGCAGGTAAGTTTCCCCACAGAAAACTAGGTAACTTCTGAAGAATCATCTCCAACTTGGTATAGTTTTTCTGTAATCCATTTGGGTAGGAATCGTTTTGTAATCCATAACATTTGTTTAAGCATTTAGGATAATCACTTTAGCTCCATTTCTGAAGAAATATTAAATGTTAAAATGAATAATATGCTTTAGGGACATATCATCCCCCCCTCTAGAATTCCCCCTGAAATTAGCCAGGGTGTTTGAACTTTGCAAGTTGTTGTGGTTTAACCCCAGACAGCAACTAAGCCCCACACAGCCACTATCTCACTCTCCCCTGATGGGACGGCAGAAAGAACCAGAAGGGTGAAAGGGAGAAAACTCATGGGTTGAGATAAAGATAGTTTAATAGGGAAAGTAAAAGCCACGAGCAAAGCAAACCAAGGAATTCATTCAACACTTCCCAGCAGACATCTCTGTATTATCAACACTGTTTTCAGCACAAATCCAAACATAGCCCCATACCAGCTACTATGAAGAAAATTAACTCTATCCCAGCCAAAAGCAGCACACAAGTCAATGTAAATCTGGTTCAGTGTATGATAATAAAATGATGATTTAAGGACACTTCAAAGGATGATTGAAAGCTGATTAATCTAAATTTTGTTTAATTTCTTTTTCCTCTCTGCACTGAAAGTCATCACAGCTTTCTCCAGTTGCTGCTACATGAGTGTTTTCCAGGAACATATTTCTCTAGCTAAATTTTGCAATTAAAAAGAACAAAATTACACAGGTATAGGCTACTGCAAGTTTTCCAGGCATACTTGCAGCTTGCAACCAGTGCATTCTAAGATAGATTTACAAGTAATATCCTATTCTCTGTCCATCTCTGTGGCCCTCTCACCAACTGGAGCCAACCTGCTGGAGCCATACGAATGCTCCAGCTGTTTGAGACAGAAGTTCAGTACAGCACAGCCCCATCCTGCACATCACCTATATTGCCAGTGATGCTTCCTCATCAGAAAAGTCTTTCTGATTAGGTCAGGAGGCTATAGGGCACTATCCATCTTACATGCAGTTGCTCAGAATGGTGTATTTCATAAGCCAAACCCATCTTCCTGGGGTCCTTGTTTGATGTCCATCCACTGCTCAGACAACAGAATTTCACCCAGTGGGAACCTGCTTTGAAATCAATGACCTAATGGGTTGTAGCAAAACATTATCTTTCAGATAATAATCAAATTTGGGTAACAGGTATTTTCCCTCTGCTAAGCTTATTTTAAAATATGTATTTGCCCTTTCTCTTCTTCCTTTTCCAGTTGGTTGATATAGGATGCAGGAACTTCACTGATTTGCCACTGCCTATAACAGCTTTTAAGAATAATGGGCCATCCAAGATCTGGGTTTTTTTCCTAATCTAATTAACAAAGGAAGAAAACCTGAAGGCCCCCTTGGCTTTGGATTCTCTTTTCTTACAGGAAGGTAGGCTACCCCAGTACTTCATGGATTCTGTACAAGGAAAAGAAGCAAACTTGAGTAGTTAGTGTTTTTTTCTGCCTCTGCTACATTTTCAGAAGCCTTTGCTGTTCCAGGTGCCATCCAGAATCCCGAGTTGTACAGCTAAGTGTGCAAAGGGTAATTTTAGCATGTGTCCTCTATTCACTAACTGATCACATAACAAGTGGCGTGTTTCTGAGAGGCCACGAGAGCTCCCTGAGCTGCGGGGCTGAGTGTTCACACACAGCTACACCATGCATAATGCCAGCAAACATCATGTCATTTGTCCAGTTGTTACAGGTACTGGAGCAGAATACTAAAAAGGAAGTCAAGGAAGTCACCTGCTTTTGTTTGCTATTTACACAGACACGTTTGTACACAAAAATAGAGTATACAAGCCAACAGTCAATAAACTAAGTACAACATACAGCAATGCTAAATGCAAAGCAGGCCATGTGAGTCAAGTTATTGTAATTTAAAATGTTTCCATCCTCAAAAGGATCTGAAAGAAACAGGATGTAGTAAGACTCTACGAATGAGATACCTTCCCTCAATACAGAAGGCTTTTTTTTCCCTGCTCCAAATTCTTTCTTTATTAGTGCTGAGGTGTCCAAGCACTTGGTCAACTGTACCACATTTTAGGTTGCATCTATTTTTTTTCCAAAGTACAACACCACCAACTACCAATAAGCTGCCTCACCAGATGTGCACTGTCAGTCCCTCTTTATTCCCTTGTTCCGTGCTCCAATTCTTCTGCAAAGGTTACCTAAGCAGCAGAAAACATATAAGCAGGACACTGTCTGCAGTTCAAAATAATTACTGTCTAGTTCCAGCAATGCCAAGACAGTAGAGTAACATAATACTCATTAGTAAATGAAAATTGCACTCTATACTGCCCTTGCAGCACAGAGTAATAGCAGTGTTGGTGCTGGCAGGACTGCATGGCAGAAGTAGAGGCAGAAACACATGACAGCACTGATTATCTAGAAGAAAATTTTGATGGGATAGGTCAGAACAACCAAACTACTGCTATTGAGAAGATAATTACAAATTGACATCCCCCATATTTATTCATCTCACTATCTGCTGTAGATCAACAAAACTCTCATAGTTAAAATGTACACACAGTCCTTCTTAAATATATAGCATGTGGAATATAAAACTCTGGTCCACTTTACAAGAGGATTGTGAAAAATATTTAAAATGTATTTAAAAAACAAATTATTATTTCAACAGCAGGATTTGGTATGGAGCCTCAAAAAAGTCTTTTTTGACAAACTACTTTATTCCTCCACAGCAAATTACTTCAGCTTTATTTCAGTAGAGGCTATTCCACAGATGCAAAGAGTAAATGAATCCCAAAAGCATTACAAAACTTCCGCTGTAAAAATGTAAATGGATTATCCCTCCATTAATATCTCAGTAAACAGCAACACTTTAGAAGCAATCACTCTTCTGTTGCTCACAACATAAAAGCCAAATGATATTTTCTTCATAAATCATCTGGCTATTACAAGATTAGTGTAAAAAGGGGTTGGGTGTAAGACAATCAAGACTTTAGATCATCTTGGGAGCAGGTTTGCAAATGGCACATTGGTATTTTCATCTCTTCTATGCTGCAAGTGATATTCAACATTTGTTCATACGACTGTTTTAGAAAAGAGCAGACTTCTGCACTAGATTTTAAGTGCTGCCACCAGCTTATGTCTACTTCATTGTTATATAATAACAATTGAAAATATAAAACAACTTTTAACAGTCTTTTATCACAGCTGTCCAGTAGCATCTTTAAGAAATATTGTGACTCCTGCTAGAGTGGGACGAAGATTTAAGTTCAGTAAAGAGAGAATGAAGAATAGTAGTGTTTTAAAACAGATTTGTGACTCTGAGACCAGGACCAAAACAAATTTCTTAATAGAAGAATCAGTTCCAGCAAAGAATTTTAAATACAAACACCCCACAGTGGACAGGCAGATGTTTATTTCTAGGATTACTACAAGTTATACACCCCTCTAATGTTAATTTTTTTCTACCCACAGTGAAATGAGAAGGGCAATTTCTCTTTCTTCTATATAGTTGATCCAGCTAATTCCTGATCACCCACTTTCCACTTCAGTAATATTCTTCCATGCCTGTACCCAAAATGAAGACACACATTTTGTGTTTACCTTCAATTGCATCAACCATCTAATTTGTACATACTGTGCTGCCTTCTCTCTTTATTCTGGGGTAATGCACTGGACTTCATATCCATGTTACATTGCTAGCCTCAAAATTTGCCTCCCTTATAGCACAGGCGTTGCTTTTCATGAATTGTGGCTGACACGAAGATGTTTAAGCATGCATCATTTAACTTGCATTTGTGTATGCACAAACAGCCAATTAATACACAGACACACAAGTATGCAGAAGCCTCTCTCTCCACTAGAACCTGTTGCCTTTCTTCATTATTCTCAGTCCTCAGCTTTACCTTCCCTTGCAGCAATTAAAAGAGGTAAGGTATTTCAGGATCTAACTACTTGGAGAGAAGCCATAATGCTTATTAATTACATCAATATCCAGCCGAGGTCTGTGCGCACTCAGTTTTACAGAAGTATCGACACAATCACCTCGATTCCAGTACCACAGTATAGGTCCTCTGCTGCAATTACTGCAAAGTGACTGTGAGTCATTCTGTCGAGGGATGAGGGACCAGTGCTGGCCACTGGCCACCTGGGCACTCATCCTCACTGTGCCTGGATGCAGTCTCCCAATATATGTTAGAGCACCATGGATACTGCTCTGAGTTGCACCAGCAGGTAGGAATCAGCAGACATAGGAGAACCTATGCTATGCTCTCTCCCATTAGATATCTTATTAACATAGGCCACAGAAAGAGGAATGTGTACCAGACATGATGACAGAGGTTCTGTGTTATCAGGGAAGTTGCATATGGGTAATATAATGGAGCAACCTCCCAGGGGCTGAGAATGCCGTAACGTTTGTTATTTGATTCTTGTATGTCGTTAGTGCCACACTTAAAATACTAAACACTTTAAGCTTCCAATCTCCCTTGCTTATAATTTCTTTATAGCAAGAAAAGCATGGTTTTGTCCACCACTAGGTAGTATCTTGCCATGTAATGTAAAATTGCTGATCAAATCTATTTACTAGGTCAAGAAAGCTAAGTTATTTCTGCTACAAATGCAACACCAATCAGCCATACAACATTATAAAACATATATGCAACATATAACATATTTTCATCCACTTTTATCCATCAGTCAATAAACTGTTTGTAAAGTTCTGAGTAGAATACATTTGCTGATAGTGATGCTCAAAAAGAGGAAGAAAGCACATATCTTCATTTTAGATCACAGGTTGTGCAGAACAGCGAGTAAGAAATTGTCTCTCCCTTTAAAGCATTAAGTGAGGAAATTTGGTATGTAAGTCATTGAGAGAGAAGTTACAATGTCATTTTTACAGTCACTATTTGCTGATTCACTTTAATTGGACAACTGCAATTCTCTTTATACTGTATGATCTTTCTGAGCAAGGTTCTGTATTTGGAACTCTATTCTCCTTGGACACTTCTGTTTCAGATGCTCGAAGCACTGCAAACGTTTCCTAGATTACTCTTTTTACTAATATTTCTAGACTATCTTCTCAAAGCCAAGCCCTTATAGAGAGGCATTCTGATGCTCTTAGTCCTGTGGATTATTTCTTTAGCTATCAGTGGTGTAGTGCATCTATTCAGTGGGAAAGTTCAGACATCAGTGTATGAACTTCAGTTGCCCCTATTACTTCAGTTGACCACTACATATTTGCATTCCAAGATCCACATGATGCAGCTACAAGTATTTCCACTTTGAGCACTAATTTTAATGGTGCAGTTTCAAAACAGGTAAATGGTTTGAAAATTCGACTGCTTTCTTAGTGATAAAGAAGATTGCACCCCTTCATCCCCACAGAGCTCTCGGTCAGCATTGGATCTGAATTGGTTATCTCAAAATGAATGTTTCTGTGCAAGTTCACCAACTGATTGGTGTGTTCCCTGCAAGCCAGCTGGAATATGTAATTTTTAAAGAGATCTTCGGATTAATAAATTCTCCTTGTTACTGAAGACTACGTGTACAGACTAAATCAGATTAAGAGCTTCTAAAGAATTAAGCAATTTAGCTAAATTAGTTTCTCGTATTGTAAAACTATGCACTAAATCACCTAATGCAGGGTAATAAGGTTCACCATGTACAGGTCATTCTGCCACGCAGGCCTAGGCAGGCATCCAGATATTACTAGCTACATACCCTTGAGCTGCTTTATTTATAGGTTTCTGAAATCAGGGAAACGTAAGAATGTTGAACTCTCTGAACAAACTACTCATGAATGCAGCCTATACATACAATTTTTGCAGGACTGAAACACAAAGGTGATAACTGTGCATAGACATTTAGACCTGCTTAACAGAACGCCTGGGGGTAACCCCGAGGACTACCCATGAGAGTAAAAATACCACATGCAGAAGTTTGTGGATTGGAGCCACTGCATGGATTTGAACTGTGTGAGCCTACTGCTCTCACATATACTAAGTTTTATACAGGCAGAGCTCTGCTTCATTCAGGCATTGCTCCTCACCCCCTTGGGACTCAGACTTGGCAGCTGGGAAGGAGGCTCCGCAGCCCCTGGCAAAGGCTTCACTGCAGCTCCCCTCAGAGTCCTGCAGGAACAGCTGCCAAGGAAGTGCTGCATATATAAATCTCAGCTGGCTCGGGACTAGGAAAGTAGAGTTTCAGTAATACATAACAGCCAATGATATTGTCACACGTCTTAGTTTTGTGTTGTTTGGTTTTTTTTTTCCCCAAATCCTATGTTATAAAATTTTTTATTGGTGATGTGGTAAAGAAAGCAGATTGAAATTACCTGATGAGGCATTTCCAAGTTGAAGCAGATATAAAAGGAAAAGGGTATTGTATAGCTTGTCAAAGGAAGGCGCACATAATTCTTACTAGATTGTCTACTGAAATTTGTATTAAGAAACTCCTGAAACTAATTGGTATAATTTCTAATTGGAAGTTTAAATTTGCCATAATGAAAGAGTGGTGAAGTTTGAAATAACAAAGAAAGGAGTGCATTTAATACTTGCTGAAGGAAGTTAATCAGCCGTGGAATAATAATCTTTACTTCTGCAGAATTGCTAAGCATGTGGCAGGATTAATCAAATTTTGATTACATCTTTATCAAGCAGATTCCCCCTAAGTCTTGAGGAATGTGTTTGCACCTCAAGGGGGGGAAAAAAAAAAAAAAGCTGAACTTAGAACCTTCATATTCAGTTATTTTTAAGGAACACAAGTCAGAAAAAAAGCAAGCCAACATTTTAGAAAACTGATTCTGTACTTTCACACTTGGAATTTTAAAGTTGTCAAGACTCTGAAAAAGCACATGCTAAGTTTGGAGGGCCATGGTAAAAGAGCTCTGGAGGAAAAAAAATCTGTTGATAAAACTGGCTGGTAAGTCATGTCATATAGGAAATCACCTATGAAAATGGAGATTAAACTTTCAGAGTAAAGAAACAACCCTCTCTGAACATGCCTTGATTTATTCTAATGCCTACCATTGTCTACAGAACAAAGCAAAGTGAAATTTTGAGGACAGAATCTCACCACTGCCTCATGGATGTGCAGCAGGGAGCAGAAGACTGTTTTAGTGCATACTGGTATAAATGAAAAGAAGAGTAAGGCAAGTGGAAGGTGAAGGAGCACCAAGACTTCTGACTTCTGCCCTTTTTTTAATTAAATATACATGAAATTTGCAACTGAGGCGCCGCAAGATGGTTTTGAAATTCCTACAGTACTATGGATTTAAAAAGGTTGTCAAGACTGAGTCTTTCTGCCTGAGAAACTATGATCTCAGACCATGAACCGGGAAATACCTGTCCAAAACAAATACAGGCAACAGACTGATGCTACCTGCAGCATTGAAAAAAGTCCCAGAGGCACAAACCATGAAAGAAGACTTCTCTGCTGTAACAGGGAGATTCATTGCATAGGAAACATGGGAAATAAATCTACTGCCACCATCTCCCCAGAAAAGGGAGGCTTTGCAAGTAGAACACAGAACTAGCAGTCCCATCCTGGGAAGTCTGCACTACCGACTATCCCCTGCAGTAAAACAGTTTTCAAATTTGTTGTCTGATTTGGACATAGCTGCAGCGGATTAACATTAAAATTACTCACTGCAGCCCTATTCTTAAAAAAAAATAAAGACAGAACCAAAGTCCCATTGAAAGTAATAACAGTAATCACAGTATCACACCTATGCCACTAATTTGCCCCTAAATTGATAAATAAAATGATTACATTTTAATTTAGCAGTAATCTTTATTGAATACCACCACTTAGAATTAAAAGCAACATTGCAACTGAAGACAAAAAGAGCTTTGAAGTAAGATCTGGAGATAAAGTGTTATTCAAAGGCTGTGAGGGGAAAAAAGCCATAAGAGAGAATTTTTGATAGCTGGAGAGCCTGAGTAAACAAACCCACTGTCAGAGTGAGGAAGGGAAAGCCAAGATAAGAAAGAAAAGTGTGAGCCGGTGGCAGAGTAGGGGCACACTGGGTAAGCAAGACAGAGAGAAAAATGCATAAAGAATCTTTAAGAGAATTTTATTCATCCTACACAAGTTAGCTTGTTAAAAACTTACTAAAACAGGGTGATACATAATTGAAAATACTGTATTTCAATAGTTTGATAGGTTGCTGCACAGGCAACATAACCATTAATTATTTGAGCCCTTTCAATCAAAGATTTTATGCATGAAATAACAGAGTTTACACGGTTCACAGAAACATATCTAGGCAAACGCAGAATACAAAAAAGCACCAGAGAAACCTCAGCATTGTGAGTGAGCCACCAATTAAGATGCCATCACTTTAAAGGTACTGTAAGCATCCTCCTTGCCCATGCCACTAAAGGATGTTGCACAGTGCTTCTGCAGTAGTTGAGCAGAATATCTTGCAAGATCAAGACCTTTGTCAATAAAGTATATTTATAACAGTATTAACTCAATAATCACTCTTCTTAGTAGAGTAGTAAGTATATTTTCATCTGCTAACTAAACTGCCTACATAACCAAACTACACAGCCTATATAACCAAACTTCCATTCCATCATGTGGAGGGGTGCTAAATAAAATTGAGAACAAAAATGCAGTAGCTTTTCCTAGGTTTGAGATTCGAGTTCAATAATAGAGTTGAGTATGGTCAGAAGCCTGAAAGGATAGAACTCAATCAAAATCCAAGCTGCAATCCAACAAACCTGGAGACTTCTGTGCTAGAGAGCACAACAGTTTGTCTCCCTTCCTGACACAGTAAGACAGATGGCTTCACACATACATACATTCCTTTTATGTAGCAATCTATTGTACAAAAATTTATGGGTCATTCTGAAGTACATTTTGATCTTCTATCAAGATCATTCATCTGAATAGGAGAAAGAATTTTTTTACATTGAGAACAAGCATTTACTGGACTAACTTCACCAGGGGCATGGTAGAGACCCCATCACTGGAGGTTTCCAAGATGTGATTGGACAGCATGCTAGATAACCTCATCTAGGCTCTCTTTCCCACAAAGAGTTGGACCCAACCTGGGCTGCTCTATGATTTTCAATAAAATAGGAAATTTGCAATGTTAGAATGGTAAGAGATATTTTTGCAAAAGTAAAGTGTCACAATTGGCTTGAGAAAGACGTATGGGATGATCAATGCAACCTGCTACAGGACTTTGAGAAGGAAACATACTATTTCTACCTCTTGTTGAGCTCTCCATTTGAAACAGTTGTTATTCTCATTTAATACACTAAGAGGATTAGAATAATGCTGATAGTTATCTCTCTCATAGGATGTTACAAAGACTGATTTGTTCACGCACATTGTTTTAAAAATGCAATACAGAAGAATAATGTTATACATTATTAGCACTGGTAGAATAGTAATACAGTTTTATATTAACTCAACATTTCAGAAACAGCTAGTAAATTGCTACTCAAAAGGTCTCTTCTCCTTCTAGCATTCCTCCCAGATTTCTTCCAACTCCCAAGCTGGTTATTGAGCAAGTTGTAATGTAATTTTAAAAGACTAACAGACTTCCCTTGAGGAAGAAAAATCTGAAGACAAAACATCACAAGCCAGTTGTCCCATTAAAACACTTCTATGCACATACTTAGAAAAGCTGAAATAAAATGACAGTAGAGACAATGGTGTTGCAGGTACATTCTCAACTGTGTTTAAAATGACCAAGAAATGTGATCCTATATAGGAGCTTTACAAGACTGTCTCGTGATTGAATTTAAAAATATGTTGCTAATGAAAATCTACAAAATAGCAAAAATTATCTTTTTCCTTACATGTTAACATATTTTTCAAGTAGAAAACATAAGAAATCATGTAGCATTAAAACTATCACAGTGATAGGTAATTACCTGAGCATCATAACCAATATCCTCTGTGTCATCAAAGGAAATAGAAGACAAAATCAAACCTACCATCTAGCCATAATTTAGTGTTTCATGATTAAATTTATTGAGCCCTTTTTCACACTTGATTGATACACTTTGATTTCACAATTAAAGACAATTAAATTATTTGAAATGCTAAGCCATTTCCTCCACAGGAGTAAACTGGTACTGTCACCCTGTTTATCATCAGCCTGTTCAGGATGGTAGAGAATTTGTGTTATGGATTTCCTGATCCACCTGCATCCTTCTAGTTCTTGAATAAAACTCCGTCCTTATGGAGAAATGATTAAACACATGTGCCTTTGGCCCTCATTTTTAAGGCAGCTGGGCTCCTATTTCATTTTCATCACCATCACCTCCTCCATCTATAGTGAAACCAGGACACAGATGACCCCATGTTCGAAAAAAACAAACTCTATCAAAGAAAGGACAGTCTTGTGGTCTAGTATTTTATTTACATCTCATTAAACTAATGGGCATTTCAATTCCCATTCAATTCTTCCCAGTTTTTGAAGTGCTGCACTGTGCTGGTAACACTAATGGTCCAGTTCAGTGTGCTAAGCTAGCCAGCAGTGCCACTGCTCTCCCATGCCTGGTGCCACAGCTTTGAAACACCACAGAAGTGTTGTCTTTAGCTGCAAAAGCTCCAGATTGTGCTCTCTGTAATAATGCACTCATCTGACTGATTAAAAATGTTGACAAAAGAGAAAATTCCACAGGTAATTTGACACAGATATCAGCACCAAAGGCAAATAAATTAATATAGAAATGAACTGGGTAGTGATAGAGAATGCAAGGAAGATGGAGGGCTGGATTAGATCAACAGAGGTTCAGATCAGATATTTTGGAAAGACTTTTTCACCATGAGGACAGTCACACAGCAGGGCAGGCTGCCCAGAGAGGCTGCACAGTCTCCATCTTCAGAAGTCTCCAGGAGCAAACTGGATAAAACCTTGAGTGACTGACTCTGAAATCAGTGTCAACTGTGCTTTTAACAGAAGGTTGGACAACAGAACCAAAATCAGGATTAGGTCTGTAGCCTCAGGGCATGGTAAAGGCTGGAAAATGAGTCAGGCAGGGGCACAACCATGTGCCTTTTGCAGCAACAGATTTTCTGGAAACAGGGATTTTTATCAAGGTTTGAAGGCACACAAAGAAAAGAATCTCACATAAACAATTTGAATAGTTTAAACAACTTACTTTAATGGCAATACTAGACAATACAGTTTTAAGCACTAAGAAATAGTATCAAATTCTTAAGAATTTTATTAGGTACAAAAATAATTAAGTTATAGAAAAGTATCGATGTTCAAAGATAATCACTTTAAAAAGCCCAAAATTAAATAAAAAATGTAATACAGAAGTTTACTATACAATTTAAATTCATGGCATATAAATCTGAGGTTTTTTTGCTGTATAAGTTCTACCTGAAAAGATTATTTTGTCTAGACAGTTTTAGAGGAATTGTACAGAAAAAAACCTTCTTTCAGCCCTATTTTCTCCCAGTTCCATGACTGGTTAACTTGTACTCACATAAGTGTCCACCAAAATTTCCAGGTATCTCTGATTTTCTATGCAATAGTGCTACACTGGAAGTTATTAAAAAGCATCATCATATGTAGACTGTGGTTAAGGTGATGTCAGAAACAGCCCTCTTTCAGATTGAAAGCATCAAGCAGTGGAACACCCATCTGTGAAGTGGTGGGTAAAACAGTAGGAAGATACTGTCCATATTGAAGCACAAAGTAAAGCCAAACCATAGACTAAGGGTCTTCCTTTGGGTTCATTCTAGAGGGATGGAGTGGTTACAGATCTTTGGATCCTGTATAAGAAAAGTTACCAGAAAACCAGTAGCTTTGAGAAACCATAGGGAATAAGGAGCTGAGTGACCACAAGGACAACAGTCAGGGTAACACAGCTCCCACTGGGAAGAGGTCCAGAAATCACAAGCAAAGAAACTGCCTTTGTCTCCATCCCTCCTGTGCTCACAGACACAGAACTCTGCAGATCACTGCAGGGAAAAACAGTCATGCACAGGTCTTGGGGCACCTTTCTAAGAGAAACAACTCAACATGATCCCCCAAGTCCCCCATTTTCAGACCAAGAAGAGGCAACACAAAAAGTGACCCAATTCTTAGCAATTCTAAAAGGTTTATCTTATAAATTCTGAAAGCTCTGAGTTTACACAATGTTTGAAGAAGCCAGTAAGCCTCTTCCTAGAGTTTTTTCTCTAAGGCCAGTACCAATATTCCCAGTTCCTCAGAAATGTTGGGATATGAAAGGAGAAGGAATTTTGTCACATAAATCAGGAGGAAAAAACCCAGCGATTCACTAATTTTATTATGCTTGAAAATATACAAGTCCATTTGAATATTTAGAAAGGACCTGCACTGGAAGGTGATTCTTAAACAAAACAAAACACCTCCCCCCCAAAAAACACAGTAAAACCAAACAGGATTTCCAGTTATGTTTAAAATGCAATCCATACCACTTCATCTTTTTTTCATAGGTGCTACTACATCACTAAGCAACAGGAGTGCAATGGGGAGTTAAGTGTTGGATGAAGAAGGGGACAGTGTAGGGATAACTACTCACTGTTACGACAGCTATTGATCCTGAGAACACAGGCATGACAGCTGTATACAGTATTTTTTGGGCAATGCAGTTCATCCATCATTTTCTCTTCCATCTAATCTCCAAACATACTGCCATTACCCAATTCCCATCAAGCTGTGCTAAATGAGTCTTTCCTCAGAAGCTTATGGGGCACGACCTGCTCCTCCTCTGCTGGCACCACAGACACTTCTCTGTCTGTTTGTAGCCCTGACAACTTCCCACAGCCATCTTTAGCATCCTTTCAAACCAAATTCTTTCTGTCTCCTTTAGAATTTCAGGACAGGCAGACAACAGGGCAGTGGGGAGATGTTAAATGCAAATAAGTGGTGCTGCAGATCTTCCCCACCTCACTTTCATCTCATCAGTACCTTCTCATCTCTTGCTTTTCTGGTTTGCAGTAGACTGTGTCTTGACTGAATTTACAAAAACGCTTGGAACCGTTACTGGTGTGACAGACAAACAGCAACCAAGTTTTTGGCTTGAAAAAGCAATTTCAAGTCTCTGTCTCCTAGCCGTTTCTCAATTAAAGGAGTACGAAATGTATTTAAACACCACTTTTACAGCAGCAGGTTTTGATGCAATCAGGTTTCAGATCTGGTTTTAAAATATCAAACAACAACACGAGAATTCAGGGGAAAAAGGGCAGTAGTTTGCAGCAAAAATGCCCAGATTTCAAAGCCCTGGGAAAAAACAATTTCAAGTTACTGAATTACACCATAGAAGAGGACACGAACAGCTGTTCTGAAACAGACCAAAGGTCTACATAGCCCTGGCTGCAACAGAAAATACCACACTATCACACCACACCCAGACACACAGTTAAACAGTCTTGAGAACTGGATACCTTAAGTTAAAAACCAAGTCTATGTGCACGTCTGTTAGCACAAGCCTCTAGTACTCTCCCGGGCTCCAATTTCATTTTCAACACAAACCATTCCTGAAATGCATGCTGCTTCTATGTGTTTTCATGTGTCAGTATATTCCTCTGCATTAACTCATCCAGTCCCCCCAGATGAACTTTTGGCATCTCTGTCACCCTCCTGCAAAGGGTTCCTACTTGCTGTGAAGCTGGTTCCTAGTAGTTTCACTTAAGGCATGCTTTCCTTCTGAACCAGAAGCCATGAAACCATCCTTCTCTACCCAACCTCTCCAGCCCACCCACGATTTTCTAAATCTCTCTCATACTTACCTACCAAATTGTCTCTACCAGAATTGTTTTTCTCAGTCATTTTTTTGCTCTGACTATTCTTGTCAATTTTCTCTGAATTTCCTGCATATCCTTGTTGAAATGGAAATCCTGGATTGTGCACAGCTATCAGCCTATACACAAAAGGAGCATAAAAGACCACAGCCTCATTTCCCTTCCCACATGCCATCCAGGGACTGATAAAGCATCAGCAGAATGGTTGGAGCCACAGCCTCCTATTCTTGACCCTGAATATCAGATTTCCAAAGATGAGAGTGGAAGCAACACAAGACTTAGGACAAATTCATGTCAAGAGCAGCACAGAGTAAATATTTCCTTTGACAGGTCTCAGGATGGCCCAGCAGGGATTTGGGGCTGCCCTCCAGCCCTAACCTGCCCCAAGGCACCAGAAGTGACATGCATGCTTTGCAAATGCATCTCTCTTCCAAGGACAGGGCTGTGGATCCATCCCACTGACTATGCATCCAGATCCGCCTATGGATCTGACATCGTGTTTATTTATTTCAGATGAGAATTCCAATTATAGCACCAAATTATTCTGAGGGGGTAACAACAAAGATGCTGCTTTTGGTCCAACATGGATTTATTTCAAAGCAATTTCCAACATGCTGCTCAGCAGCAGAAGTTGTAGAATTGTACACCACAAGGCGGGCTGCCAAAACTGAGCTCTGCTGCAGCTGAGCAGGCAAAAGTTCAACATAAACAAAAATAAAAGAAAATGAAAACTAGGGGGAGAGGGATGGAAGGGGGCTAGGCAGACAAACAGGCAAATGTCAGTGCTGAGAAAGAAAACCCTAAACCCCACAAAAACATTCTCAGCAAGGAGGGAGTACACCCTCATTTTAAAACACAGTGTAAAGAAGCATCCCAAAAACAGGTTTGTCCTAGCACTGCTAGGAAGAGAGCCAGTAGAAGATTTTAGATTTAGCTGCAGCTCAGATGAGCTTCTTTGCATGCTCAGAATACATTTTCAGAAGGTAGGAGCACAACCATCAGTGTGGCTGAAATTGAAGCCCCCTAGGAAGCAGGAGCAGAATTAATATCATATTTTCTAACTCTTAATAAAAGAAGAGCATTTAGCTCACAGGACTAATTACTTTCAAATTATGAGAAACTATTTAGTCACCTTTGCAACTTTGGCCTCTCAGATCTTTGTGCCATTCACTGGGAAAAGCAACAGATCTGTAATTTCAGAGAGACTTTGGAATTATCAACTAATACGATCCACACTCATAAAGTGGCAAACTTGTGTAGAACAGGTTGGGCTTTGCAGACAATTTACTGCGGTTATTTACTTTGACAACATCTGCTGTGTTTATACTGTAGTCAAACCTAACAAAAACTGTTTGCCAGAGACTGCACCTTGATGGGTCCTGTAGCCACAGCCTAGGAAGTAGCACTGAAGGATGAGCTGCTGGAAACCCTGCTGGAAAATATGGAGAGACAGATTCTTCAGGCTGATCTGCAGTGGTAACAAAGAACTGAACTCTCTTCAACTCTCCCAGGCCAGTAGATTAACTGCTTTGGTAAAATAAGGACCATTTTTACTGAGCTGTTATCATCACTAGTTGCTATTCTGTGGTGTTAAAACATTGCACCTCAGCAGAAGTTCAATTGAATTTCAGGGAAAAGGCACCTGAATAAGCACTACTGCAATTGAGGAGCCAGACTGAGCTCAGGGAGCACTGGAGTGAAAGGTCTCAGGTTGTCTTAAGGACGTGGCAGGAATTTCTCTTAAAAAGTGTCAGGTTAACATATTTTATTATGGTTTTCCTATCAGTTCCATATATGATTTAGATAGAGCTTTTCAGCCTATTGCCAACAGACCACTGAAATGATCAGACAAAAAACCCACGTGCTTATACATAGAATCAAAATGTGAAAGAAAAAAAAGAAACCACAATTGAGCAATTAAAGTATAGTCCAAACTTTTGTTGACAACAAATGAAAAAAAAAATCCCACTTGAGGCAACACTACTCAAGATGAATGGTGGCTTTTTCTTTTCATTCTATCTCTTGATCCCAACATCTAGTCAAGCTTTTGACTAAGAACAGACTAGAATCACTGGTAAAAAAAGACAGGGTAAAGAACTAGATTACAAAACTTACTGTCAAAAAATAGACAGAAATAAAATCCAACAACATAGTAGAGTTCACTGCAGAAAAGCCCTTCACACCATCTCGCAAAAGATGAAGTATTTTGTTCAGCACAAACACAGTAAACAAAAGCTGGAATGTTCCCAATGGAACCAGAAAAACAAAACACTTTAAATATTATAATAGCCAGCATTAAAGTCAACATCATGAATACAAGCTTACTCTGACCTTCACATCTAAAAATATATAGTGTTAATAAAGGGTCCTTGAGTCAGACAGCAGAAGTTATTAGTCAAGAAAGACAACTGAATTAGGAACGACTGACAAGATCGGGGCTGTTTATCTGACAGATGACAATAGGACTAAATAAATATACACAATATGGTGGAGGTTAATTAGGAAGTATTTTTTACTTGCCCTCCTCATACAGAGTCAAACAGAACTGAATCACATTTCAGATTTACACTTTAAAAAGAACAGGTGGATAACCTTTAGGACTCAATGGCACAAAATACTAGTGATGACAAGAACCAAGAGGATTAAACTGCAACTGGATACATGCACAAATAATCCGCACAGTTACAGTAATGAGCAGTAACTAACAGATGGAGATTAGAGAAACATTCTGTAATGGAGATATCATTTCCCAACAGTTTAGGGAATGACTTCATACACCACCCTCTGTAGCATCCTAGCCTTGCTACCGCTGGCTACATGATACCCAGCTAGGGGGACACTCCTTGGATTACTCCAGCACTTCCTGGGTTTTCAGGACTGTTCTGCTACCAGAACTGCTCAGTGGCAGCAGGTATGAGGTACATGACAGGTTTTCCACCTGAAAGTATGTGTGCATCCTTTAAGGCATGCTTGGGCCTTTAATCAAGCAGCCCTGATTAGAGAAGTCAAACTTCTGCAGTTATGGTAAACTTTTTGTAATTTCACTTAGCTCAGTAAATCACAGAATATTCTGAGTTGGAAGGGACTCCACGAGGATCATCAAATCCAGCTCTTAAATGAATGGCCCATACAGGGACTGAACCCACTACCTCGTCATTATAAGCCCCAGGTTCTAACCAGTTGAGCTAGTCTCAGTTCACTTACAGCCCTTAATAATGCTTAAGCAAACTAGTCTTCACTGTTTAGTTATCTGAGAGGTTTTTTCCATTCTGCCATTACACCTTTTAATGTTATGTAAAAGTTATTAATCTTGGGAGGTTTTTTTTGCAATCCAGGAACAGACTGCAGAGAAGAACAAAGGCCAGGAACAGTACACCTTAATTGCACACTAATTTGTCACACTATATGAGCAAACTCACAGAGCCTCTTCCAAAGCAAATATATTCCTTTTAAAGACAGGCTCTCCAAAAGGTAGTAAGGTTCTTTGTAAAGTATCCTGTATCCTTCAGTAATGGAAATGCTGATAGCCCTGTCAGCATCCTCAAGTGACTGTCAATGGCAACCAGTAAACCAAACAACAAGGAACCTGCTTCCTAGCCAGAAAAACCAGGCATGATTGCAATACAAAGTGAAAGTTCAGCTTGGCAAAATCAAAGTCAGCAATGGCTAGTTCCTCCGCCCTCCCTTCCTTCCTAGCTGCATGCTTGCAAGCACTGACATTGTCACATCTAGGGGAAAAAAAAATCCACATTCTTAGTAACAGCCTTAGCTGCTCTTTCATGTCCTATACTTCATTGGTCTGGTGCTGCAGTATGAGAAAATTTGATAATAAATCTGTATTTTTACTTGTCCTTAACAAAGTTGGGTATGATTGATGTTTCAGTCAGAGGTGAGCAGCTTTCACAATGCATAAAAATGTGGCTAAGCAGAGTGCAAGTGTATTGCTACAACATCTAGGTGCCTTCTGTAGTTCCAAAATACCAGAAAACTGGAAGGACTTCTGAATGTAACTGTAATGCAAATCTCATTATTAACTACCACTTTACTCTACTGAGCAAATATCAGCACGTCCCTCCTGAATAACAAGAGGATTTCTAACAACAGTCATCGTATTTCTTAATGGAGAACTGAATTCACTGGCAATAAAGTCCAGGTTCCCGGAAGAAAAATTACTCTGTGCTCTCTGTGGACAGACTGGCTTTTAATGAGCAAGGGAACCACAAAGGGCCTGATCCTAACCCCACATAAGTCAATGGGATGGTTTCTACTGACTTCAGTGGGCTTTGGGTGGAGCTCTGAGGTCCTGATTTTGCATTTGTCACACTGTCAGCTTCACTGAAAACTGCAGAGTTTCACTGTCATTCAAAGAAGAACATTTTTTCAACAACTAATATTATCCCTTTCTCCAACGTGGAAAATTCCCCATTATAAGGAGGAAAAAGGATAAAAAAATTGTTGAGAATTTCAGATTGTATTTTCAACAAAAAGAACTCTTAGGGATGACACTCAGGAGAAACATCTTGTGCCAGCCCTGATTGTGAACAAAACGCAGTTAAGTACTCCAAATGTATTGTCTTTTCCACTATAACTTACAGGTGGCTTGCTGATAGTGTATTTTATTTTCAAGTCTACTTATCCTAGTAATCATGTTTTCCAGAATCAAAATGGTCTCTTCATGTGGAAGTGGTGGAATGTGTTGGAACAGACCACTACGCTGGAATAGTAATTTACCGTGGATAACAGGTTACATGGGATGTTTTAATTTACAATCTATAATATATTGTTTAAAAGACACAACATTTCCCCTGATATGGTATTTTTCTTTCTACTGTTGTGCTTTGCAAGACATTACTTCAGTGTATGCCTGACCTACTCATCACTTACGTTCTTTAATCACCTTAACAAATTACCTGTAAGGTTTGAGTAAGTACACAATTCTTCAATTAAAACTAATAGCCATGATTGCAGCATCTCTATGGTGCTGCTGTACTCTATTGACTCTACACCATGAAAACAAAGCTGGGGTCAACAAACAAGTGTTCTTCAGAACTGAGCACAGCACTTCCTCCATTTCATAGTCTGACCAGCCACAGATTTTATCTCTTGCCCATCAAACTTGCAACAACCTTGGCCATTTAGTTATCACAGAATATATGCATATATGTTATTTTCTTGTGGATGCTTCTTTTAATTCATAATTACAATGTAGTATCCAGTGATTTCAGTGGAAGTTGCTAACACTCAGAGGCCCAGAAATAAGGACCCATTTTATAAAGCCAAACCCAAGATTAACTGCATTAGCAAACACTACGAGAAATGTCTGCCTAAGTGACACAACTCACTGTAAAACACTTGGCTTTGTGTAACTGAGTCTAGTCATTTACTTCAAGAAAATCTTGAATCCACTGCACCATCCTAGTTGATTTTCACTTGCTCAATACACATGCCATCTACCCATCACAACTGAAAGCAATGTTCTCACCTAAACTGTTTAACTTCCATTATGGTTTGTCAGACATGACACTTAATGCTGCAGCCTCCTATGTCTCTCTCGTCCACAGAATGAGGGTGGCAATATCTCAGCTTAGAATCCTGAAACCTTCATATATCAATATAAAAAAAAAAAATAAATAAATTAAAAAACAAAACAAACAAACAAAACAAAACAAAACCACAAGAACTACATTAAATCAGTCTTCATTTATCTCCTTTCTGGTGTTCATTCACAAAGAATGAACAGTCATTCATTTCCTTACTATTCATCTGTCCCACATGTGTACTAATAGGCATGAAAATACTAAACATAAATCTTTTCTTCATCCTCGGACTGATTTTTAAAAGGCACCCTTCCCTTGCATTTCTGTGTGATGCCTGATAAATAATAGATCAGTTGCATGGTGTTAATGTTAATGTTACCAGGCAGCATTTGAGAGAAGCAGGGCAGAAACCTGAATTCTGGAAGAATTTGGTATAGCAGTAGTCACCATCCAGATGCAAGTTATGCACTTCAGATCTACCTCCATAATATACAGATCTTATTGGGTGTGTAGTTCCATGAATTTCTATTCAATTTACCCAGAGATGAGGATGTTTAGCATGTGATAGAACTTGGTCACAATTTTTAAAAATTAGTTATTTAAAATTAACTGGTAGGTTAAAATAAAATATCCATCAAACACAAAAAACAATGAAAGACAGTGTGATCTGCTTCAGGAATGCTGACATTTATTTGTTCTGAAATTAAAGAAAACTTTGTCTCCTCAGCCTAAATGTTGACATTTTCCAGTACTGGTGATAAGTAACCTTTGAGCTACTTAATGTTTTGACTCAGTTTAAGAAATACTTCCTAGATATAGGGGTTTTGTCCCTACAAAAAAATATATTCTGGATCCATAAAATATAAAATTATTATTTAGTGCAAATTCATCACTTTTCTGGGCAGCAGCACTAGGAAGCATATAAAGACTTTTTCCTCCTATCTCTCATCTTGGTAGCTTTATAGAATGTATGTTTGGCTGAACCTAGCCTAAGAATTAGGGGTTGGGCCACCATGTTATCCCCCTCAACACACTTCTGAGAAGCCTTGTGAGTGCAAATATGTGCAGGCACACACACATGCAATTCTCAACACACAGAGGACAGCCATGTCCTTCATCATCCCAAGAAATGTGTGGTATGACTGCCTTCATACTGTGGCGGCTGTCTGTGGCTAGGAAGATTCATGTAATATATAAGAAAACAGACCCATCTCTACCTTCCCATGAAGATTTCTAGTCAATAATTCAAAGGAAACTCAGGATCAGCTACAGACGTGTTGCTTCTTCACACTGCTAGGACACCACAGAAAACAAACATACCATACTTTCACACTAAAGTTCATTTAAAAATTGATTAAGGAGGAGTGGGACAAAAGTTACATGAAGGATATATCTACTGTATTAAAGAAAAACTAGCTTCAGGTACAGATCTGACACCTAGCCAAAACACATTTCTGTCCCCTACCCATATTCCTTTGCAGGGATTCCTAGCCTGCAGCGCAGGCATCCATCACTGGAAGCCTTGATAGGACTGGTTCATCTTGACTTCCTAGACTGCTCGGCTACGATGGCCAGCTAAAGTGTTATTGTGGGAGAATGGATGAGGCAAGGTTAGAGACCAAGAAAAGAGGGGAAGAGTATGACATCCCACCCCCAGGTAGAGAGCAGAGCCGAGCAATCAGCATCCCAGGCAGCATCAGGCAGAGTCAGAGCAAAGGCAGCATAGGCAGAGGAAACCATTTCAGTGATTAGAAAGAGAGAAACAATATTCACCTCTAACAAAGGTGATTACAAAAGCTCTCACTCTCTCTCTCTGACATACTCACAGCCACTGCAATGCTTCTCAAACTCTAACATGCTCACAGTTATGTACTATGAAAAACAGTTCTGCACAGAAGTAGTCTCAACCGCTGATCTACAAGGTTAGCGATTCACTAGGATTTCTCTGAATTCAGAAGCACTCACAAGCCTACTGCTATCCCTTGTGCATCCTGTGGTAGCTGACTCCTTTAGCCATTTTTCACCATCCCACTGCTTGTCAATAAATCACCCTGCTAATTCCTGTGATGCCTCCTGTGAAGTGCTCTGGGAATTGCGGCGAAGGTTTCTGGGCTGCGTCTGAGAACTGGTGGTGAATGGCTGACTTCAGGTTGACATGATGAAGAAAGGTTAAGCTCTTCAGCCGAGCAGCCTCTTAAAAATGATTCATTGTGACTCCAGCTATCCCTTTTCTATACAGCAAGTCTATCCTCTGCATCTGCCTGAACACAAGTTGACCCTTGTCTTCTGTGTGGCTCACGTACTTAAGTTTTCCTCTCTCCGCATTACTTGTGAAGGGTTTTACATTTCCTATGGAATACCACTAGTGATACATCACACTTTCAGGGCTGTGCTTGCCCCCCACCCTCTAATGGGACCTGTGGTTACTTCATCTTTTTCCTTTCTTGAATACCAACCCTCCCACAAGCCTGTGTGTTAGCCACCAGGCTCCCACCAAAGAAGAATAACGGGACTCCTACTGAAGCTCATTAACAGTAAATTCTTTTCAGTTAGTAAAGATGATTCTCTTGGTGAAGTCTCTGAAGAGCCAAGGAAAGTAAAGCAGAACATTGCCTGCCCCACAACTGATTTGAATACAGTGGTTTGAAGGAACCCTCAGACTTCAACAGCAACCCATTAAGAACAGCTATTTGCATGGAGACTGTCTGGACACTGAGGACAGGAAAGAAAGTTGAGTCTGTATTTCCCAATCTGTTGATTATTCTTTTTTTTTCAACCAGATGGTCTTCAAATAAACACTGGCATCAGAGGTCTGAACAGGCAATCACAAGCTGTGTAAAAAGACATAAGTCACAGAACTCACTTGATTTTTGGGGTTTTTTTGGTAAAACAGTTCAAGTGCTTGCTTTTTCTACAGGAAAGACATCTCTGTCCCACTTCTCACTCCTGTCATAGTTTTTCATGACGCTCTTTGATTTGGGCAGGGAACTTCTATTTGGGAGACTCTCAAAGCAACCCAAAGGAATCTGAATCCCCACTGGAATTCAAAAACTGTAGGCCAGGCATTTAAATACCTTTGAAAAGGATGCCTAGCAAAGATATGCCAACAGATCTCAGTCTGTACATGTAGAGATAATAAACATAGCACTGAAAAGGTCTACTTCTACATCAAACAATACTTTCTGGCTTGTACTATAGAAGTGTATGCTCATTTTTACTATCTGACTTCATCCACTAGATACTATAAAGAAGCTGGAACAGAGGTGTTTGAAATTCAAATCTTCTAAAATATTTGAAAAAGTCTTTTTTAAACAAATACATGTGCATATTTACTCAATTATTCTCTATATTCATTACAACCTGGAATGTTTTTGCTGAGGAGGACAAGGAGGTATTAAAAGCTTTTCAGTTCAGTTTCCTAAAAAAAAAAAAAAAAAAAGAAAAGACCTAGCAAATGGGCTCCATGAATGTCCTTGTTACTGTGCAGGATATCCGGGAAAGCTAAACTCTGATAATTTCAGTCCTGGTTGGGGACAGCAGAGCATCATGACCACTAGAAAGTGGGAAGTGCAAGACATGTTGAAGCCATGTAGCAATCAGCACGGCAGGGTTACCTTGTAGTTACTGACATGGAATGCAAGTCCAGGCTTTTTCAAACCTCTAGGCAGTTGGGATGAAAACCCCACCAACTCAGGTGGTGGATTTTCTGGGCTCTGGTGGGATACGAGCAGAACCCATATGTCTTCATAAAGCGTCTCCCTCTGAGCAGCCCCGTGTTTACTCTAAATTAATTTGGCCAGGAAGTCCTGACCACCTGTAAGTAGGAACTGCTATGAGAATGGAGTTGCTATTTCAACACAGCTGCTGTTCAAAGGAAAAAAAGGCAGGGAAGAGAAAGAACCTGAAGAGTAGTTGGGCCACTCAAACTATGAATCAAGCAAACCAAGTGCCGGGTCCTGCACTTTGGCCACAACAACCCCCTGCAGCGCTACTGGGTGGGGACAGAGTGGCTCTAGAGTATTTAGGCCGGAGAGGACCTGGCGGTTCTAATCAACAGGAAGCTGAACATGAACCAGCAGTGTGCCCAGGTGGCCAAGAAGGCCAATGGCATCCTGGCCTGTATCAGGAACAGTGTGGCCAGCAGAACCAGGGCAGTGATTCTGCCCCTCTACTCGGCACTAGTTAGGCTGCACCTTGACTACTGTGTCCAGATCTGGGCCCCTCAGTTTAGGAAGGACACCGGGGTGCTGGAGAAGGTGCCCAAAGAAGGCCAACAAGGCTGGTGAAGGGACTGGAGCACAAGTCCTGTGAGGAGAGGCTGAGGGAGCTGGATTTGTTTAGCCTGGAGAAGAGGAGGCTCAGGGGAACCTCATCACTCTCTACAAATCCCTGAAAGGAGGTTGGAGCAAGGTGGGGGTTGATCTCTTCTCCCAGGCAATCAGTAATAGGATAAGAGGGCACAGTCTTAAGCTGTGCCTGGGGAGGTTTAGGTTGGATATTAGAAAGAAATGCTTTACACAGAGAGTGATCGGACATTGGAATGGGCTGCCCAGGGAGGTGGTGGATTCACCATCCCTGGAGGTATGTAAGAAGAGATTGGATGTGGCACTTACAGACATGGCCTAGTTGACAGGGTGGTGTTGGGTCATGGGTTGGACTTGATGATCTCAGAGGTCTTTTCCAACCTGGTTGATTCTGTGATTCTGTGTGAAACATCACTGGCCATTGAGTTGGTCTGGGGCACAGAGGGATGCCTGACATGCACACACCAGGAGTGTAAACTTCATTACATGTATGTTTTATAAGCTGATGCCTCCAAGGTAAAATAATCATAGAATCATCACTGAATGGTTTGGGTTTGAAGGGACCTTAAAGATCTAGTTCCAATTCCCCTGTCATGGGCAGGGACACCTTCTACTAGACCACGTTGCTCAAAGCCCTGTCCAACCTGGCCTTGAACACTTCCAGGGATGGGGCAGCCACAACTTCCCTGGGAAGCCTGTTCAAGTGCCTCGCCACACTCATAGTAAAGAATGTCTTTCTAAACCCACCCTCTTTCAGTTTAAAGCCATCCCCTCTCGTCCTATCACTACGTAGCCTTGTAAAAAGTCCCTCTCCAGCTTTCTTGCAGGCCCCCTTTAGGTACTGCACAGTGCTGTAAGGTCTCCCCAGAGCCTTCTCTTCTCCAGGCTGAACACTCCAACTCTTTCAGTCTGTCTTCACAGGAGAGGTGCTCCAGCCCTCTAGACTTGCTGGAGCAGAACCAACTCTTTCTTACATCGGGACCCCAAATTTGGATGCAGCGCTACAGGTGGGGTCTCATGAGAGAAGAGCAAAGGGCAGAACGCTCCCCTGACCTGCTGCCCATGCTGCTTTTGATGCAGCCCAGGGTGCAGTTGGCTTTCTGGGCTGCAAGAACACACTGGTTTGTCACGTGGAGCTTCTCATCAACCAACACCCCAAATCCTTCTCCGCAGGGCTGACATCCTCTGCCCAGCCTGTATTTGTGCTTGGCATTGCCATGACATACGTGGAAGACCTTGCAATCAGCATGACTGTAGCAGGAAGGACAGAAAAGGTTCTTATTCTCAAGAGAAAACAGGTGGCACTGATCCTGGTTGGGACAAGCAAGGGAAAAGAGAGGATGGACTGAGGGTACAACTGTAGTGCTTTAGCCAACCACTATATAGTTATGCTCTACTGCGAGCAGCTGAAGAAAGGCTCAAAAGTGAATGAGTATCCTCTGACAGAGCCTCCCATGAACAGTTAATCTATTTCAAATATATTAGTCTTACATTCATGTGACCAAAAGAGAGGGAAAAAAATCCAGAGCTGGAGAACATAGTTCATTAATTGAAAACCGATCCTCTGCTAGCTACTGTCAAAAGCAGTTTCTGCGTTGTTTTTTTTCCTGCAGAGAAGCTGCTGCTGGGACTTTGCCAGTTCAGCAGTTAAAGGTAATCTCAAAGAATCCCTCAGCAAATTGTAAAGTGCTCAGGCTGAAGAAAAACATGGTGTTCAGGGACTGAACTGATTGTTTTAATTTGCGTAATACTAGTAGAAAGCAGCACTTAAGAATTATTCTACTTAATTCACCTGCTCCAAAAGCAAGGCAAAACCAAGCCAGCTTTAATAAATAAACCAGACCTAAAAGTATTTGATTTTATCTCCATCTAGATAAGGAAAAGGGCAAAATCTGGCAATAAAAAGGAAATTATGCTATTACATTGTATTTTCTATATACTAACATGGAGCTAGGGGCGTGCATTGACACAACAGAGCAGTCAATAGGATCTGACTCTTTGCTGTCAGATCTGTTCCTTTTACTGCTTGGAAAAGAGGAGACACAGGTCATCTGAGTACTCCCGAAGTCTCCAAAGATGGAGCCACAGTGCACCTACCTTCCTTCTTCACAGAAGCCAATACATTTGCTTTCACTTCATTTAACAGACTGCGACCAGTGTGGAGATCTCACCTCAGACGTGTGCAAGTAATTGACTCAAAGGCAAGAATAAATCCTTTCTTACCTATTCCCCACTTATATTTTTAACAGCATAGCCGTCAAAATGCAGCAAATCAATTTTTCCCCCCTTACTGTCTCCACACTGCTTTTTCAGAGTATTTTTAGTTGTTCTGATTAAAAATTTACCTCTTAAGTACCACTGAGGACACAGTGCATATCTTGATTACAGTTTTGTATGACTTTTTCAGCCTACCTACATATCTTTTTTGTAAAAGAAGATGTTGAGCCACATTCCTCCTTCCTTTCCTTATCTTTCTAACAAAAGAGAAATTTTAGTATCAAACTTAAAAAAATTAGGTCTCAGATCAGTAGGAAAACTACTTGACTACAAAATGCAGAAAATACTTTTTCAGAATGAGGATGTGAGGCCATCACACCTTATGGGATTACACAAGGCACCTTACAGAAGAGAGGCATGGCATGCTAAGCTGAACAAAACATTTTTAGGGCTCTCCCAAAGCAAAGATAAGCAGCCCTGGCATTTTTGGATTCTCTTTGTGGTGCTCCATTGTAGGGGACAGGTATCACCCTTTGACTCTCTCTGTCATCTTCATAAGGGACAACTTGGGTTACCAATGTCTTGTGCCACTTCTGCCACATATTCTACCAGTATTTCCTCTATTACTTTGGCCAACTGTGCACCAAAATGCAAGATACTGCTATCCCTGGGATTCTTTGCATGGCAGCAGTTTTGATTTGCTTATTCATAGTGGCCTTTCTACTTTCTATTCCAAGTGACCTTTCTACTTTTTGTCTGTCATTCAGACAGCCTTCCTTTTTCCCTGTGAAACCTGTTTCCTTTCCAAAATCAAAGAAATCTTTACCACTGAAAAAGAGATTACTTTCTGATATAGATTAGACAGCTTAGACCAGTTAAGCAGTAGAAGGCCTGAAGTTAAAGATATGGAGGGTGCAACAGCCATTGCAAAAAGTAAGGAAAAACCCTTCACTTTCTATTCTTCCTTTAGAAACAATAGAGTCCAAAATATTCTCTTTGTTTTTGCAAATGTTTGTTCACTAAAACGTTCCAAAGGGGAAAATGTCATCTACAAATCCTCACTCATCATGTATTTGCACAGCAATGCTTAAAGGTCCTTAAAGATCTCCAAGGATTCGAAAGAAATTATTCAGTGAGGTAGCAGAAACAGAGCCACTGCCTTCCAGTGTCTGGTTACATGGCTCCTGCAGCATATGACAAGTCCAGGCAAGTCACAGTGAACTGATTTCACAGACCATGCACAGAAAAACATGTTTCACCAACCAAATGTATTAAAGTCTGTTTGAAGCTGATATACCAAAGAAAAATAGCTGAAATCCACAAGATGGACTGTGGAAAACGTTTTGCTCACTGCAAAGGAATACTTCTCTATTCTGCTCACCTTACAGATGCCCAGCTCCTGTTCTTGCCAAAACCACCACAGTTTCACTCACTTTCCTTGGTACTTCAGCAAAGTCACACTTTTTCTTCATATATGCTGGGTGATTCTTTATATACCTGAATAATAGGTGTCTTACAGCCATGTTTTGCATTATTCATCTTGGATGAAGTTACACACTGACTGTGTTACCAGGGCAAACCTGAAGCAGCATTTAGATGTCCAGAATATCCTAAAAATTGGGTGATATTTTCCCAATCATATTCTGTCGTACAGGTCTGTGATGGCCTTTTATGCTACAGGTAACGGCAAGGTATCAACAGCTGACAGAATTACCCTCTGGCCAGTTCAGTGTCATGTACTAATTGCTCCCTCCCTCAGTTGTACGTTCTGAAGCCAATAGCCATATTTCACACAGGTGACACACCTCTCTTGTTCAAGGATCCTCTATTTCCAGATTTCCCAGTATAATTGCAGACCTAAAGCCCCTGAGCAGCTGCTGTTGGACAGCTGAGACTGACAGGCCATCTCCTTTCACGTGATACCTTGTGCAGACACACATCTGTAATGTGGGAAGGTGTGTGAGGATTGCAGACACCTGAGAAGTCCGTGTTCTCCTTTTAGTTTGACACTTGTGATTCAAAAAGAGCATTTGGGATAGGCAGACCTGTTTGGAATTGGTGGGATGAAAGCAAAGGGAAGAATTTCTTGTGAATCAGAGAGCTCCTGCTGAGCACCCCAACAGTCATCTTTGACCTAGAACCACATTACACAAAAACTATCTACCTCAACTTAGTTGCTAAAACTTGGTTGTCTGCTTGGAACAGAGCACATGGATCTCCTTGCTCTGTGAGGTCCACCTGTAGCACTGGTGAACAGGAATTTCCAGGAATGACAACATTCCATAGAGCTAAATAAAGAAATGTCGATGAGTCCTAACTACTGCTGGTACATTATTTTCTAACAGGGAATTCTTATCTTTCCACCTCAAAGTAACATTTGACTGCAACATGAAATAACTTTCTGCTTGACAGATTTTATGACTGATCTAGTCCCACTATCCTGGCATCCATTACAATTAGTTTCCACTGTAAGGAAAAGAAAATAAAATTTTTGCAGACCAAAGTAAACAAGAAAGTTTATTTTCTGGAAATCCTTCTTCACTCCTTACACATTACTCACTTTACCTCAATGCTGTGGTTTTGGTTTGGGTTTTTTTTGGTTAAGTTTACCTAAAACGCATTTAGGCTGGAATAGTTCTTAATTACCTTGGCAGAACAACTTGGCATTCTCCTAAATTCGTGCTTTTTAGCAATGAGACTCCTTCCTGCTGTATCTTTTAATTGCCTGTGCCTGAAAGTTTTCTCAACATTATCACTTTACAAAGTGGATAATCAACACTTCCTTGATTTCAGGCATCTCTTGCTCAAACAATTACTTGTCTCATGCTTTTTTCCTCCCCCCTTTCCTTTTCCCTGTAGAGGAATACATTCTTACTGCTCATACACACTGTAATTGCAATGTGCTGGAGCATGGATATTAGTCTGAAGCCCTGTGAAACCTTGAAAGGTTTCTGAACCAAAGAGAAGGCAACTACGCAGTGTCACAGAAGCAGTCTCTATAAAAGATCTTAAAGACCCTTTTCTGTGTTATAAATTAATTTTATTTGTATAACGTTTTCTGGTTTCTGATCTTTATAGTCCTATAACTAAGAAAGGTGGTTTAAGAAGGAAAGCAAAACTACCAAATGTCCTAATTCCTCGTGAAACTGGAATTTTTAAGGGATGAAAAAAAAAAATCTGAATTTAAAATTCTAAAACTGATTAACTACAAGCACGAACTTATTAAGCTGCTTGTAAGTAACTAACATTGAAAACAGCAGCCCTGCAGATTTTCCTATCCCAGGCACTTATCTCCCATCATCCACAGTAGATTCACTACAAATGCAATACAATGATTACAAGTATCTAGATCTGTAGCATACAGATCCATAGCAACACTGAGGATCTCTTATGTTAATTTCTGTGCCCAGAGGCTTTTCTGCAACACTGAATTAAAGAAGCCACTGTATAATTCCTATAACAAGATGATTATCTTGGAATTAAGACTAAGTAGAAAACTCTTTTCAAAGAGTTAGCCTTCCAAAGCTTTTAGAGATCAGACAAAATTACTCACATGGCTTACATCATCAGTTCTCAAAAGTTACATATCTGCACACATCCTATTCTAAGGAGAAAGGGTATAGTAACCATTATGTTACACTCTTTATTTATGATTCTATTTTTAATGTAGTAGATAATCTCCTTGGAATTACTGATTTTTAATGGGACATTTTGAAAGATTCATTTTATTGCTGTTGCAGGTGAACAAACTAAGAGGACTGCAACATCATTTACCAATAATCCATTAGTGTCACATCCCAAATTCTTCAGACACGAAGGTGAGACATTTTTCCTCCTTGTAGTATCAAAACATATCTGGATGTCTGCTGAGTGAGGGCTTAATGGTTTTAGAGAACAATACTAGTAAAGTCCTAAATCTGTGTGATAATTCTCAGTGAGCAGTTATCTTTCTCATCTATTTGCAGAAGTCAATAGAGGGTATCAGAGGTGTATTCTTTGCAGAGGAACATCTGTCATCCCTGGTATATGTTCCAGATATGTCAAAGCATATCAAAGGAGAAAACACACATAGTAGAAGTCCAAAGGAGTGAATCCTGTCCCAATCTCACCATTCTACTAGTATGGCACACAATATTCTAAGTAAGGAAGAGAAGAATAACCTACGAGATGAGTCATGACTGATGCAGTGCTGCTGGTAGGCCCTCACAGCATATCTGGATTTCTCCAGTAAGCTGCAAGATTAATCACAGAATAATACTGCATCTGTTTCAGAGAGCAGGGAACGAGGTTTGGTATCACTGGGAAGCATGTAGACAAAAAGCGGCAATGAGGATAGAGGCGTTATACATACAATAAACACTCAGCATGAACTGGTGGACAGACCAGTTCCAGAAATGGGTTCAACATACCAATTTTTACTAAAAATGTTGGTTGTACTCTATCATCACGATAGAAAGGAATCAGATATATTTTCAGCAGGATCTGTGTGAGCAGCCTTCAATGTCTATGTACTTGGGCTGATAACGGTGCACTCCAAGTGACAATATGAAGTTATCCACACATGCAACAAACTTGCTTTTGGATTTCCCTGAAAGATACCGTCTTACTGTTCTGTACAATGAATAGTACTTATAATCCTATCCTCACCTATATTCTTCTTCTGCACACACCATTTATGTGAGTGTGAGAACCACTCAAAAATTAATCACTCAAAGCTTTCAGATGACCACATTCCATTTGCATTTTGCTTTCTTCACACAGCAAAAACATATAACACCACACAAAAGGAGTAAAAAGTTAAAAAACAACAACAACAACAAAAATCTGCTGAACCACCATGAAAACTAGGCATAGAAAAATCTATTCATCTGGTCTGCATCACACATCAAATTCTATGAACAACAGGGTCAAATTACTGGGTGTAGAAAGAAGAAAATAAAAAAAGTATATGTTTTTGGAGCACAACATGAAGCATTTTCCTGTCATCTTCAAAAAACACTGCAGTTAGGTTTATTATTTGCCTTTCTACAACAACAAAAAAAAAAGTCTCAAAGAAGGTAAATTATTTTAAACCTCTGTTTTAGAAAATTTGGTAGTCAGCAGCTTATCCACTTCTTGATTGGGAAACAGCAAATTGAAAAACAGCACATATGTAGTAGCTGTTACTTGTCAGGTTTTGAGACAACTGTTAGTACTAGCTGGACAAGTACCCTGTGCATTCCATGGTCATATCAGTGCTGCTATATCCATAAGGTGTTTTGAAACCTGAGAGATTGTTCAACAGTGTATAAATAAATGTCAGAAAGAAAGGAATGAAGTCTTTTTTTTTTTTCTCCCTGTTGAAAACCAGCAATAGTATTCTGCAACAAACCCTGACATCTATAGCAAAGGTCTACTAGTGTATAAGGACAAGCAGAAGAAAGGAAGAGAACAAGATGATAAATACCAGTCAGTCAGTGAAGAGCAGGACTAGAACATCAGACATGTTATGGACAGGAGCGTCACACACAGCCAGATATATTGAGGAAGGCAGCTGTTCACTCTTGCTGTGACTAACTGAGCACAAGATATTGGGATAGTCTGAATACCAGAAGCTCAGTACCAGTACAAAACTGATACATAGGTAATTTTTTTTTTTAAGTAAACGTAATTATTTTTTGTTGTGAAAAGGTTTTGGACCTAAAAAATGAAATGTGCAAACACTGTAAGAATCAAGAATTTCTTGGCATACAGAACTATAACATTCATAAAATCATAGAATATGGTGAGTTGGAAGGGACCCATCAGGATCATCAAGTCCAACTCCTGGCCCTGCACAGGACGCCCCAGGAATCACTTATATTCTGACCACAGGAAAGAGGTATTAAAAGTTTTACTTACTTTGGATGGGTAAATTCATCCACTAGGACAACCTTTTCTATCAAGTCTCCACCAATGCTTCTAACCAAATCATAGAAATCATTCTCACAGTATGTCTCAGAAGGCAGCCAAAAGGAGATGTCATTGATCAAAGGTGGATATCTGCTGAGTGGCTAAAAAAAATAAAAAACATACTGTTATACATGGCTGGACTTGGTAAGTATACCTACAATTGTTCTGAATCTGTATAACACACAGAGTATACATTTTAGAGGCTTTCTGAAATGCTTTTTGAAGTGCAAACTGACCTCATAAACAACCCAGCTACAAGATTTTATACTAGGAAATGTCTTTTAAAGATCCCCTCAACCACTTTGATTTATTCATTCAGAAGACAAAACTTGTTTTGTTTGCTAAAATCAGCATTTACGAGCCTGAATACACTTTTGGTCAGAGTTGTTTTAAAGGACTAGTTCATTTTAGGCTGATTATTTGCTGGGTAGAATTGCAATTTTAAAAAGTGTTTTTCAGACTTTTTACAGAGTTAAAAATTCTTACCACATTCATGTTTAAAATTTACATGCATGTTATATAATTCTTATATGACACAACATGTTGATTATTTATACTGTCCAATTTCTAAGAAAGTCAATAGGTGCCTTGTTATTGAAAGCTTATAATAAGAAACACACTTTGGCTTAAAAAGAGGGATCAGTCTACTTCCCGTTAGTATAGTCATCCAAACATCTACAAGAAAGGTATTGTTGTCAGCATAAGTATTCATTCCACAAGTACCACAACAGGCTTTTAAACATAAAGGGGCATCTTTGCTGCAGACATAAAGACCTGATCTTGTGGGCAGACAGTGTAACTTGTTATTTGCAAAAACAGGAAGAGAAACAAAATCAGGTAATTATTAATTTTCCAGTTTTGATGAAACTTCCATAGACTCAGTGGGTTTCAGATCTCACCTTTAGTGAGATGTTTCTCCCTTGGAAGAATAGAAAATGGCAATGTTCTCCTTTCATGACCTCTAGGTCATAAAGTGTCTCAGTTTTGCCTTCCATTAATATCCTGCAGTTGAAAAAAGTACTTTTGTACAAGATTGTTGGGGTCTGCAAGAAGAAACATCTTTTTTTTTTTTCTTAATTTTGCTGATATGTATTTGACATCCTATATGGACACCCTGGTCTATACAGTGTATTATCTCACTCAAAAATGTATTCCATGCCTGAGAATGTTTTATGATGGAGCAGTGGAAACTTAAGTGAGTACCTGCTAAAGCAATAAACCTGTTAATAAGGCAAGTTTATAGCATGCTGATTTACTCAAATACTGTTCTGTAGAGTGTAAATGAGTCAATAAATATCTGATAAGGAATAGAGTGCAGTTTTAAATTAATAACGCCCCCAGTGAATAAAACTGTGAATCACAAATGATTATCCAACTTGTTAAAGGAATAAAGTTGTCAAATGAATTCATATCTTGTACACCAAATTATAAAAAAATCTGCACAACAAATTCATCACAAAAGAGTTCTTGATAAAACACTAATGAATGAAATGCAAACATCTCTGCTATACAAAAGTCACAGCTGCAAATGCTAGAGATGCTCCTCAGTCAACAACCTGGCACATGTGTTAGAGTAAATAAAGTTATAATCCTGCAGTAGCTCCCTATATTCCCACCTCAGACCCCTCTACCACTATATTTATCACTGCTCTATTTCAGGAACCTATTGAACACACCTCAAAGCTTGTGGGGACTAATCCAAACTCACTGAACTGCTAGTTTTGAGACATCTAATTATTCAACCAGAAAATGTGGTTCATGAGCGTAAGCATGACCAGGCACCTACTTCCACTCACACAGGTATAAGGACACTAATGTCCAAGTTCACACACTTGAACATTACATGTTCAAGTAATTCAGTAATGCCCTAAACCCCAAAAGGAATAGAGTACCCAAAATTCAAAGTGAGTATTTGCTATTGATTTTAAAAGAAGCAGGAATATGTCAAGCACATGAAGACAGCACTCTTTTTCTCACTTAAAATGAGATGCACACAAGGACCCAATGTGGTCAGATCTTGCAAATATAACTGGCACAGTTTGACTTACATTATCAGTCTCATCAAATTCTATGTGAGCAAAGTTGCTCAAAGATGTAATAAACTGTAGAGTCTGGCTCTCACAGATTATCAACTATATAGGAAAACTGCTTCTTTGACTCAATTCGTGGTGCCATTAGCCGAGGTATCCTTGTGTGTTGTTACAAAGACGGGAAGAACAAAAGCTTAAAGCATAACATAAGCAAAACTTTTTATTATTAGGTACTAATCTTTTCTAAGAGCCTTATAATGCAGAAAAATCTTTTATGGTAAAAGGCAAGGCAATAATCCCGCATTATATTGTCCCTTCACCACCTGGCTGCAGTCAATATCATTGCAGTGAGTATTATATCAACGCTAAAGTTAGTGCAAGGATAAAATCCCTAGTTCTAAACGTATCGATCTGTTTGTTGTAGAGCTACATGAGCTACATAATAGTTTTTCAGCTACACCTACAATTGCAAATAGGCCAGTAAAAGAGTCCCCAACTGGCAAGTCAAAATGAAGGTCCTAAGTTTATATCCAGGCACTCCAGCAAACACATACTGTGGTCTAACCGATCCTTTGGCTGTTCTTTAATCCTTTCTGTACTCTCCTGCTCTTTAGCAACAGGCTGGTCTAAAGCCCATCAACTTTGATCCTTTTCCAAGTTCAAGGCAAATGCCAGGCCTGGAGACCATTTCCTTATGATTTTACAGACATTTTAAAGGCTCCCCTTGAGACGAATGTGTTCTTTCCACTAAATCTTCTACTCTGCTATCAACTCCAGCCACTACTTCCAGCTACATCCTCTTCATGGCTTAGAAGAGCTCCAGGACAATGCTGGGAGAAGCTAATAGGACACCACTTGGCTCTGCTCACCAGTTTGTGTGTTGGCCAAATTCTAGCACGCTACCCTAACCTGGAAGCCCTGCTGTTCCTCCTTCCACTCCCTGATCACCCCCGTTAGGTTTTTGGGGAACTGAAAAGAGGTTTAGGAGAAGGTAGAACTGATCTCACCCACAGAGTGTTGCTGCAAGGCACTGGCCAGGAGTGGCAGAGAGCATTGTCAATGCACAGACAGCTCTGCACCACTCCTTTTGGATCCATCAGAGCTCTTTCACCACAGTGCTACTTTAGATGTTCTATTTACTTTCCATTTCAAACACTGCAGTGTACTATCTTTGACATTTTTCAACAGCATTGGAAAACAAAAGTGCTTTCCCAGTAATTACACTATCCATAGGATTCCACTGAGCTCATGTTATAGAAAATATTGCAAATAATGTCATCACATTTTTAAATCACCCAGGGTGAAGGCATTTAGGAGTGCTGAATTACTATCATTTTTTAAAATTATAAAATGGGAGTTTATGATGATCCACCCTCAGTGATACATGTTTACTAGTCATTAGTCACACTTCCTTCTCTGGTTAATAAATAAGCCCCGTACTTACTAAAACTGCAAGCTTTTCCCTCTAAGGATGCTAATTTTAGTAAAGAAATGAGTATTTGGAAACCAGTGCTATACTCTGTTCTGCCAGCCTGCCTTGTGTATGCCTAAATATACCTAAGGAGTGCACCACTGAAAAACACAGGGCTGTGACTCTCCTATATGGGTTTGTGACCCTTGAAAGCATTGCTTATCCCTACCTCTCTGCTCTGCCTTTCTGTTTGAGATTCCTGCCCCTGCAGCAGCTGATAGAAAAACCACGTGCCTGTTCCTCCACCACTGCAGTTCATGGCCTGCCACAGGCCAGCTGAAAATTGCCCCTCTCAGTGGTTTATGCTAATATATGCTGGATGAAGTATTGCAGCACCTTGAGACACTGGGGGATAGCTGTCTTAAGCAGCAACAAGATCCACCAGAACTCATCTGTCGGCACAAAATGGGAAAAATACTTGGGCTCTGCGTGCATTGCCACACCAGGGCACTACTCTGGACACTTTGGCAGCAGGGATCAAGCGGCCACTGTAAGAGTAATCTCTGCTCATCTGCACTCAGCAAAGGATCAGCAGCTAGGCTGGACCCAGATACCTCACAGCTGCACGGGAGAGAAAATACAGTATGTGGCAGAACCCCCTAGTCTGGAGGAAAACCAGCAGGGGATAATGCACAGGCAGTGCTAGCAAATAACCTGCAAAAGACCATGAAGTGTCATTAGCCCAAAATATAGGATGAACACCAGCCCTTTCCATAAGTATTTGGCATTAGGAAAAAACCCCACGCTTTTCCCCAGATGCAGGAATCATGAGTACAATATGGAGAGGGGACAGGAGAAGTTTTGTGCAGTGGACTCTCACTCAGTTCCTTCCCTGCTGCAGGCTGCAGATGGGGGAACACAACAAACAAATGACAAATACAGCAGAGGAAAAAGCTGTACTTGTATTTTGACAGCAGTAACACAAATGCAAGGTTAATGATGGCATGTACCAAAAACGGGGTTAGCAGCTCCCCAGTAGCCAAGTTATTAAAAAGCCAGCCATGCTTTACTGCCATCACCAGTCTAAGTCAGAAGAATATGAGACTTAGCAGCCTCATGGCTGTCAGGCTTTAACAGTCCTGCATTGCCCATGCTTTGGAGAAACATCTACATAAACTATACAGTTTTAATGCAAAATCATATTCACATCAAAATGAAAGCTACAGTCCTGTAATATGCCTTTCTTAATATATTCCATGGTGGAACTACATTAATTCAGTGTTATTATAGGAAATTTAAACACGTAACAGGCATGAAATTCAAATTTGCAAATTTATAACTGTAACTTATCCTCCTTGCACATAATGAAGTTTCCTGTATTAGTGTGTAAGCTTTTAGATTTACGCTTCCATATTTATGGCCAGTGTAGACAAATTACAGTTGCTGCAGGGAACATAATTTTGAATTTCTTGGCGGTCATGGCTTAAAATTCACAGTTACAATGTTCCCCATTATTATAAGTTTTCTCTCCCTCCCTTCAGCAAATCAATTTTTTTCTCAGTTATATATAGTAAGTTCTATATATTCATACATGAATACACACACACATATACATTTTTATGTGTAAAGACACACACACATCTTCAAAGGAGGAAGTGAAGAAATTTCAACAGAGAACTTCCGTAAAGTCTGATAAGCAAGTATAAAAATATGTTCTGGGATTAAGCTCTTAAAACTAAAGCAAATGGACTATTCTGGGATTGATGCACTGCTCTGTCCTTCTGCAGGGAATAGCAGAAGCATTTTAGCCTCCAGTGATGCTCGGAGCTTCTAAGGGAATGAACACAGAAGTATTATCAGCCCTTTTTGGAGAGCAGTCTGCTCCTCTCAACAGAATTCTTAGCTTTGAAAAGCTCAAATACAGGTATGGGGAATACCATGTGTTCATGAGAACATCAAGAGCTCCATGAATTTCAGGTACTCTGCTTGTGCATCAACCATGTGGAGTGGAAGAGGTTTTCTTTGTACATGGACGAGAATGCTCTGTCCTTGGTTTGAAAACCTTGTGAGTGCCTTTGTCCCATAAGACTTCAAGCCAGTAATTCACTTGGTCTGGAAAGGCAAACGTGCTTCACTATTTCTCACAGAAGCAAGAGGAAAAGAGACAGAGCAAAGGATGCATCAGGTTTCACATGAACTAAGGGTGCATTTTTCTCCCACAGTGTGCAGTCTATAACTGAGCACCTGTTACATGGAAACAAAAAGGACTAAACAAAATCATGGTGGACAGACCCTCTAGTCACTGCCAAACAGAGCGATCCAACTGCATTTTTGGTTCAGCAGCTCTATCAAGGCTTCAAGTAGGATCAGTAAAACACATTGTTTTCATACCTGCTTCACTGTTCTAGCACTTGCTGTTTGCCATCATGGGAGACAGCATTCTTGAGCTGGATGGTTAGGCATGGCATAACAGGTCTTGTCCCTTTAAGAAAATTGCTTTTTTCATGGCATTCTCGTAATGACAAGACTATTAAACCTCCCTTTTTTAAGTGATTTCTCATCTTAAAACAAGTATGAAGGACAGCATAAAGATGTCGAACTACTGAAGAGAACTGGGTGTAAATCAACTTAGATACAACTTCTCTTAGGTTTGGCAGCAGTATTACGCAATCAAGTCTTTTACAGGCTTCAGAGCTGGGAGAAAGGAAAGTATTGCCCAAACATTCCCACAGCTGTTCCCTTTTTCCTCCTTTTTTACTTTCTAAGTAGCCTGGTTTCTTTCTATTCCTAAAGGTTTTAATTTGTCATGGTTGACATAAATGTTTGATTTCTAAGCTGTGTTTAGGAGTCCTGGTTCTGACACTGCTCCTGTTTAAGTTGAGAACTGAAGAAAAAGCTGCCACCAGCCACAAGGAGCATTTGCCTACAGACACTGAAGCTGACTGGACTTGCCAACACACACCCAAATCAATCAAATAATGTCCCAGTTCCCAGTTCAACTAGTGCAGTTCACAGACCTTTATAAGGGTGAAAAAGGGGGAGGGATGTCAGACTCCAGTCTAGAGATCAATAACTTGAAGAAAATCATACATTTGGCAGAAAGACCAACCTGTTTGTCAGCAGCAGCAGCCTGCACAATTAAAACAGCATTGGGTTACAAGTCATTGCTGTTCGTCATCTAGGCAAAGAACTCTCTTTGGCTTTACCTCCTTCATCCATGAGGAAAAACAATCACGGAATTATGGAAAAATGGGAAGTACCTTGTAGAAAATATGATAATGAAAACAAGGTTTTCAAGAAACATGGTAAATTAAACTGTTGTCAATGGTGAAATATTTGTTTCCTGGTAATAGGGAGACATAGAAAAGGCAGAGTTACTGAAAGCCTTCACTGACAAGAAGCAGTCCTCAGGGATCTTTGAACCTAGGAGACAAGGGTAAAGGAATCTTGAAAGGAAGACTTTCCCTCGGTCAAGAAGGATTGGGTTAGAGAACATCTAGGCAAACTGGACACCCTCATGTCATTTGCTTTCTTCAAAAATGGCAAGAAGGAGGACCCAGGGAACTACCAGCCAGTCAGCCTCACCTCAATACCTGGAAAGCTGATGGAGCACCACACTCTGGAGACAATCTTTATCCATAAGGAGGCCAAGAAGGTCATCAGGGCTAGTCAGCATGGTTTCTGTCTACAACGAAATAACTACCAGGATGGATGAGGGGAGAGAAGTGGATATTATCTACCTTAAATTTAGTAAGGTTTTGACAATGTCTCTCATGACATCCTCATAGGCAAACTTAGGAAGTGTGGACTGGATGAGTGGACAGTGAGGTGGATTGAGAACTGGCTCAACAGCACATTCCTGAGGGTCATAATCACTGGTAGAGGGTCTAGTTGGAGGTCTGTCACTAATGGTATCCCCCAAGGTTCAATACTGGGCCCAGTATTGTTTAACTTATCCATCAATGACTTGGATGAGGAAATAGATGCCTCCCCAACAAGTTCACTGATGACACAAAGCTGGGATGAGTGGCCAATACTCCAGAGTGCTGTGCAGCCCTTCAGGGGGACCTTGACAGGTTGGAGAGATGGGCAGAGAAGAACCTTCTGAAATTCAATAAAAGCAAATGCAGGGTTCTGCACCTGAGGAAGAATAACCCCTTGTACCAGGACAGGTTGGGGACTGACCTGCTGGAAAGCAGCTCTGTGAAGAAGGACCTGGGGGTCAACAAGCTGGCCCCGAGCCAGTGTGACCCTGTGGCCAAGGTGGCCAGTGGTATCTTAGGGTGCATTAGGAAGAACATTGCTAGAAGAGAGGTGGTCCTGCCCCTACAGCCAGTCCTGATGAGACCACATTTGGAGTGCTGTGTCCAGTTCTAGGCTCCTTAGTACAAGAGAGACAAGAAGCTCCTAGAGCAGATCCAGCATCAGGATACGAAGATGATTTGAGGACAGAAGCATCTGTCTTATAAGGAAAGGCTGAGAGAGTTGGGCCTGTTCAGTCTCAAGAAGAGACAACTGAGAGGGAACCTCATCCATGTATAGAAGCATCTGAGGGAGGGAGTCTCAAGAGGATGGAACAAGGGTCTTCTTGGTGGTGCTAAGCAATAAAACAAGGGGAAACAGGCAGAAACCAATGCACAGGAAGTTCCACCTGAATATAAAGAAAAACTTCTTTACTGTGTGGGAGACTATGCACTGCAACAGGTTTTGGAGTCTCCCTCACTGGAGATATTCAAGAACAATCTAGACACAATCCTGTACAATGTGCTCTAGGATGACCCTGCTTCAGCAGGGAGGTTGGACCAAATGACCACTGTGGTCCCTTCCAACCTAACCCTTTCCATGCTTCTACACCCAGGTTGAGCAGGGAGGTGCTGTGGGGCCCAGACTTGACTTTCTAGCTAAGTCTCAGCACTCAGTGTGAGATGACACAGCTGCTGCCTGGCCAAATCTGAGGACCAGGTTCCTCTCTGCTGTGCAGTGCATGCCACATGTGAGCTCTGTTCCCTTCCCACATAAGCTACACCATTACAGGGTCTTGTTGAAGATAAGACTTTCTCTCTTGAGCCACATTCCAGGTTTCCTCAAGGTCCACAACAAGGAAGAGTTTAGTTATTTATATTCTGCCTAAGTAGTCATCAGGTAGCTCTTCACATTATCTCATTTAGTCACTTTTTCCAATGTTAATCAAGCACCTTTGATCAGGAAAGCCCCCCGAAGTCTCATCACAAATGCACACACATGCACAGGAACAAGTAAAACCTTTCTTGAACACTAAAAGTTACAGCTTATTATGCAAGAGCCTGCTTGACAAAGGAAAGACAATATCTACTATGACACTGAAAAAATTAAGATGGGTAACAGCCAATGAAGGAATTAAACTTCTTTCATAAGCTGTTCCACCTTTTCCAAGCACTAGGAAGAACGCACAGCAGGACTGGTGCTGCAGCAGTGTCAGTGAGTAGAAAGCTTGCCTTTATACCTGTTCATCCAAAAGTAATGCTAGTTAGTAAGCCTTTGTGGTCCCAGCAAAAGGGACACTGTGTTCTTACATACATTATTTTAAAATGCAACAACTTTATTTTGAGGTCAAGCACATTTAAATTTGACATGAAAAATGCAGTATTTCTTGTTCAGGCAGTCCTTCTCTAAAGTTTTTTTTCTCTACTCTGTTACAGGAGGGGGGGGGGGCTTCAGTGCCACACCTGGTCCAGGGCCAGGGGAGGAGGGGGCCTGGCCCACCTGAGGCCTGCTGCCTCTCCTACATGGCTACTAATTTCATCTGCGCAACAACCTTCTCTTCCGATTTCTTAAATATGTAATTGGCAAAGGCGTTACTAAAACTTTTGATTGGCTTTTTCTCCAGAAATCCACCTGGAGAAAACCATTTTCAGCCCCAGAGGAGGCTGGGGGCAAACCCATGACAAAGTTTAAAGTCACAATACGCTTCTCTAAACGCAAATATGTATTCTAAACTGATCTGTGGTCAAAACCCTGACAAACAATGCATGGTTTATGAGAAGCTTTCCAGACACAAAAGGATCACTTCTACTGCCACTGAAAAGGTTATTTTTATATGATTAGTAAGGAATTGAAAAAAAAATCAGGAAGGGACACAAAATAAGAAAGGATTGACCTAATCCTATTAAAAGCGGGTATGTTGCAGTGTACACAGCAGAGAGATTTTCAGACACCTATTCACTTGGGTTTTTGAATATGCCTTGCCTCTTGTGATCTGATTATAAAAACCACCAAAAGATAAATACAAATTATTCCTAAATACCAGTGCTGGACTCCATTCTCCATACTTAACGCAGCAAAAGTGTTTTCTCATTTCCATAGAACAGAATAGGACTCACAGGGAGGATCACCAAAAGTGATGTCTCTCTACTACTCACTCACCCATTTCAGCTTCTTACAAACCCCTTTTGAAAGTATCAGGATGAAGAAGAGATTAGCCTGACATTTTCCTACAGCAGCTCAATGTCTACTGTGGAGAAATATGCTTTTTCCTCATGCATCTTTCCCAACCTCCCACCTGATGGCCTACTGAGCTAGTGGGTTTCATGGTGATAATTAATCTTCTCCCATTTCAATCACAGATATATCACTGCAGAAAAACCAAAAACCAGGAAATGCTTTTTCAGTTATCACTTTTCCATTTGAGCAATTGCTGCCACAGAACTGATGTGACACAAAGTGAAACAGATGGGACAATCCTCATTATGTTGTGGTGTCGTCTATAGAAAATGAGCAAGCCTACATCCTGGGGAAGGAATCCAGTGAGTTGGAATTACCAAAATGGTAAAGTGGATTCTCACATCAAACTTAATAATTAATACTTTTGACTGCCTTTTGCACAGGCTGTCCATATTCTGTCTGTCCTTCCTACCAAAATATCCCACCCCACAGGCAAAATCACTCTATTAGGTTTTTTGTAGCAGTGGCAAAAAGGACAGAGAAGACACAGACCTCAGAAAACAAACCATCAACAAATAAAGACTGTATGCATCAGTCCTACAACCCTCTAATAGGTATCTACATGTCTGCAAGGAACAGGAAATAAACTGGTATAAATCAGTAGAAACCAAATTTCTCAGCAGATACTAAGAATTTCCTCTTCAGCAGTGCTGAGCACCTGCAATTCATACAAAAAGCATTGGTTGCTGCAGGCATTCCGTGTTTGCCATACTCAGAATTCAGGTTTCCTCCTTTCAAGTGTTTTGGTTTGTATGGTTTTTCATTATGCTTAATAATAACGCTGAGATAAATAGCTCAGTGGGGTAAAATATGGCACCCATCAACAATTCATATAAAAGAGTTATATCTAAATAAAGAATGCAAGTATTTGGGAAGAGACTGCAGCAATATGAAGATGTATTTCTTCCAAATACATAGCATAACAATGGAAACAAAGTGCACCCAATATTTTATTTCAGCTTAGATGAAAAACCTCATATAAAGCACTGTTGATTGTATTTCCTATTCTGCTCATTATATTCACCATTCCAGAGAGTTATTGTTTAAATTGCAGAAACTCTAGAACATTTGAATATGACTTACACCAAAATAAACTGGCATCACAAATCCTACAGGCCCATACAACACCTGAAAAAGTCCTTCATCCCACTTAACAAGCTGTACTTCTTTTTTTTCTCTCTCCTTCTTAAAAAGCATAGAGATTTCCAAAACAACAGCAATGATATATGGCCAGATATACCTTCAGATATAATGCTCTGGACATTGTTATGCTACAAAAGTATGTCCTCGTTTTTCTACACTTCTAGACTCATGACTTAATTTGCACCGTCTGGGAAATACTACTGTAAATACTGCATCTAAAAATCTATGCTTCTACGAAATTAAAAGATCCCAATTGCCATGTACAGCAATTTACCTGAGCAGGTTACTGGTGTTTTTGAAACATGATTTCCATTGCCAGTGCAATAGCTCTGTTTCCTTCCTGACTTTGGAAAATTGCCCAAGTGGCATTGGAAAAGACTACCTAGGGATGTGGTGGAATCACTGCCATCACTATCCCTGGAAGCATTCAAAAGGTGTGTGAATGTGGCATTTGGGGACATGGCCTAGTGGTGAAAATGGTGGTGCTAGGATAATGGCGATCTTGATGATCTTTGAGGTCTTCTCCAACCTTAAAGATTCTATGATTCTATGACTCTGGGTAAAATCCAGTGTTTTAGTTTCCAGAGTAGCCAACTTCACTTTTTTCTCTACTTAAGTACTGAATTCATACAAAATCACAACCTCTAAGGTTCAAAATCAATCATAAAACACCAAGGTAGTGTAACAAGCTAAAAACAGTATCTAACTTTAAAGAAGAGTAGGTAAGTTAGAGAGAAACAGAAATAAAAGACTCTACTTACTTGTCCAATACTCAGAAGAGGTAGAAAAGCCTTCAATTTTTCCCCTCAGGCAGACCCTGAGAGTTCCTAAAGCTATACACTCTTGTTAAAGAGTAACAACACTTGGAAAACTACAGAGAATCCATAAGCTGAGAACAGACCAAGCACAAATAGCACAAAAAGTACACTAAGCATTTTAGTATGCAATGACAAAATATAAAGAACATTTAAATCTCTACAAGCAGAATCCTGATGCAGAACAGGTATTTCTTTAATGCCTTTCTTTATTTTACAAGAATCAGAAAATGGGTTCACTATTGCTGATTTAGGAGAACAGGTTACATGTGGGAACAATTATGCAAATTGGATTTAACACATGTGCAGCAGGAGAAAGATATAAGCAATCCTCAAAAGAGGGGACTTTTTCCCATGATTAATTTCTGTAAGATTGCAAAACCAAATCCTCTGCAGCATATGCACCCCAAAGCGTTACTTACTTGTCACATTTTGTTTTAGGCTGTCACTGCTATGGTTCATGTGTCTCTCACACTAACAAGATGACAGAAATTGAGGACGGGTATGATAAGAATAATACGGTTCTTCCCAACTGTGCCTTCTGTCGTTTGGCTATTCTCTGTAGCCTAATTCATATTCTGATCAGAGAAGGGTAGCTGAAAATCAGGGGTTTTTTATTAACACATGTACTTCAAAAGGTGCTCCTGTTCATGCATACACACACACACACACACACACACACACACAGATTGTTCTCCCCAGCCCTCATTTCCCAGGGACACTGCACAGCTGAGCTGCAATGTCTAATCATGCTGCAGAAGATGACTGTGGGGGTTTAGGCACGATTTTAAAGATCACTTTATCAAAAGCTCTTTGCAAGGTGTATCTTTTGCGTGTAAAACACTGGCACAAATGTTAAAAGAGCTATCAAGTAAACCATGTACGACAAACCCCATCTTTTTATCCAGCACTGGAAAAAAGAATTAGAGCTTGTTTCCTACTGGGTTTGACATCTCTTTTGTTTGTTTGCTTTTCCCTTTGTATTTCTGTGGTTGTGTGTGCATAACAACACACGTCTGTACCTTTGAAGACACATACTTGCATAGTGTGTGCTTAGGCACATCTTAAACAGAAGTTTATTCTTACATCAAATGCGTAACATATACTCACAAAGATGTATTAAACCCTGCTAAAGGCATGCAGATATTCAGACTGTGATAATTACCTAGGACTGCCAGCCAGAAACCAGGGCCCCAGTAGGCAGAGAGAGCACAGAACAATAACTCCTGTCCTGAAGAACTTTCCACCCTAGGGCAGTTTGGAGAAGACATGCTGAGGCAGGAGGCATAAGACAACTACAACTGTAAACAGCATGGAAAACAGAATTATTGAGTAGGGAAAATTGAGTCAGTTCTCAGGTCAAGGCCAAAGGCTAAAGTCAAAATTGTTACTGTGCCATCCTCCAAATCAGAATTCTAATATTCACAATGTAATCAAACCAATATTGAAAAAATACTGACAAGTGTGTAAGGGTTACCTACCTTACCAGCTACATACTTTTGTAGACAGTAAGACTGAAAGCTCTGAACATCTATGGATTCCTGCCAAGACCACCAGCAGCTGGTTCTAGCTTCACATAACCAATACGAAATCTATTGTTATTTTAGATTTCCAGGTTTCCTCCTTCACCTAATACTAATTTAATGCAGGTTTCAGCACATATATCACTGCTGGAAATTGCTCCATGGCTTATTTAAGCACTACGTATCACCATTATACTACATCATTTGGGATGCAACAAAGATTGGTTGATACATTCAGCAGCGGAGTTACTCATTTCTGAGCTATTTGTTTCAAAGAGCCTCAACCAGTCAAATTGCAAATATATGAGGTTTAGAGATCAGAGCAAACCACAGTAACACATGCTTTTTGAAGTTTATTGCAGTTTTTGCTAAGTAATCATTTAGATAGTATCAGGTGTACTTTGACTGCGTTGCATTGGCTTTTGCCCACAAAAAAAAAGACATCAGCAGTAAAATGATTCTACTGACAGAAACTGTACAGTGCAGCAGCATTCATAACTGGAAATTCATTTTTTATATACATCATATTGAAGTGAGCTCAAAATGCAGTCAAGGCTATAGTAGCTTCTTTTTCTTTAAAAAACAAATTGGAAGGAAGTCTCTGATGGTCTGTTCTCGATTGTTAGAAATGTCTTTCACTTGTATTGATGACATACCTTCTGGGTATACCATGTACTCTCTTTATTCATCCCTCAACCTTTATGCTGCCTCCAAAAACAAAAGTGCTAAGGCATGAAGCAACACTGAGAAGTGGATCAGGGCTCTGATACGGCTTTTAGGAACCGCAGACGACAAAGGGTGCCTGAGTCACCTCACAGTGTAGCCACAAAAGTAGCTTCTGTGGTACATCTGGAACGGCAAAGCAAAACAGTATATGGGAACATGGGTACATGGGAAAGAAAAAAAAAATTATGCTTCTCATCCTGATAATATGAGAAACAAGGCTATGGGAACAACTGGTGGAGAGCAGTCACAAAATCACAAAAATCCTTTAAACAAAGTTTCAACTGCTGTGTCTCTGCATCTGCAATCAAAACGGAGGATATCTTCCAGGTGGACACATCAGTATTTCACATTGCTAGCTTTCAAAAACCTTCATGACATTTGTTTGGTTTGTTAGTAAAGCCCTGGACCTCCCATATAACTGAAAATTCAAGGAAATACATAATTACATCTAGGTTTTAGAATTATCTGCTATGTCATAAAAATTCTTTTGCTGACTAAAGTGTGTGTTAGCATAGACAACTGAAAGTAAGGATGAAATATTTTTGCTCTTTGTACATATATTTACATATACACATATACTCCATCCACTCTACAAATTCCAACTGGGTCAGTTGGAACAAAGCAGAAAACAAAGCAGAAAGTTCCTAACATCCAGAAAGAGCAGCTCAAACCAGTTATTTTGCCTTAAACTCACCACCACCTAGACCAAATCTACTACTGAGATGAGGTAAGTTAACAGAGGTGAACATGAGAGCTGTCAAATATTCTAAGACTGTGAAAACAATATAGAAATATTTTCAGTATTTTCAAGGAACCCAGGTGAAAGAGAGGAAGACTGCAATGTTTGCTAACGAATATCATAGGCTTCTCTGTACATCCAACTATTATCAAGGTGGCTGCTAAATGTATGCTGTGGATTTACCCTTTGGTACTCCAGCAGACAACAGATGGAGATTGTACATAAGATAAATATCACTAACTAATCTAAGCACAAAGGGTTATTGACATTTTTTATTTATTCATTTTATTTACTTAGAAAAGTACAAGCAGAAAGGAATTAAACTACTGCTGATTTGTTCACGTTCAATGGGAGGCTATCAGTGAGATTAGATTGTAGTGGGTGGGAGGAATGGAAACAGGGTATGCAAGAAAACCTGCATCACTGGTATTAGCTCAAAGGGCAGCAGCTAGTTTGCTGGAAACTGCACCCCTTCTCAGTAGCTGTTTTTACTGAGAGTAATATGCACTCAGGTACCTGGTGTGACTCATGCGGTGATCCTGTGCAGAGCCAGGAGTTGGACTTCAATGATTCTGGTAGGTCCCTTCCAGCTCAGGATATTCTGTGATTCTGTGAATATCATCTCAGTGCAACCTTACTCATGGGCCTGGGTTCTGACACACTAAATGTTTCACAAATCCAGAACCAAAATTTGAAGTCCCCCACACTCATCTCGAAACTGATGATAACACTTTAAAGTACAAAACTGCTTTGATGTCTTGTGGATGTCATAATTTTTGGGGTCACTCATACTTTTAGATCTTTCAAAAGGAGATCAAGAGTAGATGCGTTCAGTACAAAACTCAGGAAGATTTTCTGATTATCTAGAAAAAGACTTTGCATCAATCTCAAGAGGGTTTTTTCCCCTCAAACCTACTCTCCTTTTCTGTGTCTTCTCCCCTTTTCACCCCACCCTCCACAACTTGCTTAAACTTAACTTTAAACCAGAATTTTTCATATTGTCCCAATGCCCGAGGTACAGCACTTTTCTACCTTCCTCTCACTTTGTCTTATATCAGTGGTTTGTTTTTTCTTGTATTCAATTTTGTGTGGCTGTCCATCCTGCCTCCTCTTTCTGAACCCCTATTTCCTTCTTTCCTTACTGTGTTTTCAGCCAATTTTCTTTAGATGAGAATGGGAATTTAAGTCCTATTTACTCTCCAGATGTTTGCATGTTGACTTTCTTTACCCAAGTGTTGATCAATAAAAATGGCTTAGAACAAAAACACTGAGGTTTGTGGTTTTGTCAGATTAAACTCTTCTTGCTTATAAGAGCCATTTTGAAAGTTTCCACCGCTTCAGCCCTGCAAGGTGCTGATCACTCTCAGCTGGACCCCAGAAAGCATGGAGTTCTCTGACCTGAAAGTATTTAGGCATTTAGGTTATGTTTGATGGAGCACAGGACTACCCCATTGATTTAAACAGTACTACTCGCAAGTTTAAAGCTCAGCAAGTGCTTCAGTACTTTGCCTGGCTGGGGCCAGAGGGCTCAGGTTCCCAGAGCTTCAATACCAGCACTACCAACAAATGGCACAAGATAGAACATCCTGATGAGAAGATGATCAAGTGATTTTTAATCCAATTGTGCAGCTCTGTGCAGCACCTCCACAATGAAGAAGGTGTTTTTGCTTGCTTTCCATGCATATCCAACACTAAAAAGAGAGTTTCAAGATGCTCTGTAGAGCATAAAGACAAACCTGAGATGATGTACAGCACTGTAAGGTTTTATTGACATTCATTTAAGATGATCTACGTAAGTCACTCTTAGAATTTCAACCTTCCCAAAGTCATGCTAATAAAATGTTTATGTTACACCATCATCTATCTACTCTCTGTTGTACCTCCACATGCATACACACACATTATATATCTTCAATTATGGTAAAACTAATTAGACAATAAATCACAGTTCAGGCTATACGTCGTTTGTTCAGACATCCAAGTTAAATTTACATACTAATGGTTGTGTATTTGCCTTTAATAGATGCACTATTAGAAAGTAAACATAATAAATGAATAACCATTTTAGCATTGCGTTACCTAATCTTGATGAAAAATAACTGAAAATGTAGCAACCAGTGAATCTATTTACTTTTTATTGGGAAATAAAGCTAATCACAGTATAAGGAGATAAACATAAATTATATGGAGTAGCATACTAATGATGGATCAGATAGACCCACCCTGTGCAGTGAATGTAGTAAGATCACACTGGTTGAGATGGATGGCATAGAATTAGATGTTCTCCTTCTCAAGCATGGAATAAAGGATATACACTAAGGTGGTTTAATTTGCAAAAGTTTCCCCTTGGATCTGACAGTCCATTTTATTTGCAGCATCTTCTAAAGCTTTAGGACAAGCTCTATGTCTCCCAGCAACAATCAGGCATGTGCACAGGAAAGATGCACAGGGATGATGGCTGTCTCAGAGAACTGAAAAGTGTACAGTAAGGCGAAAAAGCTGGACTGTCTAATGGTGTAAATAAGAGGGCTCACATATATAGCAAATAGTGCAAACAGAGTTACTGGATAAATCCTTTGTAATTAGAATAGCAGCTTAATTCCTACAGTACACTGAGCAAGGAGTAAGGAATGCCCAGCCTTTGCTATCTTGCACAGGAGAAAGAGGAGACCATTTTGACTTCCTTTCTGCTATAATGAATTGCTTCTTTCCACACAACTACATCTCCCTGATGATATACTTTTTCTCATCTCTGCTAACCTCGACTGTTCACTTTTCAAAGCAGAGAGACTCTCCTAGATTAGGCCACATACACCATTCTGGCTGCAGCTGTGCAGGAGGTGAGCAGTGTCAATTCAAGTTGTTTGTAAATTTTCCTCACTCCACTGCCAAAAGTTACTAGCCCCTCATGTCTCCCAGCAGAGCTGGTCTAGAAGCTCTGTTTATTCTAGCACCACTAGAATGATCCTAGTCAGAAAGTCTATTATTTTGAGTATGAAGGAACTGAGTTTGGAGAGACAGAATATGCCAGCAGATATAAGGAAGGAGCAGCCCCTGAAGATGATGAAGGGAGGAGGGGGGTAAAAAGCAGGTGGTGCTAGGCTCACTGCAGATATTGAACAAATGAGGAAAAGAAGACAGCAACTCCCATAATCTCACAGGGGGAGTCTGTAGTTTTCCTAAGAATCTGATCCAGATTCCCCCTGTACCAGTGCTTCCCTCATAACAGCCATAAACATGATTCTGTTTGACCTCAGTCCAGGCCACACGGCTCATCTGCAAGAGAAAGAAATAACTATTTAAAAATAACAGCAGCCACAGACACCAGCAGCATCAAATGGAAGTGACTTTGTGAGGAGAGAACACCACTGACATGATGTGCTGCTTGCTTACTAGGGCAGCAAAATGATGGAGGTTCCAGGAACCATCCTGCCACCAGAGACCATTCATCTTAATCAACACCTCTGGCCACACCACACTCCATCTGAACTGTGGGTGCCTCCCTTTCCTAAATGTCATTTCATTTCTGTACCTTTTCTCACGAGTTGTCAGCCCACGGACACATCTGTTTTTTGTAAGCATGCTGGCTCAGGATGAACTGGAAAGCGATTACATGGAACAGTGCTCAGAGCCCTGACAAATACAGATGTAGCACAGTGCACGAGATTGGAACCAAACCATTTGTTTCATTAGATTATGCCTTGCAGGTTCTTAGTCCTTCCTTGTCCATCCTCAGTGTTTCATTTCACAGCCTGAGCAGAAGCCCTACACAAGTGATTGAAGACAAGGTACCAGCCTCTGATCCCCCACACTGCTGTGCTTGTGTCAAATTATAGCTAGAGCAATTTGCTAATCCAAATCCATGCAATAATCTGATCTGTGGGGAGAAGCCCTCTAACACTGCTGTGCTGAGTGGCCACAGTGGTACAAGCACTGTCAGCTTTTCCCGGCAGCTTTTTGACCTAGTGAAGCCTGCACACATACACTGAGCAACTGATGACACAGGGAAAAGTCTGACACATTTAGGCTGTTAAAGGACACAGAACATGTACTTAAAGTCCCAAGAAAATACTCCAATTAAATTCAGTTTTTGAGCAGGAGTATATTTAGCCCAGCTAAAGGTTACTGCTATGCAGTGTGGACTTCATGTATTTGAAGAATGTTTTAGTGAACAGAAAGAAAAGTATTTATGTTGGTAGATCATTTTCATATTATAAGAAAGGGTGAAGGCAGTACGCAAAGGTTCAGAGGTCTCTCTCAGTTAAGCACATAAATGATGGACATTTATCCAGACCTTCTGAGGCTACAGGATTAAATTTGTGTCATGAAAGGCTCTCAAAGCACCTGGTCTGTCTCTGTTCAGTTCAGTGAGGCTGAAAAGTACTGCATGGCTTTGCATGCAGAAAATCTGACACTTTTAAAGTATCCATTGAGATTTCTTACAACACTGGAAGACAGGCTAAAAGTTTTCTTTCAAATATGATATGAATAAACCATGTGATTAATTAATTATGACTCTTTAGAAAGTAGACAGGTGCAGAAGATCTGCTAACTTGTTTTTACACCATACCTGAAAAATAACATGGAGTAGAACAAAAAACTTGAGATCTTATGGTAGCATCATGGAATATTTAATTGTATTTTCATTCGAAGGGTCAATAACCCTTTAAAAAGCAATGCCAGTGTGTACCAGAAGTATGTACAGTATTGAGCTTGAAAAAGCTCAGAGTAAGATACCAGATGAAAGTAGGACACAGACTTCCTTTTAAACAAAAACCCAAGCTTGCTTCTAGTCCCTTATATTCAGATACAGCATTGAAAAATGTATGCTAAGAGTTGGGGGAATTACTTTACCAAAACTGAAGATGAAACATCCAAGTCGGGTGTGTGCATGTATGTATTAAAAGGGAAAGGGAAAAAAAAAAAAGAATAAAAATGAAATAAAAGTGAAATTTTTTAAAAAATAAAAAGTCCATAGGAAGTTGTTGATACTAGAGCAAAAATCTGTTTCTAAAACACTGGCCATATCCTTTTCTTTAGAAGAGAGAAGGAAAAAATTGAAAATAATTCATTTTTCCACCTCTGCTGCCCCACTCACATACTCCTCATTCTCCAAGTCTGTATACTTTTCCCTGGCCTATTTCTTGGGGTACAACAGCTGCCAACACACTGACGTAATAAAGCAATAGGTAATGGCCTGGCAATATTACTCTAGTATTTCCATTTGGTTCAAGTTAGAGCACACTGGCAGCTGGCAATTTCTCTTCCTTGAAGTCCCCCACCTATTGCACCATACCTTCTGGTTCATGTTATTACTTCAAAGTGTATTTCAGCCAGCAAGCCTCAACTTCATGATTCCCTACAACATCAGTTCTGGGTTGTAGAACTTTTCTCCTTGTTCCAAGCTGAGCCAATGCCAGCTGAAACCAACACTGTTCAGCAACAAGAAATGCTCAAAGACCCACCAAGACCTTGTCACCACTCTTCTATTGATGACATAGATACCCAGAAAGCTATACAAACCCACCTCCTCCTGGTGACTCCTGCTCAGCTAATGCTACCAAACAGCATCAATTAAAAAAAAAAAATTTGCCTTTTAGCTTCCTAGAAACCATGTCCTTCCCTCTGAGCCTATCCACATTAACCTGTGCCTCCGGTATCTTCAGATTGACTCACTACACCTGACTTACCTGAAGCCAAACATGAAGACTATAGAACATGAAGACTTAGAGAAATCAGACAACCAACCCCCCTCAGAGATCAGATTGCAATCTATAAACCGAGCCACAACCTCAGGAGCAAAGCCAGTGATAAAGACAAGAGCTGAAAAGGAGATCTGAGCATGCCTTATTGAAAAGAACAAACATTCTGTAAGAGGTCAGGGAAACCTACAAGCAGATCTACCTTTAGGAACAGTGGCAAACAACTGTCTTCTTTCTGTAAGTGATAATAAACTACAAGCTGAATATCCTAATGCCAGCTATCACCAAAGAAAATAAAAAATAATAAAAAAACCAACCAAAACAAATCCCCGAACTCTTACCCAAATTAAAAAACTCCAACCAAAAGACCAAAACCCACGCATCAAACCTATCTCAAACACTATTTTGACTATACCAGAGAAGATGTGCAGGAATTGCCATGAAAAAAAAATAAAAGGACACTGCTACTGATTCAACGTGGAGACTACTCAAACATCACCTAAGTGCTACACTGTTGATTTCCCCTTTTATATTTTCAATTCTTAAAAGAACATAATCAAGCGGTTTACAAAGAAAGCAAGTAAAATGGTAAAAGGCGACAGCAGCAAAAAGTATTCTGCTGCTTTAGCACTCCAGACTTCCCCAAGCATCCACACAGCTACGTCAGCTCAGCTCTCCCAAAGACCAGCTGATGACACCTGACTTGAACTTTCCCATGCTCATGCTGAAGAGTGTTATGGATGTAGCAATTCCACTCAATCGAGTTATGCCTGATTGCTTTGTAAGTATAGAAAAGTAAGACGAGGTTGTTAACTACAAAATCACCTCACTAGAGGAGTTACAAAACAAATACAAGCTCAGCCTGCACTCTCCCCACCAATCGCCTGGAGAAAAAAGCTGACATCTTGGAAATGGTGACACATTCACAAAGCATTTTGCCAAAGTTTAACACTGAATTCAATGAATGTAGAGTGAAAACAGTGGGGAAAAATTGGGAATGTGTTATGATCTTTGAATGCTCTTCATCAGACACATATTTATAATGAAACAGAATTCTTGAGACACCATTCAAGAACATAACCAAATCAGACACAGGTCTAAATCAATCCCTGTTCTGAATATATTTAGAAGTTAAATATGTGCTTAAGCATTACTCATACCAGGGATGTTCACTGGTTATCAGCAGGAACTTACAATATTATCTGGTTGAAAAAAATGTTATCATCAAAAACTGGATTTTATTGCAGTATGCCAGAGAATCATGATAGCTGTAAAGCTGTTTTGCTTTAAAACCTAATCAGTTAATGGCACAGAATTTTAATTATGTGATATTCTCTAGGGACACACATACTTCTAATTGACAGTAAATGATTATCACATATTTGTTCTTTTACCTGGAACTTTATTTTTTGCCAAATGTGAGGCCCAATAAATTGTTTCAGGAAGCGTTCATCTTCACTCCAGAACAGTCGGATGTCAGGGATATCATACAGGATCATGGCCAGCCTCTCCAAACCCAAGCCAAACGCCCAGCCAATTTTATCCCGAGCACCAGCTGCAATACACAAACAAACAAGATAAAAATTCAAGAGCTTAAGTTCACAACATGGAAAATTACTGATTAAATGTTTACCTAAGAGGAAAAAAAAAGGGGAAGTGACAAGACAGAAAATCCTACATGCTGAATGAAAGATCTAAAGGCTACAGGACAGATCCTACTTCCATCAAAAACTGCAGCAAGACTGAGTACATCGCTATGTCCAGCAACCAAGAGTTGTAATATAGCAAAGCCACAGCCATGGCAATTTGTATCCAAAGTTTCAGACAGGCTAGAGAAATGCTACATAACACTATACACCACTTCTCTTTATTATCCTTAGAGCTGAGCATTTCTTCACTTGACTCAGTTGTGTTTAATAACAGACATATGAATCCCCTGTTCAGAATATTTTGCTTGGTCTGACAGACCAAGTCATGCCTATGCAGCCCTAACATCATTACCAGCATTTCAAAGGATCATAATTGCCTCTTTCGAGGTTTCTGGAAGAAACAGAGCAATGGGATGTGAGGCACCGTCGCATTAGCATTACACCTCCAACCGGGGAACTCCTGAGCTGCTGCTCCTGGGAAAAGCCACTGCTCTCACATACACAATTCCCTTTTATGCAGCATCAAATATGAAAAGATGAGAATATTTAATAAAGAAGAACCGTACAGATATTAATGATGCAACATTTCTTTCAGGAAAGTAAATATTCATACCTTCCTTCATTTACAGGGCAGGAGCACTGAGCCATTAAGCAGGGATTTTTTCAACACCAGGAACTAACTCTATGTTTAGCCATCATCCTACTGATTTTAAAATAAGCTGGGAGCCCAGAAGCCCTGGCAAAGGCTCAGAGCTTTTAAAAACTTAAACAAATGCCTAAATAAACACAGTTACGCTGAAAGGACGTGTGCATGTGTGACAGAACTGACTCCTTGCCATCAGCACCGGTAGTGTGCTCCCGAGTCATCCTGCAGCTGTGCATCTAGATTAGGGCTACACCAGACCTCCCCATCCCTGCCACCCAGTAATACTTTAATCTAATTTTTTTTTGAAACCTTGAGCTTGGCAGCTTCCCCACCGTCATGGAGGAGGCTGGAAGCAGAAGTCTACTTTCTGACCCCTGTCTCTGCTATCAGAAAGGAGACGGTTCCTGTTATTTGGGTGCTGCTGACATCCTGATGTATGCTGTCATGTTCAATGCTGAGACTAAACAAGCCCAAGTCCTGTTTAAATAGAGGTAGGCATAACAAGCTTGGGAAAAGAGACACACTCATCACTTCAATCCTATTAATTCACTTGAACCTGCCTATTTTTCTGGAAAAACAGGTCCTCAGCAGAACCTCTCTGAGTCTCACCTGCAGCCTCAGCAGTATTGCACTGCCACAGGAATTTAGTTAACTTTGTGAGAGTACTTCACAGAGGAGTCTAGGTATTTTGCCTTGTCCCTTCTTGTGTGCTCATAAGGCAAGATTTTGCACTTTCTGACCTTTGTAAGCAGAAAGTCTGTCAACTGAATTGTGGAAGTCCTAAGTAACAGAGGACCAAGTGTGAACCCAAAAGGTATCCCGTGGTAGAGCTACTCAAAACAATATGCTTAGATCAACCAATAGACTTTGAGGTATTACATGAAGAACTGCAAAGCTTGCTACTGTTGATGGAGTTATTTTTAGAGAAGAAATAGTGATGCCACAGAATGTATTGAAATTTGTGTTTGGGCATGTTTTTGAGTTTTGACTTTAGGTGTAAAGCATAAACTGTTTCTTTTCCAACCTGAAAGTACTATTTCTCTCCACATACCCGTATATTACAGTAATTACATTTTTATGGCTATGGAAAAGGGAAGATAATTCATTGCAATCATGTTGCTTCCCCAAATTTCCAGCTTGCCTTTCCTAGATCATTGGTTCCTGCCTCAGTGACAAAACTATTCATTTCAGAAGTGCCAGACTTTCACATAATATGGGTATTTCTGTAGGCTGATTAACATAATCCAGCCCTTTCTCCAGAGGTAAGGTAGAGTACCTGTAGCAATATCCATGAGAGTTCTGAATGGTCACTGCTTAATCTCAACAGAGGCATTATTAAACCTGAAACCTAAAGATGTCAAATTAAGCATCAGTGTTAATTAATTCACGGATGGTCATTTAAGTATACATGATGGGGGCAGTGCTCCTCCTTCCCCACGTTACTGGTTATTACTGGTAATCATACCCTATTATTACTGGTAGATCAGACAGGTAAAAAAAAAAATGTGACAGAAGATAAGAAGAACAAGTGTATATTCTGATGAGCAGAGCTTTACACTTAAGACTTGTGCTTTTTTAAGACTTTGATATAAGAATGGTTTTCACTGTAATACTTTTTCCCCATCACATTATACACCTAATTGATTTGCTATGCACTTAATTCTGCAATGAACATTTTGATTTTATATTGGCAATTTTTTTTTTTTTAAGAAGGACTGACATCACAGGTTTTTGCACTTTGTACTGGACAAAAAAATTCTATCTGCTAGCAGCTCTGAGCATTGTCATCTGAGCTATGAATAAACACTTAGTGACCAAACTCGTCTTTTGGATGATCCTTGTACAGTTACTAGCCCTCAGACCACAAACTTCTCAAGTGTCCACAGTGAATGCTGTGCCAGTGAAGAATCCCCTCTACTCAGAAAGAGGAAGGGAAAAAAATAAGAAAAGAAAAAGGAAAATTCAGATTATTAAAATTCCTCCTCAAATCAGAACTAGCACATCTCCACTACACTCTGAATCTTCAGTAATTTTGCCTCTGACCTCTTCTCCAACTTCCAATTTGTAAAGCTCCAAATTAATGTAAGGTTGACCTAAAGCACCTGAAGAATGCTCAGGGGGCTCAACAAGACTAAAGCGTGCTTCTAAACACATTCCTGACTGGAAATGATCAGGTGGCTTAGAAATTAAACATGCAGGTAATCATCCTGTTCAGTGAGAGAGTAACCCATGCCACATGTGAAAAATCTGACTACCCACCAGAAGAAAATGGCTGGGAGCTTTGCTTGTCAGGTAGCCAAAGATGGAAGAGGAAAGAATGAACTATTTTGAGTGGCTTCCCACAGTGGGGGCTGAGACAGACCAAATCTGACCTCAAAAGGTTTGCATCATCACAGCTATGTCTCACAGAGGAGCTCAACAGTCCTTGTCTTCCTTGGTAAGTCATATCTATTAGTCCTGGTCTTAAGCTTCGAGCCTAGGTGAATGTAAACATACCAGTTTACATGTAAACATAGACCAGTTCACCTGTTCTCCAAAAAGAAATGTTAAATGCAAGTTAAATTTGGTCACTCAGGATGGGAATCTTCCTCATTATTCACTAAGGCATACATAATGACCTGCTAGAATTTATGGATTATATCACCTAGAATTCTCAGAAACACCCACAGATAGAAACACCTTCTCAAGGAGTGTGAGGCGAGACATTCTGCCCTGCACAACAATTTTAAGACATATTGTGCCATGTTGTATTAGGAACAGGTTGACAAAAACCTTTTGGTTTACATTCCAGTCACAATTATTTTAATATCTATACTGGCTTTTATTTCAGAATCTTTGCTACTTCTGTAAAACTGCCAATAAAGAAATCTTTCTTTCAATAGAGCCTAAATTGGGTCTTCAAATTGTTATACTCAGCAGTTACTGAAAAGTGAAAGAAATTAAATTTTGATCTTGGATTGAGGCAAAGTCAGGAGCACACAACAGCCTGCATACAAGGTGTTCTTCATAAAATGCACAAAAATTATTATACCTAAAGTGTGAGTAGCTGAAATCTGGGATGAGTTCCAGAAGCAAAGACCTGAATTTGATCTCCTTCTTTCAGTCCAAACTATGATTGTTAATGGAGAAAATTCTGGAACTAAAATGGTGGGAAGAGGGGTGAACAGATTCTCAAGGACACAAAGACTACACATCGTGTTTTACAAAACAGATCAGAACTTCAAACTGCATAGAAAGTAATGATAGATATAATGAATATGTGACTTGACACAAGACATCAGAAATTCTGGCAACAAATACCTATGCCCACATTCAAGCTCTATGTGATTAACGGACAGCTTATGAACAAGGCTTTGAAAAACAGCTTCTGCAAAATAAATATTTACTTATTGCTAGAGACTAGGAATGTGCATTCTACATAAGTGACACAGCAATGAGGCAAACCATGTCCACTCATTTTAAAAATAAGCCATTTTAAATTATTTTCTACTTCAGATGTAATTCTTCTCATAATTCCTGTATCGTTGGGAGTCAAAGGTTTTACATGAAAAAAAGTAATACTAAGGCATCAGTCTAATAGAGAAGAACTTCTGATAGTGCAAAGTCAGATGGCTGGGATGTTAAGCAACTGAGGCAAAAAGCTTATCAGAGTTTCCTCTGATCTCATTGAAAGCAAAATTCAAAACTGTCATATTGTTCTCTTGTAACTCTGTTAAATTGATGCATTCAGGCTCCTGTGTGCAATTCAGTTTAAATTACATCCTAAAATGAGGACTTGGCTTTTAGACTATGCATGCTAAGAAAGCCAGTCCTCAAGAACTCAAGGAAAGAAGTAAACATTCAATTATGCCTATTCTGTGGAAAGAGAACTTATCTTTCTAAATCTCCTGTGTGGAATAATTTTCTAACAATAATAGTCACTTTGAGACTACAGCTCTGTCTCCTGGGTCAGACTGATCTGTTCTGTTCTCTCCATCTGAAAACTAAGCAAAAGAATTTTAAAGGCTTTGAATAACTTTTTAATAACTGTGTTTATTTTTGTTCTATAACCAAAAGAGTTGCCTACATACTAAAGGAACAGCCTGTTTAAAAAATTTCTACTCAGGGAAGCCATCCACTAGATTCCACCTTCTTCCACTGTGTAATTAACATTCATTCTACCATTTTCCCAGTATTTCACCAGGTCAAACAGCTGGGAGAAAAACATTTCTGATAGGGAGAAATGGATGACCAGAGCAGAAGAGGACAGGAAAACCAGATCAGCAAGAAGAAGAAAGAGTGAACCAAAACAACAGAAAGGAAGAACTTTCCCTATTTTTTCCCACCTCAAACTGATACTTTTAGCTTCCAATTCTTTTTATCTTTCTGCTTGTGAAGCTATAAATTCCTCAGTCCTCCTTCTTTGCTCCTTTCCATCTTCCTACCTTTGCCCGAGGCCACTTCTCCCATTCCCACAAGCCCTCCTAAATATTCAAACACAACAAAATCAGCAACAAAACCACCATTAAACAGAATCTTACTTAAACCCTTGGATATTTTTTCAGAGTTCATAACCATACACAGCAATAAAATTTACCATTCAGCCTTTCAAATTACGTAAGATAAAGCATCCACTTAACTCCCAAGAGCAATACAAGACATCAGTCATTAACTATAAACACTTTTATGGTATATGGTCTTCCTTTCCTCTGTACTTCTGCCTACATAGCTGTTACAATGGTTTGTTTAGTTTTCAAGGTCTTTTCCTTTATCTCTGTCTCAAGACTGGACATTCTCCACAGACGACAGTACAATTTGCTGTCCTAATTTATGTCAGAGCAAAAAATGAATTGACTCCTTGGGTCTATTAACCCTGGCTCTGCCTGTAGACTCCAGTATTTCTCTTTTCGTTCTGTGTATGTAAAAGCAAAGTCCAGTTCCTCTCTTAATGTTTTGTTCATTCAGGTAAAGTTGGATTTTGAGGTTTTGGGTCTTTTAAAATCTTTTAATACTGTTAAATCTCCCTAGACACTGGAGCCATGTAGATTTGAAAAAAATAATAGCTATAAAGAAATACATGAGGGGATGCCACTTGGTAGAAAGACCACATCTACAGTATAATGCAGGAATTCAATTATGAATCTCATTTTTTCAGGGGTATAAGTACAGCTGGACAAATTCAATTCATATATATTTACTGCCCCCAGATGCGACTTTCTTGGCAAAATTTCATCAAAGTTGACTGTTTTATGTCTAAAAAACCTATCTTTCCTTCCAGAACAACAGACAGAGCAAGGAACAAGAACACAAAGATCATCACAACGTGATAGTCTTCAAGAGATTAAGACATTCTCGAAAGATACAGAGGCAGCATTTTATCTATCACAGTGCAGGATGCTCTTAGCATCTGTTTGATATTCCTCTTCAAGAATCAGAACAGCCAGAACACCTGTAAATATATCAAAAGGTTAAAAAACATGTTCAGTTGATAGCAGCATGCTCTCACGGTTAATCTGAAAGCCTGACACAGCACAATAAATTCAACTTCTACAGGCAGGGACTGACACTACATTTTGTGTTTCTACAGCACCTACCATAAAGAAGCCTTGGGCTTATGACTGGAATTCCTTGGCTCTACAATATATAAAAATAATAGACAGATAAAATTTATGACTTAACTCTTCTGCCACAAACTCATTCTAGGAAAGAAAGTCATGAAAAGCCTTATGATCATGTAGGCATCACTTTCCTTATAACTGGGGTTGGGATAATAGTCCTTCCTTTCCTAGAATGGTTTAGGTAAGACAGGTAATAAATGTAAAGCATTGAATTTCAAAATCTCTCTGTCAATAGCTCTTCAGCATTCTGACGGTAAAGCTATAAGAAGATTTCATACTGAAGTGCAGCATATATATGCTCTGAACTCCAACAGAATCCTGCTACAGTGTTTCGTAACAGTTCTGACATGGTCCCAGGTACACACAACTTATTTATTTTTAAAAAATCACAACCTAAATGTATTCTCATATAACACAGGCTGGAAAAATTTTTTTCATAAGCATTACCCCCAGTTTTCCATTCTTCTTACTAGAGGAAACTACTCCATCAGCCCTGTGTTACAATAACTCAAAGGACATTTCTTACCTTTGCTCAGGAAGGGTTCTTCAAAGTATGACTGGCTTCCCAACCCATGCCTACTTATTGATCTCCCATCTGAAAAAATTAGACCATTGCATGTTCCTGGACAAAATCTTTCCCACCAATAGGTCTTATGCTATTGAAGACATGGATAAGATTTAAATATATATTTATAGACACTACCAAACAGGATTTGCAGACAATGTCACAAAGGGACCCTCTCATATTTCTCTTTATATTGCTCCTGAGTATACTGCTTCCAGTCGGCATTTGTCAACCTGGACACCTGCAAATACCTTTATCTACATCTATAACACAGTTATGGATGCTCAACTACAAAAATGTAGTCTGCTGGTACGTTTTGTACACAAGGCATGCATAAAAGGGGAATTTTACAGCTGTAGCACTAACAGACACCTCAGGAGATTCAGTTCTGTGCCTCAGGAAAAGACATCGTGAGTCACGACCTGCTCTTCTGTCTGGGCCTAAAATCTCCTCCACTTCCACTCTCATGCTTAGGTTCTGAGGAACCTGAACTTACAAATTAGTTTCTTTACCTTGTAGTGCACTGCTTGACTTCTGTGTGGCCACAACCCTTTGAACTGCATCACCAGGGAAAGAAATTGAGTTGTGCCTAATCCTACACCTGCTCAGTGGCACTTTGGAACTGCGGCACTGGCATGTCCAGGCTCTTCTGGGAGAGGAATTGAAGGGTTTTACTCTAGGTAAAAGAGTTCTCACTCCTACTCCATTCATGTTTTGAAGTCAAACCCGGTTTTTTACAACTTGATGGCTATTTAAGGTATTCTCCTTGAATTTGGGGAGGCTTCCAAGCAGGAACAGAGATATCTTCAAGAAAATGCTGAGAAGCATAATTCTGGGGGATACTGTTGGCTACTTCACTACTACACATTTTTAAGAATCTGGTCTAAAACAGATCCTTCAGTTCTACTGTAAATGGGGAGAAAATATCATAAATAATTATTCACTCTATAATAAGAAATGTACAAACACTTACTTTTAGACATGTAAATCAGATTAGATAAATTTGACCCTATGCACCCATTTCAGCTTCAAGTTTTACCATGAAACAAGCGTAACTGTATAATTACAAGGAAGATAACAAAAATCTTTCATCTCAGAGCAATCACCTCATGTAATCTCTTTAGGATTTCTTTCTCTGATTTCTTTCAATTAGGTTCCTCATCTCTACCAACTTCTTTCATGATTTTGGAACTCATCTGACACAAATACAATGGAAATTATGTTTCGAGTACTCTCGTCCTTATTTCCCCCCTCCTGCCTATAGCCACTTTTTAAAAAAAATTATAACATATGTAATTTATTTCAAGTCATCTTATTCATCTGTAATACTATAGGACCATCATACAAAATACCAACAGGCCTCCATGCTCTTTTTGCTTAGGAGTAGAACATTTAAGTTAATGATTATTTTTAAAATTAAGCGACCATCTCCATATAAAGCAGGTGCAAAAAATTGCTGAAGATGAAGCAATTGTTCCTTAAAGATCAGAGTAATTCTTTTTCATTTACTTTCTAATTTGTATGAAAGTCATGAGTTCTGGCAGCAGTAATTTTTTTTTTTTTTTTTTTTTAAATACAACCATTCCTTAAAAAGTGACATAAATTTTATTACAATTTGGCATGAAGTGGTTGAAGGAGCTTCACAGAATGCAGTACTAGCAGCTTCTACACTGTTGGAGCTGGGAGAAATGTAACATTGTGAAGTCCTATTGAAACTATATATGAAGACCTTAGGAAAAGACATAAGGAAAGGTTTTGCTTGAAGTCCTTGAAATAATTTGTTGAAGCACCTTAGCTGTACATTTTGCAGAAGCTTCTTGCTCACTCTTGCCATGCAGCCGACAAGGCATGTGAAAGACACACAAGCAATAAAATACACAAATGAAGCAGATGATGCTCTGCAGTTCTTTCTAGCAAAATGGCATGACTACAGACAACCCTACAACACAATGTCAGGGGCAAGAAGTTGGTTCTGCTGGTATGAAGAGCACCTACAGCACACCTACAGTGGCCGACCTCTCCCCTACACAGGTTGTGTGTTCTATTACATCATGTGTTACATTCAGTTACTGATATACTAAGGATGTCCAGCTGGTGACCTACCCATATACACACATTAGCATCCCACAGACAACCTCTCCATGTATTGCTGCAGCTACAGCTTTAGAGTAGACATAGACCACTAACAGCCAGAAATGAAGGCAATGTTCACTGCAAAAGGATGGGTTGCAGGATAACCCTATAACTACTCTCTGCCTAGGTATATAAACTGTATGGAACAGTTCACACCATTACACAGAGACCAACAGCACAAAACAGAACAGTTTTATTTACCTTAGAAGGAGGATGGATTTTCCTCAGAAAAGATTCAAAGAAGGCAAAGACTGCCACATAAAGCACACAATCATCCACAGCTGCTTGAAAAAAATCCCCGTATTTCTCCCACTGTGTTCATATAAATTCTCATTTATATCAAATATTTTGTCTACGTAATAGAGGTATATACACACAGAATTACTCTAGAAAACTTGTAATTGTATTACACTGATGACTCATAAGAATGTGATGATATACAACAGAACACTTCCATTTTTCAGTTTTCAATTTAAAACAACCGGAAAATGGCCCACAAAAGTGAGCCTTAACACAAAAGTTGGTGTTTCAATGACACATTCAGATATTCTGAAATGCTAGAATTAAGGTTGCCTGAGGAACACTAAGATGCTCTCATCTTAGCAATACATTATGATGCTGTCTTCAATGAGACAAACAAGTATTAATCTTTCCACGAAACTTTGCTCTGTTCAGCACGCAGAAGAGACAATGGTTAATGATCCCTGCTTGCATTCTTTGCACTGCTGAACATGTACCCCAAGTGCCTTGTGGCACTGTGCAATATTCAAGCAGAGCTCTGAAGACACATTCTTTCTTTTATGAGCTTCACAATGAAGCACTCAGTTTTATAATATTTAAATGCTTGCAAAATATTAAAGACTTTTTTTCTTCTTCTTCTGCATTTCTTTGTGATTTCAGGAGTATTACTGCCTCCTGTATTGCAGCTGAAACTCGGGCACAGAGACTTTAAGATCAAAGGCATCTATTAATTTTACTCCAAATCTGAAGTACCTTGGGGCCTGTTGTTTCTGAGCACCAAGCATGACATGAGGTTTAATACGTTCACAGAAGAACTCCCTATTACTACAGCTACAGCTGTGAGCACTCAACACTTCTGCAAATCAGACCCCGCGGTCTCAAGTCAGGCACTGGGACAACAAAGAGCGCATGGTGAGCGGCCACATGTGAAAAGTTTGAGTTCAGAGATGCTGCTACACTCAACTTCTTTGCTCAGGAAGGAAGAGAAGGCAGAGCAGCATTCAAGTGCACAGCCTGTTCTTGCCTTCTGTCATTAAAGGCACCCATTTCCTGCTTTCCAACTACCGCCTTAGTGAGGCAGACACTTGTATGAGTAGAACCCTCCACCTCACAGTACAAATTCATCCACAGATGAATGATTATCCTGGAAACTGAATTAGAAAGTGGTCCTTCACAGGAGAAGAAGTAAACTTAGCAATGTCCTTTGCTTCCTAAACCTTCCTAACTCCCCTCCATCCAACAGGGGTTCCTCCCAGGATGAAGGTTTCTCTTTCTGTCTTGCTAGGACACAGCACGAAGGTTTAAAGGGAGCAAGTCTCCTGTGTCCTGGGAAGGTGCTGATGGATGCCTAGAGCCCTGGACTGAACTACAGAGCCTGACTCAGCCATGCCCACCTCACAGTGAGCACTGGACGAGTTCAGTTGACAGCAAACTTGTGGTACCACAGAGCCTGCACTAATTGCAAGGTTTTGGGGAAAGCCAGAGCTAAACAAATGCCTTTGGATGAAGGTGTCTGACCCCTTCACCCAAGTAGTGCTCTACCTTACTCACAGGCCCAGCCTCTGAGAAAGGGAGTACTATTTACTGAACATAGACACATACTTCTTGTATGCCTTTTTCTCCCCCTCCCAGGTGGACTAAAGATGTAATTAGACTTGACTAGAAGTTAAGTCAAAACTAGAGCACTATATAATCTGACGTCTGCTGAAGACAACAGGGAAAAATCCAAAATACACAGACCTCAGAAAAATATGGAAAAGTTCCTTCCTCACCAAACATCACTTTGTTCTGTGCACAGGGTAGAGGCACAGAAGACAGACCACTGCCTTGTTGGGGAAAGAGAGATGTGCTCAAGTGTGTAATCTGTGCCTGTGTTTCCTCAGTGGGAAAGATCCAACCCTCACTCAGTAAGTTTTGTATCTTCCTCATGGACTATATGAATGGAAATATTCTGATAAACATACAACCTAAATGAAAGGATATTGCTTTGATTATATGGTATTTTAATTCAATGCTAAAATATTTAAATGAATTATCAGAGAAGACTATTCATCTGCTTTTCTTTCTGGAGCAGTGAATATATTAAGAAAAATAATTTCTCTTGCTCAGTTGAAGAACTGCAATTTAAACCCCCTACTAAAGAGATTTCCTTCTCAAAAAAAGTTCCTATTTGTCTAACTAAAATTCCTTTTATAGTTAGTAATTAATCTCTTGTTATGCACTGAACTTAATTTTGAAAAGGTAGAGCCACTGACAGCCAATGAAATGAATGATAGAAGAAATGTTAGACCCCCTAATTCTATAATTCCTATGTAACAACAATTAACGAAATACTATTTTCCATGGGGAATTTTTTTAAATGCTAGATAACAGGGCTGCTGTGCTTTTAAGATTTACTTTCATTATGAAATTGTGTCTTTTATAGCGATCAGAAATATAATTAAAAGAAGAATCTTCCCACAAAATAAACCTACAGATAGTTTTTAAAAATATCTTGTTTCTTTACAGTTTGCAAATTGACAGCAATTGCTATAGAAACTCATAACTGGTCTGGTAATTTTTGCCCTGCACTCATGTAGAGAAGTCCATCTTGAATAGCAGTCCCACTTGTCAATAGAGGAGAATCTGAAATAAATTAACATTTAGTTTTACAGGACAGATACTAATTGGGTTGTTATTTTGTCACTGTGTAAATTTTCAATGACCTTTCCAAAAAAGAAATAACAAGTCAATAGAAACTGTTTCTTCTTGACTTTCTCCACCCCCATTTTAATTTTTTTTTTTTTTAAAACAGCCATCTGGAGTTTCTTAATTCCTTTCCAGATACACAGAGTCTCATTTTTTTATAATTTTTTCTTTTTTAATGTTGAAAGAATATGCAAGGTGATTTTGTTTGTTTGGTTGGTTGGTTTTTTTTTGGTTTTTTTTTTTTTGGTTTTTTTTTTTTTTTTTTTTTTTTTTTACTTTGCATTTCACTTTAATGCAGGTTTCCTAAGTTTTTATCTCAACTACCATATTCCATATTTACATCATTTAACATCAAGTTTTCCAGCACAAAGTAGCCTTAATTTCACTCCTCTCCTCTCTCAGGAAATGGAAAAAGGAAAAACAACAAAACAAAAACACAGAGGGACCACTTTTCAACAACTGATGCACACTTGTGCATCTTGTAAAGAAGTATCTGAACACATAATCAGTTTACCTATATATACCCACTGAACTCACTGCATAACAGCATTTGCAAATATGAGTTCTATCAACATAGCTGCGGACAAAGATTAAATCAGCCCAAATCCTATTACTTGCTCTGTACTCTACCACCATATGCTTGGAACTCTTCCCTCTGGTGGGCAAGAGATCTTGCTAATATTAAAGGCAATGGAAATCTACAGCTATTTTAAAAGGTGGCATGACCAGCTCTAGGAATACTTTGCCTCCCTCCTGAAAGCAAAAGAAGATTGAACACACATGCACAGAGCACGGGAAGCAAACAGGAGAAATTAAAAGTCTAAGAGCAGTTCCAGAGCCACGACCTCACCAGAATTACAGATATAATGGGACAGCTCACTTTACTGGAGTCATAGATAGGTACAGGCTCTTTTGGGTGAGATTTAACATGTGACATAGGATTTCAGAAGGCTTAAAAAAAAATGGAGTCTAGAAAGCTGTATCACTTTGCCAAAAAATGGAGGTAAAACATGGCAGTATGGTATTCTTTCTCAATAGATTAGACTTTAAACTAACATGTTAATAGCTGAGGTCATTTACATGCAAACTCTCCGTCAATTCTTTCTATAGTGGATGGTTAAGCTTTGCAATTTTAGTTTTTATGGTTAATGGTTAAGCTTTGCAATTTCAGTTTTTATATGGTAACATTTTAAGTAGCATCTTTGGCTTACCTTCTTCATGAAACCATAATCAGAAGAATTTCTATAAATGTCACTTGTCATTTAAGGAGCACTTTATTATTTCAAGACAAAGTGGACAAACTAGATAGTATTTAACACAACTATTGGGATCATGACACCGTTTCACAGATGCGAAAGAGAAGGGCTGCAATATCTCTTTTAAGAAAAACTGTCTGATTTTGGGTGCCCATTCCTGGGCTTCTGGGGATTGTGAGATCTCACAAGTTCCTGCCATGCAGGTTATGCAAACTGTCTATTAATCTACAATATACTCAAAGAACTCTTAGTCTTGCAACCCGTTACCCAGTACGTTTTTTCTTAATGAAAACAAAACTCCACACATGCACTCAGACAACCTTTCAAGAATATTGCAGTGGGATTCTTACAGTCAAGGAAATAAAAAGGTGAGATTTAAGGGGTTCCCACAGATTACTAAAAACACCAGATGTCCAATTACACATGACACTAAATTTTGCATAGGATTAGCTAACATGGTGAACTGCTGAGCTTCACATCCTATAAAATCTATGCAATCCCTACAAATAATGTTAAAGAGTAGGTTTTGCCTTCTTTCCTTAGATCTTCAGAAATAATAATTTAGATTTTAATTTAACATTTCAGAAAGCAGAAAACTTTGCCAAGAATACAATACTTTCTATCATAATCCTGACATAAATCACTCAAATAAAACAGATCCTGATGAAAACAACCAAAACCTCCAGACACTCGCAGTTGTTCAGCAACTACTGCCTTGACTTTGATGCTACAATTTCATTAATGCTTTAGTTCTGAGATTCTCACATCACTGACATGAGGTAGATTTCTGCTACCAAAATATAAGTATAAAGGATATATCCCAACATAAGCTAAAAAAGCAATCTAGAGAATTTGGGAAGACAGGTAACAAAAAAACCCAAAACCAACAACAACAAAAAAAATCAACAAAAAACCACACACACACACACACAAAAAACCCAAACAAACAAACAAACAAACAAAAACCACAAAAAAACTAAGCAATGCATGCTTTTTGTGGTTAAATTTCCTTGACATTTCTATGATCTTGTTATTACAGTCTGTGAGAAGAAAGAAAAAAAATCCTGCAAAGGTACCCAAATCCTAATTAGCAATACCATGTTTAACTCTGTATTTGTTACTTGGAAGCTAGCCACTTCTGTACCATGCAGAGTGTTTGGACTGAAGTTAATATAAGAAATAGTAGGAATTATCAAATCAACACACAGGTACACAAAACCCCCTAGACCAAAGGGGATTACATGCTGCAACTCCTCCACTACTAGTAAGGGATTGGAAAATTGATAATGCAAAACAGAAAACTCCCCTAGAAGGCGACCTCACCATCTGGCTCATCTCAAACCCACAGGGAATTAAACAATAAAAGATAATAATTTTCCAGCAGTGATGCAGCAGTGCAGAGTGGAGGACAAGAACCAGGCACGGCTGAGAGACTAATGTTTATGAAGCACTTTTATAGCATAGTTCTTCATGTCTTCTTGCAAACATCAAGCCCTAGGGAAGTGCTACAATTAACCTTGTCTTACTAATCATGAAATCATGCATACTAGTCACTTCTTCAAAGAAACCAAATCATTTACTAAGTGAACAACACAGTTTAGAATTATTAATTTCTAGAATTGATATCTGAATCATGAAAATACACTTCAACAGAAGTTTCTGTACTCTGCTCCAACTCTGTGAAGCTTTTGAACTTTCAAATGTGCTAAATTCTACACAGTGATGTGGTGTTAACAGAATCTTAATTATACAGTTTTAAGCTACGTCATCAAATCAATAACCTACTCATACTGTTTGTGAAGAATTTGTTATGACAAACTGAAAACAAGTAAGAATCCAGGAGATGCATTTAAAATTCCTAAATAGTCCATTTTATCAGGAGACACTGAGACTATAAACTTCCTTACTGTATACCTCAAGATTAGGCATATATTGAAATGCTACACTTAATAAAATATATGATTGCAAGTGTGCAGTATGCTGTCTAATAAGGGACAATAAGCATCATGAAGCTTTGCCTTATCAGTGAATTACTAAGCATTCCTAGCTAGAAAGAAAGATACACAATATTTGCTTATCACATTTGTTTACTCTAAGGTTTCCCCAGGTGTTTCTCTGATATAAATACTACTGACCATGAGAGAGAACAGTGAGATGGAGCACTCCTCATCTGAAGCACAGGAGTGGCTAACCTACCTTTCATCATCTCTTTCTCATTAACATACTATCACAATATGCATACCTCTGAGAACACAAACCACAAAATCCTATAAAATCATTACACAGTTGCACAGGCATGACTGGGTACTAAAATATTATAAACCCAACAGAATGATCACAATTTCATTTTACTGTCAGTGTCTAGGATGTATTGTGCACAGCTGCACATCATTATAAGAGGTTTTCAGCTTCTGAGCACTGTTTCCACCATGATTGTCTACTTTCCTAAACAATGCCATAAAATGTTATCAGCCATTAAAATCCAACCAGACTAATCGAGGTTTCCTTGAATAATTATTACAAGAAGTTTGCACACATGCTAGTGTATATTTGCATATATGTTAGTATACGATTCCTTTCTGCAAAACATATGTAATTCCCTCAAGTCAGGTAAAATGGGATATGCTATAAGGCATAGTGATGCTTCAGTGAATGAATGTAAATCCTTCCTACTTTATGTTGTCACAACAGAAACAGAAGCTTTTCCGCCAAATTCTAAGAAAGAATCACCAGCAGCAGCAGCAGATTTCAGTATGTACGCATTTTGAGTCCTCAAAAATCAAATTAAATACATAGAGCTTGCCCACCCAGAAATGTATTCGGCTATTAAAATTAATATGTGTTTTTTCATAGGTAAAAAAAAGCTATAGAAAAGTGCAAACCCTCATTTTGGATTTAAAATAATTCCTCTATGTATCTATGCAACCTAGAATTAAAATTAGCGGTCTTACAGATTCAGGTAAAAAGATCTACTCTGGAACAGGTTTGCAGCTTTATGTGCAGTCAATTGGCCAGACATGGAACTTGCATGAGGGCAGGACAAAAGATCACCAAGCACAAGAGCACAAGATGGAAAGCAGAAGGAGAGGTAAAAAAGCGAAAAAAACCCACCACCCCACATTTGCACAGACTTGACTGCATAACAAGCTCAGCTGGTGTGAATTAGTATAAAAGCTCCTCCAACACCAGTGAAGCTGTGCCAATTCAGACCAGATGAGATCTAAGCTGTCATTAGCCAAATGGAAAAAAAAAAATTAAAAAAAAAAAATCAGCCCAGTTCTTAGTTATTCCAATTTCTATGCACGTGCACACAAAAATATATCCTGGGCTTCACCACTGCTGTTCCTAGTTTCCTGTAGATAAGTAGGAGAAGAATCAGAAGGATTGTGTTTCCACAGTTTACACATAAACATCTACTGACTGCACAACCGCTTGAGCTATCCAACACCATCCTGTAACAATACTTCAGATCAGATGAAATTCACCTTATTTCAGATTTCATTTAAAAAAACACAGAAAGTCAGGTAAGGCAAAGCAGAAGGATTGCTGCCAAGCTTTAATTTTTATTAGAAGTCCTGTGGCTGCCTTTGGAAAACTTCACCCTTATAGAAATTAAAAAAAAAAAAAAAAAATCAAAGTTTGTAAGCACATGGAGCAAACAAAGAAGAGCAGAAACAGGCCAATGCCAACCCCTTTCCTAATATGAGGAAATGAAAGAAAGTTTGGACCAGGATCTGTGCTTTGTCACTCTCAAACTTCTCAACAGACAGAGGATCCAGCCATGACACAGTTCTGCACAGCTAGCATTAACCTAATCACAGCTCAGAGGGAAAGCTGAACTTGGTAAAACTGCTAGTCATATTGCTCATGCCTTGATATTAGCTTTAGTCAGAATTTTACAATATGTTCAGACAACCTTTCCAGATGAATGAAATAGCCCTTTCCTCTCCCTGCTTTGCTGACAGAGAAGCTGCAAGGCTGTGTAGGCAGTGCACAAAGGCTAAAGGTACACAGGCCACTTCTTGAACAAGCTAATTCAGCTGTCAGTTCTGGTCTAGCTGGGTCAAGAGGAAGCTCCAGAAAGAACGACTTACCCCAATTCTTTCTTGCCAAGGTAAATCGGCCAGCTCTGCTACAGCTAGCCTGTGGCCAGCATATCTTGAGGATTTACTCATCTGCCAAGAGTACAGAACACACCTGCCTCTTCCCGTGACCCAAAACCTGGTGTACTATTCCCCAGTCTTCCGCTCCTACTACTAATCTCAAGGGAAACTAATCACTATGTCAGCTTCATTAGACCAGCTTAAATTGGCAAACCTGCCGGCTATTATCACAGGATCACAATTGTGTACTGATCCTCACAAATTCTTGACCTCAAAATTTACAGTCACACAGACACGCTATGATAGGGAAATTGTGGTGTCGATCTCTCCTCCCTTTGAAGACACACAGTTCAAGTAAGAAAGGAAGATGAATTTGCACAACTGCACTTCAAGCAATCCCACTAATAATTACGAAGGTGTACTGTTCTCTGCTCTTAAACTGTCCTGTATTCTCTGACCATGAAGAATCCTAGAAAAACCAAAAGAGTACCAGAGTAAAATTTAGACAAAACTATATGCAAAACATCTCCCACTCCTTCCAGCCACCACTCAAAAGAGAAAGTACAAATCCTGTGTTTCACATGCATTGTAAAGTAACTCTGCTTGCTCACATGTGACAAAAAGGAACACAGTACCAGGACGTGATTAGAGGAAAAGGAGAATTACATTGCAGGAAGACTGCTATTATCAAGTTTTATATTCTTTGATTGAGCCAAGAAACATACACCTGGGTCCTCAATATCACTTTGAGGCTCTTCTATGTATTTCCCACAGTTGATACATTAGCTTTAACACTTCTATAAATTTGATTTAATAAAAAAAAGTAAGACAGGTGAAAATGATCACTAAAGATTTAAAAGTATCCCAAAAGCTTACAGTGGTCTCTTAAGGGAGCATAAGCATAGGTTTCACTGGTGAAAAAAAGGCACAAGGCCATCACTCAGGTTGTTAAATGGTGCTTGTCAAAAAAAAGCCAGGTCTGATTATTTCAACAATAGCAGCCAAATCCATCTGGTGCTCAGTGACCATCCAGAAAGCACTTACAAGCTTCAAAGGACTGAGTTACTATGGCACATCCTCAAGTTATATACACCAAATCATTACTAATCAATTTTTATTTTGTAAGAAGTTTTCTTTGGCCTTCTAACCTTAAAGCTCAGCTGAGTGACAACCAGGGTTTGCTGATGAATTCAGAGGAAAATGGTGCTGGGGGGTACTTGTGAAGCCAACAGTAAACGCTCCGCACCCAGAGATATCTTGGTTTTAATTTTGTGAGATTTGATTTTACTGTTCAATCAAGTGTCTTCCAACAGCTGTGCTTTTGGGGGAGCACAGACACGATAAAAAGCAGCTGCATATCACAGTGGCTATGGTTTCATATGCCTGATGGTTTCAAAATCCAGCAAATGTTTATTTTTGGGCATTAGCTCAGCTTCAGTCCTGCAATTAGAAGTGCCCAGCAACTGGGCATCAATGAAACTGATGATGCTCTGAGAAGAGTAACCGCAGAGACCTTGCAGAAGTACGACCATAATGGTTTAATTGTCACACACTACAGCAGAACTGATTGCAGTGGAACATACAAATATCAAAGCACCAAAAGAAAAAATTCTCTGAAGCACCTCTTGAGATCATCTTGTTGAATGGCCCTGGTTCAAGCATGGCCACCTAGAGCTGGTTGCCCAGAGCTGGGTCCAGCTGGGTTTTGAGTATCTTCCCAAATGAACTGACACAGGTCAATAAGCTGATTTGACTAGGATAGCTTGTCTTCCTTTTTGGTTTTTCCTTCCTTTTCTTCTTTTATTTTTCTTTTTCAAGTAACAGTGAACAAGCCAAAGAGAGTCAAAACCTTGAAAAAGACTGCATTTTATATTCTCATTGAAAACCATAAGCCTCACAGAGCAATTCTTGTCTTCTGAACATGAGTTGGGAAAGTACATCCACAGCAGCCGCAACTCTGGATCACAGAAACCACAATGGACAAGTGATTTGAACATAACAAATGGCAATGTAAAGAAACAGAAAGTTGATTTCCACAAGTAAGGTACAAACACTGTTGGACCTATTCAAGGATATTCTGTTGTTTGGGATTCCAGATGGACAAGACAAAGTGATTAGTCCTTTCCATCGATCCTGTCTGATATCTTAAAATTTTCATCTCTAAGAAAAGATCCTTTAAGCAATGAAATGATCTGTAACACCTTCACTATTTAGGAATGCTGAAAAACATTCTGATAGGAGGGCAGCACAAAAATGTTCATCTTTATGAAAGATCTCAATGGCAGCCAAAAGCAAAGCATTGCATTCCCATATCAGAGCAACTGCTCTCCCATATCAGCACAGAAGAGAATATTTTCAATCTATCCTTCCTCTCAAAATACACACAAACTAATGTTTCAAAAGAATAAACAACATCTGTTTTCAATGGGGTAGATGGAGAAAAAATCATGAGCAAACCTGCAGATAACCTAAGCGTACAGATTTATAAGAAAACATGATAAATGTGTGTCGATTATTTGCTTAATACATGTGGAATGTATTTCCTCATTTATGCAACAGGATGATGTGGGTTTTTTTCCATACAAAGAAAGATCCTCCACTGGGACTCATAAAGGCAGTAATATTTTAGGAAGACACTATTACACTAAGAATAGTAGAGATTGTCTTGCATTTTCCTGTTCACAGCTTTATAATTAACAAAGTAAAAATGTAGGCTGTTATGTTTCATGGAAGTTTCCCCAGAGAGATCAAACAATCTACAGCAGCAACAGCTTTCTATAATTCTGAATATAATTACAAGAGTGAATTTCTTTTTATGGTGTAAACAGTCACAGTTAAGCAGATGGGTCTTAGTGGTTCCCACTCACATTTCTAAGGGCACCTGCACAAAAGTCAGGTTGTTCTCTGCCACATCTTAGGACGCTTACTAAAGTATTACTGTTAATAATACTGGGGTTCCTCAGGGCTCCATCTTAAGCCCAGTTCTCTCCAACATCTTCATTAACAACCTGGACCCAGGACTCACAGGAATACTAAGTTTGCTGACCACGCTAAATCTGGAGGAGCTGTCAACTCCCTTGAGGGTAGAGAGGCCCTGCAGAGAGACCTTGACAAATTAGAGAGATGGGCAATCACCAACCATATGAAGTTTAACAAGGGAAAGTGCCGGATTCTACACCTGAGACAGGACAACCCTAGCTGTATGTACAGACTGGGGACAAGACTCTGGAAAGAAGTGCCATGGAAAGGAACCTGGGGTCCCTGGTCAACAGCAAGCTGAATATGAGTCAGCAGTGCCCTGGCAGCCAGGAAGGCCAACCATGTCCTGGGGGGCATCAGGCAAAGCATCGCCAGCTGGTCAAGGAAGGGGATTGTCCTGCTCTGCTCTGCACTGGTGCAACCTCACCTTGAATATTGTGTGCAGTTTTGGGCACTGCAATACAAGAAAGATATTAAACTATTAGAGGATGTCCAAAGGAAGGAAATGAGGATGGTGAAGGGTCTCGAGGGGGAAGCCTTAAGAGAGGTGGCTGAGGTCACTTGGTCTGTTCAGCCTGGAGAAGAGGAGACTGAGGGAGACCTCACTGTGGTCTTCAACATCCTCACAAGGGGAAGCAGAGAGGCAAGTACCAATCTCTTGACTTTCATGACCAGTGACAGGACCCAAGGGAATGGCATGAAGCTGAGTGAGCAGAGGTTTAGGTTGGATATCAAGAAAAGGCTCTTAACCCAGAAAAGGTTTTAACAGGCTCCCCAGGGAAATGGTCACAGCACCAAGCCTGAAAGAGTTTAAGAAGTGTTTGGACAACGTTCTCAGGCACATGGTGTGACCCTTGAGGATGGACCTGTGCAGGGCCAGGAGTTGGACTCAGTGATCCTGATGGATCCTTTCCAATTCAGCATATTCTATGATTAATTCATGCATTAATTCATTCTATGATTAATTCATTAATACATTAACAAATGTATTTCTACAGTTAAGAGTAATGCATATTGACATTACAATGCTGAATCTGGAATCAGTATTTCAAATTTAAGGGATGTTAATCAGAACAACAATGACCAAACAAACCACCACCCAGAGACGTGGTTTTTCCAAAATTTGATCCTTTTTACCATAAAAAAATATAAAATCTCTGCTATGCTTAGTGAAGCTGACAGGGTGATCACATATACACAACAATGTATATTTACATAAAGAGAGATAGATATGTACATACCACACAAAGACACACCATCTTTCTGAACTAATATTTTTTGAGTTACAAAGAAAAATCTTTTTCAGTCCAAAAGGCCAATAAGAACTAAGCATGCTGATGAAACACAACTTACACTTGAGGACAAGGCTTAGGAGAGATACCTCAGAAAATAACAGCACAGTACAAGAGCTGAAAGGAGCAGCCTGAAGAATAATGCCAAGGAAGAGAGACAATACTCATCTTCTGGTGGCCTAAAAAACTACTAAACATCAGCCCTTGCCCCAGGCCTTCAAAGTATGAACTGAGGCTACTACAGAGCAAGAAAGTAGTGCCAGCATTTCTCCCTCCATGCTGCAGGGGCATATGTTCCTACAACACACAGGACTAACATCAAGGATGCCCAACATCTGCTATGGTTGCAGATACCACAGAAGCTTCTCACACCTGTAGCTCTTCAACAAGATTAAATTTTCTATCTTGGCCACACACAGCTGAAAAGCTCTTTTACCACTACAACTCCCTCTCACATAGAAAAATCTTCCTACACAAATAAGATAATACACCCTGACCATCCTTCCACCATGAAATTGCATCACCTGCCCTTCTCCTGACTCCTGCATTTTCTCCCTCAGGATCCACCTCACCTAAACCCAAACTGTTGTCTGGAGAATGGTGGTGACTGTCAGCTCCACATGCTGGAAGCACAAACCTTAGACAATTGTGTGTTAACTTCTCTCCTTTTGCTTGATCCCCCTGCTCTTTGACAACCAGGTACAATGATGAAATTGGGGATGAATAGTTAACTTACTTCTTTCTGATGACATAACATGACAGCTATCAAGACCACCCAGTTTTTCAAACATATGTAAACCTTCCTTTATCCACTTCATTATACATTATCCCCACAAACACACATACAGCTTAGCAGTACACTCTTTAAAATGTATTACAACATCTAGATACATGGTCAGATTTGAAAAGAAAGACAGATCAGCTCTTGTTCACATTATTTTCAAAGGAAGTTTTGGATTCTGGCCCCTCAGAAAGATGAATCTTTTCATTATTGGCAGCGGTAGTAGGAATTAAAGAGTGAAAAGTATGGTCTTTTGATCTCTACTTCTTTTAAGTACCAATATCTAAAAAATTATGAGCTCTTAAGAATGAGATGGTACCACAGGGTTCCAGTTACGTGTATCCAATAATGTCTAATGCAGTTGCACTGTCATTACCACTAAGACAGTTACTATCACTCATTTTCCCTACTTGGGTTTATCACCACACAACATACACAAAACACAAGTTATTCCATGAGTTTCTTCTGTTGGAAATGAAGGGAACATGTACGGCTCTGTTCATCTTTCCTTTTGTGATTCTTGTTTGGAAAGCAGTTGCAAAAACGTGACTACTTCAAGGCTTCCTCATGATCTGCTTCTGGTAAAATTTGATGTCATGCCTAAATATAAACATTTCTGATATGGTCAGGCATGGAACAATCTAGACCAGGAGAGGTGGCGCATAACCCTGTAAAACAATAAATCTTCTGTGTGTAAAAATCAGAGAAGATGGTAAAGCAAGCCAGCCATATTCTACCTTTATCTTACTCTTGGGACCAAATGCCATGGGTAAAGAGATGAAACAGCTAGACTCTCATAAGCATCACCTTACTTGCTCTCGTCTTCTGTGACATAAACCTTCTGTTGTCCCTGAGCTTCATTCAGGACAGTCACCACAGAGAAGATGCACCTATCAAGCAAGGAAGCGCTGTGTTTGCAAACAGTCTTTTGTAGGTCCCAAAGATCACACTTCAAAGGTCTCTGCTCCCTAAGTATTCTAGAAGAAGTACACTGAGGTTTCAGATGCTATTTTGTTCTGATTAAGAATATACTTATAGGAGAAAAAATAAGGCATTGAAGGTAAGCAATCATCAGATTTGTCCTTCTTTTATTTCATTGGGAATATCTGTGAGCAAAACTTTTTATTATGGTGTAATGTTCTTGCCTCATGTGTGAATGTTTGACTGCATGCAGTCATGCTTCTGAAACAGTATGAATAAAGAACACAAGAGGAGAACAGAGTATTCAACAAGCACCTAAGGAGACCATCACATCAAATTCTGATTCATCCGGGAAGGAACTATGCTACACAGAAAATTATAATTATGTGTTTTGTCTTAATGAAATATGCTCTTAATAGTATAACAGAAAGTGTCTGTGCTCTTTTCTTGACAGTAGGTGTGCACATAATACAGAGATTAGAACTGATGTGCCCCACTTGCAGATTTCAGTAAATTTTGGTCTTTTTGTTAACCTGTTACTCACAGTTACAATTATGGGTTTGAAGCATATTTACCATGTAATAAAAGCACCAGAGGAACAGCATCCAGAATCCATGGTCATTCATATATTCAGTCATCCAGTAATTGGAGCATGTTCAGCAAAACACATGAAAGCGAAAATGTATTTAATAAGAACATACACCACAATTTTCCTTCATAAAAAATAGCTAAGTGGAGGACTGAGCTTTTTTCTTTTTGCCCCTATGACTGTAATGCATCTAATTTACTATACACACTTTGGCTAATATTTACATGAAATGGAAAAAATGCCATCTTGGTGGGATTAAAAAAAAAATTTGCTATTCCAGCATCCTATAAAACTGTCATAAAACACCAATATTGTCAAAAAACAGTGTCGAATTTTCAAAGCTTTTTTTTTTTTTTTTTTTAATTGGTTAGTACTACTGAATTTTACAGAAAAAAAGGTTAGCCAGGTCAGATTTCAAAGATAACCAGCTCTTAAGATAATCTGAAACTTCAAGTAGCAGAGGACAAGAGACTGTTAAAAAGTGTAGCCTGCAAAATAAAATCCTTTGTTGAGAATACAAAGGCTTTTTACAACAGGAAAAAATACAAAAGCATATATTCTTTTAATATACATTTTGCCTCTTAGCCTTACTCCACAAAACTGCTCTTCAGCACCAAGAGAACAGCCAATAATTTGTTTTACAGCCTGACTTCCCTGATACCATTTTGCTTTTGAACTTCTAAAAAGGGTTTAAATTCTCAAATAGTCTAGTCCCTCTTCATGCAGTCTGTTCCATTTTTGGAACATAATTACTAAAAATATCCTTAATTAGCATTATATAACACTGGGGTGGAAAAAAAAACAATTAAAAATTCAAAAGAAACAGCTCTTTAAATTTTGGGCATTGACCGAGAAACAATACAGCTGATCCATCAATGATGTCTGAAGCAAACTGCCTGATGAGAAATACTAATTTCAGAATCAATCAGAAACTATTTTGTAATTAGGCATAATCATAAATGTGTAACTAAAAACCAACACTGAATACTAAGGTACGGCCAGCTATGGAATAGAGAGATAAGGGGAAAAAAAAGAATTAACCAATTAGCATCGAGATATAAAAGTTCTTTCTCTCCCACCAAATAGCTGTGCTGTGTTGCCTTCTCTAAGAGTAGAGACCAATGTATCCAAAGCATTTTCATGCTGCCTTAATTGACATTGCCTAAGTGCTTAATTTCTAGTCCTGACAAAGTGCTGATTAAATTACTTGTCAACTGGATAGAAACGCCGAGACCTGTCACATCTGAAAGTCCATATTTGCTTGCACTCCCTCCGACAGCTATGTACTAGTGCTACAACAGGTCTGTCTAAGTATTCCTCAGTATGTGATGAAGAAACATCTTCCTGATGCCAGAAACTATCATTTTGGAGAAAAAGAACTTCTAGTCCTCTGTATTTAGTCTATTTGTTGTAACTTATGACTGTAAGTTTTACTTAGGTAGATAAAATTGTGCTCAAGTGATTGGTTACTTTGAACAACTATCCTTTATCTCCACTAAAATTTTAATGCTTAGCTGTTGCTGCAAGTTAATTACCACAGGGTGGGCCAACACTTCACCCAGCTCCTTCTTGCAAGGATGGTAAAGATATAAGTCATCTTTCATTTTTCCTGTCCTTTTTTTTTTCCTCCTTGACAATATCAGCTTTTCTCCTGCTAGCATCACCCATCCTTGTCTCCAGAACCACGTCTTGTGCAATTGAGGATGGTGGTCGAACATCTTCCAGTCAACTCATTTGCAAGCCTGAAACTAAGACTGAATGCAATTTGACTGACTCAGAGTGCAGAAAGTCAGAGTTCAAATAAGACCTAAAGAGCACCTCAGATCACACCATGCATGTAATACTTGGAGATCCATTCTTATTTCAGATAATCCTGAGTGAAAAGTATTAGATATCCTCTATTACCCCATACCATCTCCTTCACAGAATGGCTGCAGTGGGAAGAGACCTCTGTAGATTGTCTAGTCAAATCCTTCCTGCTCAAACCAGGGTAAACTAGAACATGTTACTCAGTCATACAGTTGGGCATTTAATATGTCCAAGGAGAAAGAGGTCCTAATTATTGTTTTCTGGTGGAGTTTTTTTCTCCACAAATGTGGTATCATGTATTAACATCTCAGCAGTGTGGCCAAAGGCATAAAATTTCCACAACTTGAGCTCATCAAGGAAAAACCCCAAAAGCATGATAACCCACTCTGAAGAATAAGCTGGTTGGAGCTGCTACTTCATCAAATCATGTAGAAATCAGGAGATATAAAAATACAAGAATCAATAAAGAGAATAATTTGTGCTTGCTAGGTAAACATAGAAACCTTGGAATAGGAAGAAGCAGAACTGTAAATAGGTGAAACAATAAAACATTTCTGTCTGACAACTCCACTTCATTATTTGGTGTCAGAACAAGATTTCTCCCATATTCCTAAAGCTGAGGGTTTGTTCTGGCAAGTGTTCTTACTGATGGAATACTGCTCCAGAAAACTGTGCCTTGTTCTGGTTGTAGTCAAGGATTTATGCCTTTACTGAAGGAACTATGGAAAACAAATGGAAGATCAAAGAAAATCTTCGACGTCTTTTATGATTGTCTTTGGAGTTTCAGAGCATGCCTCCCTTAATTCCCTACTAACTTTGGAAACCTCTTAAAGTAATGATTTTGCTGATGGCAGCATGTGTGAAACTATATTAAGCTTGAAAATACATCTCTTTGATGAATGAAAGGAGACCCTGAAGTGCTAATTCCTTCAGCATTCTTTTCTGCTCATTTACGATTCCTCAAGAAGCTGACTGAACAGCAGCTAGGAAAAACTGAGTTTTATCACTCTGAGATTCACATTCAGGAAGAGTTTGTGGGACAACAGCTTGCTTTATGTGTTCTGATTATTTTATTAACATAAAACTTTTAAAAATTAAGTATGGTCATTAGAACTCAGTTTCTCTTTTCACCATTTCCTGAATTTAGTTACAATACATCAATACTGTATGTGGGCTCTCTTCAGTCTGGGGGTTCCTTTGCAACTCCAGTTCTTTGCCAATAAAAAGGTAACTAATTTTGCCTATGGTAATGCTTTATAAAACATGCCATCTGGAAAACTGAAACTTGCACCTACCACTTGCTCTCATCATTATATTCAGGAGTTCTGGGACACAAAAAAAGACATGTTTACAGGAATTACAAAAATGGGAGTGAAGAGTACAGTGTCTATCCCAAACTCTGTCTTACTCATCACCCTCTTTTTCCCAGGAAACTAAAAGAAGCCTGCTTGTTAAATACTTCTAATAACATATTCCTTCTCCTTTTTTACTAAAAGAGGCCAGAATGACAATTTGGAATGCAGGAGTCACATTAAAACACATCTTGAAGCATGTACACACAACGTCATGTACACAGCTCAGGTTTTACTCTTTCACAGTTTTTATTCTGGGGATTGAGCTTTGTTTTAAGAAGTAAAGGACTTAGGATGAATAGATCCTAGATCTAGAAACACTTCAGCAGGGTTAGGACTAAGTTTTTTCAAATCTCTAATCCAGAAAAAAAAAAAAGAAAATGTCTTTCCATGCTGCCAGCTCACTTAGTTTCACCAGGTCTTCCCCTACTTAGCTTACTTGGGTTTTTCTCCCAGATTCTGACACAAGAATTTACAGTTTTCAGAGGTTTAAAAAGTGATGTTTAACTCTTGTGGCAGTCTGAAGATATGATTTAGAAGCAGAACCAAAGAAAACTAACCCATGTCTAACATTTTTAAGCATCTTTTTTTAATTGACATCATTTCTGATGTCTTTGACTACAACCAGCACGCACTGCTTCTAGAGAAAATGAAATTGCAGCTAGGAGCTAGAAGCAGCTGCCTGATGCAGGCTGTAAGCTCCAACTGACTAGTTTCCTCCAAAAACTAAAAATCCAAAAGAAAAGATTTTGGTACCAAGCTGTAGTAGTGAGCAAATTCTGAAACATTTGACATATATTAAAAATAAACAACGTGGGAGCCACACGAAATTTCATATTAAATACACACTCAGCTTTTTAGTTTTCAAAACAAGGGACTAGCAGTGCCGCAGAGTTTTCTGCACTTAATTGAGGTTTTGAAAATATTGGAGCTGGCTAAATCACACACCTGGCGAATGGAGTAAAGAGCAATGCACAGAAACACATAGAGCTATGAGGCTACTCCAGATCACATCACAGACAACACTTCCATGCAGTGGCTGAAGCAAACAGCCACAGGCTTTTTCCAAAGGCCTGTCACTGGAATATTTTCCCAAGAAAAGGGACTCTTAGCATATATGTGTGGCAGTGCAAGTTAGTTGCTTGAGGCAGCCTTCAAAAAAAATGTTAAATGGCTCTCAAGTGAGTCCAGACACTGCATTCCCTGCTGCTCCAACACTCAGATCATATAAAGTAAATACCACATATGCTTTGCTAAAAACTGTTCAAGAAAATCCAGATACTGCAGGAGGCTCTGATTGTCTTTATTTATGGAGTCCCATATGGGACATCTCTTTCAACCAGGCCATTGCACTAACAAACTCTAAGCACTCCAAGGAGGTTACAGCCTAAAGAGACGAAAGAAGTATCTTTAATCCCAGTTTTCAGATGAAGAACTGAGTCATAAAGCAACTTAACACATGCTCCACAAGGATGGTCAGGCCCTTTCTATGTCCACGAAGGAACATTTATCTCTTGGTACTCTATCATCCTTCACTTTTTAGAAATGCCTAGGAAGCAAACTTTCCTCCCTCTACAGGAGCAAAATGGCACCTGCAGCTCCAGGGAACCAACTCTATTAGACAGAGAGCATCACAACACTCAAATACCTCAGGACCACTTGCCCTAAATGATCTAGAAAGACTCACATAAAAAGGCAATCCCAGATCCAAGACTTTCTGAGTCTTTACCTACAACACTGCTACTGTTTTTGTGCTATTTCATGAGTAATGTTTTTCACTCCTGTGAAAGTTCAACTATACACACTCTTGTGTACAAGTTAAAAATTATCTAATAAGTTGAGAGGAGACAGAGGATATGGAAGATGCTATCACTGAGATGAGTTACAAATCAAAGTAGTGTTTGTGTCCTTTGAAGACGGTGCATTTCAAAAAAGGTCAGTATAGTACAAAGAAAATGTCACTTTTGCAGCATTACCTTCTGCTTTATTCTTTTGCCATTCTGCATTTGTCCCATGCCATTGACATATCCTGCTAAGAAACCTCAACACTGCCAAAATATAGCCACAATCAACAATCCAAGAAAAAAAAATAGCCCAAAACTTTTTACTTAGAGTTTAAGATCTGAAAGGATTATAGAAACAACCTCTTTGCTTATCTCTGTAGTTTGATAATTTATCTGCAAGGAAATGTTGGAAAAAAAACTAAAATAAATATTTCAAAAACAAGTCAAATTAAAAAGTTAAGCATTCAATGATTTACATTCAGCTTGTTGCTTTGGATCTGCTTCTGCTCAGGATTAAAATCTATAAATTTCAGGAGAATTACTCTTGATTTCCAAGCATGTAAATTGAATAGCTGCATCCAGGATTATCTTTGATCCCTCTGTTACTAAATATGACTGTCATCTTCATCAAGAGCATAGGAATTCCTGGATCCCACTCTGATAGTAGTTTTACTGCTTACAACCCCATTTAAAAAATTCTCAAAAATAGCAAATTTGCTTTTTGAAAACCAAGCTACAGTAATTAGACATATTATTTCTAAACTGGAGTCAACTTCAGCCAGGAAGCTGGGGAAACAGAAAGAAGAAAATTGATTCCAAATGTAGTAATGTCAATTAAATTATTGGGTGGACAGATCTCTAAATACTGCATATAAATGTTCAAATTCTCTACTCTTGGGAAATGCACAGACAAAAAAAGTTTTCTAATTTTTTTTAAGAACATAATTTCTCAGATGCAAAACTGAGACAGACTGGTACATTATACTGAACATTTAAGAGATATTAAGGGAATTAAAAGAATTTTCAATGATGCTGGTGACATTCATTTTCAATGTTAATAACCTATTTACTATGATAGCAGTTTAATAAGCTTTTAACTGTCAGAAGAGAAATTACACTGTAATATGGCATTATTATTAACATTATGGAGAAAAAACCCCACAGTTCCTTGCCCTCATCATTCAAATATTTTTATTCTTTATTTCAGGGAAATAATTAGGAGATATTTTATCTCCTCTTTCTACATACACAGGAAAATTCCAATCCCGTTTGTTAGGATCTAAAAATCTACAACGGCATTGCAACAGGTGCAACCTGCCTGTTATCTTTGCAAACCTACAATCCAGAGTAGCCTTTTCTGTCTGGTTTTCACTCTGCACAAACCCACAAATACTAAATGCCATTGTTATGGAACGTATGGGAAGCTCAATAAGTCTACCCCTCTCTACTGGAATTTGAGGGTTCAATTACTGCCAAGCAAAAAGTCACCTATCTTGGAAATCCTGATCTGTGTAATATGCCTGTATCCAGTTACCACTTTTCTTGTGTGACTCATTCCTACCGTCTTACAAATCTTGTTGCAAAACATGAAAGTACAAGCAACATCTCTGTAGGACGCTACAACCACCCACTTTGCCAACACAGAATGCTCCATTATACTTCAGGTAGCCTATCATCTTCACCACCTGCCTAAAATTTCTCTGCCGCTAAGAGATACCACTGTACAGAAACTACCACATAAACTGCTTAACTTATTGGAGAGAACTCCTTTCTTGGTGTGATCAAAATGAACATTATCCCCTACTTGTTTCATAGGTGCAACTCAGCACACATATCACACAGGGAATGCTAGAAGCATGTATACCAAATGTTTCCTTAAACTGAAAAAGAAACATCTTTCCTTGTCCTGGAAGTGCAATCACTTGATTTCACAAATACTTTCGGCAAGTATTTCAGGAGGGAACTGACATGGGTTCATTCAAACTGACATTTCAGTAGGCATGTTTTAAAATGAAAAACACCAGTCCAGACAATTTTGAAATGGTCGAGGACTAGACACCTGTATATCCTACCCACATGTACATGATACTATTTTAATATTAGCTTAGAGTGATACTAGCTTCCAATTTTTTTCCCCGCGAGTCTTAGAGCATACTACCATAATAACTAAGGACATGATGAAAGTTCCCTATGTGGTAAAGCTTGATGTGGAACGTTTTCTAATTGTTCTGCATCAGAGATTGTTTCTGAACATACTTTAAATGTGCCAGTACTTGGCTGCCAAACTCCCTTTGCCAAGACCCCCTGCATATTTCAGAGACAGGCATGATGACAGCTTCCAGCATCATTCTGGTTTCCGTGTGGTATTTCTACAAGAAGAACCTTGATTTGGTTTTGGCCTCCCTGAAGAAAACACAAAGGGTATCACTCAGTACCAAATGTTCCCAGGGGACTGGTGATATATCGAGCCTGCAAACACAAATACATTTCACATCAGTCACTAAGCAGCAACCAAACAGTGATTTTTGGTCACTACCAGATATAGACTCATGACCTGAAGGTGAAAGGCTCTGAACTCAATTACTAATCCCCTGAGCCACTGACTCCCCATGCTTCTTATTTGTCATGACCCTGATATTTATCAGAAAATTGAGAGGAATCAGTACAACGAACAGGAAAGGTGTTGGATATCTCCAATTCAATTTTTAATTACAGAAAATATCTGGCGAGGTTTCAAGTCCTTTTTGTGCCATAACAAACTGTTACTCCTCTAGTGCTTGAATTCACACTGAGGAAAGAAAACAAATACAATCAAGTTTGTGAGTTTTGATTATACAGAAAATGAAAAAGACAAATGCTACAGCAAGATGACTGGACACTACAGCTTTGTACCTTGCACAGACAGGTACATTGCACTTGATCCAAAGTAGTAATGGAAACTCTCCAGGGCATCAGAACATGCTTGACAGTTCTTCAAGTCCTTCACTCCTACTGCCTACCCTTGTCTACCCAGAAGTCAGTTTCCCAATTGAAGAAAGTCTATGGTATTACTCTGCCAAGTCACAGGTCTATAAAACTCTACAAACTACCATTGAGGATATCAAAATAGGCACTCAGCTGAGCTGTGATTTAAATCCTTTCTAACTGCAATACAATTGTTCCAATGCTCTATGAAGAGGTACACTATACTGCCCAAACAAGACAGTTAAACTATCACAAAGCCATTACTAGAAATGCTGAAACATGGACAAGCTTAGGAAAATAAGCCATTACATTTTTAGGACTAAATCTACAGCAAGACTTTGCTCAAAGTTGAAAGAACTTCTCAGTTGCTTCATGGTGATTCAGCATCAGTTTCAGGCCTTTTAACCCAGGGAAGATCCCTGGGCCTCCTTGAGGAAGCCCTCATCAACCCAATCTCCATTTCATTTCCCTACTGTTCACAAAAAGTAGATGTCAAAGCTATCTTCCTGAGAAGACATGAGCACTGCCTGCACATTGCCAGTACCCTAGAGGAGGTAAGCGATGCATTAATTCTCTTGCTTCCCCACCCACCCACTCAGTGAGCATACATGACTCAAGTAAGGCTGAAGAGAAAGATCTTGCTATGCTTCTCAGAACAAGCAAGCTGAGCTATGTATCAAGATGAGCTGCCCAGGAAGTACATCAGGAGCTCCAATTATTTTTTTATGGAGAGGTGGGTCTGATGCTCTATTTTCTGGCACTGGAAACCTTTCCCTGGTACCATGGGAAAACAATTCTGGTTCACAGCAGCAATGAAAGATAAAGAGGGAAAAAATAGGCAGCAGAAAATGGAAGGCTATAAAAGTTGTGGCACTAACAGGGAATGAGGAAATTATCATAGCACCTGGGATGAAATGAACTAGCTGTAATGTGAAAGGACAGACATAAAAAGATACTATAAGGGAAGGCAGGAGGAGGCATTGATGCAAATGAATGGATGGGATCATTCAATGGATGTCTAACTGGATTGTTAACCTTGTATTACAGAGACAGGATGTTATATAAGACCCTAAACATAAACTGCTTAAAACTTTCAGACAGAAGGAGACCTAGTAGAGAGCCATGCCACAGTTTCAGGCACTCTGGGTAAAAAAAGAAAAAAAATATTTCACTACTAAACAAATTACATAAGCACAAGGTTGCAAAAAGAAAAACGTATGAACACAAATTGGTTTAGCTGTACAGGATTTATCAAGTTAAAGTATGTTTTCAGGCTACATTCATTCCAGCTTCAATTATATCAAGAAAGGCACTAAAATAATCAAATTATGGAGCCGCAAAAGCATTTAATAATCACAAAAATGAAGCAGATGCACTAATAAAATTAACATTAATAAACTAGGTCAACACTGAGAAAAGAAAAGAGTGATGGAGGAGGAAGAGAGCTCCACCCAGAGATGCTCCTCCAGGGTGCCAGCTTTGGCACAGCACTCCCCGCACAGTGCTGTAGTAACGACTACAGATGATGCAGCTCTTTGACCTCTTTAACACAGACATTGCTCACACTGTCTCTGAAGAATCTCTGCTTGCTGCAGCTAGCATCCAAATGGTTCCTTAATACAGAAACCTGTGAGGAAATGCTCCCTCTATCAGTAGCTTATCAACTCTCAGATTAGGAAAGAGGGTCTTTAAGCCTCATAGGCTTATCTGCAGTGCAGCAAGTCTGAAGAGGCAAGCAGGCATCCCATGACCTCAGAAGGTAATTTCAGCTTTCCTCACTGTGAGTATAAACACCACCTGCTCATCTTGCCTAACATGATTAAAGAGAGAACAAACTTGAACCCAGCTGTGTCACCCCTACTCTGCTGCCCCTTCCCAAAGTTGGACAACATTTTGTGTGAAAACCACTCCACAAAAATCAAAGGAACAAAAAGTAGTCCTCAAGACTTTGGCTCCTGGTGTTTTGATACATAAAACACAATGTACAATAAACACTGAAGAGTGATGGTAAGTGCTAGACAAACCAGTAAACGCACTGGAGAGCCAGAACTGCTCTGCTCAGTCTCAGAATCTGACCACTCCTGTTATAAAACAGATGCATAAATGATTACAGTGATTATTCGGAGGAGCAAGATTATGCAAGTGCTAAGCACTGCTGTTATAATACAGATACACAAACGAGTATAAAGGGACCTAGGGATGTAACATTTCTCTTTAGTTTTCTTAGGAGGGTAAAGAAAGAATGAGAAAGGGGGGGCTGGACAAATGCAGTCAGAGGGGATTATTTAAGCAGGAAGGACAGAACTCCTGTCTTTCTGCCAGGTACTCCCTTGCTCACATAGGGAAAGCTCCAGCACAGCAGCAAAACTGCAGAGGTAGAAGCACAAAGGCAAGGAACTAAACTGTTCATTAAAACTCAGGATTGGAAAGAGCTGACAAGCAGTATAGTGCCGCAGAAGATGATTCTTCTCAACTTTCTGGCACAGAGAAACCGGGAACAACTGCCATTAGGAAAAAAGGAGAGGAAAAAAAATCAAGGACAGAGAAGCAAAGTCACAGGCCAATTCTGAAGAGCAGGGCGTGGTAGCAGAGATGCACAAAAGCTGTACATATAATAATTGTGGTGAATTTGGAAGCTTTCTTAAAAGACAGATTAATTGTTGCTAAAAACACTAACATTAAAAGCACTACTTTTATATCCCCCTCCTCAAATGAATATTAACACAAGATTGCAAAGACTCTAAGACATCTTTGGATGCAAAAGCAGAGTATTTAGTGATGTACAGAGAGGATAAACAACTAGCAAAAACTTTAACAAGTCATTCTAGAAACCAGGCTGGCTGCAGGCAGGTGTGCCATGTCATAATATTATATGCTAGTACAGAGAGAAAAAGTCAGGACAATCATGCAATAACCTGAAAAAAAAAAATAGAGTAAAAAATATTTAATTGTAATTCATTTCAAGGCTGTTTATCAGAAAGCTCACGAATGCGAACCTTTAGCCTCAAGAGTGAGAGCAAGCTCCCCAGGGGCACGGGAGCCATTCCCACTCCATCGCCCTCCCCCCTGTGCCCAGACCACCCTCAACTACACCCCCCAGCCCCCACAGAGTGTAAAAGAAGCCCACACACACTCAAGCACCAGCCTTCACCTCCTCACTGTGAGCCTCTGGGGAGCCACTGGAGAGAGCGGGAGGCCTGAGTCACCTCAGCCTCTGGACCTGGGTGTCACTTCTGCTCTTTGGCTGGGGCAGGAGGTCACTGCCCCTCAGTCACTCATCCCTGCCTTCTCCCAGAAGTTGCCTCAAGCACAGAGTGCCTCCTGCCAGCACAACTTCTGTGGGTGGCTGGTCATTAGCCAAGCGCCACCAGCTTGGTCCCATTAACAAAATGCACTTCTATTGCCTCACACATCCCAGACAGGCCAGGGACAGGTTTGAAAGAAAGGAAAAACCTGTCGGGGAAAGAAAACAAACTTCTGGGGTCAGGGACCTCTTCAGCTAGCAGAACTTGGCCTCGCAGAAGGATGTGTCAGCCGAGCCTCCAGCTGAAATGTCCCTGAAACCCTCAGGGCATGAATCACTTCCGTCCTGTGCCAAGGTGGCATGTGGGGCCCTGCTCTCACATGGGTCTTTTAGCAAACGAAGAAAATCCCTGTCCTTTCTCTCTTTTCATTAAGAGTGTCAACAGGTTTTAGGATAAAGAAATCACTAAGACATTACCCAGAGATTACACAGTATTTACTGGAATTACAGCACTTTCCCTCAAAGGGATATGAACTTATTCAGGCAACATAACACAAGATCAGAAAGATATATTTTAATCCTTACCCAATATTTTCACTGCTGCTCCTCTTGCAGACTGCATGATCTGTATGCCATTATTATAAATCCACATTTTAAGCTTATTTTCCCCAATTTTATGATTTTAAATCATGCTTAGAATAGTATATGTTTAATATTATACTGTATGAAAAGTCAAATTAAGACACTTGCAGACAACTTTGGTAAATTAGAAAAAATTACTTTCTTTTTCTAAGAAAATTGCCAAAATCCCCCCATACTACCTATCTGGAATCCCCCTTGATCCCTGTAGTCTGAGGCTTCAGCCGAGTTGACTACTGCTGTCACAAAAACCTTCCTCTGTAGAAATTTTCTCTATTAAAGGAAAAGCTCACGGATAAATTAAGAATCAAAGGCAATAGATTCAACACAAACTCTTACAGTATTGCTTTTACCCAAGCTTTTGAAGATTTCCTTCCCATTCCTCAACTTGCCCAAACACCTAAAAGGTTTGAAAGATTAATGTGACCAAAGACTTTTTCTAACTGATGTTGAATGCCAGAAGCAAAGCCTGAGGTGAAATACAGATATATGGAAAGACTAGTTTGGACAGGTTTTATTATGGCCAGTTTGTTATATCTCCATTTATTGCTCATATCTTTCTTTTCTCATATCTTGCTTTTTTCTTCATAATGAAAGCTTAAATGCCTTGCCTCCAAAAACTACCAAAGATGCACTATCAACACGCACAAATATGCCCGTAAGCCACTAAAAACTAGTTCTCTGGATTTTTTTTTTTTTTTAGGGGATGGTATACTCTAAGTAGATAATTTATATCTCTATTTTTATGCTTCAAGGTCTTCAGAGAATCTGATTGTCACTTGAGACTGTGGTAAGGCCCTAGCAAGGGGTAGGGGCCACCATAAATTTATTAACGTGTCATTATGCATCACTGCCCTTGTTTATTTTCCTAGCTTCTACAAGTTCAAATAACATCTTGTGTGTAGGACAATGCATTTTGTTCAATTAAAAATCAATAAATCTTTTTCTATTAAGTTTTCAGCTGCCAGCAGTATCAATGGATTTTAGAACATCCGCTCCTTGTAAAAGGACATCTCAAGGATGAACCTAGAAAAGATACACCAGTTTTTCTTCCTATGAAAACTCTGGAGATTAGCTTCACACATTCCTTTGCCAGGAAAAAACAAACAAACAAACAAACATTTTCCCCACCTCCCCCCTGTTAAATTCAGTTTCTACAAATATTTTTGGTCCATGCAGGAGCAAACAGATTCGCAATGCAGTATCCTTGCAGATGATCCAAAGGAAGGGGTGATCCAAAAAACCCCCCTAACCTAGGAAAATACAGAGATCATTTAATCCAAAGGGAGGAAGAGAGACAAGTGGCTTACATGAGAGTGTACATGATCTCTGGGTATTTTTCACTAATACTATCATATTAATTAAAAAAGTGCTGGTTTTCATGCTCCTTAAGAGTCAAAAAGCCTCAAACTCCTACCAGTTTGGAACCTGGGGGATTTTAAATTACATACGTCAGTGAAAATAAAAGCCTCAAATGGACTTTTTAAAATTGAGATATAAAGCAAAACTAAACATTATTTTCAATGTGCTGTTGCAGTGAGCAAGGGAAGACCCTTGGGCAATTCCTGTATATACAATTCTGTGGCGTAGTCCATGGAAAAGCCTGTCAGAATATGGGACAGCACTGCTATATTTTATAAGTGAGGACAGTTCAGTCATATCAATCAAACAAGTATGTGGCAGATGTACAACCTGAATGCTACTTATAGATCAATTAACTGATATGCAAATAGTAACTCTTATTCTGCACTTCTTTTTTATTAAAGCTACTATTCTTTTCCAACTTTAAAGATGAGAAGTCAGCTCTTTTGTTTCATTCACATCTTATGAAGGGCTCAGCTGCAGAGCTACATCTTCTCTAATGCCTGCACCTCACCTCTTTCGTCTAGGAACTTCAGCCCCCAGGCAGATGGATGTGAATCTTCCTAAAGTCATTTATACATAACACACCTGAACTCTTAAAGCCTCCCTTTCTTGTTCAAGTTTGATAGAATTCTCCTTTTTGTTGTCCAGTTCTTTCAGTTCCTTTTTTTTTTTTTTTACATTGAAGTATCCAATGCTTTGTATAATGTTACAGTACTCTGGGTCAGATCACAGTATTTTACAGCAGCTCCTTGAGACTGTTCCAGTAAGAGTGAAGAACACGGGAATGGAAAAGAAGCCCTGCCCTCATGTACTGTCATACAGGATGGGCAGGACCTCAAGATGTCATCTAATAAACCATGTGAGTTCTTACATACTACTGCTTCTCTTGGGCTGCTTCTCTAAACAGTGGTATAAAATCTGACCTTCAATTCATAATAAAGTGAGTTTTTAAACGCCTTTTTTTTTTTCAGAATGTTTTAGAAAAAACATTCAGGAAATGTGATATTTCATTCTTCAGTGTGGCTTACAGTGAAAACAAATAAAAACATTTCATGTCAAGAAGTGATTAAATATTCTAGAAATACCTGTGTTAGTACAAAAATTTTCTCAAAAATCAACCAGGTTCTTTGAGAGGTTACAATTTTGAATTAAAAAAAAAACTTTTTAAGCTCAAACCAACATTTTATTGAGAAAATCCATCAGCAGTCCTAAACCTTGCCCTGCCAACTAGTGTTTACACCTACTGGAAGCCGTGCATGTTTGGATGCATTGCTGTTTCCACTTTTGTTTAGCAGCAGCAAAGCTCTTTGGGGGCCACTTATTCTCCTGTCCATGAGCCTTCCAGCATCATTACCTCTGTCAATCCAAAAATGAAAAGCAGAGCCTGGCTGTCAAGAATCAAGAGCACGTGCACACAGACTAATCAATACAGTTCTGACTGTAATCCCTTTATGAACAAAAGTAAAATATTAATTTACTCAAAAAACTCAGGCCATGGAATATTCTCCCTCGTGATCTGAACTTTTTGCTCTTACATCTGCCTGGCCTACTTAGGATGAACAACTATTTGCAGCTGATAGCTCAGTGAATTATCACAGGGCAAGTAAAGTTGTAACAGCTACCAGAATATGATGTTAAAAAGGATGAGAGACATAGCAGACAGACCTGTAATCTTCAAAGCGGTTTTACATGGGAACAAACGAAAGCATCCAGGCCACTCATGACTTGTCAGCTAATAATGCAATCACTTGTTCTAATACTGCGCTGTAGTACAAGCCAATCATTTATTCTGTGAGTCTTCTAGCAAAACTGCATAAACAACAATACCCTTCCTCCAAACATGACATTTTTATTTCCTGCTTTACATGAATTAATTGTAATTCAAATTTAAAGGCTTTCTGCATGCACAGTTGGAAGCTTGTCCTGTCTCCTAGCGAAGCACATGCTCTAGCAACTAAACACTACTATGCTAAGTTGTCAGTTAAACTAGGAAGGAAATTCCACATAAATTATTTTCAATGCACTGTCTTTATTTTAAGCAAGCAAGAAGTATTTATGCAGTGAGTCCTTAGCTACAGACAAGCCTTCTTATAAAGGAAGAACTCACTCCAACACAAAGCTTCATTTATTTCTAGATATGAAAAAAAAAAGAAAAAAGGCATAATGGAATGAATGTCTTCCATCTGATGCTGCTATTAGGCCATATGATTCAGGGGCTGTAGTGTGACATTATCATTAAACTGAGCCAAAAGTTTATTTCAGTATGTTCTACCTGTCTCTACCCTAAATGCCAACAAAGCTGGAGGGGAACCCAAAGTTGGCTGCTTGTGTGGGAGCTAAATCTGCTACACCAGCAGGGGGAAAGCTGAGCTGGGGCTGCTAGAGGAGGTCCTTGTGCCTGCTGGGGGAGCCTGAAGGGTGGGGGTAGAGAGGGGAAATGCAGAAATATAGGCTAGATTTCTCTTTTTGATATTGCAAGCACAAATCAGGACTGGAGAAAACAATCATAATGAGGATGGAGGGCTGCAACCTACTCCCCCTTCGTGTGATGAGAACAGATACAGCGTCTAATGGTAGTAATGGGGATGAGACATTCTTGTCTTCCGCTTCTTGTCTCCCCCTGCTCCCCATGAATCTGTCCATCAGCATCAAGGAACCTAACTTGCTAACCCATTACAGCCAACCTGCAACAAGCAGATAGGTCTGATAAAGATATAAACTACCAGCTCGCTTAAATTAAAAATGAAATCTTTATCTAGATAATACTTAGCAAAATATTGTGCTGTCAGACAGTAGAAACATCAGACATTGTCCTTACTATTTTGAATCGATTTATTTGAGAGGACATTTCCCAAGAATAAGTACTCAAATGAAATAGTTATCAGTTTAATCTCCTGTTTGTTGTTGCAATTGTTTTCATTCTCAGCCTGTAAGGCATGGAGTAAATGGGAGCATAACTGAGAAAGTGTAGCTGGACAAAGAATCCAGAGTTTGCATAAACTGGATAACAGGAAAGGACCAAACTGCAAGACCATAGTGATGAAATGGAAGCTCTCAGAGAAAAAGAACTTATTAAGATTTTAGAAGTCCATTAACAGTCCACTGAAAATTACCCATGCTCAACAAAAATCACAAGCAATTTAACTGACTAATTACATTGCGTATTTCAAGCAAGTTGACTTTAAACAACTTTGTTGTGGGATTATTTTTAAAACTCTAACGTATTACACACATAGAACTTGTGTTCCCTGGCAAACACTTGATCATTAAAGGTGTCAAAATCAGATAGGAGCCTTCTTGAAGGTTATCAGTCTGATAGCAAAATTATTTTTCCTCTTTCTTAAACAAAAAATAATAGAAATATTTAAAACATAACATGATTTTTAACAGATGAAAACAGTCTCAGCTTCTCAGCTTTGGTCCCTTCTGGGATATATTTTTCCTTTGCAGAGAGCAAAGTAAGCTAGTAATTACAACATGCAGCTCTAAGACCAATTAACAATCTGCAACATGCCCCACTTCTTTTATCCTCCACTGGTAACGCTACAGGCAGCATTAGCTGTCTAATAAATAGGTGAGCGCTGCTTAACACTTTGCAAGGTTTCAGCATTTCTCTTCACCCCGGCATCAATTCGCTCCTTCCCCTGGCTATTAGCAGATCAGTCTGGCAGTATGCAGATGCTATTCTGTTGTGTGCTCCAAGACACACACTGCCTTTAGGCTCCCCTGGGCTATGGAAGGCAGGTGGCGCATTCATGTTCTGAAAAGACAGCTTCGATAATGACCTCACAAAGGTCTCCAAGAGATATTTTTTTCCTAGTTAATCAGCCAGACAAAGAATTTACTTCTGCTTAGGAAAGGTGGATGTTTGTAAAGCCAGCTATGAGTGGGAAAGGGCAAACGTTAAAAGTATTTTTAATATACTTCAATTTCCTGCGAGCTAAATAGTTCTGTGCACAGCACAACGTGCTGTGAGGAAATACTGTAAGTGCACATGCTCTGTGTATCAGGTTGTACAGGGACCAAGCACACAGGCATTGGTCTTACAGAAATCCCTGAACTGGATTAGCAACTGTAATTCTGCTAGCTGTCTTGCACCTTGAATAAAACAAGGTCTAGTGGAGGGTCACAAAGATGATTAAGGGAGTGGAACATCTCTCTTATGAAGAGAGACTGCAAGAGCTTGGCCTGTTTAGTCTGGAGAAGAGAAAACTGAGAGGGGATCTCATCAATGAATATAAATATCTCAAAGAGGATGATGTCAGACTCCATTCGATGGTGCCCAGTGACAGGACAAGGAGCAATGGCCATAAACTAAACCCCAAAAAGTTCTACTTCAACATGAGGAAGAACTTCTTTACATGGAGGGTGGTAGAGCACTGGAACAGGGGGGTCATGGAGTCTCCCTCTCTGGAGACATTCCAAACCCACCTGCAAGTGTTCCCCTGTCACTTGCTCCAGGTGACCCTGCCTTGGCAAGGGTTTGGACTAGATGATCTCCAGACGTCCCTTCCAGTTAACAATTCTGTAATTCTGTAATTTTTTACGGTTCAGATATACACACCAAGCACCTTTTTCAAGGCTGTGGTACTTGTTTTTTTTTTTTAAGCCAAGGTGGGGAGTAATTATGGAGGTGTACAGCTGGTACAGAACCATGCAGGTGAATTACCTAGAGCTCACTGGTACCGCACGATACTGCTGCTACCAGGAAGATCTGTAAAAGCAGATCTGTTTCTTCCAAGATTCCTGCTGGGCAATATATGAACATGCACGACACAAACACTTTCTTTGCCTGTAATAAAGAATTCATACCCACGCAAAATTGACTAGCTTGCTGTGGTGTGACAGAAAGACAAAGAGGGTGTCTGTCAAATAGCATATCACTTGAAAATCTGCATCCTACTTATCAATGTCTTCAGAAAGTTGTAGCATATGCAACTTGAGAATCAAAAGTATATACTGACTTTTATATGTTCCTTGAAAGCTGAATAATAGCAGTTTTTCTATAATAAACCCAGATATGAATAAGCAAAGCTTTTCTGTCAAATACATTAGTTGGTTATGCACATTAACATAAGTAAAAGCAAAGAGATAGCTTTCAAAAAGTCATTTCTCTTTCCTCTCTACTTCTTTAGTCATCCAATTCCACATACGCATTTTAAGAAAGGCTAGTACTAACACCCACAGTCTTTGTTTGGATGTTATCTGTAGAAAACATGTTTGGCACTTCAAAAAAAATTGGGAGAGTTTGTGCGTGCATGTACTCAAATATATAAACATATACACACACACATAAATAAACACATATTTACATAGTTTTTATATATTGTCTGCTGGTTTACAACTGTTTCAGAGGAATAAAAACCAATGACTTTGGTTGTTTTGTCTAGAATCTGCTCTCTTTCTCTATTGGCTAAAGAGAACTTTATGAAAGTCACTAGCTGAGAACCTGGTCCTTTACATTGACTTGCTACATCCTGAAAGTATCATGAGTGCACCATGAAACTACTGAGTAAAATATGATACACTGCCTTTTCAATTCATCTCATCTCCACCCTTGTAGATCACATTCTACACTTGTACCTACAGTAGTGCCCACAGCTCATGAAATCTGTCCATGGGATGACCTAAACTCTTATGAATAGAACTATAAAATAAAGACCATATGGAATCATTCTGCACTACCCCAAGAAATAGCAGTATCATCCTTTAGTCTTTGTTTCACATAGCAAAAACTTGCTTTAATTATCACCAACGTGTTGACCAAAAGAAGCTAGGAAAACAACCTTCTCCAAAAAGAGAAATCTTGAGGTGGCAGATCAAGGGAGATGATTCTGCCCCTCTACTCCGCTCTGGTGAGACCCCACCTGGAGTGCTGCATCCAGCTCTGGATTCCCCAGCACAGGAAGGACACGGACCTGTTGGAGCGAGTCCAGAGAAGGGCCTCCAAAATGATTAGAAGGAAGGAGCTCCTCTCCTATGAGAAAAGGCTAAGAGAACTGGGATTCTTCAGCCTGGAGCAGAGAAGGTTTTGGGGTGACCTATTTTCAGCCCTCCAATAACTGAAGGGAACCTACAAGACAGATGGAGAGAGACTTTTTGCAAGGGTTGTAGTGACAGGACAAGGGGGAAGAGATTCAAACTAAAAGAGAGTGAGTTTAGATTAGATATTGGGAAGAATTTGTCTTCTGTGAGAATGGTGAGGCACTGGAACAGATTGCCCAGAGAAGCTGTGGATACCCCATCCCTGGAAGTGTTCTAGGCGAGGTTGGATTGGGCTTTGAGTAACCCAGTCTAGTGGAAGGTATTCCTGCCCATAGCAGGCAAACGTTGGAACTGGATGATCTTTAAGGTCCCTTCCAACCCAATCATTCTGAGGTTCTATGTCTCCTACTTCTTGCCCAGCTCAAATTCTCCTCAAATCAATAGCAACATTCCAGCAACACAAAATGCAGAAATAAAGAACTTACTAGCAAAGGCACTGCCAAACGCTAATATGTGTTACCAGCTTCCAAACTGGAGTTGGCTTGCAACTACCAGGGAGCATGCTGCCAAAGATAACACACCAAATATGGGCAGCCATATTTGGGTCAACAAATACACTGCTATCCACTGCTCTTCATAGGATGGCCAAGCTAGAGGTATGTTAATAATGCAAAAGAGCCTTTTGAATTTGCACGAATACATTGCATTAAAAAATAAGCACCAACAGAAGCATGGTATTTTCTCCAGACATTCAATCCAGTGCTTATTCTTGTCACTTTACTTCCTCTTGTCCCCCTGAGAAGAATATTTAACATTCAGGTGGGGACCCAAGTAGTGTCTTGTAGCCAAAACTCAATGAGAAAAAATTAAAAAGGAAAATTTAGGTTCCGTTTGGATGGAAGGGGAGAAACGCAGAATATGAATGCTCTAGCAACATTTAATTCCAACGTTTTGGTGCTTTTTTTCTCCATGCACTGCTTCCCCTTGTGCTGGCTCTGAAGGATGCTTGGATTATTATACTTTTTTTGACACTGAAGTAGTTTAAGTAGTTCTATTCTCACAGTCACACTGAGATATTTTTGGCACTTGGGACATTGCACTGTTCCCATCCAGTTCCACGTATGCGAAGGGAAATGAAAACCACGTATTGGGGTGGGAGAGAGATAATGAAAAAAAAAAATACTATTCCTCTTTGTACACCATGGCTTGAATTGAGGAAATATCCTCAATGGAAAGATCAAAAAAATCCCCTCAGTGGTTCAGGTTTGGTACCAAGGAGTGCACCATATCACCCTCAAGTTCTGTGTACTCAGAACATTTACTCTCCCGTTGACAGCCCTCTTACCTCATCTCCATTCCAAGCTCATCTTTTCTGCCAGTGAGCAAACACATTTTTGATTCGTGCATTGATCCAAGCAATCAGCGCGTGCACACACTCTACAATGCTCCTTGACCCCAACACCCACACACACAAAATGCTTAACAACGCTCTCGTTCACAGGTTTGACACAGATCGCAAGCACTGGCACATGTGAAGCATCTACTTGTAACTTCAAGTGCGCTGGTAGCACTTACTGATGTTGTAACTGCACAGTGGAACTCAATTCTTGCTAAACAAACCTAAGCCAAGTCACTCTTCCTCTATTTATAATGCAGGCTCAGCAAATCAGTCCAATGAATCCTAATTAAATTTAAATAAACGTTGACTGGTGTAAAACATAGTGTGCATTTGGCCAATGGATCACCTAGTGTAAAAAGCCCCGAGCAATAATGTTTTAATGCATCATACCTCTGTGATTTGAAGTCTCAGAATAAAGGAAACAAAGTTTGCTTAAAAAATGCACCTCAAACCACCTCATACTTTCTTCCTACCAATGTACTCAACTACTGGTGTTACGTTAGTAGAGTCTACATAAATAGTCTCCTAATCACTTGATAAATTGCTTAATAAAGAAATAACTTCCATAGTTGTCACTTAGTTACATAATCATCAAGTATTTGCTATCCATCAAACGGCAGCAGCAAATTTAACTGCAAAACACCAGACTGTACCAAGGGAATGGGGGAGCAGGGAGAAGACAATAGAAAAAATTAAATTAATATTGTTAGCATTTCACGTCACCTGTACAGGCAGTATTTTGATATTGATGGAGTCAATTTTATTCCTGTTGCCCAGTAGAGCTATCCATCCTCAGCTACAAGTTTATAATACTCAGCTCCTCTTCTCAGATGCCAGAAGATATAAGCAGATCAGAAAAAAACTGATCTCACCAAATGAAGAAATTTTTAAAAAAAGAAACCACCACCAAAAAGTTCCCAAATAAATAATTTTCCTATTGCTTTGGACATTTTGAGAATCAAACTATTGCCAGATCAGACCTAATATCCACTGCTTACTATGCATCTTTCCATCATCATTATTTCGGGAGACATGGATTTAAACCTTCCCCATTGAAAATATTTTTGGTTGGTGTTTCCTCAGAGATTTTCACAAAAATTACCAAAAAAAACCCAAAAAAATAATTTTAACCACATCCAGATATGGAGAAATGACTGAAAGCCATAATGAAAGAAGTAGCTCTGACTCAAATCTCAAATTTGACTGTATTTTGGCTATGATATTCAATACTACTGCTGAGAATGAGACTGAGACTCGAACTAGAACTTACTGCAAATTCTCTGGTGTGCTGGAGGTACTAGATCCAGTTTCTTTTGACCTTCACTTAGGACTTTTCTATCAGTGACTAGGAGGACCATTCTACCCATACTGCAGAGTCCTACCTTTATATGAAAATAGACGCAAGAAGCAAAATTCACATCCTGTTGCTTAATCACTCTGAAGAACCTTTTGAAAGCTACGTTGTCAACAGAAAGACAAAGTTCCTTTGGGTACTAAATTACATATCAAGGTCACTGATATTTTTATTGCCTGTTGCCTTCACAGGATTTGCTCATTTTTTTGTGGTTAAGCCCACAGGTCAGAGAAGGAGTAGAGATTGTCTTCACTAGCAACAACAGGACAAGAAGTAACACTCTAAAAGAAGATGGTTCAGCTAAACTTCATTTTGTGTTTTCAAACTACTGATACATAAATAGAGGATTCTGGCTAAAAACCTTGACAGTTCAAACCAGCAGGGATTTTACTAGTAATTTCAATAGAAACACTTATGCCTTTAAGTCATTTTGTTTAAGAACACAGTTACATATCTTACATATTTTCAATGGGATTCTAAAAGCCAGGAAAGGTCCGACACTTACTCTAGCAATCTGAATGCTTAAAGTAACATTAAGCATTGTAGACCACAGTATTACTATGCTGCAGTAAAGCTGAATCTGTACAGCATGCCTACAGACATCTCTTAAGTCAACTTGAGTTCAAAGTTAAGACGTCTTCTTTAGAGATTACACATTAAAAATAAGAAAGGAAGGATGGGGAGAGAAGATACAAGAGACAGGTCTGCACCAGTTACAGGCAAAATTAAGCTGTGCCTAGTCCAAGCCACCAAATGGCACTTGCCACTTTGTGAACAAGAGACCTGTCAGGGAGCAGGCATAGCAACAGCATAGTAAGCAAACTACCTTTACTGTTCTAGAAAGGGCACACAATCGGCTAATTTGAGCAGATTGTCTACTGATGCACACAGTTTCTTCTTCAAGACATCTGGCAAACATTAGTGCTTCTTTTCTTTTAAAAAGTCTTAACCTTCTATACCTGCCCTCTTCAGTCTGGAAAGTAACATAACATTGAAACACTACAAAAGGGTTGCTTTTGGTCCTGCAAAATAAAATCATAAGCACAGTGAGAACCACCAATGAATGTGCACCAAATTTTACCCAATAGCAACATAAATGCACAAGCAAAGCATTATTTTTGTGTCTGCATGTCTGTCTGGCTGGACAGACAGGTAGGACTAGATCCACTCAGTGAGAATATTGGGTGAACAAATATTTATTGAGAATTACTCATCTGTGATACAGAAGGGGATTCATGGCATGGTGCATCTGGACTCTGCTCGTTTTTTATGAGATAATTGCACCACGGACTACCTCAAACATGGCATGACTGAAGGATTTGCCTTTTAAATTTAAGAACATGGAATGGACATGAATTAAATCCGTCATGCCTCTGTGTAGCACACAATGGAGGAAGAATATAAATAAACAGGCAACCAGAATGGTGCAATAAGAACAGGATTAATCCAAGTGTGATTAATTCAGTGTCAGATTAAAATTGATAGTGCCAGCTGTATCGGGCCCATTCTGCCACATTATTCTCGCCTGTCATGGTTTGTGGTTTGTTTTTTTTTTTTTTTGTCCATCTTCTTTCCATCTCCTTGGTGGATAAACCTGCTGGAGAGTTAATTGTCACATACATGGATTTAATCACATTGTCCACAGTGTTTGGGGGCCTTGCCTTCAGCGATCCATGACTAATTGTTGTGGTAATTTTTCAATCATTAACAGCACCGCATATGCTGCGGACAAATCCCACGACACCCACTAAAGCCCCGGTGGCAAGCGGCGCACACGCCTCCATCAAAGCCCCGTCCCCCGTCCCCCGCCCTCCTTGCCCATCAGCCGGCTGCATCCCGCCCTCGGGGGCGAGCTCGGGAGCTGGTACTGCTGCCTTTAAGGAAGCAGCGCTGCCAAAGGTGGGGGGAGGGCCGAGGGGGGAAATTAAGAGTCCATCTGGGACGGCTGGCGGGGCTCTCGCTCTCCGTCCGGCGCCCCCAGCTGCCACCCTGCTCCTCCCAAAGTCGCCGCGGGTGCGCCGGTGGGACGGGACCGGCCCCGGGGGAGCCCTGCGGCGGATGGAGGCATCGCTCCGATCACCTCGTCAACTCTGCCCGAACCCAGTCGCCTGCACCGACTCCGGTAACTACACGCGTTTCATAAGGCACAAAAAGGCGAGCCAAAAGCTCCCCTCCTGCTTCAAAGGCAAGTGACAGCCAGAAACTTAACAAATCGCTGCACCAGCAGCCCTGCAGCAGCAGGAAGGATCAGTGCCACGGCGCTTTGGAGGCAGCCGTGAGGATTATACAAAAGTGCCACTGCCTGTCCAAGCTACGTGAACCAAGTGACCCCAGCTCAGCTGGCAAAGAGCTCGTCTGGGGAATGAGGCGGCCGGCATTCCCAGTCACCTTCTGACTTCTTGTTCCCGGAGCAATTTATTTACGGACTGAGGTGTACGACACCCTCCAGTGGTGTACGCCTGGGTCCCCGCAAAAACAGTATTGGGTTTGCAGCTTTGAATGGACTGATTGGATCATGTCATGTTCTCACCCTCCCTCACCAACCCTCTTCCTAACATATTAACATATTAAGCTGGTTTATGCGCCTGGGATGTCACACTTATAAATGATGCATATCAGCATCCTCAAAGAAGGCTTGAATGGGGGAAGGAAAAAAAACAGATGAGATTCTGCAGCTTCTCTGCCTTGAAGAGACCACTTTAAAACAACGTGGAATTTCAGCAAATCACCCAGGTGGCTTTAGAAAACGCTGATAGATCATTTAATTATTGAAAGCTTTGGTAGCAGCAATATTGACTATCAAAATGTAAATGCAGGCAAAGAAGAAAAAAAAAAAAGAAAAAAAAAGAAAACAAGGAAAAAAACCCAAGTACTAAGAGCAAAAACAAGGCAGGATTAAACAAAAGCAGGAGCCCCCCTGATCCCTTTGATTGGGGGAGGGAGAATTGCCAGCTACACAGGGGAGTAAACAACAGCATTCTAGACTTAGCTTCTGATTCAAGCCATAAGGAAGCAAAGGGAGGGAAAATCCTGTCCTTCCCACAAGTTTCTGACAGTCACACCACCAGCACTCTTATGCAACCGTTACATAAGTTGTGACAGGACCGGCGCCTTCCCCGCTCCCTGCCCAGGCACAAGGCAAGCAGGGCGCCTGCCGCCTCCCTAGACACTGCATGGGCAGGTCACGCTCTCCTCTGCTCGCCCCTGGGCTGCAGATGCGGTGTGATACACAAATACATAATAATCCTTTGCACTTTTCATTATTTTTGACATCTTTCTCCCACCATCCATGAGTTGCTTTCTGCGAGAGCGGGGGATCACTTAGTGGTACACAAATGATATTTCTTGCCTTTCCTTCCCCCCCCCCCTTATTCCAGAGAATACTGTCCTCTCAAAGCCAAAAGAATGGGCGACAGCACGTAAATAGTTTCATAATTAATTTCTGCAAGTAGCAGTGTCATTGCTATTACTGTGTTGCACTGAGTTGGTGTCATGGACAGAAGAACCACATGAAGTTTATGGAACTGCCTATAGCCCACCACAGATGACAAAAGAACCCAGCAATGGCAGATGGCATGTGAATCACTGCAAAGGCAATTAGCAGCTAGCTGCCGGATTTTGACGTGCTGGGGAGGACAGAGGGGGTTTTCTCTGCTCCGAGCAGTTCTCACCAGAGGGGATGGAAATAGGCATTAGTCTCACTTTGCCCCCACAGAGTCTTTGCAACCAGTGTTGCTGGCTTTGAGGCTGCTGTACTGGTAGGTACCTATAAGCACCCAGTGCAGAAAGATTTGCAGCAACAATAAAAATGCTGCCTTTTTACCTTGATAAGCTCAAGTCACAGCTGCAGTAAGCAGAGTAAAAAAACCAACCAACCAAACAACCAACCAAAAACAAAAAAACCCACCACTTATGCAGCAAAGGATCACAACTGCCAAGACAAGTGCTGTGAAAACATTACAGTGCTGTAAGCAGTGATTGAAAATGCACCAAAAACATCGAATTCTTCTAAGCAACAATGACAAATAGATTCTGGAACTGTTCAAGTTGGATACCTCTCAAAATGAGTTTGTATGGTAGACAACAGTTCTAAATTTTGATCAGAGAGCTAAAGCAGAACCCTTCAGCATGAGCCTTGTCAGCATATATCTTTATCTTCAAGTCAGTAAAAAGAATAATATAAAAACGTACTAGTAAAATAATGCCCAGCAAAGGTCTCCTCTGTGTGGCTGCAGTGCAGACCTTGGATCACACTGAAGTAGAGACATTATTCTGAGCAGTCTGACGGACAGCACTGTGACCAGTAATACTCAGAAGGCTACTATTTTATTTAAGAAGCCCAGGGTGACAACTTACATCAATTTTTCTCACACTTATTAGTTTGTTTGCTCATTACTTGCCAGGTCACTGCTAGTTTTTGTGAGCTCTGCAGTGGGCATTCTTTTGTACTCTTTATTTGCTCAGTGCATGTTCAAGAACAGTAATCCCTTTCGGGGGGCTCCTTGCACTGATTAATAACATTAACTACAAAACCTCAGTCTCACAGCACAGGTGCTCTGCCTCTGGAAGCACAGTATCTAGTAACTCTTTCTGCTGCAGGAAAAGCTCTACCAGCTATCATCCATGCCTGTACTAAGCAAGAATGTCCGCTTAAGAAGGGCAGCATACTACCTTGTATTTTTCCATCCCAAACTGAGCATGCTGGTAAGTGTTCAGAAGAGGCCAGATAATGCTACCTTTCAGAAAGACAAGATGTTGTTAATAAGCCTTGCTTCCATATCAGACAGCTCTTCCTATGACCTGCTCGGTTTTGCATTTCCCAGGAGCCAGAGGCTGTGCCTCTCTGCACAGTCTATGCTTCCAACGTTGTGCCAGGCCTACGGCACACCATTTTGGCACCTGCTTACAAACCACCACTGGCATCCATGCCACGGGTTGCCTACTACTCACTGGGCCACTCTAGTTCTACCAGCTAGAGGTTTACTGACTAGACTTGCTGACTTCCCAAGCTACTTTGCACTTGCGGACTGACTTCCATCAGTTGGTA